>NC_068973.1:28643076-29268076 GCF_016808095.1 Vigna angularis | reverse complement strand
AATTAAATCAAGATACTCTCATGTGAATGCTTGAACAGAGAATATATGTTGTTCAGGATCTTACTGTAATGTTAGTCAAAGACCAATTCCAGTGATCTTTTATTGCATTTTTAAATCTTAATTGTTTACGTTGTAAATTTCATGTTTAAATCCAAGTTGAAATCACAAATATCATCAGTAATTGATCTTGATAAATAATTTTTATTGAAATACGTAACTCAAATTCCCTTGGGAGAACGATACATTTTTACTTATCACTATTACTTGTAACGATTTGATATACTTGCCAAAAAGTTATCAATATCAGTGTAGGAAAATTAATCTTTCATGTTGAATAGACAGCATAACTATTACCAAATATATTTAAGATAATTATTTTCAATAATTTCTTTATATATTTATATTGTATTTGCTCTGTTGGTTTCTTCTCTAACAATTGGGTTCCGACCACGAAATTACTAGCTACGCTAATGATGGAAAGTGTTCCAGGAAATGAGGAGCAAGCGTGTAACAACAAGCAGAGGATACAGGAGAGGCATAGGGTTGGATAAGATACGTAATCATTTTTCCAAACAAATTACAGCTTTTGTCATGTCATGTATCCATTGCTCTCTTTTTTTCGTTACCAAAGTACATTAGCATTCCAAATAAGCTGCTTTAGTGCACTACATGATTCTCATGAAATATTTCATTTCAATGATTTTCAAGATGAGGAAAAACACTTTTAAAGTTTGAACTTGGCGAAATCGCCATCCCCTTAATTGAAATGTGCACGATCATTTGGTTGTTATAGATAAAAGTTTATTCATTCAAATTTAGAACACAGCATTAAATAGAATAGTGGCAGTGAAGTTGAGGAGAGAAGTGGGATTGGTCATGAGAACAAGAAGACCCATCTTTAATGAAGGATACATACGAGATCTTTAGCCACTCAAACTCGTGAAAGTTTAATTTTAGATATTTAACATAAGGGTGGTAATACAGAGACACCTCGTTCTTTGTTCTATATCTATCCAACATTAATAAAACATCATTTTTATTTAAAATATAAAATAAATTAAGATAAATCACAAAAGTAAAATACTTTTTTATTATATATATATATATATATATATATATATATATATATATATATATATATATATATATATATTAAAACCCTCATCATATTTATATAGAAATCTCAATTTGGTCATCTTGTTTTATTTTTAAGTTTAGTGTATTTTCATGTTTTCTTGTGTTTTAGTTAATATATATTTGTTTTACCTCTAATCTTTCTTTGAGTGTGTGAAATAAAAAAATAGGAAAAAAATTTGGTAGAGGAAAACAAGTTGAAACTCAAGAAAGCATTATTAGACAACAAAAAATGAATTTTTGGTGAATACTTGCACTAAATGTCACAATAGTCATGTTCAGTGTTACAAACACAATGAGCAAACAAAATTATTTCGGTGGCACTATTTGTAAGATTCATGAAAAATATTTATAATAGTAAATTTTAGCATTTTATTAGTAATAATAATTTTAATGGATAATTTGGATATAAAATTATAGTAATTCTAGAAGGAGAGGTTCAAATTTTTGATAACTTATTTAGGATTTTTTTAAGAAAATTGAATAGTAAAAAGTGAATAGTGAATAGTGAATAGTAAAAAGTGAATAGTAAAAAAAAAATTGAAAGGATAAGAATTCCTATGTAGCATGGAAGAAGTTAGGATCAGATTTGATCAAGTGGATGATTAAAATATTATTTTAAAATAATATTAAAATAATAAATAATATTTATAAAAATTAATGAATAGTAAAAATTTTTACCTATAAATAGTCATGGGAGGGAAGAGTATTCTGCACCAAGAAGAAGAAGAATCAAGTGAGAGCTTGAGAAATAGAGAAGAAAGAGTTAGGGAGAAATTTTTAGTTGCAAGAAGAGTAGAGGTTGTGAAAAGTTTTCGGAGAAACAAATTCGGAGCAAGAGAAGTCTAGAATAGAGGTAGGGGAGCTAACATTTCTAAGCTTTTATATTCTGATTTAGTATTGTTTATTAGTATGCATGTCTTGAAATTATGTGTGAATATTGTTAATGCTTACTGTATATTTATTTATATTGAATTTCTGTGTTAATATTATATGCTGTTATTTTGAATCTGTAAATAAGAAATTTGTTAAAACTAGTTGAGGAACATTTTGGCTAAGGAAAGACTTGGTACTTAAGTTGTCCATTGTAACGCACCTCTCTTTCCTGGAAGTCTACTCGACAAGCTTTTAACTTAAATCTTGTTGAACAGATTATGTACTGTTAAACTATTGTGCAATATATCTCGTTGGAATGAATTCATGTTATTGTGGTAGATACGAAATTATGAATTTTAATATTGATGATTGTAATTTATTGGATTTGAATTTATGCGTCTGAACATGATATGAGTATTATGGGGAGATTTCGTAGTGGTATAATATGAGTTGATGAATGTGAGAATTGTATGAGTCTCGTGGAGAGATTCTGTAATGATGTGGTAATTGTGTATATGTTGAGGTTGAGGATCCTGTAGTTGGAGGTTATCCTGATACTCTGATAATCATCTAGTCTCAAGTAGAGAGGGATGAATTATGTGATGAGAGGGAGGTCCTGGTTTATGTGTCGGTTTTGGACATAGTGAGGGGACTAACCTTGTGAATGGTATGGAGGGCAGGATGTCCTGGTCTATGTGCCGGTTTTGGACATGGTGAGGGGACTAAGAATGGCATCACAAGTGGGGAACCTCCCATTGAATCGCTCATCAACATATCGTCGGGATTAGTGTCTATTGGGTATTGCGGATGAGTGTCTATTGGGTATTGTGGTGTTTATTGGGTATTGTGGGACGAGTGTCTAATAGGAATTGTGGTATGATGGTATGAGGGTGTCTGACATAATTATTATATGATTATGCATGTTTTATAAATGATTTGTTGCATGTTAGCTTACCCTACTTGTTTGTGTTTGGGTATGTACGATGATCGTATAATTCGTTATACGGGAGTAGATGAAGGAATGTCGTCTGATCCAGTACCAATGAAGAAAGAGATCGAAGAATAAGTTAGAAGAATTTGAATCATATTTATGAGTTTATAGTTGAAATCTGAGTTTAAAACATGTATAGACATATATCAACTATGAATTTTTAAGTGTGAGATTACGGGATGTTACCGTAAATGTAATGTTACAATATATAAATTATGAATTATCCAGTGTGAGATATTGGGATGTTACACTATTCATATGTCATTATTCACTATTCCATGTTCAATATTACTTGGTACTGTTCACTTGCTGGGTGACACTATTCACTCTATGGGCGAGTTGACCAGCTCGTTAGGCGAGTATGTTAGTCTATAAATGAGAAAATGAATATTTAATCATGTTTTCATGAGAGTTTTAAAAATATTCTTCCTCTCACACTTCGTCCTTAGTTTAGAGCAATTTGAAGAGACCCTTAGAAGTTGTTTGGGGTGTTAATCCTTCTCCCCATTGGGCTTTCATCTTCATCAATGGTGAGTTTGCCTCTTTAGAGTTGAGAACACTAGTAAAAAATTGATTTATTATCGCGCACATTATGCATCGGTTCACCAGAACCCGAAGCATAATATTGTGCGGTGGCATTTTTGAAATTATATCGATAGTATAGGCCTCGGTTGCAACAGAACCACGATAGTATATGCCTTTCGGCCTCGGTTATGAGGGGAACCACGACCTATTGTCCCTGCAAAATTCTGACATTGCCCCAAGGCAGTCCTAAAATAAATTTGCAGGGGAATAAACATCGGTTATGAGGGGAACCGCGACCTATTGTCCCTGCAAAATTCTAACATTCCCGCCAAGTCAGTCCTGAAATAAATTTGCAGGGGAATATGCCTCAGTTCTGAGGGGAACTACGACCTATTATCCCTGCAAAATTCTGACATTCCCGCCAAGTCAGTCCTGAAATAAATTTGCAGGGGAATATGCATCGGTTCTGAGGGGAACCGCGGCCTATTGTCCCTGCAAAATTCTGAATGCCCCCAAGGCAGTCCTAAAATAAATTTGGAGTCAGACTGTCAGGGAATAGGCCTCGGTTCTTAGGGGAATTGCGACCTATTCCCTGATCTGAACAAATTTTAAATATTTAAGAGAATAGGCCTCGGTTAAGCGGGAAACCGCGGCATAAAGGTTGAAAAAAATTTCAAAATTGCCATTTTAGATCAATTTTAAATTTTTTTTAGGAGAATAGGCCTCGGTTAAGTTGGGAACCGAGGCCGTATCCCCTTTATTACCCCGGTTTTCTAATGAACCAAGATAGTAACATTTGATTAGGTTAAAAAAATATTACAGAGAGTGAACAATTTCGTCTTCCTCGAACGCGAACAGTTCTTCTTCTCCAGCGATTTCTCTTTGCAACTTCTTCTTCTTCTACGCCGCCACGATCTTTCTCCCTTCTTCCTTACGCCACCGTTGCGCCGTCGTCGTCACTGTAGAAGGACTTTCTTCCTCATTTTTCATCACCTACGTTTGTATCCGATCAAATTTGGCTTTGGTTGTCGGAGTTTTTTCGTTTTTTTTTTAGTTTTTGGGTTGGTTTGATACGTTTTTTTATTGATTCGGATTATCAAACTTACATTTTGTTGTACTTTTTTTAGGTATTGTGTTTTTTCTTTTAAATTTGTTCCGTTTCAGACCGTGGGTTGTTCCATCTTCTCCATTATTGTGTGGTTTTTCACGGTCCCAGGTTCGTACTATTTTGTTTATTAATTTTCATTTTGTTAATTTTTAATTTTTTGTAGGTTGAATATGAATAATTATGTATGATTGAATGTTTGAATTGATAATTTGAATGCTTATTAATTGTTTGATTGTATGACTTATTATTCTGTTTATTAATTTTCATTTTATTAATTTTTAATTTTGTGTGTGTTGAATATGAATAATTATGTATGACTGAATGTTTGAATTGATCATTTGAATGTTTATTAATTGTTTGATTGTATGATTGAATTGATTGTATGTTGAATATATTGTATAATTGTATGATTGTAATTTTGTAGGATAATTGTATGATTGTAAAAAAAAATAGGGTTTTGGCCGCGGTTCAAGCAAGAACCGCTGTCATATCCCTAGGTTATCACCTCGGTTGTCGTAAAACCGAGGCCAAAGGTTACATGAAAATAAGAAAAAAACAGGGGTTTGGCCGCGATTCAAGCAAGAACCGTCCCCAGGTTATTACCTCGGTTGGCTGACCAGTATGCGTTTAACTTTGTTAAAGGCTTGCTCACACTGGTCGTCCCAATCCGTACCCGCACTCTTCTTCATGATTCTCACTATCGGCTTTATCCGCTCGGCTAACTTTAGAATAAAGCGGGATAATGAAGTCAGTCTCCCCACCAGCCTCTGAACCTCCTTCAGCTTCTGCGGACTTCTCATTTCCAGTATTGTTCTGCACTTGTCGGGGTTCACCTCAATGCCTCTAGTGGTTAGCAGGAATCCCAGAAATTTTTCCGCTGACACCCCGAAAGTACATTTGGCCGGATTAAGGTGCATGTTATATTTGCGAACCTGGTGGAAAACTTCCGCAAGATCTCTCACATGATCTTCTACCGAGCGGCTCCTCACCACCATATCATCCACATAAACCTCTATGCATCTGCCAATCTGGTAAAAAAAAATCCTATCCATCAGTCGTTGGTAAGTAGCCCCTGCATTCTTCAGCCCGAACGACATAACGTCATAACAATAGTTAGCCCGCTCGGTGATGAATGTTGTTTTGTCGCTGTCCGGGGGAAACATAGGAATCTGATTGTATCCTGAATACGCATCCAGGAAACTTAGCACATGGAACCCTGAAGCCCCGTCCACTAACGCATCAATACTTGGTAGTGGGTAAGAATCTTTAGGGCAGGCTTTATTTAGATCCGTGAAGTCCGTACACATTCTCCACTGCCCGTTCAGTTTCTTCACCATCACAACGTTCGCCAACCAAGTTGTGTACTTGATTTCACGGATGAAATCTGCTTCCAACAACTTCTTTACCTCAACTGTCACTGCCGATCGCTTCTCTTCCCCCAATCTTCTCTTCTTTTGGGCCACCGGTGGGGCCTCTTTAAATAATGCCAGTTTGTGCGACATAACCTTTGGGTGGATTCCTAGCATATCAGCTGCAGTCCAAGCAAATAAGTCTTGGTTTTTCTTCAACTCAGCGCCTATTAATATGGCCTGATCCTCCTCCAACTCACTCCCGATGGTAGTAACCTGCTCCTCCTTCCGCCCAAGGCTGAAGGGCTTTGTCTCTCCCATTGGTTCTATCTGATCGTCAGTATTAGTCTGTGGGTCTAGATCTGCCATGGCTACCTCCGATCGTCTCCTCCTATGCCGGCTGGGTGGATCCGACGACGATGGTTGAACCTTCAACCCAGCCATATAACATTCTCGCGCGATCCTCTGATCAGACCGAACGGTGCAAATAGTTCCATTGTCTAACGGAAACTTGAGTGTGAGATGGGGTGTGGAAACAATTGCCCCGAATGCATTCAGACATGCTCGTCCTAACAACACATTATAAGAGGTATTCGCGTCCACCAGCAAAAACCTGGTTTTTACCTCCTTACTCCTCTCAGTTCCCAAGAATGTTCTAAGGTCCACAAATCCCCTTGTATCCACTCTCTCCCCCGAAAATCCTACTATCTGTTCGTTGTACGGGGCGATCAGATCTTCGGATATGTCCATCTGTTGGAACGTTTTCCAATACAGAATGTTAACAGAGCTGCCCTGGTCCACCAACACTTTTCCCACGCTATATCGGGCAATGACCGCCGTTATTACCATCGGGTCATCCTCATCCGGATCGGGAGCGTGGAAATCCTCATCCGTAAACGTGATTGGCGGCATAGAGCGCTTTCTCACATCTACCCTGTGGACGCTTTTAAGCTCCCTCAGGTTTCTCTTCCTTGCGGACGCCGACGACCCTCCCGCAAAACCACCCGAAATGGTGTTTATTGTTCCCCGCAGCGATCGGTCATGGCTGCGACTTCTACTCCGCCTACGGTCGGGACGCCTGTCCTCTCTCCTATCACTTCGCTCCACCCTAGCCCTCCTGGGTGGACTTCTCGTCTTTCGTTCCTCCTTAACAAATTTCCTCAGATGACCCGCTCGGATCAGTTCTTCCACCTTATCCTTCAACACCGTGCAGTCCTCGGTGTTATGCCCTATATTTAGATGATAGGTGCAATGTTTAGTTCCATCTGCCCTAGGTGATGATCGGGAGGGTCTTACCTTTATCAGATCTGCATTCAGGGCCTCTTCCAACACTCTAGCCCTTGGCGTGTTCAACGGGCTGTACCTTTCATACCTAGCTCCCTTCGGCCCATCTCTATACCTCTGGCCCTTCGACCGCTCGCCCGGTACGAACGGATTCTTGCCCTCCTTTTTCTCCTGCCCTGAACTCGGGTTTTGCTCCTGCTGTCGCCTTTGGACCTCCCTCATTTCTTCTATTCTGATGAACCGAGCGACCCTCTCTTGCAATTCGTCCAGTGTCAGCGGGGTTCTGCAAACAAGTTATCGGCAAATGGGGAGGGCCTTAACGCAGTAGCCAGAGTACTGATAGTAAACTTCTTGCCTACTCCCCTTACTTGCCGTGCGGTTCTATTGAACCTATCCATGAAGTCCCTGAGACTCTCTCCCTTCTCCTGCTTTATGTTGGTTAACTCCAGATATGTCAGATTTGACGCTCTACCAGCCGAAAACTGCCGCTCGAACATATCTCTTAAAGTGGCAAAGTTATTGATGGTTTGAGGCCTCAACGAGTGGAACTATGCTAGCGCTTCTCCCTTTATTGACAAGGAAAAAACTCTGCACCACACATTTTCCCTGGGCGAGTAGATAGTCATGGCGTCAACAAAGGATCTCAAATGCTCCTCCGGATCCCCTGAC
This sequence comes from Vigna angularis, assembly GCF_016808095.1. Taxonomy (NCBI): domain Eukaryota; kingdom Viridiplantae; phylum Streptophyta; class Magnoliopsida; order Fabales; family Fabaceae; genus Vigna; species Vigna angularis. Next base: position 29,260,140 of record NC_068973.1, on the reverse strand, counting down.
CCATCATACTTCTCCAGTGCCGGAAATGCTCTCTCCGGAATCTGCTCCTCCATGACTGTAGCTGTGAACGGGTGCAACGCTCTTGCCCGACCGGCCAGGGCCGGACGGTTTGCGGTCCGATGTGAACCAGCCTCACTCTACGCCTCTCCCTGATAACTATCACGAATGGGATCTGTGTCCTCTTCTGAGTCTGGGTCGGTTTCTGGCATCTCCACAATTGGCGGTGTTTGGGCGCGTGTGGAGGATGGACGATTAGCCTGCGCCCCTCCGGCCGCATCACGCTCGGCTCTAAGGGTTTGAATTTCCGCTTGCATTGCCTCCATTCTCCTTCTCATCTCCTGTAAAAACGTTGTCGGGTCTTGCTCCATCCTTACGGTTGTAATAGGTTGTCTTCAACGTTCCTCGGCCCCACGGTGGGCGCCAAAATGTTTCTGCTGAATGGGACCGAGGAAAATTCCTGCCGCCTCCGCCCGGAAACACTCCTCCTCGTCCGATCGGTCCTTCTCCCTTCGCTCTCCTCGCGCTCGTTCTCAACACAAATGGGTTGACCTGCAGCAAACACTCCGACGCTCAAGTCAAAATGGACTTTTGCAAGTCTATATAATTATCACAGAACAGAGAGTTTAACTTCTCCTTTGACTGTTATTTATATGATTTCAGAGAATATTACCCATTAATTTACCTTTTAATGGCTTTCAATGCGCATCTTAGATACTTGACAATGACCGTTACCTCATTAACTAAACATTCATGAACCTTCAACTACTGTCTCCAGTCCATAGTTTTATATGTCCGCCCGACCGGTCGTATTGCTCTTAAGAGATCCGATCGGACATATCAGGCTGAGACACCCGATCGGATATATTAACCTTGCTTCTATCCGCTCGACACTGTCTAAACCTTCCCGATCGGTTGTCCGCCCTCGATAGTAACAAAACTCATATCTTAATTGTAATTAATAGAATACATGGCATTGCACCCTCACTTGCTCTTCTAATACTTTTCTCACTGGACTGTCATAAAGCATAGGATGTGAAGGACTTTTATTTTTACATAATTAAATTACTAAAGTGGCATACTTTAGAAAATTAACTGATGTAAGGAAATTTAATTTAGATTGTAAATTTGGGATATAATAAAATATTTGAGTTTCACTCGCATGTTTTCCTCACCGCTATTGACAAATCAAGACATCACGCGTGTGAGGTACTTGCAATACGGAAAGAGATTCTTTTTGCAATTTCTTTTAAGAAGGTATTATTACGTAGAAAACTGTTAATTTTATCTTTAAAAAAAACACGTAATTTATATCAGAAAAAAAAAATCCTAATTACTACCGAGATTTTTCCTTATAGGGCACATTACTACGACTTTGGACATTTTGTTATGATCCTTAATAGTATAAAGCGTTGTTAGAAATATTTGTTATTATAAACTATTTCCACATTTGGAAAACATAACTCTTTTTATCTCACATCAACCTACAAAAAATGGATGCTTTTAGAATCGGTGAAAATTGTCAAAAACTATTTGGATTTTTTAGGATTGTTAAGATATGATAGGTAATAGTTAAATAATTGTCGACGTTCCTATTTTTATTACTTATCTTAAATAGGGATTTTATTTTTTTTATCTCAATTAGATTTTTATTTTTAAAAATTAACGTAATTGGGTGTTTATCATTAGTTTCATACCGTTAAAGAAAGTGTCATTGTCCTCGGTCCATGTTTTTAAATTATTCTTTAACTACTTTTATTTTTAATTTTAATTTTTCTATATATTTTTTTTAAAAAAAATTGGCACTTGTTAAACTCATATTGTGCTTTGTAGCAATGACACTATAAACATGTCACCGAGAGTCCGGTGTCACTGAATGTCACGTATGAATATACTATTTGGTTCCTGTATTTTAATTTGTCTCAATTTAGTCTTAATATTTTTTTAAAATTAAATAATTTTGTTTCACCCCACATTAAAACAAAATTTAATTTGTATATAAATGTTAATGTTCTTTAAATATATCTATAAAAATTATAAAAAACATTAAATCATATGCTGGTATGAATTTTTTAAATGACGTGGCTCAATAAAAAAATTAATGACGTGAAAATTCATTTATTTAAAATAAAAAATTGGAAAACATTCAGTAATGGTTTCCATCAAATTTTCTCTAATTTTTTATTTTTAAAAAATAAAATTTAACTTCATTAATTAGTTCGTTAAACCATATCATTGGAAAAATCCAGTCATGTCATTGTTTTTTTAACTTTTATAGATATATTTAAAGAACACAAATATTTATATAATACTTATATACAAATTAAATTTTATTTGAATTTGGAAAGAGACAAAATTGTTTAATTAAAAAAAATTAAGACTAAATTAAGACAAAATAAAAATAAAATAATTAAATTGAGAAAAAATAAAAATGCAAAAATTAAATTAAAACAAATACAATGATATGTGACAGTGTCACTGCACATCGTCACACTATCATTACACATGGCATAATGTCATATTGACACATGACAAAATTTTATTAAAAAAATAAAAATAAATATAATTAAAAAAATATTTTAAAAATATATGAAATAACATGTGACACTCTCTTTAACGTGTTAATACAACATTAATAAATTTTATTGCGTCAATTTTTTAAAAATAAAAACTAAATTAAGACAGAAGAAATTAAAATTTAATAGGAGTAACTAAAAATAGGAAAATGATTTAATCTAAAAGATACAGTGTGCAAGATAAATTTGTTATTTTATTTTATTCATATATTATGTATATAAAGTAAAATGTAATAAATAAATCTAAATAATAATTAAATATATTTTTTATATGAAAGATATTTATAAATGGAAAAAATTTATAAAAATTAGTTTAAAGAAAAAGGTATTAAAAAATATGTTTAACATTCTTGTTTGCTTAATAATTTTTTATTTGAATTTCAAATTATCAAATTTGATTTTTCTTCTTTTCATGCTTGATTTTCTCCGTTTTCTTTTGTTTGTAATTCTTTTGTTTTTTATCACATTTTCATTCTGTTTAATATTCTTTATTATATTTTCTCTTCTATCAACATAATCTTTTTTTTGTCTATTGTTGATTCCATGGTAGTAGCATTGAATCTTTGATGAATGTTGAAAAATGAGTTTTCATCTACTTTGTCTATTTGGACATAAAATGTCTTCAAGATATATTTATCTTCTTTTAATTTTAATTTCTTTTATATTATCTTTATTTGTAGTCAATTTTTTCTTTATCAAATTCAAAACAAATATGTTGTCTTTCATTGTGAACTTTGAGTATTTTTATGTTATTTGTATCACTAACCATACAAAATTTGTTTTCAAAAGACACTTTATAATCTTTTTCTAACATTTGGACAACACTTAATAAATTGAGTAATCTTAAGAACATATAAGACATCAAAAATTAATTTGACACCTGATTAAGTTTTAATTGCAATTACTCATATACTTTTGTTATTTTCTCAATTCTTACTTTAGAAATATCTAATTTGTTAAATTCTGAAAACTCCTTCATCATAAGTCTTATGGACTATTGTAATTCAACATTTTATAGATTTGTGGATTATAATACATGTTGTAAAAAATAGTTCTTTATTTTATTTGTTCTCTACAATTTTGATATTTTCTTAAGAATCTTAAAATTTACATATATTTTTCATATGTCCCAATTAACCACATTTGTAATATTTTGTATCTTGCTTTCACCAACACTTGTATAGATTATTTTCTTAGAATAAACACAAATTGAAAAAACTCATGTATCGTTGATTTTGTTGTATTTGTTTTTGTTATTAATATTAACTTCAAAAGTAAATTTGTCAGGATAAAGTAAAATACTTTTCATGATCTTCTCATATTAATCTTTATTATTTTTTTACTTATAAGACATGTATCTCATTAATCTTTAGTTTTGTTACATAGTTTAGAAACATAGACAAAAAAATAAGAGCAAAATAGAGTACAGTGAAGTATACTGATTCGTATAGTAACAAACTAAAATTACTCTCTACTTTAAAAACGTACTCCATATATTTATTTTTTGGCGAAAAAAATACTTATCTGGTACTGGATCAATTACAAGAAAAACTAAATAATGTTTACGTTAATTAAGCCTATTTAATTCTATTATTCTATTTTAAAAATATTTTGATATTAAAATTTGATGAAAAAAATAAATAAAGCAATCAGAAATAAAAATATTTTTTTAAAAAATGCCGTTAAATCATTAAAAAAAAGTATATTAAAATTCACAAAACTTTATTCTGTACGTAGTACAAGAAGATAAGAAGAAATAGGGGGGACTCCAAACATGAGCATTATGGGCAGTGTATAAAAGGTATCTAGAATCAGAATTTAGAAATTGATTAAATTAAGAATGATTCCACAAAGGGTGATTTTAAAAATTAAAGTTTATTTATTTGTTTAACATTCATTATTTATTAATCTTGATATTTAATGGGCTCCCACTTCCCAGAACCTCTTGCCACGCCACTTCGGAGCCTTTCCATTTGCTTTGCCACAGAGAGAGAGAGAGAGGAGAGAGAGATTTGAATCGAGTGGTATTCCAACGTTGAAAGCATACACCAGAACACACTCACACACACAAACAAAGGTTTCTCCTAAAGTCTTCTCTCTTCTCTTATCTCTGTCTTTATATTGGCCTTCTTCATGTGACAATTTGGGAGCTTCAAGGTTTTTGGGACAATTTTCTTCGCAACAATTAAGGTATGTATGTTTTTCATGTGAACTGGAACTGTGTTGTCTAAGGAAGTAGTAGTAGCTATAGTATTATACAATGAATATACTCATGTTTCTCCTATCAGCTTCTTCGCGAGTTCTTATTCATATTGATTTCAAGAACTCCTCTGTGTTTTGTTTGGATGGCTAAGTTGGCGGTTGAGATTTGCGTGGAGATACTTCGCGGCTTCACTGTAGTTGCAGTGTGTCGCCGTTTCAGTTGACTGTTTCATAGTGTCATATATTATATTTTAAAGTGGAAAAACAAAACAAGCTACTCTAGTGTTTTCTGTTATGCTTCTGTTCGCCGTGTAAAATATGCCAAAATCAGTTAGTGGATACAGGACATCGATTTGAGAGCTTGTGGTCTGTGTTGTGTGTCTTTTTTTTTTTTTACCAACAAAACTTAGAAACAATTATTTATATCTTTTGATGATATTCTTTAATTCTTTTAATTAAAATTAAAACTGTAATTTCATATGGGTAGTTTATACTATATTAAAAAAAACTTTTATCCTGATGTCATGGAATTAAAACTATCTTTTCTTATTTTAACTGAAGAATATAATCAACACTAAGTTTTGCCATTTTTACTAGTGACACGTTTAATTTGTATGGTCAAACAAATTTGATTTTTTTATTCTATGTTCTTTCCGTTGCCGTGTAACGGATTCTTTCTTGTTCTCTTTATCAAATATTATTTTTGTTTGCAATATTCTGACAGTGCTCCACGAGTTTTTATAATGGAATACAGATTTTTTTGTTACATGAACTCCGAACCTATCTAAGTGGGATGTCAATAGTGAGAAACTTTTATTTTTTCTCTTTTATTCTTTATGACTTTAGAACGTGGAGACTAAAAAAATAAAAAATAGTACTTATAAAAATAAAAGAGATTAAAATGGTTTACACCGACACAAATTTATTTTGTATGTATAAAAGATAAAAGCTAAAGTGTTTATTTCTGTACACTAAACGAGCAATTAAACTTTATATTTTTATTTCATTAAAGTCTTCCCTGTTTTTTAAAAATACATTTAAAGACAATATTTTCTGAACAGAACATAAAATTATGAACAGCTTGCAAATTATGGTACATGTGAACATTTTACGGTGGAAAAGTTATAGAATTAAGCGTCATGATCCATGTTCAAAAGTAGTTCATTCTCTCGGGTATTGTTCAACTTGTAACTTGAATTATGGTTTTGACTTAACTCGCCTCAGCCACAACTAATTCTTTCTCGGGGAAGCCAACTTTCTCATCTCACCATCTGCAAGACTCTCTAACACATTGCTTAAAGGACGAAAACAAGTGCATCCATAAATTTTAGCTATTTATGCTAATTATATTTTTCTGTGAAAAAAGTAGATATATCTCAACCAATTATATTCTTAATTCATAATTAATTTGTTTTCTAATTTTAGAATATGTCGTTGGTTAGAGTCATCGTCAAGTTGGATTGCGGGGACCCTCTCAGATTTTGAAATAATCTTAGATAATGGGGTGATGGCAATTGGCATGGTACGTTGTGGGATGAGTGAAATCACAAGGAAAGCAAAATAAAAATTAGGATTCTGGTTGCAATTGGAATCAAGTCTTTATGGCACATTCGTATGTTTTTTGCCTTTTTGGCTCAAGAATCTATTTTTCTTACTCACCAAAGCGTAAGCTACCTTTGAGCACCACATCACAAAATGGGTTCTTCCGGAAGTTAAATATTAATTTCGTTTGAAAATTCAAACTCTTCTCAAAGACACCTTTCAATGGGTCCTTTTTAAGAGTGGATTTGGTTGTTGTAAAGATTGAGCTAAATATATGACCTTTTTTGTTTTCTTTTTCTATAACCCCGTTTCGGTGTATATTGATTTGTTTGCCCCCAAACACATACTAGTTATATTTCTTTTTCTTGCATTTCATGAAAGTTGGTGGAACGGGATGATTCTGGAATGAGACGAATCTGTATCAAATGGGAAAGAAAATTTTTGATAAGAAAACGTAAAAATTGATCAGATTCATTCAACTACTATCTACATAATCCAAATCAGCTTGGTGGAAAGTTTGTGAAGCAAAATGCTTTTTTGGGTGTGCTCAAAAGAAAAAAAGTGAAACACTTTTGCTGATGCCGTGATTCTCCAGGCATTCTTGTTGTTGACTCTTTATTCTTATCTCCCTCTCCGAACTTTTGCTAATACAATGCACATGGAACACTCAGCATTCACCTTATTCCTGATATCATGTTCAAAGGTCAAGAGAAGGAGCATGCAGAATCTTAGATTCTGCTGTAGGGATGCTTGATGTGGTGAGTCAGTGGGTGACTGAAACATTGTACTGATCGATTTACTGCCTTATACTGCTTGACACCCACAACATAAGAGAGGGAGAGTTTCGGTCTGATATGATAAGAATCAAGAATAACCAGCATAGAAATAGAAATGTAGTCCATTTTAGTAAAGTGTGACTGTGATATTAAACAGAGTCATCATGGAATAATTACTCGTGTGAAAACAATTAAATTGAAAAATATGCTAGTAACTGACGAACTGTTGTTTCCTTCTCTTCTGTGCATCCCTAAAATGATAAATTTTGTCACTGATGTACTGTTTTTTATCTGCATGTTTTCCATGCTCATGCAGGAAAACGAAGCACCCCCATTGACTGGAGAAGTTGATTAAATGGCTAAAGTTTGTTGGCCATATTTTGATCCTGAGTATGAGAACTTCAGCAATAGAATGAACCCACCAAGGTTTACTAAATTACTCTCTGGAATTACAAGTTCGCTTTTAAACGGTCAGCAAATTAAATAGCCTCTTTAAATGAAGATGGGATCACTGATCATAATCATCATAAAATCAATTCTAGAGTTGATTTTAATGGATATATTTAACCATTTATCAAAAGAAAAATTCCCTAAGTGTCACTTAACTGCATTTACTTACTAAACAAGAATGGAACAGAATATAAATTTAAAAAGGCTGCTTTAATTCCTCACTTGCTTTTGTTAAAAGAAAAAGAGACAATCAACTCAATCCCATATGGAGTAAAGGGCTCAATAAGGTATGACTTTATAGAACCATTAAAAAATTGATTGGTTGACGATGAACTCTGTTTACAACTTTGCAGGGTCTCTGTGGACAATACCAGTTGTCATGACTGTACACTGATCAAGGTATAATTAAAAAACCAAAAAATTGTGACTATTTTTTCCTGACCACCTTGTGAGTTGTGATGTAGCCATTGAGTTTCTTAGGAGGCCCAGCTTCTGGTATTTAAAGTTTTCTTGAACTGTTGAACCTAGAGCTTTGATTTTTTATTTATGTTCCAAGCACATAATATTTTCAAACCTTAAATAAAATGATATTTCATTAGCCCTTAATCAAAACCGTAGTCAAACTTAATTTCACATGATCAAAAGAAAATTCTCACTTTGCAGAAGTAGTGACACAAATTCAACAGATAAAATTCGCTGTCAAAATTTGTGCTCTGTATGCTGATAAGTTTATTCCTTTTAAATGATACACCATATGATACTCCCTGCATTGTCATGAGATCACCATTTTTCATATTTCTAGAAAGAATCTTTTATATTTGGAGATTAGTGAATGCAATATGTTACTTTAGTGTTTTCCTCTACTGATCGACTTTTACCATCCTCTCCCTATAAAAAAAATAAATAAATAATAAACTACAGGTTGATAGTGTCAACAAACCAGGAATTCTGCTGGAAGTGGTGCAAATCTTGACCGACCTTGACTTCATAATTACAAAAGCTTACATATCTTCTGACGGTGGTTGGTTTATGGATGGTATGTTGTGACTAATTTGAACATTAAAAACCACTCAGATGTGTCCTGTTCATGCTTGTTGTTATTGTCCTAACTCAAAGCGGGCAGCTATAAAAAACTTTGGCTGCTATATTAATCTAACAGTGAGAACATCATCCCCCGTTGTTCTCTTTGCATGATTTCTTGGAAAGAAAACGTGCACTTGTAGTTAGTCTAAAATTGTCAATAAAAAGAGTTTTAGACAAACAACATAGTATTTCATGCTAACACGTGTCCAAGCCCTCTCTTCCTATATCAGATGTTCAACAGCTAACTTGTTCGCCTAATGAAATGCAGTATTTCATGTCACGGATCAGCAAGGAAGAAAGATAACGGACAACAAAACCATCGACTTCATTGAAAAGGTAAATATCAACCCTTTTTCTTGAACTAACTAATCTGATATAATTTTTAGGTTTAATCCTTTTCGACATCCCTATTTATGTACGAATGTCTCAGATGGGTCCTCGTTTTCTAAAGTGTATCAAAATGGTCCTTAATTTTCAAAATTGATATCAATTGAGTCCTTTCCGTTAAGTTGGCTGGACGGCGTTAAAAAAATTGATGAGTGGATGCTGAGATGACGAACCAGCGAACGAACGCTCGTCGACCAGCGAACGAATGCTCGTCGACCTCTTACTGCTGGACGACCGTTCGTTCCACACTGGACGACCGTTCGTTCAGGGGTCGACGAGCGATCGTTCGCTGGTGGACGAGCGTTCGCTGGTGGACGAGCGTTCGTTCGCTTGTAGACGACGAGCGTTCGTCCGTCATCTCAGCATCCACTCATCAATTTTTTTAACCCCGTCTAGCCAACTTAACATTGATATCAATTTTGAAAATTAAGGACCATCTTGATACACTTTAGAAAACGAGGACCCATCTGAGACTCGTACATAAATAGGGATGTCGAAAAGGATTAAACCTAATTTTTATATTTAGTATAGCTAATGACAACTTGAAAACCTTAAATTATTGGTGAAAATTGAAGTAGCACAACACTCTCGAACATATACAAATAAACTAAATAAGGGAGAGAGTTTTGAAGAGTAACTGTCTCGAAAAACAGCCATGATTGAGAAAGTTCATTTTTTTCGTTCCTTAAAAAACCTTGACTGTAGTATAAATCAGATACGTCATATAGATATTACTCATAAATGTTAAAGAAAGTAAGAAACCAGTGATCAGATTCCCTTACTGAAAACCACCAATCGGCTCACTCTATCATTTCCATAACTGCATACAGTATAACACCTATATAGTAATGCATATCAAATACTAAGAGCTACTTGATAACAGTTTTTCTTACAATAGGCTCTAGGACCAAAGAGCCAGAGCACAGAAGGGGTGAAATTTTGGCCAAGCAAAAGGGTTGGAGTGCATTCTGTCGGTGATCATACAGCCATTGAACTGATTGGCAGAGACCGCCCTGGTCTCTTGTCTGAGATTTCAGCTGTTCTTGCCAACCTCCATTTTAATGTTTTTGCAGCAGAAGTGTGGACTCATAACAGGCGAATTGCCTGCGTTCTTTATGTCAATGACGCTACAAACCGAGCTGTGGACGAGCCAAACAGATTATCTCTAATGGAGGAGCAGCTCAACAACATCTTACGAGGATGTGATGGTGAGAAAGTTGCTAGGACTAGTTTCTCCATGGGTTTCACCCACATGGATCGGCGGCTGCACCAAATGTTGTTTGCTGATCGGGATTATGAAAGTTATAGAGTAGCACGAGACGTTAATTGTCCTCTCTCTTTCAGGCCTAAAATCACAATAGAACGTTGTGAGGAGAAAGGGTACTCAGTTGTCACAGTCAAGTGCAAGGATCGGGCAAAACTCATGTTTGACATTGTTTGCACTCTTACTGATATGCAATATGTTGTTTTCCATGCCACAGTTTCATCAGATGGCCCTTATGCATCCCAGGTATACTACATTGGTATTCTGTTCTGCATGTTTATACACTAGAAGTGGTGAGACTCAAGTCAGAAGTGTAAACTAAAAGGGTTAGTTGATGATGTTGTACTTTTAGGAGTATTTTATTCGACATATGGATGGATGCACCCTTGACACTGAAGGAGAGAAAGAAAGGGTCATCCAATGCATTGAAGCTGGTATTCGAAGAAGAGTAAGCGAGGTAACGTTCACATTTGAATTTATTTCTATATTTCTATATGCTTGTTGGACTATTGCAAAAACAAAAACAAAAAGATGGATGAACTTCTATTATAAAATCTCCTCTCCCAGTAAGTCTCCCATGCTCTAAGAAGGATTTTTTTGTTTGGAAGTTTTCTTGTAATCTTCATTTTAACTATATACATTAGTCAGTAAAGTACATGAATTTTAGGATAGGCTTTACTATTTCTACTTAGTATCTATGTGATTGTATAGTAGAATGTTTTCTGAATTTAACAGAATGAATACATTTTGCATCTGCAGCTATCTACTTGTATTGCTGCACTGGTACGGCAAATACATGAGCTAAGTTCCACTCAGATTGTATCTGACCATCATATGTCCACTAGTGACAATGATGGGATCTTTTGCCTTCAATAGAGCTTAAGAGTCTATATGCTCCATGTAATATCATCCACTTCCCTACATCTTAAAAACAAAAAAAAAAAAATCACATAAAGGACGACTAATTATTTTCTTATTCACTTTCATATTCAAATTAAGCCTATAACAAACAGAATAACAGAGTCGTGATGGGCATGCAGATTATCACAGAGTTTAATTATCACGTAAAAAGTTAGCATTTTGGTGATAATGTTAAGTACTTATTAGGGAACATGGAATATATCTGAAGTCTTAGTCTTGATTGTGTACAACAGGGTGTTAGCCTTGAGCTGTGTGCAAAGGATAGAGTTGGGTTGCTGTCTGAAGTAACAAGGATTCTACGAGAGAATGGGTTGACAGTGTGTAGGGCAGGTGTATCAACGAGAGGGGAGCAAGCATTGAACGTGTTCTACGTAAGGGATGCATCAGGAAACCCAGTGGACATGAAAACTATGGAAGCACTTGGCAAAGAAATAGGTAAGACAATGATGGTTGATGTGAAGAGAGTGCCAACCAATGCTAAAGTACCAGAGACCCGACGATGGGCTAAAACCAGTTTCTTCTTTGGTAACTTGTTCGAAAGGTTCTTGACCTCATAAACAATCTTCATTTATTCTCAATGCTTTCTAAAAGACACATCACCTTGTACACAAGAATAAAGTTGTTTGTGTCTCAAACGTTGCCTGTGTTTCGACTTTGACCTATTATTAATATCACAATTCAGAACAATGCATTATGTATGTTATTCCACCTTCCACACTTTCTGTCTCTTTCATGTATCATGTTTTGTTTTACGTTTGTAATTTATCTATACAATTGAGTTTTTAAGTCTACTTTCAAATAAAATAACTAGTTAAAAAGCTAAAAACAAAAGTACTTTAGATGTTTTATCATCGTGTTCAAACTCTCAGTTCTAAATTCTGCTTTGTGCCTTACATCACACTCCGTTAGTTGTATTGAGAATATATGTACTACCTTTTTGAGAATAAAAATCAAATTATGATCATTGATCAACACAATTTTTTCATAATATTTTATTTTACTAGTGATGATAAAAAATGCTGCTTTCGTTCTTTTTAAAGGTTTGCTAAGTCAATGGAGATGTTTTTATATGAGCATTTAAAATAAAGAAATGAAATTATTACGTACATATTAATTATTGACAAAAGTTATGTTAAGTGGTAATATTTGAGATAACAGTGTCTTTTCCACCTCTCAGAGCTATGAATCCATTTTTTTATACATAGATATATGATATGATTGATGGAATGCACTGAGACGAAAACCTGTGCAAGATTCAGTAGCAGTACACATTCCTCACTACAAAGGAATTCACGGCTTTCCTTTGCAAAGACATGTTTGGATAAATGAAGAAAAAGATAAGCTTTAAAATCCATGGATTAAAGGTACGCACTTATGACAAATTGCTGAAAGCTGCAACAACTCAATAATAGTGATAATAATAATAAAAAAAACAATAAGACCTCACATCCCCACTTGGGTAACCCTTTTCAATTCATTATGGTTTTAAATATAAATAAAAATTTTATAAACCTATTTCTTAAAATAAATCATATATTTATAATTTTATAATTTTAAACTTTTAAATACATGTTTGTTAAAAAACTTTATAATAGATGTATATACTTAAAATAACAATAAAAAATAAATTTAAAGTGACTAAAGTTATCATTGAAAGATGACGAAAAATATTTCCGAAAACAAACTTAATAATAAATTTATAGAATATTAATACCAATACATCATAAGTTATAAACATATTTTGAACAAATTTATACAATATAGACTATACGGACTATCTTGTATCATTCCATTGTTGACTTGCACGCTACAGGTTATGCAGGACGAAGTCTAAATGAATCAGTAAACCAAAATATTCAATCTCACCCTCCCATATTGTTTTTTACTGATTTGCAAATCAGCCTACATAATCCACATTGCATTATCATCTTTATTAAAAAAAACTATAAAATTCCATAGGATATCTTTGTACTCTTTGTCTTTACTTAGGGTTTGTTATTCTCATCCATACTTTCATGTTTTCTTTTATTACTTTTATTATATATCTTTTATTTATTATTACTACTATCATATTAGAGTTATTACAAAACTATAGTGAGATTGAAAATATTTATTACTTTATTATTATTCTTATTATCAGGGTTAATATTTTTGTAATAAATTTTATTATTATTATCATTATCATAATTATTATCATAATAATAATATTGATTATTAATACTGAATTAAATTTTAAGTTTTGTATAAATTTATTATTTCTAATTAAATTCCTATTAAATACTTTTGGTTTAATAAATAATTAATTTTTTTATATTTTTTAATTGAAACTCTATTGTTTAATCTTTTACAATTTGGTGATAAGACCTCGTCATCTTGTTAGTTGACTCTAAAAGTAAAAGACATGACATTTTGTGATTAATATCAAATAATAGTACTATTAATATAATTATAAATAATAATTATTATTTTTATTGAAAATGTATTTAATAATAAATAATTGTGGTTGTCACTTACCTAAAATAGTATAAGAATTTCATTATCTAACATGTTTCAATTAATATAAATCATTTATTGTTTTACATTAACAATAATAACGTTTTAGAATCACCCACCTATTTAAAAAAAAACACAAATACAGTTAAAAATATAAAAAAATTTAAATACACATTTGATTAAAAAAAATTAATAAAAATTTATTTAAAAAACTCAAATTTATTTAAGACTTAAAATTTAATTAAACTTTAGTATTATTTTTGTCATTTTTACTATTAAAACAATCATTTTATTATTATAGTTGTTATTATTACTTTTATCATAATTATTATTATATTTTTTTGTTATAAACAATTTCATCATTATGGTTATGTCACCATTCCTGATTACCGAAGTTAATATCATATTATAACTATGGTTAATAATAAACATTGATATATTATAGCATGGGTATGGATTATATATTTTTTCATCTTATCATATTCAAACAGAAAACGACTTTAGAAATTAAATCACTAATCTATATATATAAATTCGAAAAAAATATAATGTAATTTAATATTTATTTTGTGATACATGAATTTTTATCTTTTTTTTTAGTATATTTTGCTATATATTTATTTCTTAATCCAAATAATTCGACTAAAAAAAAGTAGGGAATTTTGATACCATATAGAAGATATGATTGAAGCAAAGAGAAACCAAAAGATATTTGTGACTGAATGATTCATCTATGGAAAGATGACAAGGTATTGTTTATTGGCATGATTGAAAGGAGCCAGAATGACAGTTTCTGATTACTTCCACCACTTAATTTTCACTAACTAAATGTTTTCTACACGCTTCATATTTCATGTAGTATTCGCTTTGCAAATTCTCATTTATGATGAATGATGTAAAATTTCTCATGCCAAAATACTAAAATACTCATTTCAACTACTTTCATAAAAGAGCTTGTTAAAGTGTAACACACATGTAAAAGATAATTCAGTGTTAAAACTTTATAAAGAAAAAATAAATGAAGGAATTAAATACATTTTAGTATATTGGTGATTATATAAATAAATGAATATGGTAGAAAGTACCTGAAAAATCTTAAAGTTTAAAAAATTTCATACTGAATTTTAAAAAATAAATAGAAATAAGTAAAACAGATAATGCATATATGTAAATGAGTATCTATAAAATATTGCTTTAAATTTTTTAATGAAAATGGTGTCAATTTGTTTATATACATTTATTTTTAAATGTTCACCATAATTTTTTTCAAAAAAATTAATAAATTCAACAAATTAAAATCATACGATAGAATTTGTCATTTGATATTGATTTAAATCATATTTCACTTAAATTAGACCATGGATCCTAAAAATTGTCTAATGATTTTGAAAGAACAGACAAAGAGGTCTAATAATTATGACCAAACCTAACGCTGTTTTCTCCCTGACTAGTACCTTGTCTCGGTCTTTTTCAATACTCAACTTATTAAGCACATAAAAAATTAAAAGAATAAAATCTATTTTAATTTTATTTTAAATTAAAAATAAAACCGAATTATTTTAATAACAACTAAGATAAAATTAAGAGTTAATTAATGTATGATTTACACAATGGGATGGATGAATGGCCAGAATTTTAGGTAGACGTTGGAGGTCTAGAAAACACATAAATTTGTAGAATGACAAGTTGATTGACCTCCACAATGCAAAAGGCACAAAGCTATTTAGGGATAAACATAAAACAAAATTACATCAAATCACTCCTTTCGTATAAAGCTTACCAAGACGCAATCCCAACTCACCCAAACCAAACTCTCCAACCCCATATCTAATGCCTACGCCTACACGTTTCAATAACCTATCATATTCTTTTCTTAATTTCACATTCACATCATTTTCCACCTCTCATATTAATAATATAATATATTCTCCATACTTCATAACATTCTTTACAACATATTCTATTAAATATAACCACAAAATAAAATAATATTTTCCCTTAAAGTTCAAACACTAATTTCATGCCATTCACCTTCAAATCTAACATTAAAATGTCAAAGTAGTTAGGTTATCTTAAAATCCATTACATTTATAACGTCTAAATACGAGCATACACAATCCTTCAATCAGGGCAATATTGAAGGACACTTAGTACATAATATTACGTTGGAAGCCCTGTATCAATTAAATACAGATAAAATCAATTTATAGTATATAAATAAATATAAACATTATTTTATGTTGGAAATCTCACACTACCGATTAGAGATAAAACCAAATTATAATATATAAGTGAGGTGCAAACCTCATCATACAAACCGATTTTGTGTGATTGAATTAGGCTTAAATTCACTTTTTAATATGGTATCAGAACCCGGTTGGAACCTTTCCTAGCGAGATTTATGTCAGTATTCTGTTTCATCCATTATCGAACCACTGTCGGATCACCCATTAATTTTACTCTCACGTTTAAGATGTCTATGCCTCGACGTGAATAAATGTGTTGAAAGTCTCATAACAATTAAAAATAAAATCAAATTATAATATATAAGTAGTGAAAAATAACTCAAACCAAATAAAACATAATGTCCATCTAAATCTTAGTCTTGAAAACAATTTTGTAGAAGTAAGTTAAACTTACAAATGTTAAATAGAATGAAAACATAATAAGAAATCTAAATTTGTTAATTTGTAGCCGTCCGATGTGACCTGTGTCCTACATGTAAAACTTGCTTCCATTCTGATAAGGATTTTGATTGATGGACTCATACATATTCACAAAATAACACTGCCCAAGT
This sequence comes from Vigna angularis, assembly GCF_016808095.1. Classification (NCBI taxonomy): domain Eukaryota; kingdom Viridiplantae; phylum Streptophyta; class Magnoliopsida; order Fabales; family Fabaceae; genus Vigna; species Vigna angularis. The sequence continues at coordinate 29,243,652 of NC_068973.1, read as the reverse complement.
TGTAGAAAATATGCAATCGTGAGGTGCAGTTTCAGAATCCTAACAAAGGGAAAAAGACACATAAATAAAATAAAACCAAATTATGTAATTGCGTTACAGCAATCAAAAAACTGCTTCTTTTTCCTTCTATTTTCCTTCCTCATGTTTGCGGTTCAGATGCTCCACATTTTTTCTGCTTTTCGGGGCGGTTTCGGTTTTTCACAAACACACTTCCACACGCGCACTACTTTTCCGTTTCTCAACGTTTATTCAGTATACTATACTAAACACTAACGCACTTCTTTTGCTATATTTTCTATTTCTTCAAAATCAAAATTCATTTTAAAATATTAAATAATATAAACAATATAAAGAGTGAAACCTACGTACCTTGTTTCTAGAAAATGCACGTTACGAAATTATGACAATTAATCTTTCTTAAGATTATACTCTACTGGCGGAAATATAATACAATACGTTACGTGTTCTAATTTTATTTATATTTTAATAAATTTAATTTTAATATTATTTTATTTTTATATATTTGTTTACATAAATATATATATTATTCTTTTTATGTTTGAGGAATAATCTATAATTTGAATGAGAAAAACATTAACAAAATAATGTAAATTGCATATGCTTAGAAGGAAAAAAAATTCATACTGTAAAATAGTATATGTACTATTATCATAAGTAGAAGAATAATTTATCTCTCCTATTTTTATTCTGTTGTATATTTATCAAAGTAGTAGTTTTGAATTTCAAAATATAACAAAATAAAATATGCATATAATACATGTAAAAAAAATTGGAAATATCCTAATTGGCTTTTATAGTAAAAGTCATTGATGTATATAATAATATATTATATAATATAAAATTGTTATTTATCATAAAAAGTTTAAGTTATTTAGAAGAACATTACTTTTTTTCGCATAAAGACATATGTCGACTAAATTTTCCACCATTGCTTCGTTCGACTCTTATTTTTAATTTAAAATCAGTTTATAAAATTTTCCTTGCAATAATTTTATTCAAAAAATTAATTTATTTATAGAATAACTTTATTTAATAAATTTTATTTTGTTTTTCTAAGAATGCTCGTGAAAAAGTTATTCAAACAAACTCAGTTTAACAAAGCTTTTCATGATTAAGTTTATATTTATCTTGCATTTAAATATGAAAAACGTTTATACATTAAAAATGGAACTCGAGAGTTATAAAAAAATCTAAGATAAATCTAAGTAATGTCATTTCTCATTTTATTTTCCATATAAAAAAAATTTATAAGAAAATTTCCTTTTCCTTTTCTTTATTTCTTTCCTAGTTTCGGTGACTCTGGTGCTGACCTCCGTTCTCATCAAAACAGAGTACTTTACTTGGGACCCACTTAACCTGTCGCTGCCGCATTGATCATGCGTACACGTGGCAGCTATGCGTTGCTTGCCTCTTTCATTCGTTTTTCCTTTCTTCTCTTTATAGAGCTTCTCCTCCCATTCGCTATTTCAGAGAAGCACACCAGAGCTTCTCTGCTCGTAGGAACCAAAAGAAAGGGGCGACAAAAGGGGCAAAGGTATTTGCTTTGCTCCTCTGATCGCATTCATAGTCATGTAGAACTATTTGTTTTCCGTTTTCATGTCTTTGATTAGAAGAAAGCTTTTTGATTTTAATTTTCCCCAGTTTCATTTCTGATGGTTTCTTTGTCCCTTCTCCTTTGTGATTTTGTTTCTCTGTCCCAATTTTAAGTGTGCTAAATTTGATTTTAAAAAGGACTTTTTTTGAGTCATCATTCTTCTGAATTGATCTTTCTGACGAGTCTCCAGAGTCAAGTTTGAAACTTTCAGCCAAGTCTTAATCATGTAATTGAGAAATAAGTGGCGGGTATTTATGTAATGTGCTGAATCCCTCAAATAGGATTATGCTCTTATTTTTTTAGTTTTTTACAATTGTTTTTGTCTTTCTGTTGTTTTCCTTGCAAATTGCCTTGGGGGGCCTTTTGTGCCCATGGATTTTTCTTAGTTTGTGGTGATTATAATTTTCTAAAGGCTGTGTTTTCGATACTTTAAATCTAGGGATTCTCTATGCCTTATCCTTTGTTTTCCTCCCCCTTTTGTTACAGCTGGGAAAGTTGAAGCTTTTTGTCGTGCTGCAACTGAAATGGTTGGCAAGGATAATCTGAGAGCTGAGGACTTGAACTTGTGTTTTGAGAGACTTATGATGGTGGCTGGGAGTGGGAACAGTGAGAAAGGGGTGAACTTGAAGGTTGGGGTGATTACCGAGTGGAAGGATATTCCTGTGGAACTTTTGATGCAAATTTTGTCCCTTGTGGATGATCAGACAGTGATCACCGCTTCTGGAGTTTGTCGTGGCTGGAGAGATGCTATCTACTTTGGCCTTGCTCGTTTATCACTATCATGGTATATTTCTCTCTCTCTCTCTTGATGCCATGTATCCTTACCTGCGGGCCTTCTGTTTCTCTCCAATTGGGGATTTTGTTATGGTGAGGTGTTTTTTATTCCTTTTGTTTGCAGATTATAGTTAATTTTGTTATGATGTGATTGTGAAACTGGTACTGTCTTTTTTTTTTCTCTTGCTTTTGTCATGATTTTTTTTTGTTCCTTTTTGTTTGCCATGGGGCTGAGCTGTTTGAATTGTTGTTTCCTTGCTTTGGGGATTGTAGAATCCGTAAGTTTGATGGAGTGTTTTCAATACTTTAAGATTGGCGGGGATATTCTGATGAGAATGTGACGTGACATGTATGCGGTTAAGGAAACTGATAATGGATATAAGAGGTGTCGTGTGGGGTTGTGCTGCAAATCTTAATTTTTTCTTTGCCAAGGTGTTCTTGTGTCTGAAATTTTAGGCTCTTTAAAAATCTCTCTTTCTTCCCTGGATAAATTAGAAGATACTGTAAGTTGTTGTGTGTCTTCTTTTTCTGATAACGTAGTAAGCCCCTGCCCCTCTTTTGGTTCAGCCTAATATGTTATATTTATATTTATCTATCGATATTTTAACCTGAAAATCTTTGGGTTTTTTAATGTTCCTTTTGTAACTCAGGGTTCACTAGTCAATTTGGTATTACAACTATTTGTTAGTTGACTACAATCTATTTCTTAAAATGTTATAAAAATATGTAATATAATGGATAGCAATGGTATGGCCAATACTTGCAAGTATAATTCCTGATGCTCTACACCAAGTTATTATTGTATGTTTTTCCGCTTTTGTTCTCAGTTCATTAATTTTCTTAAATGATTTCTTCAAAGGGATTTCTATTGAACACCTCTCAGTTAATGTATTTGATTCAGTGGTACGGAGTGTTTGTAGTTATGGTTCGTGATGGGAAAGAAACTGTCAGTAGAAGTGCTTGTAGTTATTGTGGAGTTCATGGAATGTAGTAATAACATGTAATTCGTCTCTCTTCAGGTGTAGCAAGAACATGAATAACTTGGTCCTATCAATTATTCCTAAATTCACAAAATTGCAAACTCTAATCCTTCGTCAAGACAAGCCTCAACTAGAGGATAAAGCTGTTGAGACTATTGCAGAGTGCTGTCATGAATTGCAGATTCTGGACCTCAGCAAAAGCTTCAAGCTAACTGATCGTTCACTTTATGCTATTGCATTAGGTTGTCGCGATCTCACAAAACTCAACATCAGTGGGTGTTCAGCATTTAGTGACGGTGCTCTGGCTTACCTTGCCAGTTTCTGCAGAAAACTAAAAGTTCTAAATCTTTGTGGATGTGTTAGAGCTGCATCTGATACTGCATTGCAGGTATGAATGATTGTGGTAGACTAGTTGGTTTCATAATCGTGTAAGAATTAAGATGGCTTTGAATTATAATCCATTGATTAAACGATATACAGGCCATTGGACAGTACTGCAATCAGCTACAATCTTTGAACCTTGGATGGTGTGATAATGTTGGTGATGTTGGAGTGACTACTTTAGCATATGGGTGCCCTGATCTTAGGATAGTTGACTTGTGTGGCTGTGTCCGTATAACAGGTATTTTATTCAAGGTTTTAATGATTGAAATCCAGAATTCTGTAGCCAAACACTTATCATATATTTCTTTACATTTTAAAATATCTGATTTTCATGATATTTCCAAAAGACATGGTTAAGTAGATTGTGATTAGACATGCAATTGAAATGGTTAGAATATATTTACAAACTGAGATGACAGACATGGGAAAAGGAAAAATAAATTGTAAATGAGATATGTCTTTTTTGAAAGAGAAATGGAAAATCTATGTATTGTGAAATACATAGTTTTTCAATGAAATGATACACTTTGAATTTGAAAATGGACATTGTCTTGGTCCCTGTGTTTCTTGGTTGAGTGATGATGAGTAGAATTCTAACAGTGAGGTTCACTGCAGATGATAGTGTGATTGCTTTGGCTAACAGATGCCCACATCTGAGGTCTCTTGGACTGTACTACTGCAAGAACATCACAGACAGAGCAATGTATTCTTTGGCACACAGCAAGGTGAATAACAGGATATCTGTGAAAGGAGGAAATGATGAGGATGGGTTAAGGACATTGAACATAAGCCAATGCACTGCACTCACCCCATCTGCGGTTCAAGCGGTTTGTGACTCATTCCCATCACTCCACACATGCTCAGGGAGGCACTCACTCATAATGAGTGGCTGCCTCAACTTGACCTCTGTGCATTGTGCCTGTGCTGTCCATGCACACCGTGTATTCACCCATTTCCCTCATCCAGCTCATTAAGCTCCTGCATTCATTTTCAACCTTCACTTCGAGGAAGTGCCTTTCAAGGGCTCTGAGAAGTCACTTCTTGTAGATATGCCTGCCGAAACAGACTCATCATGTACATCTTCAACTTGTGTTTTAAAAAACCTTGCTTTCTTTTAATCCCTGAATTCTCACTTCCAGACATTTTGGACGCTATTTAAGTTTATGGAAAGACATGGACTCTTTTAATGTGTATCTATGCTTTTATGGCAACTGTATAGCACATCTTATTTCATGCTCTTGTTAAATTCGTGGAAACTTAACTTAAGAAAAGTTATTTTTGGACAAATTAAGAAAAAATATTCCAATTTTGAATTTCAATTGTTAAAATTAATTTTACATTTCAGTTTTTTGGAAAATATTAATAGAGTTTCAAACAGGATATGGTACTGACTTAAATATTACTTTCCTAATTTTTATAATTAATTTTGACAAAAAGAGTTATACGCCCATGGAAAAAGATATGGTTGCTTGTTTTATGAGCTGTTGTTATGTGTGGAACCTTGATTTTTTTTTTTTAGACAAAATGATATAGTTCACTACTACAGTTGAACTGTTATTATATACATGTATGTCGTTGATTAATCCATGTTATCAAAATGATAAGTAAATAATATTAAAATGTTAAAAATATTATCAAACTATCATTATCCTATATATTTATATATTATGTTTGAAAATACTTATGTTTAACGGTACTTGCAGGTTATGGAAATTGCTTATAAAATAAATACACATGTACTTGCAGAATACGAGAGGGCTTTTGATGATTATCATCTTTTATATTTAATTTATTTTGAAATAATCTATAATTAGAGAAAATAAAAGTTCAATTGTATTTTCTGTTTGCATAAATTATTTGCTTCTAACTAAATTCCTTTCACATCTTTTTTAATAATTGTAAATATACTTCATCATAACTAATAAATGTAAAATAAAAAACATTTAAGTCTTTTTATATGGTTTGCTACTTCATTATAACTAATAAATGTAAAATAAAAAACATTTAAGTCTTTTTATATGGTTTGCTACTTCATATCATTTAGACTCTCATAATATCTTTCATAAAAAAGTAAAAATAATTTGATTATCTCTGCAAAAGTTTAAGCATTATAGAATGCTAATGACACAAAAATAAATAAATTTACTTTAGGAGATACTTAAAATCAATTAAACAGTAAATAAACTTAATAATATTTATTGTCTCCATATTTATATCTATATATTATATCAATGATATGATTTAATATTTTCTTTCTATTCATTTTAGTTCAATGTAGTCCTTTTATTTATATTTTTGAAATAATTATTGCGATAATTTTGAGTTTCCATTTTATCATCTTAACCACATCTAATAAAAGAGGTTATTACATTTAGTCTTTTGAAAAAACATATAGGACCACATCAAGTAAAAAATAAATAAATAAATTGAATAATTATAACAAATATTATAGAAACCAAATTTTACTAATCCATAGCAATTAACTTAAGGAGACAATTATATAAGTGGTGCAACAAAGATGTAAACGGAAATTATATCATAAAAGACAATAATAAAATTAACATGTAATGAAATATATAATATGCAGTGAAATTTACAAAAAAATTAAGAGTGTTTTTAGTAAGATCAATAAGCTATCTACCAACTTATTTAACTGGCTTATAATCTAGTTAAATCAACACAAAAATGTTTGTAAAATACCTCAAAGTAACGTATTTTTTAGCTTATAGCTTATAAGTTATTTTAGTTAGCTTGCAAGTTATTCAATTTTGTTTCATCATTATTGTTTATATTTTAATTATTTTTTTATTATCCTCGATTTCTTTAACTTCTAACCTATTTTAATTTTATGAATACAATTTGTTATTGCATTATTTTTAGTTTTTGTTAAATTACCTTTCAATGTCTTAACCAATTTAGTTTTTAAAACAAATAAAAATTTAATTATCACTCATTAGATGGAATCATTTAAATAAAATAATTTTTTCAAATAAAAAAAATACATATACAACTTTTCAAAAATAATTAGAAGTACTTAAAAAATAATAAGAATTTAGTTATTTAAAAAATTAAATATAATTACGTAATAATATATTTTTGTTTAAAAACAATTTTTTTTAATAAAATAAGAAGGATGTAGTTATAGTATTTCATATACAACATATAAATTAGGAGCATATAAGCTACTAAGTAGTTCATCAATTAAAAGCAGGTATATAAGTTACCAGTTAACTTTTTAGTTAGCTTTGCTGTACAACCCTAAATTTTTAAGAATTTATCTTTATTTGTGACTTTATACTAAGCTTTCTTAAAATAAATTTAGTTCTTTTAATTGAAAACATTAAAATAAATGAATTTTAAAATAAAAAAATAAAAATAGAAACCAACTTCTACTTTATTTTTAAAGCTTTTATTTTAAATTTTAATATTAAAATAAAGTTTTTATGTAAAACTTAAAACTTGCGTTAATTATAACTAAAGTTAAATATAATAAGTTGTATTCTGAATATTAACATAGGCCAACAAAATGAATATATAATAGAAATTTTAACTTGAATTTCAACTATAGACATAATAAACATATTTTTCTTTCAGTAAAACAAATGAGTATATGTAAATGGAAAAAATTAAATGATAAAAAGAAGAAAAAAATTATATTATTTGCCATGAACATATTCTAAAAGTAAGCTTAATAGAAAGTTGTTTTGGGTTGTTTAGTGAGAAGGGAAGGTGAGAGTTGTTTGTGAAAGACAATTGTATTAGGTGAGATTTTAAATATAATTTAGTATGTGTGTGGGAAAAAAGTATGTTTTTTCAACACTTATTTGCAAAAACAAATATGAGAAAAACATAAGCTTTACTAACCACAAAATTAAAAACAATGGAGGAAAACCAAATCACAATAATAATTATTATTTAATTTAATAATTATGAAAAATATCTTTTAATAATCATAAAATGAAAATTATTTATTTAATATAAAGGTCCTACCGGGAGTCGAACCCAGGTCGCTGGATTCAAAGTCCAGAGTGCTAACCACTACACCATAGAACCACTTCTTGTCAAAGGAAACAAATTTATAGATAATATAAATAATAAGTTTAAAAAATAATAAGTAAAATATAATTTATATCAAAATTTAAAATTCAATTAATTCTTTTTAAGATTTCTAATATTATTTTCAGTTTTTATTATCTTTTTTGTGTGCATATGATTAAATGTGAGGTCACCAATAATATTTTTGTATCCTCTGAGATATATGTAGCACTCTGTTTCTCATTTCCTAACAGTTTAATTAATTGAAACTTGCTTGAAAGCAACTTCATTGCTTAACTAAATATGATATATTTATGCAATAAAACCTCACATTTAACTATTATTTAAACTATACTGGTAACTTAAATTAATATAATTTTTTATGTTGAAAGCAACTAAAATTAAATATACATTTTAAAATGTAAATACTATACTATTTATCTCTTTTCATGTTACAGATGTCCTTACATATGCACATTTTAAAAGCCAATTAAAAATATGTTTGTTATAAAAAATATTCATAGATATTTTGAGATGACAAAGGACTTGAAAGTGATTTTTTCAAGAATAAATTTCAAACTTTTGGATAGATGAAATAATAAGAAAACATTAATAGTATTCTAGATTGCAAAAGGGTTAAATTTTTCATTCTGTATACCTACCTAATCGAAATTCCTAAACAAATGAAATACATTATATAAAATTCAATTGTTCTAATTTTAGTAAAAAAATATAGTTAAAAGAAGAAACACCGAAGAGTAAAATGATAAACAATAATGAGAATTGTGTTTCATTCATTTAATAATTATGTAATCTTCCACTAATAAATATATTATTTCCATCCTCTACTTATAAATATACTATCTCCATCACTTAGTATCATTTAATTCTATATTTCATTCCAAGTTAGTTATTTAGTTTTAATAATTTTAAATATTCCTATTTAATAACTAATTATTTGATCACTAAATTAGAGTTGTTGCAACAAGATTTATAATTTTTAAACCAACCATTCTAAATCATTCTTATTATTTAAAAATCACTAATATAAATTGGACCGCTCGGCACCATCAGGCCTACCATCCAGACCAATCACTAGGCCGATCACCCAGGCCGATCATTCAGGCCGATCATCCAGGCCGATCATCTAGGCCGATCATTCAGGCCAATCATTAGGCCGATCCACCAGGCCGACTGATAACGCTAATTCTTACCCTTATTTAAGCATCATTTCAATAGAAAAATGAACTCTTTTCTAGCATGTAACTTGCTTAATCCTCTAATTTATCTTATTTTTATGAATAATGGTGTTTTGGGCTACTTTGATGTAATTTCATCTATAATCCCTTATTTTGTAGCTAATAATGTGCTTGGAAGAATCTCCAACAATGTATAGAGCTGAACCAACCACAAGAAGCAAGCACATCTGCAGAAAAAGAGAAAACGATGCAATGCAGAAAAATCAGGTCGCGCTCGGGCGCCACCTGCACAGAAGCTGATTTCTGGTGTGCTCGAGCTGGGCACCCCAGAAAGGGGGCTGAGCGCTAGTTTCTGCGCACCAGTCGCGCCCGGGCGCCAGTTCTGCGCAATGGTCGCGCCCGGGTGCCCCATGAGGGGGGCCGGGCGCCAGTTCTGCGCACTAGTCGCGCCCGGGCGCCCCAGGAGGGGGGCTGGGCGCCATTCTCACTGTTTATTAAAAGTCTTAAAAGAAAATCACGATTTTAAAAGGAACATTTTAACTTGGCTATTGACCGTAACATGTTTTTATGCTCTTTAATCACTTTTTATTCCGTTGTGCGATACTCACTGATACCTACATAAGGAAACTATAGCCTATATTAAGACTCTCATTTTAGGCTATGATTCCTCTAAAGGAACTGTAACCTATATCTTTATAAATAGGGTTATTTTTTTTGTCCAGTTTCTACTTGTTCACAAAAGTCATTACTGCCTCCCTACAAAACTCGTTCTTAAATTTTCTATACCCAACACGAGACAATATGTGTGAGTTTTTATTTTGAGTGGTAATCCCTTAAGCTTTTGTTCTAACACCTTGTAACATATAAGATTCACTCTATGAATTATTTCAACTTGTACTCAATTATCAATTGGAAAATCGATTATTTAAATCCATCCCTTAGATAAATGAATCTTAACAAACTGAAGAATATTAATTTTTCATATACCCTTTTAAAATCTTCATATAATGTTCAATAGGATACATTTATCTTAGGTATACTAGTCCACAAAATTTGATTTCTCTTACCAAATGAATAAGGAAATGTATCATGATGTCAAAAAATGATAGAGGGACAAATGTACCAAAATCACACAAGATGATAACAATCTTGCATTGAAGTATAGCTTTACAGGAACAACCACTTTACTACAAATTGAAGAAAAAAATGAACACAAACGAGTCTAACATTTTTGGATAAAAATTTCACAAATAGCCATCAATATCAATTGTTACATTAAGATTTTAGAATCGTGATACTTCAAGTCAACAAACTTCAAATTCTGCATCGACATTAAACTCTTAATATTTTAAGAGTATCCTTGTAATACTTGACACTGTTTAGGCATTGGTAAAAACTTATCTTCCATTGGTGTCAAGTCTTCTCAGTTTTTTTATTTCAAACAAATCCAAACCAGCATTTATTTTATCTTTTGTCTTTCCCTGAATATTAATAAGTGTGTCAATACAAAATGTATTAATCAAGCTATCACACATATTCTTCTCTATACACTAGTGTAGTTAAATGAATAGACATCGGTTATTTTCGGCCATAGACATCGGTTTGAGAACCGAAGCATATGCAGGGAAGGCAAAAAGTTAGTAGGATTCGCCTCGGTTCTCTTTAACCGAAGCAATGTCTAGGATTCGACTCGGTTCTCTTTGAACCAAGGCAGTATCAGTTCTTCCAAAATCAGATTCCTTCTGGGAGCCTTCAGATTGGGTATCCTCCGTGAATGTCATCCTTTGGAACCATAAAATTATTCACATTCAAGCAATTGATAAGGGGTGCCCATCCTGCTGGGGGAGAACGAGATGAGGAAAAAGGGCAGCAGAGGGAATTGGGTGGCGTCGTTGGTGCCGCCGGAGGCCTTGACGCATACGTCTCAGAAGATCTTCTTCTGATCGGAGACGACCTAGAGGAGTAGAGATTGGAGACGGGAGGACCATGGCGACGACGTACTCGGAGGGTAAGGAGAGATTGGAGAGGGCGATGTGAGCCTCCATGTGCGAACACTGAACGAAAACCCTAAATCAGAATCGTGTCGCTGCATGCCTCCACCTGCAACCATAATCAGACCTGCAAAAACCAGATTTAACACCATATAACCATCACGCAAGGATCCAATTCAGAAACCGCCCTCCGGAAGCAACGCGAATTGCATCAACTATAATCGCACAACCATGGCAACTCTCGCCACGGCGGCGACATGCTTTAGGGATTCTGAACTCAGATTTGTGCGAGTTGATTTCTCTGATCGCAGATTGACGATGAAGGCGCGAGGGAGATGGTTGCGCCGTTCTGGTGACGGTGGCGTGATTAAGGGTTTCTGTTGTAGAGTTGCAGGTCCTGTGATGGTGATGGAAGAAGGTTGAAACGCGGTGGTTGACACGATGGTGGAGAAGAGGGGTAGATGAAATTCGCGCCTAGGGTTCTATTTCTGGATCTGTCTGAGTTTTCCTCTTTGTAGGTGCGTGCGCGAGGAGGACGATGGTAATGGCTGCGCGCGACTTGGAATGGTTGCGATTGCGTTCTCCGGTTGACGGTCATGGATGTGTTCATGGCGGAGAAGATGAAGATATGGTCGCGGAGTCCATGGAGTTTGGACGAGAACGAAGGCGCTGTGGTGGCGGCTTGTGGGTTTGCGAGTGGTAGCCGGTGGCGTGGGTGAACGACGTTGCTTGCGGCGACCCTAATGGCTGGTGATGGTGGCGTCCTGATGCTGGGGTTTGGTGGAGAGGAGAAATCGCGAGGGGGATGGAGGCAAAGATGAGAGAAATCGCGAGAGTGCGAGAGAGAAAGAAGAACTATAACTTCGTTTTTAGATTTTAACCTAAGGGCTACTACATCGGTTATATGAAAAACCGGTGCCTAAACCCTTTAACTGCATCAGTTACACAACAAACCGATGCCTAAATCATTTAAAATTCATATTATATGCTCGGTTGGCCTTCTACCCAAGACAGTAACATCTATAGACATCAGTTCATATATAATTGAAATATATAAGCATTCAATATTTACGGAAATGCCACCAAACTTTAATACGCTTCGATTTCAATAAAACCAAGGCATATATAGCACGTTAAAAAATATTTTTCTTACTAGTGATATATATTACATCTATGTAATATCTAACTTCTAACTTCGACCAATTTAGAAGATAAAAATTGATTGATTTTTTTTTTCGAAAGAACTCATTATAAATAACTTCTCGTACGTTTTTTCAACCATATGTACTTTATTAAAATTTTCATATATTATAGAAATTCATTTAATAAAATTTGTGTATCATCGTCTTAATCATTTCCATATATATATATATATATATATATATATATATATATATATATATATATATATATAATAAATGACATAGGAGTGGACCTCTACTATATGATACTTTATACCATATTTATACTTTGGTTTACTTTATATAGCTGGTTGTAAAGTTTTATCTTAAAATCAGCATGCATTTATTAAAGTAGTTTTTAAATGGATAAAAATAGAGAGTATTGTGTGTTATGTCTATCGATACTCTATAATTCAATAAACGTTCATTTCAACCCAGAAAAATAACAAAGAAAAAGGCAAACTGATAGCAGTATTCAACTGATATGTAGACTTTTCGGTTTGTTTAATTTCATACTATTTTCTTTATCAATAGTTACTAATATATAAATAAGATATTAAAATATCTCAATCTATATCTAAAATATTAATAAATATATAAAAAAAGTGACTATAAATGTTTTTAGTACTAATCTTTTCTTAAACAAACAGGTCACGCAAAACATATTGAATAAAAATGAAACCTACGTGTCTGTGTTTGAGAACATGGAGCATGCATAGAGCGAAAGGTGGGGTTACTGAAGTATACAAGGTGGTCGTCCTCCTTATATGACCCGAAAGTTTTGCATAGCATAATTAACTTTTTATTAATAATAAATTGGATAACAAAACAAAGATTTAAATTAAACCCCTTGAAGGAAATAAAAAATCATATTTAACAACGATTAAATTAAATCTATAAAGACGGTTTCTGTTATTATTTTAGTCGTTGTTAAAAGTTACAAGAAATAATGACGATGTCGTTAAAAATCCAGGACAATGATTCTAAAATAATCGTTGTTGAAAACATAAAGGATTTTATAGAAAAAAACTTGTATATATATGACTCATTTCTCATTTTTGAATGGATAAAATCATTATCTCCATTTTCCATTTTCTCATAACCTGTTAGGAAAAAGAATAAAGCTTATGTACAGGGAAGACAACTTTTGAAATCTTAAACACAAAAACAACAATAACACATGCAATTTTATTATTACCTTCATGTTTTCCTTGTTCAGCCAATCGCTTTTGTAACGTATCTACATCAGGGAAGATCATCATATTAAGTGACTCTATTTCTTGTTTTATATTAATATCTTAATCATTAACTTTTACTTAGTTGACTTTTTAAACTCAACACATAATTATGCTAAGATGCATAAGAAACACGTCTTATTTTTATCAGTATTAAAAACAAGAAAGTCTAGCAAAATTATGGTTCAAATTATGATAATTGGTTATGCAAAAGGTTATCAAACATGTGAGTACATAAAACAAAAAAACCATTATTGTGTTGCTTAAGTTTTTCCAAACAATATCTTAAAGAATAAAACTGTAAGAATTGAATTGCATGAGTGTTTTTGTTTAATTTACCTAAGGTTCATTCACCCATCTGAATGGAATGGAAAAGAAACTAACCTTTTGTTTATGTATGCTTTTGTGCCACTAGTCGCTCAACAAAAGCTTGAACTCACCATCATAATCAAATGTTTTTTTTTTCATTCGAAAAATCCATTATCAGAGAACCATACAACCATGCTGCTCTCTGCATACCATAGTGTCCATGGTTGAAGTATGTACCTGCTTGCACCATATTTCCAAATAATATCACTAATGTTACAAATATACATATATTGTTTATTCATTATGCATATAAATTCATAATATACTTCATGTTTGAAGTATCATTAGGAAAAATTTTCCTCCATAAGCACCCAATCTACCTCAAATGAGACGATAAGTGAGAAGCAACGTTGTGAATAGTGACGAAGGCGAACAATGGCCGACGCGAAGCGAATCGAGCGGTGAAGGCTTTGTGAAAACAATTTTAAAAACTTTCTTTTAATTAATTAACAATATTAACATAAGATCCATTACTAACATTTAAATCAACAACCAAGAAAGCCTAGTAAGTTATAAGAATTTTTATATTGATTTGATTCTAATGAATCTACGTTAAGTTTTTCTAGTAACTTTAGTTAGAAATTTCACTAAAGATAAAAAATTTCATATCAAATGTGCATGTACATAATTTTAAAACCAAAATCTATGCAAAACCTTAAGAAACCCTTCAAGAAAAAAAATCAGGTGATGCTTCATACAATCACCACAATCTTATAAAGAATAGGTGATGCTTCATGTATTCACTAAAACCTTTTACACAAAAGGTAAGGTATAGAATTACATAACAAAGATACAAGAAATATATCACATATACGAAGATATCACAATCAAAATTATAGTTAAGAGAAAACTCTTTCAATATTTTAATCTTCTTGAATAAAACGCTTTTTACACAGATAAAATGTTCAAAACTCTCTCACACGCATTATTGACCTTATGTTTTTAAAGTGTTAAAATGAAAAATGAAAAAAAAATACAAGATTTAAATGAAAACTAAGTACATGTCAAGATTAATCAATCTAGTGACTTCATAGATTAATATATCTTAACCACATTTTATAAAACTTATTGGATTAATCGATTATATTAGTAACTTAATTAATTAAAATTATAAGGTTTTACATTTATTTTTTTGAATTTGATTAATGACATCTAAATTAAAACTAATAAATTATTATATGATTATGATTTATTAAAAGGGTTTTTCTCTACTTTACAAACACGTTGAAACACACATTAAGACTAATATCAATCTATCTAAACAATCATTTCTCATAATAATTCAACATCATAAACAACTAATTGAATCTTTTCTTAACATAATAACAATATGATTGTTGAGAAACTCAACAATCGATTTACTATATTATTTTTACAATAATATTTATTAACATGTGTTCTTTTAATATATTAAGTGAACCTGGATTGTAAAAAATTGGTCAATAGTTTAAATCTTTAAAGTTTTTTTAATAAAATATAATATATTTTTCTTTGAATATTTAAACAAAGTAAAATAGTGTAACTCTTGATATGATAATGTGAATGTGCGTATTGAAATATTCATTTACAGATTAATAAATAAATATTTTGTAAAAATACATTACACGAGTATATTATAAAGTCAATATTTAAATAGAAAATTGTCGATGTCTTCACCGATTACATAAACTAATTAATATTTGACTGTTTAACTTTGTTAATCATATTGAATTACGAGATTTTTTTTAAGTACTTTAAGTGACGATTTTTCAAATGATCTAATAAAAAAATAAAAAGTTAGTTTCCTTAACAAATTTTGTCTCAGAATGAAAAATATGTAAAAACGCTGCTACAATTTTTTTCATAAAATATTTGTTTTTTAATGAATATTTTTTATTTTATTGTGAATTTATATTATATATGAAAATTAATTAAAAATAGGTAGGATTTATATAATTTTTTGTGCTTAAGTATTGGTATATATTTATTTATTTATTAAAAACAATACACAAATAGTATTATATAATTTCTTTTACTACTTTATAAAAGACTAGATTATTTGTTTTTATAATCTAATTAAAACATTTCTTTTATCTGTTTTTATCTGCAAAAGCATTTTTAATTTAATTAATAGTCATGAAATATACCAATGTCACATTAAATTAGTTAACTAAATTTTATAAAAAATATTTAAGGGAGTAATATAATCTATAGATGACATTTATAATATTAACATTTTATACATTCACTTAGTGATTACTACATAGTTAAAATGAGTTTTTGAACATTAATTAGTTGTGTTGAACTTATCAACTATAGTGGATAAGAATTTAGCTTATCTTGCTTCGAGTCGTATATGCATATTTTAAAAGTATCTTCGAACTAAAATGGTTTATTCAGTGGTTGAATTAATCTATGATACTTTTATATTACCAAAAAAAAAAAACTATGATAATTTCTTGTCTCATCACAGATAATGGAAATTTTTTTTGTTAGTTTAGGTAAACTAATATGATGAATTTATGTCATAATCAATACAGGAAGAACCTAATCCCTGGGTAAACAAAGTGATACTTATCCTTTTAAAAAAAAATAATTTCCTAATTATTACTTCCATCTTATAAAGAAAGGTTTAGGATTTTAATAAAGTAATTTGTTTTTCATTTCTATTATGCTTCAAACACATCACTGGCATTAATTATCTTGTATTATGGCTATCAAATATTTAATAGCTAATTACAACAATTGAGTAAACTTGCTTCATTTATTAAATTATTTATTTCTTCTGAAAGATATGTAAACCAACTCGATTATTTTGAATTTAAAAAGTCAAATTTATTAATTAGACACACAAAGTAAGTGAATCCTATTAATCTTTACCTATTAAATTTTAATCATAATGTTATATGTACTATCCACTTGTAATCAATATAAGAAGCAAGTCACTAATTAATAATGCGTATTTCTACAAATAATACGCGAATATTATGAATAAAAGGAATATAACTAAAGATATAATTGAAATTAATTGTTGATGTTGTTTTTTCTAACATTAATTAATTGTTTTGGTTTTTGATCTCGTGTCAGTGCAATTTTGTTTTTTGTTCTCATAAAAAACTTGAGAATTGAAGAAAAATTAGTTAAAAGCCCAAAAATACAATGTAAAAACTAAAATAAAAAACTAATAAAAGGTAACTGTTAAAGCTCAAGAGCCCACAGTAAATTTTCTTTTCCTGGCTCGATACTGATATAGCTGAATCCCGCTGTATAAATGGCAGGCAATAAAAATAATCTATTTTTGAAAAAAAGTAACTGAAAAAATTAATTATATTGCTTTTCTTGAATTTTCCAATTGACTTTATTGACCAAAATATAGAATGATAGTAAAAAAGGAAAACTAAAACTGGGTTGATCACACACTCCTGGTTGGCAAGTTGGCAACTCATGATAAGTGTCAAATAAACAATGTCATGAATAGCAGAAGCTTATAAAAGGAGAAGCACAGAAGAAGGTGAAAACCCACACAGAAACCAATATCAATCCAATTCTGTCATGGAGATTGAAGTTCCTGTTGTGATTGTGGGAGCAGGCCCTGCTGGTCTTGCAACCTCTGCATGTCTCAACAAACTTTCAATCCCCAATCTTGTCCTTGAAAGAGATGATTGTCATGCATCTCTTTGGAGGAAAAGAACATATGACCGCTTGAAACTTCACTTGGGCAAAGATTTCTGCAGCCTCCCTCACATGCCCTTCCCTTCTGATTTCCCCACCTTTGTCCCCAGGATTGACTTCCTCCGTTACTTGGATAGCTATGTCTCTCGTTTCAAGATTTCCATTCGGTATAATAAGAATGTCGAATCTGCCTATGTTGATCATAACACTGGCAAATGGAAGCTTCTTGTCAAGGACACGGCATCAGATGCTGTTCAGGTTTACGTCTCTGAGTTTCTGGTGGTTGCATCTGGGGAGAATAGTGAAGGCTATGTCCCCAGGGTTGAAGGGCTTCAAAGGTTTGAAGGAGAATACATGCATTGCAGCAACTACCTCAATGGAAGGGACATGTATGGCAAAAATGTCCTTGTTGTTGGCTGTGGAAATTCTGGCATGGAGATAGCTTATGATCTCTCAAATTGGGGTGCAAATACTTCCATTGTCGTCAGAGGCCCTGTACGCCATTCCTCTCTTTGCAAACCCTTTGCGTCTATTCTATAACAAGGAAATATTAAATTTATCTATAAAACGTTAAAGATGATACCTTTATTAAAACACCCACATATATATTCTAAAAATTATGATGCTTTTTTGCTTTGATATTATTTTAACGATAATTTTCTGAATACCATTTTATATATTTCTTAAACTGACAAAAAAAAATGTTGCCTATTTATATTTAGGCCTGGAAGTTCAACAAGGTTAGGGTAAGCTTTATAATTAAAAACATAAACCTCGTACTGATCTATGTGTTTTTAGGTTCACTTTTTCACTAAAGAAATGGTGTTCGTGGGAATGACCTTGCTGAAATACTTGAAAATTGAGAGAGTGGACAAGCTTATGATGCTTATGAGCAAGCTCAAGTACGGAGATATGTCTAAGTATGGTTTGGTGAGGCCAAAGGATGGACCGTTCGCTTTGAAGAAAAAGGGTGGTACTACTCCTACCATTGATGTTGGTTGCGTTGGTAGGATCAAGAAAGGCGAAATAAAGGTAGCTAGGGATCTCTCTCTCTCTCTCTCTCTCTCTCTCTCTCTCTCTCATATTTCTTTCACCAGTGTTTCTTTCATGTTAATTAACACCTTACGTTGATTATGGTTGCCACCTTTCTGTGTTCAGGTTTTCCCAGCTCTTTCAAGCATCAAAGAGGGCAAGACGGTTGAGTTTGAGGATGGAAGAGATGCAGAATTTGACATCATCATCTTTGCTACTGGATACAACAGCACTGTGCTGAAGTGGCTTAAGGTGCATATAAAAACAGTAGAAAAATTAACAAGTAAAAATGTTGATATTGGCCCTAACTGGTTTTTGTGTGAGTTGTTGAAATGCAGGATTATAGAGAACTGTTCAACAGTAATGGAATGCCAAAACCAGGTTTTCCAAATCACTGGAAGGGAGAGAATGGTCTGTACTGCGCTGGATTTTCAAGAAGGGGATTAGATGGCATTGCTTTTGATGCACAGCGTATAGCTGATGATATCAGTATGACTACAAGTGCAAGAGGTCCCGATTGTGACGATGCCAACTTAGCTTCCCTCAAACTCATACAAAAATAAGTTCTCTAAAGTATGCTTCTGTTTGCGTGTAATGGGACTCACCCATCTGTGCCATAAAAATAAATAAATGTGCACAATGTAAAATCTGATACATATAATAAAGTCATGAATTATATATTAACATGGTTTTTCCTTATTTCTCGACCAACTTTTTTTTATTTGTCCTCCTTGCTCAAATTTATTTCTTAGAATAATTCTATTGAGTCATTGAAGGTTAATTTACTCCAATTTTTTTCTTTTTTAAATCGACATTTTCTAAAATATTTAAATTGAATGTTACTAATTTACAAGATAGTTATGGAATGGCACTGGTTTTTCAATTTAAGAAATTAGATGCAGCCGTAAGAAAATAGTTTTCCATTTATCCCAAAGTATGATATTAACCACCTCTTCAACCAGTTCAAAAACTTCAAATTGATAACAATGAATTAATGATACTTCTCCAATATGTCATTCACGTTTAAATCCATTAAACGTTTTGATACCTATCCTCCCATGCTTTCCTTTTAACTACTTTCCATTCGATTAATTAACACGTGAATAAATTTATCTTTTTAATTTATAAATATTAGTATTTTTAGACTATTATAATTATAAAATAATTAAATATATTTTATAAAAGAATATTTATTTGTAAAAAAAATGTTGATACATAATAACAGTTGATCTGCACTTCAACTTAAATCTAGTAATAAAATTTATTTAATTGGTTTGGTCATATGTAACAAATAATTAAATGCTTGTGTGGTATTTCATTTATAGATAAATACACATATTTAATAGAATTTATTGTATTTATTTAATTTAGCAATTCAAATATAAGTTTATTAAATGTATAAATTTTAATTGGAGTCTCTATAAAAAGTATATTATTAAATAAAAATTAATAACTTAATTCATATAAAAAGAATTCTATTAATATTAATAATTTATTAAAAAGGAAAGATGAAATAAAAATTAATACATACGTATGTATATATTAAAAACGAAACGTGTTAATACAAATATATCGTGGATGTAATTAAATTTAATAAACTTAGTTATATACACGTCATTTCTTTTCTTTTCTTAAATAAAGTAATATTCACCTTTCTTATTATATTATATTATATATATATATATATATTATAAATATTTTATAAATGTAACATCCCAAAAACACAGTCTAAAGCTATATGATAGAATAATCACATTGAATAATATTACAGATCAGTCTTACATTAAAGTAGAACGTACGGTTGTGGCCGAACGACCTTACAAGGAAAGACAAGAAATTTAAAGTTGTACAGGGGTGCAATTCTGACCAAACGGTTTACAAAAGAATTATACCGAACGGTCCTGCAAAAGAAAAGGGAAAAGGTGATCGAACGATCACCTTACTATCAAACTATAATACTGACCGAATGGTTCTACTGTTCGGTCTTAACTTCTATCTCGACTAAGTTTTCTTCTTCCAGCGCTTCTTCTAGCAGCTCGTCTCCTTCTGCTCACATCCACATGGATGATCATTGTAACAGAAAGACAACCGAACGTGCAAAACAGACAAGACAGAAAGACATAGGGTAAGTTTATGTAATTTAATTCATGTATCAACATATATTTCACACAATTCAACCACCCAAGATAATTCATTAACTCATTCATGCAAACCCTAATACTAGACTGACTGTCCGGACTGTATGAATTCTATGTAGCTACGACGTTCATTCACCCGGGTGATGTAATAACTGGGATACCCTCAACAGCTGCCACCCGAGGTTAGTCTTATCTGTCCAAATTAACCATAAGGACTAGGACCTCCTGCCGTTCCCACATATGACTTACCCTCCTCTACGTGAGGACGAGTAATCATGGAACATCAGGATGAACCGCCAGCTTAGCATGCCCACATTCATACTTTACCAAATTCCAATATCCATTCATGAGATATTCCTCCCCGGAATACTCATTCATAATCATACTCATTTCATCTACATCATATTCCATCATCTTTTATTTTCAAACTTCAATTTTTAACGAAGATCCCTTAGGATACCAAATACCGAACGTAAAACTTCAACCCTTAACGAGACCGAACACTTGGACTGAGACCGAGAGGTTTCCAGTTCCAGAACAGATCAAAACCAAGAGAGAATTACCATCGGGATTGAGAAGAGATCGAGTTCAATAATAATTCTCAAGATTAAAAGGATCGAACGTTATTTACAACGTGAGTCAATTTGATGAATTGACCCATGAGCGTTTAGACTGAACACCTTAAAGCCTAAACCGAGTACTAAGACTCTAGGCTGAAACCAATGGAGACAAACACTACAAGAAATTCAATTAATAGTACTTAAAAGAATTATATGACGAAATCGAACGCTTATAATTACTTAGATTATTTGAGTTTAACATCAAGAAAACCGAATGTCAGTCAAAGACCGAGCACGGTAGAGAGTGAACACCATTGAGTTTGGACGAACGCTATTTTCATCAAGGTAGATTATAGAAAAGAGAATGAGCGCTTGGTGTAAGACCCGACACTAAATAGTATGAGCGCTTGGTGAAAGACCTAGCTCTAAATCGTACGAGCGCTTGGTGAAAGACCTAGCATTAAATAATACGAGCGCTTGGTGAAAGACCTAGCTCTAAATCGTACGGGCGCTTGGTGAATATAAGATCTCATTTGACTAATGTTCAAGAACGAACAGACATACTACTACACAGATATACTTAAATTTATTTTAAAATACCAAGGAAATGATATCCTTGGTGGAACGCCTGTACACAAATTGTACTAGACGAAGATGCTCGTCCTCAACATAAATTCCTTCCAAATGAAAGAATCCAGTTCTAAACGAGTTCCCGAGAAAAACCAAACGGTCAAAGACCATTCAGTAACGAACGTACATTATCATAGGGAATTTCATACTTAGAATTATTTATCTCAACTCATTTCTCAACATTTATCTTCATAATTTCATACATTCATATCATAGTAAATTTCCATACTTCATACAATCAAAACATAGCAACAATCATATTTCATATTAATTCAGTCAATTCAACGAACGTACATACAATCCAAACAAACATACAAATCAAATTATATAAGATTCCCTTACTTCTGAGCGTGACTGAACGTTCACAGAGGCAGAATACAGTTCACACCACTACAAGTCCTTCTACCCTCAACGTTCGACAATCCAAACTACAACAAGTGAAAACCCAACACTATCAGAACCACTCATTATGAGAAGGGTGATTAACACATGAAACCATAACTTGGTTTGCATGTCCAGGAAGACGCACGACTGAGTGAAGAGAAGAACTTACCAGCTCAGCTTCACAAACCGAACGGTTTAACTGGAAGCTCTTGATGCCAGAGGTGCTTCTGCGGTGCCTTAGTGGTGATCAGAGAAGAGAAAGGGTGAGATTTTGTAGAGAGAAGCAAGAGCTTTTAGAGAGAAGGAGAAAATGGAGTTTCGAAAATCAGAGAGGAAGATGGTTGCATGCAGAGAATTGCGTAAACTTTTGAAACTCAGATTTTGCTTCTACCAATCAAAACTGAACGTCCAATTCCTTGCAGCCACCTGTTTTCCATTCTTTGAAATTCTAAATCTCTTCTCGACACTTGGCTTCCACTAAAAAGGGTTTTGGGGTGCGTTTTTAATGAGGTCTGACAGTAAACATGTTAACAAATTTAATTATCTATATTATAAATATTTATATAAGTTTATTAAAACAATATTTTTTACAAACAAGACACATTTTTATATTTTTTTGTAAAATATTATAATAATAAAATAAGTAAAATTTTCATATATACTAGTTTTAAAATCGTGCATATACAAGTGTGTTTATTTAAAGATATTTAGAAATTGAGGAAGAAATAATAAATATTTTTATGTCTATAATTTGATTATGAATAGAATTAATGTGAAAATTTATTTATAAGTTTAAAAGGTCAATATGTCTGTAAAAATATAAATAATAGACTTTGTAAACATACAAAAATAAAACATATGCAAAAATATAGGATAAACTCTCTAAAAATATAAAGGATATGTACATATATGTATAGTAAACTCACTAAAAATACAAATTAGTGTATGAAGAGACTGATTTAATGTGTATTGCTAGATTCGTCTAACCATTGTATTGACAAACTCGTTTAATATGTATTGTTAAACTTGTTTAATTATTATATTGACACACTCGTCTAATGTGTATTTTTAGACTCATCTATAATCAGCATATAAACAAACTTGCCTTATATATATTGCAAGGCTAATATAATCAAATAATGAATAACGTTTTCTAATATGTATCAATAGACTAATCTAATGTGTATGAGCATACTCATGTAATATACATTGGTAGACTCATTTAATTAGTGTGTGAAAAAACTCGTCTAGTATATGTTGAAGGGCTCGTCTTATTAGTGTATAGGCATATTCATCTAATGTGTATTCTTATACATCTAATCAATGTATGAAAGGACTAATATAATATTTTTTGTTATACTCGTATAATTAGTGTATGAATAGACTCATATAATGTTTATTTCTATAGTCAACTAATGTTTTTTGCTGTTCTCATGATTAATGTATGATCAGACTCATATAATGTGTATTAATAGACTCGTATAATTTTATGTGGAAAGACTTGTCTAATGTATATTTCTAGAGGCGTATAATCAATATATGATGATTCTCTAATGTGTATTGTTAGACTCGTCTAGTCAATACATCGACAAACTCATCTACTTTTTTTGCTTTACTCATCTAATTAATGTATTCTTAGACTTATCTAATGATTTTTGTTACACTCATCTAATCAAGATATGAAATGACTTGTTTTATATTTTTTTATACTTATCTAATAAGTGTATGGATAGTCTCGTCTAATGTGTATTGTTATAGTCATGTAATTTTTTTTATATTTGTCTAATCAATGTATGAAAAGACTTATATAATGTGTATTGTTAGACTTGTTTAATCAATACATCAACAAACTCATTTAATATGTATTGTTGGACTTGTCTAATCAATATATGGACACACTCATATAATGTGTGTTGTTAGACTTATCCAATCAATGTATATTCATACTTGTGTAATGTGTATTGCAAAATTCGTCTAACCACTAAGTGAACAAACTTGTATAATATGTATTAATAGTCTCGACTAATCTTATATATGGAGAGACTGTTCTAATGTATACTGCTAGACTTGTCTAATTAATATAAATACATACTTATATAGTGTTTGTTCTTAGACTCGTTTAATTAGTGTATGGACAAAGTTGTCTAATCAATGTATGTTCAAACTCCTTTAATGTGTATTAATTGCAAAAATCGTTTTATTAATGATTGGAAAAAATCATTTAATATGTCTTAATAGACTCTTATAATTTGTGTATGGACAAACTTGTGCAGTTAGGCTTGTCTTACAACTATATAGACAAACTCGTTTAACATTTATTGCTAGACTTATCAATTAGTGTATGGACATACTCATCTAATTAGTGTATGGACATATCCATAGGTATTTTTATAAACTCGTCTAATCAATGTGTGAAATGATTAATCTAATATTTGTTTTGCTATACTTATCTAGTGATGGTATGGACATATTTATCAAATATGTGTTGTTAAACTTGTCTAATCAGTGCATCAACAAACTCGTTTAATATTTTTTGTTATACTTGTTTAATCAATGTATTCTTAGACTCGTTAAATCAATGTATGAAATGACTTATCTAATACTTTTTGTTATACTCATCTAATTAGTGTATGGACAAACTCATTTATTGTGTATTACTAAACTCGTCTAATGATTTTTGTTATACTCGTTTAATCATTGTACGAGCATATTCTTTAAGTGTAAATATTTCTATTTCTAGAGTCATCTAATATTTATTGCTATAGTTGTAAGAATAGCAGTGTCCAAGAAGCTATTTATCTACTGATTGTTCATGGTGTCCCTTCTTTCTTTCTTTTTTCTGGATTGTTGTATGAAGCCTGACTGGGATCTATTTTTGAATTGACATTAAGTTTCCAACCCTGTTATTTTATTATATCCATTTACAACCAGGATATATTATCATGCTGAGTAATAAAATTACAGGGCGTGCTAGAGAAGCAGGGAAGATAAACAAGAGCTTACTCACCCTGGGACGTGTCATAAATGCACTTCTGGAACATTCTTCTCATGTGCCTTACAGGTTCATGTTAACAACATGTTCAATTAAAATTTGAAAACGTTTTCCTTATTATCTATGTCATGTTCGTGTTGTTTCAGAGACACTAAGCTTACAAGGATTTTGTGAGACTCTCTAGGAGGGAAAACAAAGACATGCATAATTGCTACTATTTCTCCTTCTGCTTATTGTATGGATGAAACACTAAGTACACTAGACTATGCTAGACGTGCAAAAAGCATAAAGAATAAGCCTGAGGTCTGTTGCCACTGCTCTTATTGTCCTTTGTACAATTCTTCTAAAAGCAGTTTTAACTTTGTTGTCTTTTAATAGGCAAACCAAAAGGTTTCAAAGGCCATTTTGCTGAAGGACTTGTGCATAGAAATTGAGAGGATGAAAGAAGGTACATTCATCACCAATTTGTAAGTTTAGGAATGTAGAAGAATATTTTGTATCTCATCTTTGTCTATGTGAATTAGAAAGAAGGTACATAGATATTTGAGTGTTGTTTGATGAATTAGAACGTAAATCCTTAGTATAGTGGTAAATGATGAATTGACTAGGAAAGAAGTTAAAACTGTTTTGGATGGTCACTTATTTACTTCATTAATCTGGTGGTGCATCTTTTGTAAGAAAAATAAAGAATCCTAATTTTTGTTAGTGATTAGATAGGGTAACATTGCTTGGTTGTTCTTGTACTAAATTTAATGTGTGCATATGCTTTGTTAGTGTAGTTTTTATCTGAACAACCATAATAATCAGATGCAGAAACACAGATGAAAAAGAAAAGAGATTTTATCCCAAATTGGATGAACATATGCAAGGTTAAAAAGGTAAAACATCAATTGAGATGGTGGGAGCTTATATACAACATAAAATAAAAAAAACAAGTCAGGCTTATTTAGGGAGAATTCTTTCCTTGTAGATCTTGTAAAAAATGTCATTTATTTAGTCTAGCAACAAAAAATATTTGATAGTAAGAAACAATATGTTTATTTTATCATAAGTTGTTATCATTATTAACTCTTTTTTAAAATCTTATCAACTAGTAGAAATTCATAAGAAATATCCATGTTGCAACAACGGTGTGCATTTATAAATTGCCTAGAAATGAGAGGCTAATGTTTCTTGTGTTATTCGTTGCTGATTTTAGCTTGAACAATATGTCTTCAACCTATTAGTTATGATAAAGAGAAATGACTACAATCTGGAAAACAATTCCTCACAAGACACCCTCTGAATGAAATATATATTTTAATTCCATTTGTTTACTTGACAGCTTAATCAATGTTGAAGTATATAGTTTTTTAAAGTTACACTTTACTGAGGAAGTTTTATTTTCTTAGATATATTCAACCTTATTTTCATTTGAATAATGATATTTTTGACAATATTTTTTTGACAACATTTCAATATTATCTACGTGTCATTCTGTGATTGGTCCATGTTAGTGTTTATGACTATTATTGTTGATTGTGGAGTAATTTTAGACCAATCACATAATAACACGTAGATGATGTTAAAATGTTATCAAAAATGTTGTTAAAGTATCATTATCCTTTTCATTTTTGTCTAACTTATTTATGTTCTCTCAATAAAAAAACTTTAAAATGGATTCTTATTGTTCTTAACTATTTATGGAATGAAAATGTAGGTGTTGGAGTTGCTTGGAATATTGCCAATGTGCATTCTGGTTCATCAGTGGCTGTTTTGGTATTGGAGTTGTTGGGTTGTATGTTTTTCTTCTTCTTCCAACATCTTTTGTTTCACTGTAATTTGCTTAAAGCTGAAATTACTTTTAGTAATTTGCTTAAACTTGCAATAAGACTCACTTTTTCCTTCTTTTCTTCGTATATATCTTCAATCAAACCAAACAAAAAAACTCCTAGAGTAAAAGTGATGGCTAAAGGAGTAAGAATCATAGAAAAAAACACTAATGTTGTAATTTTGTTTATTTTGTTCTCTTCTCATTAGGTTTAAGCCTTAGTAATATATGAAACAAAAAAACAAAATCTAAGGATGATATAAATAATTTTATTTTTTCATACCGATTATAACAACACTAAGTATAAAAGTGAGCTTCTTTATATCTATCTAAGTATAAAAAATGAGGGTCTTTTTAGTATCAAAAGAGTTTTTTATTAGACTTTTATACTTGTTATTGACAGAATTGATGTAAAAAAGTTAAACTTTTTATACGTTCTATAACCAGTGTAAAAATTGAAAACTTTCAATACCTTTTGTTTTTATATCTACTCAGAAACCAATATAAATTTTTTTTACAGGTATAAAAAACCTTTTTTTACATAGTGGTGATTAGACTTGTGTAATCAATATACATATAATATACATTTCTAAACTTATTTAATGATAATATAAATGCATTAGTAATATATTTTAAAACAATTAGTTTGTCAATTTTATTAATTTGAAATGACCTATATTAAGTATAATGTTTTAATTTTTTCTATTATAAATACAATTATTTAAAATATTATACAAATTTTTATGTGCATATTATTAATGTTAGTTTCTTTTTATTAAATAATATTTTTAATTTTTAGATACTAAAAATATGAAATATATTAAACAATAATAATATTTATATTATAGTTTAAAATAAAAAAGATAAATGTAATATTTTGTTGACAATATTTTGTATGAGAAAATGACAATTATTTTTATATGACAATGTCAACAATTTGTATTACCAATAACTATAAATTATTTTTTAAATAATTTTATTTTAAAAAATAAAAGTAAAATATATTTTATAAATTTAACTTTATTAACTAAGTAATTAAAAATCATAAAAAGATAGAATTAAAGATTAAAAAAATTTAATATAGAAAAATATTAATACTTTAAATACAAGTTATTTTTTTTAATGTTTATATATATATATATATATATATATATATATCAATTCAAGTTAGTATTTGTATTTAATGATTGTTATAACTTGGTTATTCATGACTTATTTGTGATTACTGAGACGTTGATGTATTTTGAACTGAGAAATGAAGTTAAATAACTAATAGAACATGTATACAAGGATAAAACATTTTTTTTGAAATATTAGTACTTAAACTTAATTCATGATTACTTGTTCATGATTTAAGAAATTAGAACTTAATGAATTATCATAAGCTCAAAGTTAATAGAAATATAATTTGAGTAATTTTGTGATTTGTTTTTTACTTGAATATGGAATTAAGATGTTTACAAATGTATTTTGTTAAAAAATAGTAATCCTTATATTTCAAGTCAAGAGAAACTGAATTAGATTTTAAAAACTTTTTAAATTTTTAAAGAATCTTTAATCTTGAAATCATTAATTAAAGATATTTAAATCAATCAATTAAAGAAATATAAAAAAAAAAACTAAAATACACAAAGATTTATATTCGTTCTACGTTTAATCTTTCCTCAACAATCTTAGTTCGGAAAATCTACTAACTAATCAAAATTTGATTTCAAAAATATAATGATACATGATATCTCACCACAGTCAAATCTAATAATAAATTATGATATATTATACAAATTCCTAATGATATTTATTATTTATTATGTGAGACAAAATGCATTTATTGTTTTCCACTGACAACACGTTATTTTTCTGACAGGTAAATACATGTTGTTTTTGCTATTTCGTGTCTAGTCTGTGAGATGTACTGGTAGGAATAACTAATATAGTTATATATTGACGCTTGCTTACTTTTATTTTCCTTTCCTTTTCACTTTTCCTTTTTGTTTTTGCTATGTCTACTCTTGTTATTCATTTGTTCTAAATTGGAATCTATAATGCTGAGATTAGTTATGTCTTAAGGGAGAGTGAGAATGAAAAACAAAAATTCCTTTACAGAAATAAATAAAATTTTACTGTTGTGTGGCTTTTGTTTATACTTGTACGAAAGATCACCAAGATGGAATGTGGAGATATGTTGACATCAAATAGGACATTCGCGCTAAGAAAAGCTAACAGGATGCAGAAGGAATACACTACTAAGGAGCTTTATAGAGAAATGAAGTCATGTGTAATTTTTTCATGTTTTTGTCTTTTATTAGGAGGGTCAAATAGTTATAGATTTACATGTTTTAAGATAATCTATTAAAAAAAATTATATATTATGTAAGGAGATAAAGATAAACAAGAAAAAACTTGAATGAGTATCTTGCTTTAGTAAGATAGAGGACACCATGGTAACAAATATTTTTCTATTTTTTCCTTTTTTTATAGGGGTTGAGAAAACCTTATTATCTCTATTAAATATATTTATTCGTTAATTCTTTTGGCGTCATCTTGACTTCATGCGCAAGCTTCTATTATAATATGAATATATTAACCTTTAATTAAAATTGTAAAGAATGATCATAATATATAGTTAATTATAAAATGTTAATAAATTCTTAAAATTGTTGAAATTTGATAGCCCTTGATATTGTAATTGTGAATTTGCAACAGATCATGACAACATATATAGATATTTTATGCCTTCAAAGCAGGCCGTATGAAAATAAATAAATAAATGAAGTGTGTTTTCTATCCTCTTTTATTATTACACCAAATCGTTTTCATGTTCTGAATTGATTTGTTCCTTTCTTGACCATTCTCTCTATTTATTTGTTTGCTATTTAATTAGGTAATTGAATAATGATGATCTCTCTAATTTATTTTTGATAAACTTGTGCTGGCTGGCAATGAAGGAAGCTTCAGATTAAAATTTTACACCAAACATATTCAAAGCTCTATTGTAATACATGCGACGACTTTAACACAAGTCTTTCCTTCCACCTCTCTGCACGCCACGCTCACGTGGAGACAAATTAATTATTATCACACATCCTTACAACTTGTCATAAATGATATATCGGACTACTATTTTCCCTTCTATAATAAATACTTTGATATCTTCATACAATATATTAACCATTAGTATGTACTGATTAAAAAAAGTAAATTAAAAATAAAAACTATATCTACAAGCACCTAAAAAGAATGGCAATGGCCGATCATACTAAGCAAAAGCAAGTCAACGCTTGTTTTCTATAATTAGACCAAGTCATACTTTTCAGAATACACACACGTTGATTATAAAAATCAAGATCACAGATTGACAAATTAACCGCCACCAAATTTTATTAACAGACATCGGAAAATGAAATTAATTAAGGCACTGGCTGGAGATAATTAATCCTGTGGATTCAGCAATCTCACATAAGTGCTTGATATAATTTCACAACGGGAAAAAGTTTCTTATGGCACCAGAAATTAAACTACATATATATAGCAGATAATAGAACATAGTAATGTAGCTATCAGACATGGCTCTCTTCCATTTGAACATCTTTGGCCTTCAAAGGCTCATACTCTCCGTGGTACACTTCAAGGTGATCTGACAAAGCAGATTTATCGATATTCTGATGGTGGTAGGACTTGCAAACGAAATAGAGCACCGTTTGGATCACAAGTTGGAACAGATACAACTGAGAGAACAGCACCAGACACACTATCCCATAAAGTGTTCTGTCCACAGACCCTAACCTCCACCCATGCACCACCGTTTTCTTGAACAGAAATTGTATCAACCCAAAGGAAACCAACAGCTTCAAGAATATGAGTACCGATAAACCCGTCTTCCCCCTTATCAACGCGTTGCTCTTCAACATGGCTCCAATCCCACACGAGTCTTCCAACACAGTAACAACACTGGCAAGATTCCAAACCACGGTTAAGTAGACAAACCCTGCGAAATAGAAGACCGCCAACACCACAAAAAGCCCAACTCCGCCGCTCCTTCCCCCAGTTGTAAGTGCCCATATGATGATGACAAGCACTGCCATGACGTTGTAGACGAAAAAGGCTGCGAAGGTGCACAGAAAGGTTACCATGAGTCTCTTCCAAACCTTGGGAACGACGGTCATGACCTTGGAGAAAGTGACCTCTCTTGCGGTGTAGATTGAGGCGATGGTGTATACCACTGCAGAGGTGGAGAGGAGGGAGAAGATGAGGAGGAAAGTGAAGTAGATGAGCTTGAAGAGCATGAAGGTGGTCCATTCCGAAGAGATCATGTTGGAGAGGGTGTGGTATTGGGGTGTGCCTTGTGGGGTTTCCATCATTTGTTGTGTATTTTTGACGATCTTGCCGAAGAGGATGTTGGAGACTTCGATGTGGATGAGGAAGATGAAGGAGAGAGGGAGGATTAGAGTTAGGGTGATCTTGCTGAAGATCTTTCTCCATGCAAATATGATTTTGTAGGATTCTCTGTAGACGCCAGAGAACCCCAGGAACTGCATCTCTTCTTGTTCTCTGTCCATAGCTCTCTCTCTATATTCTCCAATGGAGTTTTGGTTTTGGTTTGGTGGGGGTGATATGGGTTCAGAATATATGAGGAAACGCTTTGCAAGAATCTGACTAAGGCTGGAATTTGACTCGGTTGCTCTTCACCCACATTATCGTTCTATGTGCTATTATTTGAAAGCAATCAAGTCAACGATTAATTTGTGTTTTCTTTTATCGGTACAATGATCGGTCAGATGCATATTCAATTTAAAAAAATAAAAAATAAAAATCCAACGAATGAAAACCCCAATAAATAATAAAATATTATTAGATTGCATCATATTTTGAAATACATTTTGAAAACAATTCAATCCATTGAAAGAAAATATATAAATATGAATTTATTGAATGTGTGTGTATATATTCGAAATGCTCTTTATTTTAAAAGTTATATTACTTACTATTGACATAAATTATATTCTAATATTTATATAAATAAAATCAGGAGCACTTTGGATATTAGTAGTTATTTATGTGTTGTATAGTATGATTTTTCTATGGGTTCAACATTATAATATTACTTTTTCGCAAGATTTTTGTTAATAACATTTCTTTTTATTAGTGATAAGAAAGTATTCGATTTTACTTTTTGTCGTAACATACCAGGGTATGATTAATTCGATAATAAAACTGAATTATATATTCAATTCAACTTACAACACACTTTATTGATTTGAATTGGATAATTATACTTCAAGCCAGATTAAATCATAAATAATATTTAAGTTAAATAACATTTTAGCTCAAAATTCATCCAAAGCGTTGTACGAAAGAACTATATGGTACTATATGAATAAAATAAAAACAGTGTTTGTGTTTCACAATTAGATCTCTTCAAGAGTTAAATAAAAATTAAAACAGATGTTTTATTAATAACATATATCTAATTTGATTCTTATTTTAAAAAAAAATGAAGGTTCGTATTATTGAATGCACTACAAATAAAAATCGTTCAACATTTAACACACTCTAATACATTTTCTTTTTGAAGCTAAATGTTATTAAATAAAGGCCTAATTTTCGCATATTTTTACTAAAAGATGTCAAATATATTTATTATATATATCAATAAAACAGTACATTATTTTACATAGAGGCCAAAATAGGTTACAACTCGCGGGTCAACCCGACCCATTAAAGGTTCGAGTCGGGTTGAGTTTGAAAATTGTATTTTTTTTATGTGGGTCAAATTTAAACTCGGCTCATGCGGGTTGAACCCGTGGTGGGTCGGGTTGGCCCAACAACCCACCTACCTAATTTTATTTTATTAAAATTTAATTTTAATTTTATAAAAGAATATTTATTATTATTTTTGCTTGAAAAAATTATTTTAATTCTTTATTTTCAAAATTAATTAAACACCCATGTTAGGAGTGAAATTTGTTTAGATTTGAATTATAGAAAGTTTGTAAATTTTTTTTATTTAAAAAAATTGTAATTAAGTGAGCCAATGAGCCAACCCATTTATCCACCAACCTGTGATAAGGTCGGGCTGGGTTCAAATTTTTCTGACTCGTTAATAAATGATCCGGATTGGATTGACTCACTAAATGACCAATCCGTGGTGGGCCGGACCGAATTGGGCCAAGTAACCTATTTTCACAGCTCTAATTTTACACATACTTTTAAAATTGTTTAATAAAATATATTAATATCTTTAGGTGAGTGTCCTAACAAGGCACGTCAAAAGATTTATCTACAAACACAACAAAAAAAAATGAATCTAATAAATACTTTTGTTTTTATTTTCATAGCTAATAACCTTAAGCAGCCAAAAAAGCGAAAGCAACTTCAGACAGAGGAATGGCATGTTTGTAATTGTAGTGAAAATGGAGGGGGTTTCCACTTGATCGTTGTATTTTGGCCATAATGGACGGCGAAGACTAATTAAATAATTATCTTATAATCGTTAACGTTACGGCCAAGCCGTGTGACGAAAACTACGAATGAGAATTTAATAAATAAAAATTCTTTGTTAATAATAAATATTGCTTTTGTTTTTGTCCTTCTTCATCAAGCTTCTTTTTCTTGGACAATTAGGGTCTCGACAAAGAATCGAGAGCATTTGCCACAATTTTTACGCTTCGATAATAGTGTTCTTTGTTTGTACCAAAACTATTTTTTCCAATATAAATATATAATAACTTATTATCACTAGTTTAACAATTTTTAAACGTTTAAGTGTAAAATAATTTTTTTTTAACGTTTGATTGCACTTTTCAAAACACAAAATCATAATGAAATTTCAGTTTCTAAAACGTACTTTACTTTAAAAATACAATAAATAACTTTACTAATATCATTGAACAGATTTATAATCAAAACATTGCCACTAGATGAATTTAAGATCAAAACTACTTATAATATAATAAAAGTTATTTGGTTAAATTCTTTTAACAATAATTTTTTGGGGTTTTTTCGTTAATTGAAAGAATAAAAATTCATCAAAAATTAACTTTTTTACTTATGCTTGAATGAATTTACACCACCACTAGTGAGTGCGCTTAGCAATTGATAAGGGAATATGGTAACTTAATCAATACTAATTTTTTTCTGTTTGATTAGTAGATATACATAGTGCGTCAAATATTTAGATATTTATTCTGAGAGAGTTCTAACATTCAATTATAATAAGGATGTGAGAGAAAGAATACTCATAGGTAGTGTAAACGATCTTTCGTCCAAGAAATTTCTCCTGTAAAAAGTTTGACCAAGACAATCTTGGAAATGTTCTATAACTTGTAAAGTCTTTTGAAACTTGCTTATGGATGTTGAGAAGGAGACATGAATAAATGTTTAATGGTGAGAAAGGGTCATAACAATCTTAATTTTATTTTCTGAGTATGATCGAGATGTTGTATCTACTTTTCTTTCAAACGTAAGAATTTATGACATCTTATTTAGTTATATATTATTTATATTTGAACCTAAAAAACATTTAGTAAAATGCAAATATATATTTATATTTTTTTTATAATTAATTATATCTTAATTATAATCATTTGTAATTAAAACTTAAATCTTAATCATTCATAATCAATTATATCTTAACTATGATCATAAAAAATAGATAGATAATTATATCTTAATTATAATCAATTAATTATAATTAATTGTAATTAAAACTTAAATCATAATTAATTTTATTTTAAATATATCTTAATTTATCCATTTTTTTTATTGTTGTAATCAATTAAAATGTTCTGCAATCCAAATTACATGTAATGGTAATCGATTATGATAAATATGTAATTAATTATATTAAACTGTACACCTTAATGATTTTAGCAGGTAATCGATTATAGCTTTTTCTAATCTATTATATATGAAAAAAAAATGTGTGAAGAGTATACGATTTCACTTTTTTAAATTGTTCTAAACTAAAGTCATAGACCCCTCCATTACTTCTTCATATTACTTCTTCATTTGAAGTTATGTGAGATGGCACAACTTATCTCTAAATGTAGATTCAAATTATTTTGTTATAAATGTATAAAAAAAAACCCTCCTATTACACCATGGGCTACTTCATTTGAGTCTGCAGTTATGTTAACCCAAAATATGAGGCCCTGTCGTCTAATTTCATTTTGTGGCCTTAGCCCATTCCAGTATTAAATCATAGAATATTTCTTCCTGCAACTCCATAATTACTACCTGTTCTCCCAATTACTTTTGAAATGCTCATCTTACTTATTGTAGAAGTTTTCCAAACACACATTTCGAAAGTGGAATGCACATTCTGAAACAGTAATATTATAATTATGGAATGATTATCTAAAAAGAACTTTTAAAGCAACCTTTCGGAAAATTTGTTTTCAAAGTTTTTCGGAATAGTCAGTTCAGAATACTAATATTACCGATCCAGAATGTGTTTTCTGAAAGTCAAAACTAACCATATAAGTATTATAACTTGGAATCAATACCTTTATGATAAATATTTTCGGAATGTGTGTTCTGAAAACCTCTAATAAAAATATGATGGTATTGGAAAAGTTAGCGGGTGCAAGGAAAAAATTAGGGAGGTACAAAAAGCAAAACCCCACATGACTTTGCAAAGGTAAACCATGAAAAAACTGAGGGTGTTGCTTCCTCCACCACCACCCCTTACTTCCTGCACCTCCCTAATTTATTTGATTTCCAAAACTATCCTTCTGTTAAAATTTATTTACTTTTACCATTTAGGATTTTTTAATATATTTCAAAACCCTAATTTTATTTCATTTATTCACACACACTGCACCCCCACCACCACATCTCTCACGGATTCTCTCTTTTCTTTCCATATCCGTTTTGAGTTTTTGTTCTTCATTCTCTCCCTTTTCCATTCATTATTCTCTTCTCTCCCTTTTTCGTTCATTCTCTTTTCATTTTAAATTCTCTCTGCTCTCCCTTCCTTTCATCTCCACAAACAATCCAGTCAAAGCCCTTCTCATTTTGTGTTCCCATAACACTCTTGGGTTATTCCCTCACACCTCCACTTAAACACTAAAATTCCTCCTCTTCTTTTCAACTCCAGAAACATAAACTTCCTTTGTTTTCTTTTTCCTAATTCTCGAAATCATGTCCTTTCCTCTCACGACCCACCTTCTCCCATCTTTTCTTTTCACAACCGTAACCAATAATCCTATTTTGTCTCTCCCTCTTTCTATTCCAACTACATATTTATTTCTTTAATACTAAACTCTTCCACACTTATACATTTCTCTTTACTCCTTCCCCTCAACTCATCAACCCCAACGTAAAATATTCCCTACATGCTACTTCCATAATGAAACCTACCCCTAAGCGTTCTTTTTAATCAAATCTATATATTCAAATTATATTACGATTTAAAATAAATTAATAAAATATATATGAAATAAATATATATATTCAAATTATAAATTAAACAAAATAAAATAGAAAAGAAAAAAAAATCAGAATCGGAATTGTGGGATATCCGTTAAACAGATATCCACTTCTGTCCACGCTCCTCCTCTACACTCCTCTACATCAGGAATCAACACCAATGAAAGTAATGAACGGAAAAGAAAGAGAAGAAAAGAATGAACAGAAAAGGGAGAGAAAAGTGAGAGAAGGAAGAACAAAAACTCAAAACGGAAATGAAAAGAGAAGAGAGAATTCGTGAAAGATGTGGTGGTGCGTGAGTGAATAAATGAGGTAAAATTAAGATTTTGAAATATATTAAAAAATCCTAAATGGTAAAAGTAAATAAATTTTAACAACGATAGTTTTGAAAATCAAATAAATTGGAGAGGTGGAAGGAGAAGGGGTGGTGATAGTGGGAGTAACACACAAAAAGTGAAAGACTCAATTAAAATATCAAATATTCATTAATTTTTACTATTTTAGTGCAAAAATCACATAATACAACGTGTGTACGTATAATAGTTTTGGCTGATCAGCTTCAAACTTGCCATCAGTCGATTATTTATATTAATGTGACTATTTATTGGTAAGTCCAAAGTTATAGTTTATAATTAAGAAATTAATGGATTTAATTAGTAAGTATTCAATCGAAGATTGGGATCCCATCTAGAACATGCTAAGGAAAATACTAATTTACCAGCAACAATTCGCCATGCTTAATGATAATTTCTTTCAAAACAAGGAACTCTTAGTAAGTAAAGAAGAATATTATATGTGGACTAATTCATGGTATCTGATGTCATTCAAGGATAGGATTCATGAATATGGTTCATGTCTCTTGCACAAATTCAAACCATGTTATGTCACACTCCATCGATACTTTGAGTAAAGGATAGATAGATATCACTCATAACAAAAGCTTAATTAAACACCTCAAAGCTAGTTCTAATAAACAACTATTGGCGTCACGTAGCAAATTTAATTTATTGATTCTACAAATGTGTTTGTTAATACAACCAAACACTGTGACACCGACACACAAACACAACAGACAATTGGCTCTCTCAGACTTGAATAACATCAAAATATGCAGATCCAATGTCTAATAAGAAGAGCCCGTGACTAATGCACCATTATCATACTCCCACCACACAAACATTCCAAACTGAACCATCAACACAGCCAGCTCACACTTACTTTCTTCACAAAATTATTGCCACTAATATATACAAACATCACACACTAACATTTAGTAATGCTAGCTATAGTTTATAATTAACTACTTCAAGTCCACAAGTCTTCAACAGCATCAAACTGCATTAATGGAAATCTTCATCCCAGATTCACAGTGACCAGGATAGTTGCATATGAAGTAGTTCTGACCTCTTGCCAGCTTGATTTGATCGTTCCCTGAACGGAACACTCTTGCACCTGCTGTACTTCTGCAGTTGCTGTATCCACTCTTATCCACAGCAACCACATTGTGGCTCGTTGAGTCATACTTGAAGACTGCAGCAGTTACCACATTGAGCATGCAGTTACATGGTGAGACTAAGCATAACACAATTTCTATTACAGTCTTCACTATTTTGTAAAAATCTTTTTAAAAGCTAAGAGTTGATAAACAAGTTAAAACTAGCATTTTGCAGTGTGTGGAGTTATTAAATTCACTTACCTAAGATATCACCGGCTCTGAACCTTTTTCCATTGGGCCAAGTATCAGTGTTGAAGCTCCATCCTGCAGGTCCTCCAACAGTGTAAGTTGCTGCATTAGCACCTTTCGAAAGAACCAACAGGCACAGTAGACAAATCACAGAGACCAAAACCAAAGATTTTGCACTGTCTCTTCCCTGAGACATTCTTGTATAGTGCAGACCTTAACAACAACTAGTGAAATAAGCGAACTTTACTTGTGTTGGCTTGCAAGGTTGGGTTGAGGCTTATCCCTTTAATAATGGAATGGATTGTGTGACATTATGGGCCATTAAGATTGTTTTGTTTATACATGGGGACATGTAACTGACTTTTCTTTAATAATTACAGTCAATTCAATAATTTGTTGATTAAAGTAGATGCAACTAAGAGGTACACCATGATGACTGTCACCGTGGACATTTTTTAACTGTTCAATTGTATGATGAAGTGGGGTCTAACGATTAACTAATAACCGTGTCCTTCCAATTCTGACACGTCAATGCAACATTGAAAATTTAATGATTGATGGATAGCCTCTACTAACTACATTAAAATAAATACTCAATTCATCTCGTTGTAAATAGAATTGGTCAAGTTAATTAATATAATTAATATATAGTTTTCTTTTTTATTTTTAAAATATCGATAAAAGTAGAACGGTTAAAATGAATTACAACTCAAGGGTCAACGGCCCATGGATTCGGACCGAGTTGGGTTTGAAAAAATGTATCTTTTTATGTGGGTCAATTTTGAACACGGTTCATTTAAACCAAGCTCATCCGGGTTGAACCCATTGACTCACCAACCTACCTAATTTTATTTTATTAATTTATTATCTTATAAAACCTTAAAAAATACTTTCCTCACTCGCCAAGAAAGATTATTTTGTACTTTTTATTATTATTTTAAATTGTCTTAGTTTAACATCATTTGAAAGTGAAATTTATTTATATCTAAATTACAAAAAGTTTTAATTCTTTTTATTTAAAAAAATTTTAATTAAGTGAGTCAGTCCCATTTAACCTATCAATTTGTGGTGGGTCGGGTCGAGTTAAAATTTTTCTAATTTATAATAAATGAGTCGGGTTGAGTTAGCTCACGAAGTGATCAACCTATGATGGATCCAACCGAATCAGACTGGATGATCCGGATGATCCATTTTCACATTACTAAATAAAAGTAACCGAACGTTATGACTCTTAATCGGAGAAATCATTCTTATAACTGATGAGTATGATTTAGTGAACAGATTCTCTTTCATCAAAAGTGAAGAAATATCTTATTTTGTAGATAAGGAAGTGATGAATAATTGGTACGAAAGAGAGAAAATAACAGTGGTTTTGGAGGATGAGCAGTGGCCCTAAACAAAAGGAGATAAATTTAGTTGGAAAAGTGGTGGCGTGATTTTTGGAGGCT
The DNA here is from genome assembly GCF_016808095.1 of Vigna angularis. NCBI lineage: Eukaryota > Viridiplantae > Streptophyta > Magnoliopsida > Fabales > Fabaceae > Vigna > Vigna angularis. The sequence goes on along the minus strand of NC_068973.1, from coordinate 29,204,131 downwards.
GAACGGAGGAGATTATGCGAAGGTTTTAGATAAGAAGAAATGATTAAAAGAATTAAAGTGGGAATGGGAATATTGACTGCATAATTTGGCTGACAGTTGGTGTAGCCCAAAGATTTGATTGGACACCACTTCTTCCAACCGCTAATATATCTTTCTCCATCTTCCTCACTTCTTTCACAAACGGGATTAGAGATATTTTAATCTAATAAATCATAAATAACATAACTTTCCATCCAACTTTGAGAAAATAAACTTATAAATTATTCTCCTTTATGAACTTTGGAGAATATCTCTTTGTATATTATTCATTTTAATGATTTTCTTGATATGATATCATCAAGTTCGTTCTTTATAAATTTTTTAATATGACTTTGACACATCACTTGAGATAGAGAGGTAAATATCATTTAAATTTATTAGAATTATAATTATGTCCCTAAAAATTTTAAATTAGTAAACTCATCTTGTTTCACTTTACTTTAACGAGGATAATTTTTTTAAGTGAAGAGAATATTAGTTTTTTAGTTAGTTTTTTTAAAAAAGAAAAAATTATTTGTCTAATCATAAATGACTTGTATATTTATTGAGTCATTCTAATTATTATGGTTCTAACATATTAGAAGTTTATGGTTAAACATTCTTTGGTTGATGAGTTATAAGCACTGATCTTATATTCATATTTTATCTTAATAAAACTTAATTAACTTGTTTGTGTAGGTAAACTTTTACTTCATTAAATATTTCCATATTAAAAATATTTGTGTCTTCATTTTATAATTATTACTATTATTTTCTATTATTATTATTCTAAGGCAAGTTTGAAAATATTTTAACAATATGTTCAGATATTTTTTATTCTTTTATATATATATATATATATGTGTGTGTGTGTGTGTGTGTGGTTTTCCTGCCCTTTGGGACGTCCAGAAGAACATTAAGAAATTATTTAAGCATTTTTTATATTTGAATATTCACTAGTTTACCACGGTTGAATCCAATCAAAGGCTTAATAATAATAATCTAGAATATGACATAAAGCATACTTTACAAATATAATACAAGAAACACTGTGAGAGCAACTACGAAACCATCCTTTTAATTTCAATTCATACCTGTAATTACTGATCCCCCAAAGCTTACAAACAGTATTTATTTATTTAGATACATAAACTAAGTTTAAATGAAAAATATATAGTATGTTAGGTTATGTTGCTATCCTAAAATTTGGTTCTAAACTTGATTTTGTAATAAATAGGATTAATTCCTTGAAAAAAGGTTTTTATATTTTAAGAACAAACAATAATATTTAATTATGAGAACTGTTTGCAAGTAGTAATTATATCACATTTTTTTAACATTTATAAAATTTATTTAAGATATTTATATTAGTTTATTTTAAAAAACTCATTTGTATATTATTATTATTACAATTATTATTTATTATTACCAAAACACATTAACTATTTTGACATCGATATTTTTAAAGTAATTTAAGTAATCTTTAAAATAAGTGAACCCTTATATAGTAGACACGGCACATTCACCTAAACTCTATTGGCACCTAGCATTCGAAAATTCAACATCACGAGACCTCACCTCTAGTCCCATCTTAACAAAAATATATATTTTGAATTATGATTTAATCCAATTTAACTCTATTTACACATAATATATATTTCACTCATTTTAGCTTTATTTAAATTAGTTTAAAAATAAATGGTTTATATAATATTAATGTTAATATTGAAAGTTTCACATTTATTAAAAATATAATCAATTCACAATATATATTTACATATTGATACAAATTGATTTACAAATTGATTTGTGATGTTAATTAGATTTAAAATTTATCTTTTAACATAGCATTTGAGTCATGAGTTAAAATTTATTGAATAAAATTTGTTTGTTGAGTCTATTATTTTATCTGCTATCAGATAATCTATTAAAGTTTAGTACCACACACAAAATATATATATATATATATATATATATATATATATATATATATTTAAACGTATTAATGTGTATATTGAATATCCCACGTTATCTAAAGGTACAATCAGTTTACAATTTATAATTGGACATAAAATTTACAAAATATATAAAAGTGTCAAAAGATTTTTATGATGAAAAATTATCACAAAATTTAATGTATGTTAAGCTCTTTGTTGTATAAATGTTATCTGATTAATTGGAAACTGAATTTGTAACTTTTTTATCTTAAAAGAATATAAAAACATATTTCAATAAATATTTTAAAAAATTGGTGGATGAGGTTCCCAAAATCAATCGTTTTAACGAAAAGTTAAATAAACAAATAATTCTAACTGACTGGGTTATATTATATGTTTGATTGATAAATTTCATTAATAAAAAAACATTGAAGTTCCCGTACTTAACGGTCATGATTTCAATGTAATTAGTGCATCTAATCTTTGGAAAGAAAAAATGAAAAAAGATACTTTGGAAGAAAGAAAAAGAGATCCCATGAGAGAGAAATTAAAAGAAAGTGTGGAGGAAGACGATTGGAGATATTGGTGCTGTGTTGGTTGAGAGAGACCACTTATTCTGTATTGGCCTCTTATTTTCTTTCTTTCATCTGTGCTGTTCTTCTCTTTCTTTGCTTTGCCCATGTGTCTGATTATGATGAGCCATCTAAATGGAAATCAGAGATGGGTAGCCAAGTGCTTTCGGTTAATTAGGTCCACAATTTCGTTACTTAGTGTTAAAATCTTTGTGTTCATTACTTCCTTTAACTATGTCAAAAAGCAACACATATACATCAAATGAAACATATGAGATCATGCTTTATAACGAGAGATGCAGGCCGGTGGCCAAAAAGATTGACACGCCTTGCTTTTGCTTAATTAAGTCAAGAGATGCATCAATAGTAATAAATAATTTAAGGTTATATCAAACACGAAATACCATTACAATCTTATTTGTCTCTAAAACTTTGTCTCAGCTTGTCGACTGAATTTGTTGTTTTTTATCATGGATGTCATTGGAAGTTGAAACAGTTGGTGGTTTGTTTAAAACTTCCTAGATAATGTCAATAGATTTGAAATTTAAGAATGAGTTTATGCCATCATACTAAGCATATGAAATCTTGCCATAATAAATATGGATTTTAAATTTAATTTAATTTTAAAAAAACATTAAAAAGTAAAATTTACATAATGAGATGTAAATCTAACAAAAAAAGTTTATCATCAAAAAAGGGTTTAGTTAACTTAAATACTATTTTAAAAAGTAAACCAGCAAAATAATAGGACTGGTGACAAGATAAAAGTTGTCATCATTGTCATATTTCATAAGGGATCTTTTGCTTGAAATCAGTTACATAGAAACAAAAACATTATTATGAGTGGTGAGTTGTTGCACAGAAATTAAAATTTTTATAATATGTGGTGTGTCCAAGATGTGGTTAAGGTTGAGAGGTTTTTGGTGATTTGATATAGGAAGGATTGTGTGACTAGAATTTTGAATTGGAATATCTTGACCACTACCAACAATTAGTATCTGATTTAAATGAATTAAATTAGAATAAGACATCAAATTACCTTATGATGTCGTTGAGTGATACGAGACTCTAGTGTCCATATACCACGTGTTGTTAGGAGGTGCTAGGGACATGGTGTGCATATCAGCAACAATGTTGGTAGGTACTAAGGAAGTTGCGGCAGTGTGGGCTTGAGAACACTAACCTAAAATGTCGGCTTACTTTGAAGGTTTTGCGGGGTGAGTCTAACGAGATATGGGATAAGGACAAGGAGGAAGAGTCCAATTCCAAGGATTCCAATAAATAGAATGAGGTGGCTACCATGATAAAGAATGAACTATATCAGGAGAAGTAGACAAACCAAATAAATCATTTGAGCAAGATCCACTATGTTGATTATGTTTACCATAACAACCCTGATTGTTGTGATTGTGGCATGACCTAGAACGATTATTTAAGTGACAGTTGGAGTGTTGTGGCAAGGAGTGATGAAGGTCCCGTAGGGCTAAAGTGTACTTGGTGGTGTGAGAAGCAATTGTTTGCATCTTCGCTAGACCAAATCCCTTGAGAGTTAACATAGAACATGCTTGGAGGAAGGAAGGGAAATAATTTCTCTAACAGATCAGGGTGGCTACACAACGAAAGGGATTGAACAAATTAAAGACTAGTTAGAGAACCAAATAATGGCTACTAACAGGAGAGCCAACATTCGTCAACTAATTAGAGATTTGTTTGAATCCCTGACAATTTGCAAAAACATTTGGAAAGTTATCCATGTGAGTGGAAAAGAAATCCTGCTTGAGAGCAAAACCACGAGAATTTTGGTTGTCTTGAAAAATGGAAACTAAACAATTACAGGTAATCATATCTGTGAAGCCTTTCTCCATGATAGTGGTGAATAGATAAAGTAGATCCACTGAAGTACAGTAGAATCAAGAGTGGTTTACTATTCATGATTAACATCAGTTGGAGTCAAACGTTTATTCTCAAGTTGAGGGATGATATGGTGAAGAACTCTGGTAGCCCGATCATGAGTTTCAAAAAGTCCAATCCACATAACATGATGGTCATTCTTCATGTCCCACATAAAAGGGATGTTATTTTGATATTAATGACCATGAGTGTTGGGTGAAATTCAAGTTTACTTGAAAAGGATGAGCCAAGATCGAAGTTGATTGAAGACATGACATCAACGATGGGACATGAGTGAATAACAAAAAGAAAAGGCGACAATTAGGTTAGTAGGTGGTGGCGCACATGTTCTAGGACCAAGGGACAACATGCGAGTGAGAAGGGATGAGTGGCTTACAACCACTACAAGAGAATGGACAACACACGAGTTGAAGAAGGAAGAGAGTGAAGGTGTGAAAACATGTTGGTGGATGGAAGGAGCGACGACAACACAAGAGAGCCTTGAAATGTGAAGCGTTGCAAAAAAAAACATACCACATCAATCACAGATAGGTGAAGCATGGATCATAGAAACTCGTGATACCATAAATGTAATTATGTATAACATAATTATAATATTTAATAATCTAATTACATAAATTTGATTAACTTAATAAAATATCAATTTTAATAAAATATCAATTTTAATAAAAATAATTGTATAACATTTATATTTTAATAAATAATTATGAAAAGTATAAAAAATATTATAATTTTTTAGACTACTTAATTTAAAATAAAAAAAAATACGAGAACAGGAATTAAGACAAACTATAAACAAAAAATCAAAAATAAATTTGAAATGATTATATACATACTTATTCATATTTTTCATTTATTTTAAAAAAACAAATATTATTAATACTTACATAAGAAAAAAAAGCTTTTTTATTGAGATAGATTCAAACAGTAAAATAGATTCTAACAATACCCGATAATGGGATGATTGGCACTACTATTTCCCTCTTAAACAAACCTCAAAACCACCACATCTTCTTTATCCGTCCGTCAATTATAACTTTTGCAGAATTCTCGAAACGCTAAGGCTATTTCGAAAACGTAATTCCTTTCAAAGTAAAGAATAAGTGTGTATACAATTTGTGTGTGCTAAAATTAGTTTAAAAAACTAATTTCTGTAAGAGTAGTAAGATTGAAGATTGGGTATGTTTCGAAATTGACAAATTCTTAGCGCGATTCAACGATATAATTTTCTATCCCAAGACCTCCATAGGTAAATATGTCTAAGATAGTGGCTATGACTAGAAGCTATGATGTAATCAATTTACAGAAAAAACGTTTATACTATATAAAACCTATTTATACATAAATTATGGGTTAAAGCAGAAAGGAAAGCTATGACATGAGTGTACACGTGTGACAAACCAACCTTTCTCTATTTAATTCTCTACTTCCCAACTACCGCCACTACCTATTTTAACTTTTAACTCGAATTCACCATCTCTTCTACTCTTCTAGAACAATCATACAAAAGTAAAATCCAATATATATATATTTAAGGGCTTAAAAATATATTTGATCTAATAATAATAATATACATTTGTTGGACTCATTATACAGAAAAAATGTATTATGCCACATTTTCTATCTCGACTTCTTTTCAAATTTTTTGAAAAATTTAATGTGAGAAGGATTTTGTTGGGCATAAGAACAACAAAAATTAGGTTTAATAATGTTTTGCAATTATAGATGTGAGTGACGAACTAACTAAATTTGTACCGGTCTTTCTCGTAGTTGGTTAATAATGGACACATGTTCAATTTCTCACATTTTAAATGAGTTAATATTAGGAGTGTTACTTCCAACTTCAACCCTGCCTTCATCACAAAAAATAGTGTGATTTTTCTTTTATTTTTTTTTCTCTTTAAGATTTGTCAATAATATTAATGACTTTTTTAAACGTTATTTTCTTGGTTTACTGGAATGATATATGAATTCAGAATTTTACGCAAAATTACCTATAAATAATTTTCATCGCTAAATGTTTTATCTTTTAAACAATGTTTTACCTTTTGGGTGACATAGTGGTTTTTCATTTGACCTAGAGAATGTATTGTTGCTCGTATTTTAGCTTTTATACACACATATGATACAAAAAAAAAAATTTCAAAATAAAAAAACTAAAAGAGATAAAGGCTAAGAAAATCAGGAATATAAATAAAAAGCAACCGTGAGTAATTTGAGATGGTAAAAAGATATTTTTTTGGTAATGGCTGTATTAGTTTATATATGAAATATTCTACCTAAAAAGAAAGGAAAATAAAATATTCATTGAAATATTTATGGAGAGAGTGAGAACCAATAATCTCTCTTTCAAGTTATGTATTTTTTTTTTTCTTTTATTATGAAGAAATGTTTTTAGATAAGTTGGGTTCACAAATTCATCAAAGTTAACTAGTATCCTCAATGCTATCAAAATACTTATAAAAATACTTATAGTGTTAATGTTCATTTAAAACAAAAAAATTTGGGTAAAATGTAGAGGTTAAATAAAAGCATCAAAATTGATAGTGAGTCTCTCTCTATCTATCTATTATATATATAATTAATTAATTAAAATGATGGTTTATATCACTTTTAAGTAACTAAGAAAAACCGACACTCATCTGAAATTTATAATTAAATTACAATATACATGTATATTTTTTTTTTATTTATACACCATGCGAAATATATCCATTTATGCATTAAATATTTTAGTTTTGTTATTGTCCAATTAACCCATGGCGCAAGGGGATGAAAAATAATAATTATTATCATTTAAAGAAGTAACATTAATTATAACGTATATGATTAATGTTGAAATTGACTGAAGTGATTAAGTTTGCTATGTTTTTTTTCTTCTGAAAGCTGTCTCATTGTAATTGACCTGCTCTACAGATCTTTCTAGTTTCCAAACCTTAATTTATGTTTTCTTATCTTTCCATATTTTCATTTTATTGTGGATTACCTGAAAGCTTTAACATCAATAAGGATGCTTACTTTTCTGATGGAGTACACTTTCACATTCAATAAATTTTCACATTTATTATTTTACTTTCCATCCACTTTTTATATCTGTAAATATAAAATTCGTTGTTTTGATACCATATATTTTTAAAAGTAAATTGTCAAGCGATTAGTGGATGTCCAAATGTGATTTCCCCTTACTGATATATATTAATTTTGTTAAATTTTTAAGACTGCTGTTGAAAAGTAAATCAACAATCACAAAAGAATATATATATATATATATATATATATATATATATGCGAAGATTAAAAAAAAAGATTAAGTAAAAATGAAAGTCAGAAATTACTTTTAGGAAATTCAAATCACATATGAAAGTGGGAAGTAAGTCCCACCAAATAAATTTTGAATTATAAATCAAAACTAGGTTAACAATTTGTTTGTCGAAGAATTTCTACAAAGATATGTAAGAAACGAAAGAACATATTCTCCCACACACACCATTTACATATTTTGCACAAATTTAGTTGTGAAATAGATATCATCAATATTGCTTGCACGTTTTGCAATAAAGCAAAAGCTTATTGACATCTTGAAACATGGTTTTAATTTAAACTTCTTAACAATACACCCACTATAAAAATATTGTTTAAATTATTCATGCCCTATTACACATCATTTATACTCCTCCTCTGCCTTATATTTTATTGGCACGTGTCCAAATTGATAGTTGTGACGTCATTGTTTAATTTCAGTCACCATTTTACGTCAGAATAAGTATGTCAAGAATAGGAAAAGAATATTTCGGTTGTTGCATGTTCCAAGGACACATACTATCTATAACCAAGCTATTTCCTGTCCACCAAATTACAGAACCATTTACAATTATAATATTATTTTTCTAAGTGATATAAAATAATATTGCAATAAATAACAATATGATGGATCCGGCCTACAAAACAAACGAATTTGATAACTGCGCTTAGGATAGTTATCTAGGTAGAAGTCTTGCAAGAATATCAATAAAACAATATATCTAGCAGTTTCTTAATCCTATTATGAATTAATTTTCAACTATTGCGTGTTTATACATACCAAAAATAGTCTCATGAAAAATAGAATAATAATTTTGAAAGCACTCCGGGTGTTTTAACATACTGATAAAACAACTAAAGCGATATCATTAAAATCATTAATTCAGTGTAGTTATAATTAACCTAACTATTATCAGTGGTTCTCATACACAAAAATAATAATAACAGAAATTACAAAAAAAAAACCATAAAAAGTCAGCTTCGCTATACCAAATTTAATTTCATTGACCTACTTACTTTCCTATAAGAGATTCTACAATAAACACAAAGCATCAATGACTAAGATTCAGGCATCATCATCAACAATCTCGTGAATTGTTGAGCAAGGAAGAGTTAATGCATGCATTGCATTCATTAAGAAGATACACCTACATTTGATCACAATCTCGCAATTAGTATGTGTGTGTATACATATGGGCATAAAAGATACCTGCATCTGCCACTACTTTTATTCTTAGTGAGCTTTGAATCGAAGTTGCCATTGCAAAAATAGAGACAAGACATTTTAGTGATCAATGTCTGCAATTTTGAATACCATATTCACTTACTGGGTATATTTACCCCAAGCCTCGCGCAGCAAACGTGCGTCTCACACTAATCACTACCCTTAATCAGATCATCAACACTCAAAGCTTTATTCTTCAGACGGGGAAAAGGAAATAACATTAAAGTTATAAACATAAAAAAAAGTTGGAAAATTTTCACTCTAAACACAACCTGATGATGAAAGGCCTCATCATAATTACGATGGCCTTTTGCAAAACTATAAACTAGAATTGCTATTTGCTAAATGCTAGAATTCATAATGGAGGGTGAATACTAGAAATCTAATTAAACTACAATCATAGATGTATCATACGAGGTTAAATAATTAAACCATCTAATGGTCATTATGATGAAGAGACACCCACACCAAGAAAATCAATGAAAGGAACTTCTTTGGGTTCGATATTGGTCTCATCTTCAGGTGTTTGTTGTTGGTGATCTTTCTCTGTGGAAGCCTTCAACTTGGTGAATGTGGATGAGTTGTTGTCGCAAAAACTCATCAAAAGGTTTCTCTTTATCCTTCCATCATTATCAGAATCAAGGAAACTAAAAGGACTTGTTGGAACGACCCTCTTGTAGTTGGGAAGAGAGAATGCAGGATTTGGATAAATTCTGTAAAGAAACGATCTATCTGAGTTTCTGGAACATTCTGAGAGATAAACACTAGAAGAGCAAGAAGAACTGTTGAAATATTCTCTCCCTCCTTTTCTATCCACTACAGTAGAGCCGTTTATGGTGGTTGGCACAGAAGCAAAATTCCAAGACGCCAGAGAACCAGAGGGAGTAGCATCTGCAACTATCCTATTATTAGCAGTCGTATTATTGTTATTATCCTTATTATTATCGAGGCTCCGAAAGTCAAAGAATCTTCCATTCTCAAACCCAAATCTCGTACCAAACAAAAGGTCTTGACGAGAGTGTGGTGTTCTCTTCTCGAGGAACGTGTTGGAATCGTTGTAAACATCTTGGAAACTTCTTTTCCCACATAACTTGGACTGTTCCCTTTGCTTTCTCGCCATTATAACGTGCCAGTGGTTCTTCACAGCATTATCAGTTCGGCCAGGGAAAAGCCTCGCTATGAGAGCCCACTTGTTCCCGTGAATTCGATGAGCTGCGAGTAACCTCTCTTCTTCCTCTTCCGTGAACGGTCTTCTGTTAATTCTTGGATCAAGCTGATTGAACCACCTTAATCTGCAACTTTTCCCTAAGGAACCAAAACATGATCATATGATTAAGGTTTATTATGAATCACAGACACAGAGACATGCACAATTTTTATGAAGATAATTAACAACTTTATCTATATATGTATACAGATATTAAATATAAAGTGCTTAAGGAATGAATCAAGTTGGCTCTAGCCAGGTGCAGTAGTATTAATTAAAGGTAATCAATAGTAAACCCTTGAATTAGATCTTCCAGTGTTAACTAAGATTTTTAATTAAATTGATGATAAATCAATCAGACTTATGAGAGATTGAGATATATATATACATGAATGATATGATATATGATATGATATATACCTGATCTTCCTTGGAGCTTCTCAGCAATTGAATTCCAGTTTTGAGCACCGTATTGTTCAACAAGTTGTCTAAGGTTTTCATCCTCAGCAGGTCTCCAGTGGCCTCGGGGACAAGTCTTAGGGTCTTCACCTGCTGAAGAATCCTCCATGGAATGAGGAAGGGAGACGGCTACTGTGGATGGAGGTTGAGGGTGGAGATATTATGGTGAAGGTAGCGGCGAGAAATCTTGAACATCAAGCACAGAAAAGAGAAGTGAGGAAGAAGATATATAAGTGGAGGAAGGAGGGGTTGGTTTAGGGTTGTGGATGGTAAGTCACTTTTGTTGTCTTCACACGACAGATTGTGCCCTGTGTACATGTACTTAAATAGAGACCTTATCAAAATCCTCTTTGCTTTTAACAAGAAAAACAAAAAAAAAAAACAAAACAAAAAAAAATGGAAATTCCTATTGCCGTTCCTTTTCAAATTCCCTCAATTATTATATAAACCATTTCACCACGTTAATAATCAAATCCACTTGTTTGGTTACCGTATAGTTCTTACTAAAGGGACGTCTCTCCTTGATCGAAGACTGTGGTTGATTTCCCACATCATTCATAAAATGAAGCAGTTTCTAAGCAATATCGATAGACTAAGTTGTTGGAAATTTTATCATTCTTACATCAAATATTATTATATATGCAAAATAAAATCCTTCCAAAATATTTCTATCTATAATAAATGCTCATACAGAAAACATCTGCGCACCTTTTTCTGTGTCTTGTATTCTACATGATGAGTTGCATATTTCTGTGTATCCTAAAATATTATCAGTTACCAACTTATTGATTTTGTACTTCATTAAAAAAAAAAATAAAGTAAAGAGTATTCATATCTCTTAAATTTGGTATAAATAGATATTTTAAACTTATCAAAATTTTATCACATTCATTAGATTTATGAACTTCAAATTCATTTTAACTGATCCTTACATTTCATATTTTTCCATAAATAAATACCTTGAACTTAAACTGCATTCAAATTCGTTTTTCTTTCCTATAGGTATTCTTTTATTGTGTTACAGCTAAATTATTTGTATTAAATACCTATCATTAATCCTTTTGGTACCGTTTATTTTTCTCATATGTGGAATATACAAAAAATATGAATTTATAAAAAATAAAAAAGTCTGTTTTATTTATTTCTGAATCTATTATATTGTAATGCTTGGAAAAGTGATCTCATATAAATATAAAATAAATAAATTATTGGGATTTAAATAAATAAACGATTGAAAATTTTCCTTTTGTTACTTTATATGGTTTAATAAAAAAAACAATATTAAATTTGTAAATGATAAATTTTAAGGATTACATGAGATAAAATTATAATTAATGTCTTTATTAGTAAAAGGAGATTAAATGTAAAATTAATTGAAAAAATATATAGTTTAAGGTATATATTTATAAAAGAAGTAAAGTTTAACTATCAATCAAGACTTACTGAATTTTAAAATATCTAATTGAAAAGAAAAAGAATTCCTTTCTGCTTAATATATTTTTACCTCTTGTTTATATTTTAAGTTTTAATTGAGTATTTTTAGTTAAAAATACTTTAATACCTTTAAATTTCTATGTTAGACTAAAGTTATATGTCTGTTAGACTAAAGTTAATGATATATGATAAGAAATACCATGTCCATTGATTGATAATTATATTTTTAAAAGTAACAGAAGAACTATATTTTCTACGAGTTGTTTCTAGAAGACTCAAATGGGACTTAAAACTAAAAATATAATCAAGGCCAAAAATTAGTCTAAAAATTAACATTGAAAAATATACACACATATTATTTATATATATATATATATATCAAAGACAAAAGACATGCACATTTAGTATGGTTGGAATTTAGATGAACAGATCAATTAAGTATTTAGTTGACAAGATTTTATTAAGAGTTTACTTATAAATTAAACAATGAAACTGAAATGATGAGGTCGATAAAGTTTAATAAAATAAGGTAAAAATTAACTTGCAGCATGTATACAGTAATAATATGTTGAATTAAACACTTTGAAATACTTGCCTCATATTGGTAGGTAAGCAATTTTCTTTTAACACTTTATCAATTTTGAGGGATAAAACACACATTATAAAAAAAATCAGAAGAATTACCAAGCATATGTTGTCTATAAACCCCTAAAAAAAATTTAACATAATTGTTCCTCTATAGTATTTAAATTACCAAGCATATAATATTAAATTCATTCTGCGTATAATAAGTCATTTTTATACATGTAGAAAAAAGAGACAAACATGACGTTAGAAAGCAAAAATCTCATCATTCAAGCAAAGTTTAATTAATGAAAGAAAATAAAAAATAACTTAAAATGAGTCTATGTTATTATAAGTTCCAATAAACTCATTAAAATACCTCTTTCATCATATTGGTAAGTGGACAACTTTCTTGAAGCCAAGATGATCAATTTTTGTAGAATAAAACACACAAGTATTAATATTTCAATTCGTTGCCATTATATACATAAACTAAAAAAGGGAAATTATTACAAACTTGAGTTAATGTGAACGACGAAGAACTCACAAATTTTGGACTTTGATTCTTGGATTTTTGTTTTTATTTTTTACTTTTTATTTTTGTAAATGCAGAAAATTTAATTTGGAAAATGATCACTCAATATTCATTAAATCTTTATCGAAGTTTAATTCTCGTGTTTGAAGAAGAGATACTCTAGATAATGAATTAAGAAAAAATCGACCAGACAAGTAAATACTTTTTTTCTTATGCAAGTCCTGAACATTTTAAGTCATCTAAGCTCGTTGTTATAATCCAATGAAAACCCTAGACTGTAAATTAAGATAACTGCCCCTTAATTAGCATTGATTAATAGTTGTACATTATAATCGAAATTTTCATTTTCCTCGTCTTTCTTCGCGATTAATTGTTCAAAGGGTCTCTTACTAAACTTCGTAATCTGAATTCTGCACACGTCGTGTCGTATAAGAACATTAAAAAGATTTGGATCGAAATATTGAAGAAAGAAAGATGAAAGAGCTGTCACAGCAACCATTTTGGGAGAGGAGCGTTGCTTATGCCCATTTATAGTATTGCAGCAATTTTACATTAAAAGTCGATATTGAATAGGTTTCTTTTTGAGTTGGTTCAAGTTTTTCACCGTTAGGTTTCACAAACTGATCTTAAGTTCTTGAAACCTCAATAAATCTGACCTTGGAAGAGTATATTGATTTTGAAAACCATTTTTATGTGTACGAGAACAACCAAGTTGACAGATTAAAACCTATTTTCATGCGTCCATTAATTCTCTTTTTGCATCGTTTAAAGTACAGCCATAAATGGAAAGAATATGTTTCCATTTTTTCGAGTTGAAGAGAGGACTTATCAATAAAGCAGTCCCAGAAATTAAAAACGCACGTGAAGGCCAACGGACAAGAAGAAGAGAGAAATGGAGAGGAATGAATTTGCGTAGTTGATTTAAATCCGCACATTTTATTCCTTATTATCTGCTAAATGCTCAGCTTAAGACAGTCTAATAAACGTTTCAAATCCAAATATCTCCCTTTGATGTAAGATTGTTTGAAAAATTGTTTTGAAAGCAAACACACACGAAGTTAACTGGTTTAACGATGCTCTAATTAATTAAAATTGATTGATTATAAGAAGAAGATAGAGCAAAAGCTGGTGAAGACGACCAGAATTTTGTGAATTGGTAGTGATTTTAAGGGCATTAGAGAGTGAGAGAGGTGTCAAAATCAGTTTTTAATCTTAAGGATTAATTCAAATGGCGTGTAAGTATAGCATCAAGAAAAGTACTTCCAAACCGTCTGCCTTTGTTTTTCATTCTTCAATTCCATGCAGATGGCAAGTCAAATGAAACATTGAAACATATAGTGAAGTAACTATTATTCTAATGTGTTTCTTAACCGATTGAGATTTCATACCCCACGAAATCAAACACTTATCTTCCCATCAAAATATGAATACAGTTTGTCCATAAACATCAAAATATATATATATATATATATATATATATATATATATATATATATATATATATATATATATATATATATTTGTGTGTGTGTTTTGAAGATAAAATTACCTCACAGTTGTAATTGTTAGGTCTATCCATCCAACAGATGAATTGTATCTTAACCAAATTGTCTTCTTTCTAATAATTCAACTATAGCGTATACATAAATATAAACAATGGAACACTTCGATAGCAACACATTTCATCTGAACATTTCATCTGAAAAACCTAGGGATTAGTTCAACCCTCAAAGGATGAAATAGAGCTCAATAAATTCACTGAATCCTAAACCCTAAATAGTTCTGTCTTAACTTAATCATATCAGGTTTGAGTTTTGGAAAGGCTATTGACTATTTTCCCCCAACATATTATTTTTTATTATCAGTTAAATTAACATATTCTTTAATGATAAAATTACTGAGTTGAGCACAAGGTGTACTCAATTGAAGACACTCATTCAATTGCTTCTTAGGGTTTACTACGTGTTGGAAGTGAAGATTTTTATTGTATAAATCGAAATCTCGTTGGATGTTTTCGTTATCTCATGTTTGTATATAGTTTACATAAATTTTCAACCAAACTCTCGTATTTTTAAATTATGGTTTGTGTAAATTTATTTTTAAAAAATAAAACATATATAAAAGCTGTATTTTCACCAACCAAAACATTAAAAACTGAGATGGGAAAGCATATGCAGTAGTGGTAAATAAATGTTAGATCTCTGAAGGATCGATATATTACTAATATTGTTTTACTTGAAACAGTTGTTTTTTCAGATTGATTTATAAATTGCAAAATTGTTATATATCTACCCTTGATACCACACATCTCCCAAAACAATAAAGCTTATAGTGTAAACCATGGATATGGATTGCTGAGAAGTTTTACTCATCACTTTTTTTTTATTACTGTTTTTATAACTAAGAGGGAGAAAAAAAGAAAATGGCGAAAATTATGAGATAGAATAGATACCAAAATAAAATGAGATATAATAGAAAAATAAATTATAAAAATGCTTCAAGTAATTGTACATGCGAAAAAATATATAATTAACTCATTATAAAAACTATTTTTGGACTATGGTATGGAAATTACCGGTTGATTTTGACGAAGAAAAATGGTAACTGTAAAGGGAGAATAAATTATTTAATAGAAATCCTAGCTACAAGCAATTATTTTCAATAAAAATCTTAGAAAAATGATTTTGGTCTTCCTCTGTCATTATTACGAATTGAAATGCTGCACATAACTAACTAGTAATAGCTTTTGCCTGGTCACAAGTAAGAACAAGTCCAGTCACAATGTATTAATAATACCAGTCATAATGTAATAATCCTGCAAACTTTTAACATATAATAATTATAAATTAATCCTTTTTGTAGCCTAACGCGACTTTTCATGAAGATCAGACTGTCAAAGCAAAAAAATTGACCCCTTTCACCAATAGGATTCTTGCATATATATATACCTGAAGACTCTTCAACTCAAACATTTCTTGGTGCATGCAATCTTGAATGAGTAGTTTATTTATTTTTTTTCTTTTACAGTTGAAGACGTCTTAATAATAGTCTATATTTTGCTGCTCAACAAAGATAATAAAATCAAACCTAATGGCATATTTAAAGATGACCCATCTAAATTAAAGGGGTGTGGTAATGTTAGCTAAGCAAAGTTTTAAGAAAGAAGAAAGTGGAAATTAAGTTGAGGTGGTCTCTCAAATTTGAAAGTGACTACAACAGAACCCTTGAAGGTTGAACCCTCATGAATGAAATGCATTCTTAAACCACCATAAAAAGGGGATGGAGTTAATTAAAGGTGGTTACACGACAAACCTTGGTTTCCCAAAATAATCTTAATTAATATTTACTCATGTTGTGTGCTTGTTCTACTTCGCATTGATGATTTAACAGATATAGTAGTATAGGAAGATTTTTAGTAATACTTTTGTTAGCTGTCATCGACAGTATATATATCAACTTCAAAACAAGGGGGAGCCAACTTTGAGAATTGGCTTCATTTCAATTTACACTGTAAAACTATTTATTAAATAATTAATCCGACAAGCATATTCAATCAAATAAACTTTGTGGTTGAATGTTGTAAATGTCATGTTAAGAAGGTAGAACGTACTATCGTGCAACATGTTGTAAAAGTTAACTTTAATTTGTGCACCAGGTCTTTCAGAGAAGCTGTTTGTTAAAGGAATCATAAGAAGGTAACATTGTTTTCATGAATTGTTTTGTCAATATATATATATATATATATTGTTGCTTGATTCAAAGCAAAATATGTGCCACAACAAGAGAGAAATAGACCGTTAAAATGATGGTAGCAGTTCTACATCTATCTCTTTTCTCCATGCGTGGTGGGAGTGTGGGGAGAAGCAGGAATAGAAGGGTTTGAAATAGCTTTCAAACAGTGAATGCAAACTTGCATAGGCAAACATCCATTTCCTTCAACTGTCTCTGTATGAAAACCATAACACCTTTTCTTTCTCACTCACCTTCCCACGTAACCTAAGCAACCTACCATTTTCATAATCATAACCCACACCCTAAATTTCACATCAACACTCCCTCAAAATCCTCAACAAACTACTTTGACTCTTCCCATCCAACTCTTTTTTCTACTCATTTATCAATATAGATACCACATACCTCTCTCTCTCTCTCTCTGTATAATAATAACATATATCATCATATACATATATAGAGATAGACTCATTTTTCTGCAGCTTGCAGACCCTAACCTTCCTCAGCTTCCCCTTTTTGTCATTCTCATTAAATATATTCTGTTACAACCACGCTGGCTTCATTAATTCAAATGTTGCAGAAATAGTATGCCAAAGTTCAGCACACCCCCCATTGGACTTTTTATAAACTCAAGAAGGTATAGAGTTAAAAAATAAATAACATAAAGTATATATAGAAATAAAATGAAATCATACCCTTAAATAACCATACCAAACTCCAATATATTTTTTCTCTCCCCTTCTCTTGGACCTATCTATTTGTTTTTACATGTTTTCTTGCATGAAGAAATAGCTGGTTCAATCTGAATTCACTCCTGCAGCCATACATCAACAGGTTCATGGAACACTTTGCCGTGTAATCCGACATGAGTGAAGTAACCCACAAGAATGTACTTTTGTCATAGACTTCAGTTTCTTGCTCTCGTAGGCATACAATATATGTATATATATTATACCAGTCTGAATTAATTATTGTACATATATTATTTATTATTATTATAAATATTGAGTGTGGAATTTTATTTTATTATTATAGGCCCACTGAGGTACGGTTCGTTGGCAAATTAGTGGTGTTGTTTCTTGAATGTCTCGCAGTTTCAGCCAAAGCGACGTCCCCATTCTGCGCTGTGATAAACCTCCAAAATGTATAATTAGTGGCATCAGACAATGACACTTCACCTACCTACACAGCTACCCTGTTCGTTGTCCGTTTTTACTTTATCAACGCTTAAATTCCCTAAACTAATTATGAACTAATGTTAGTCCAACATATGCTTAGAGTCAATTCCTCAAACAATATATGTGCAAGTGCAACCCATGGGCTTTCATTAGCAACCACAAGCCCATAAACATTAGGGTTTTCCGGTCCCGTTCCTACACGAACCCTTCACCATGCTTCATAACGTTTTAATTATTTTTTGCTCATTTTTTCATGTATTTTATCTCTTTATTAATTAAATAAAATATCTTGTCTTGTAATTATATGATAAAATTATGTGAAATTTAGTAGAGATATTACTCTTTTTGTTTTAGTTATCCGTTCTCTGTAGGGAACCTAATCCAGATACAGTGGTGTGTGCTTTAGAACGTGATGGGATGTTCAAATCAAAGTCGGTGAAGACTTGTACCATTTGCCGTCATTGTGTAGAACTAAGGATACTACTTTATCATTTGATTGAACAATTTTTTAGTATTGGTTGGTTACTAGAAACACCAGGCATGCTTAATGCCTTTTCTTGCTGTCAACTTGGCACAGAAAAATTAAATCACAAATTATTCTTGCACTCATCTTTTTGTTTTTTCTCAAAATCAGGGCAAACAGATATAGTATTGTAATAAAAATATTGAGAAAAAAAAAATATTTATACATTCACAGTCTCCTTTTTCACTGAATAATAGACTGCTATGTGTAATATTAACAGTGTAAAGATTTTATACTGTTAAATAGATTAGTATTATGATGTTATGTTATTGTGTTGAATAGAGTGACGTCTTACCTACCGATTCTGAGAACCACCCTTTTAAGAACGCAAATCAAAACATAGTTCTCTTCTGACATCATTAATGTACGCAGAGTGAGCTTTGATAAATATTGTATGTATGTGTTCATAAAACTCTTTAATCAACCTCCCACTTGCTGAATGGATATCGGTTAATCTCATATTTGATTATTTCTGCTGAGTCATATGTCTGTCTAATCATTTTCGGTAAATTGGCAGATGGAGCAATTAAGAACAGGTTAATGGGACAAAGCAATAGTTTGCTGGTTTTCTGTCAAAACTAGTTGTTCTGGGAATTTATTTTCAGTTTTAAGGTCCTTACAGTATTTATCAATAGCTGTCACTATTTCATGTTAAATTTCATAATTTTTATTTGCTTCAAAACCTTGAAAGCGATACTTTAAGAACATCAGCTTTGTATATGTGCCAAAATTGAAGAGGACACGAAGAGCATAATCATAACAATAGCTGCATAGACTTTGACAATTCATGATATTATAAAGTGAACTAGTGATCTTTTTCGAAAAAAGTTACAGTGGTTTGATGGCGAAACTATCCTTGGTCAGGAGGAACACAGAAAAAAATTACTTGAGATTGATGAT
The DNA here is from genome assembly GCF_016808095.1 of Vigna angularis. Taxonomy (NCBI): domain Eukaryota; kingdom Viridiplantae; phylum Streptophyta; class Magnoliopsida; order Fabales; family Fabaceae; genus Vigna; species Vigna angularis. Next base: position 29,184,636 of record NC_068973.1, on the reverse strand, counting down.
GTAGATAAAAGAGGTCAAGGATGTCAAATAAATATTTATTCAGTGTCCGCATATAATTGATTTTTCATATATATATATATATATAATATTTATCTAATTAACGTTTCCATGAAATAATTAAAATATTTAATTAAGTATGAAAGTTATTCTTTTAATTTAATTCTTAAATTTATATTTGTTTTTCAATTGGTCTATGACTACCGTGAGGTTTCAAAAAAAAAAAAAAAAATTTATTATTATTATTAATTGACAAGCGTCATGGAGTCCACGTGGCAAGCGGCGAACGCGCCACCTCAGCAGCGCACATGGAGGCAGCAGCGTCTGACGCACCCACTGACGGACACCAGACTGTCGCACGTTGAGGTGAGTCAGCAGCATCAGTGGAGCGCCGGCTGCCAGGTTGTGAACGTGCGCCCGACAGTAGTGGAGTACACGTGTCCTTCTAAGAGTGGACGTCCGGCATGGACTGTCAGAACGAACGTGCGATCAGCGGTAGTGGAAGACGCGTGGCAACTGCATAGTGGTCGACCGTCCGTTATGGGCTGTCAGAGAGGCGGTGAAGTGCGATGCCAACGCAGCTGCCACAGTGGACGTGCGTTCGGTGTCGAGTGGGAATTCTGAACATATTCCCCACTCACTCTACTCGACCCTCTCTTTCTGATTTCTGATATCCCAAATTCTCTCCTCCTTCTCTCTACACTCTCTGCCTTCTCTCTAAGGAAACCACCCAATTCATCTTCTCCAACCAGTATTCCGGCAACCTTGAAGGACGCACGACATCCAAGGCTTCCAGAGAAGACGTTCGTTTCAGACTGAGCAGGTAAGTCTTTTCCCACTCTCTGGACGTTCGTTTTCTATGCATGCAAACTCAATTCTGAGTTCTGCGTTCGTCATATTTCTTAAAGTAGAGTAGTCTGATTTGGTTGGGGCTCGTTCATTGTAGCTTGGTTTAACGAGCGTTGACGAGCGGAGGATTTGTAGTGGAAAGGAGTAATTGTGTGCGTCAGTGGACGTTCGGTCATTCCAGGTAAGGGAAGCTTAATTGATTTAATTCGTGTGGTATGTTTGTATGAACGTTCGTTAAATTACTGCATGAAATTGATGCATGATGTATGATACGTATGAATTGTATGAACGATCGTTATTTGCTGGATGAGTATAATGCATGAGGTTACTGTGTTTGAAGATGCACGAACGTTCGTTATTTTTGGGTGAAGTGAGGTATATGAATTTGCATGAGATTGGCCTGTATGAAATATGGAAGTGGATGTTAATATGAACGTATGAAATTATGAGAATTGGATGAAAAAGGAACTGGAAGATATATGGTATGAAATGAGAAAATTTCCCCTTTGATAGTATGCGTTCGCTACTGAACGGTCATTGACCGTTCGGTTTTCTTGGCAAAAATCATGGAAATGGGATTCTGTCATCTAGATCTGGGTAGAATCCTGGTCGAGGACGAGCGTCCTCACACTAAAATTCTTTGCTTGAGCGTTCGTCCAAATGGTGCTCGGTTTTGAACTGAGCGTTCGTCCTAATGATGCTCGGTTTTGAACTGAGCGTTCGTCCAAATGGTGCTCGGTTTTGAACTGAACGTTCGTCCTAATGGTGCTCGGTTGAACTGAGCGTTCGTCCAAATGGTGCTCGGTTTTGAACTGAGCGTTCGTCCTAAAGGGTATTCGGTTTTATACTGAACGCTCGTCCTAATGGTGCTCAGTCTTATATTGAGCGCTCGCTCAAAATGGGGCTCGGTCTTATGCTGAGCGTTCGTCCTGAATAACGCTCGGTATTACTTCGAGTGCTCGTACTCTTATTTCAAAGTAGCGTACGTCCAACTTCATATTTGCTACGTTCGGTCATTGACTGGAAGTGGATTCCAGATTGAGAAGCCTTATAAACGTTTCCTTGAAGTCTTGAAACGTTCGCATCTGATGTATTCGGCCTAGGGCCTCTACACTTAAATTATTCCTGGTATATTCACGAGCGTCAGTTCCTTAAACTGATTCTCAAGGTAATTACGTTCGTCCAGTGAACAGTACAGTATTCAGACATTCCTGAACGTAACTCAAATTCTGCCGTTCGTACTCTGACTTGAACGAGCGTCTTTTGGGGCTCGGTTTCAGCGTTCGTCCTCGGTCTTATTGGGGAGAGAACGTTCGGTTTTTGGTAACCTCCTAATTAATGATGAAAATGGATATGAATTGATGAATGGCGAATGATGGACAGTATATGAGATGAAAATGAAGTTATGATTATTGAACGAGCGTTCCAGGTAGGAACGACTCAGATGAATGTTGAAATTGTAAAGTATGACTGTGGGAAGTTAATGTTGGCTGTTCGATCCTGATGTTCCGTGAGTGCTCGTCCTCAAGTAGAGGACGCACGTCATGCGTGGGAACGACAGGAGGTCGTCGTCCTTAGAGGTACTTTGGACGAGCGTACTAACCTCGGATGGCAGCTGATGAAGATGCCATTTACCACACCACCCGGGTGCGCGAACGCTTGTAACTACGCAGATTTCATACAGTCCGGACAGTCAGTCGTGTTGAGTCTTATTTTGTGCGTGCGTTATAATGCCTTGATGTGTGATGAATTATGTAATGAATTGTATGACTGATACATGAGTTAAATTAAGTAAGCTTACCCTTTCGTTTCCTTGTGTTGTCCTTTGTCCTTGTACGTCCGTCTTGTCATTGCAATGATCATCCGTGTGGATGTGAGCAGAGGGAGACGAGCGTTTGGAAGAGGCGCTGAATGAAGAGAACCTGGTTGATGTCGAAGTGAAGACCGAGCAGTGAGACACTCGGCCAGTTGTGTAGCCTGTGTTAGAGTGGTCGTTCGACCATCTTATCTTGTTATTTTATTCTGATAGACCGTTCGGTATTTGTGCCGTGTAAACCGTTCGGTCAAGTTTCGTGTACGTTCGGCTTTTTCATTTGTAACTCTGAAGACGTGCGGCTTTGCGCGTCCGTTCTGTAATATTGAAACAGTACTCAAGGACGTTCGTCCTTGAGCGTTCGTTCGTTCTAAATTTTAATTTCTTCATTTTGTTTTTAGTTGGAATACTGTATTGAATTATTATTAAATGTGATTTTCTGATTTTATGGTTTAATACTGTATTTTTGGGATGTCACAACTACATTCCTGAACGTAATTAAAAATAAATATAAGTTCATCGATTCAATTAAAATTAATTAGTTCAGAGACGTAATTAAAAAAAATTCAATAGTTTAGCACCTACTAAAATAATTTTAAAAAATAAAATTCATAAAAAATACAACATATTTTTGTCATTTTTATCAAAGTATACAGTATAATCTTTATCAACTATTATGAGATTATATCTCTATCAATAAATAATGTTTATCAATTCAATCACTAAATTATTATAACTTTATATTATCTTTACTTTTTCTATTAGATTTGTTAGACTTAAACATCTAAGTGTATTTCAAAGAAATTATATTACTTTAATTTTAATCTATGTTAAATACTCTTTGATTAATATAAACTTAATATGCATAGTTTATATTATAATGTAATTATTTTATAAATTAATTTATTCGCATACGTTTCTAACCATACTTTTATTTATAAATATGTTAAAATTTTAGATGAAATTTAAAAGTATGTTTTGATTTTTAAAAGTAAAATTTATGTAAAAAGAATTAGAAATGTATTTAATATCTTAGGAATTTGGGAACATGTACTTAAGCCTTTCTTTATAATTTGGATTTTATCATCAGTTTTAAACCCAAGTCCATTATCTTTTGGATTAACCTCGTCAAAAGTTTGGGTTTCATTATGTCAAAGATATCTGGGCCATAGGGCCCACTTTTATTAAAAAGAATAAAAATGTCTTGGTGTTACAGTACTACGGAATTGAAGTTTTGTCATATTTATAGCATATGTTTTGCTACACATAATAAGGATTCTAGATTTTACTTAGCACAATTACAAATTCTAATCAAAATTTAGGGTTTATAATTTAATTAAAATTCTATTTTACGCATATTAAAGGTATAATAAAAATTGGAGGTCTGAAAAAATAAAGGTTTGAGTAAGAAGTCATATTAAGTGTTTAATTTATATTATTTTTAAAAACTGATAAGTAAGATATTTATTTATAAAAGAAAATCGCTTGAATATAAATGAAAAAAATGGGGCAAACACCAATTTTGGTTAAACGAGCATTCTCCATTTTTAGAAGTCTTTACAAGATATTTCCTAAAATATTTTTTTTTGGAAGATATAAAACACGAAATTAATAACCTTAAAAAATATATTTTATCAAAAAACATTTTTGAAATACATTGCATGCTTTAAAATAGATTCAAGTAAACTTATTGTTGGAAGTCCCACTTTCTAATACTTATTTTGAAATATAATAAACATTTAAGTAACTTTAAATTATAACTATGGTTGTCTTACTTTCTACCAGTTTTAGTAAAGGTTTAATACCTCTTTTGGTCCCTCGAAAGAGGGCCAAAGTTCAATTCGGTCATACCTTTTTTTAGAAGTTGAATGTGGTCCCAACTTTTGTAAAAAGTGTACAATCAAGTCCTTTTTGGAAACGGCGTTGAGTTTTTAACGGAGCAGCTGACAGGGTGGACTGAAGTTAGCTATGTGGCTGTGTGTGGGTAATACGTGGCTGTGAGAGGGTGATACGTGGTTGTGAGAGGATGACACGTGGCTGTAAGAGGGTAAATGTGATAAATCAAAAGTTAGGGTTTGAGGAGTTGCAGAGAAATTGGTGTTTGATAAATCCCAAATTACCAATTTCTCTGCACTGTGACTAGAGAAGAAGACTCTGATGGTGGTGCGGCATTCTCCGATGGTGGAAGTCATTCTAGAGAAGAAGACTCTGATGAGGGTGCAAACAAGAAACCACAGAGGTATTCATCCCATGTTCCACTAAAGAAGAGATTAGACGTCAGCAGAAGAAGTAGTAATAATAGTAATCGTAATGAGCATGATGGGGCTGACTTGGAGGATGGAGTTCCCGATAGAGATGGTGGCAGCAGTTAAGAATCTGATGTTGGAAGTGATCTCTACAAGAACGAAGACGACAAACAAAAGCTCGCAAATATGACAGAACTTGAAAGGGAGATGATTTTGTCTGATAGAGCAACCAAAAAATGTGAAAAGGAATTCAAAGAGAAAATGAGATCGAAGAGGGAAAACAAAAATGCAAGTGCAAAGATTGGTTCTGCAGCAAATTCATCTTATCATCCATCATCTGCCAAGGTTCATTCATCGGCTAGAAATGCTGAGAGGACGGCCTCCAAGGGAGATGTTCTAAGTGAATTGCGCGCGAAAAGGATGAAGCAACAAATCTTGGACCCTCATGATAAATTGGGAAAGGCTTCAGGATCAAGCTCAAATAGCAAGCAGAAACCTGAGGTCACGGCAAGTCCAAGTAGCTCTAGTCAGAGTGAGAGTGTTATTCGGTCTGATAGAGAAATTGGTGTTTGATAAACACACTTCCTTCACGATGATAAATCCCAAATTACCAATTTCTCTGCAACTCTTCAAAACCTAACTTCTGATTTCTTAACCTCAGTAATATTATCACATTTACCCTCTCACAGCCACGTGTCACCCTCTCACAGCCACGTATTATCCACACACAGCCACGTAGATAACTTCAGTCCACCCTGTCAGCTGCTCCGTTAAAAACTCAACGCCGTTTCCAAAAAGGACTTGATTGCACACTTTTTACAAAAGTTGGGACCACATTGAACTTCTAAAAAAAGGTAGGACCGAATTGAATTTTGGCCCCCTTTCGAGGGACCAAAAGAGGTATTAAACCTTTTAGTAAACTACACTAACTGTTTTACAAGGTTGAATAAAATTACTCAATATTTTTCCACTTTTACAACAACTGTTCCGAATGGAGAATTTAGCGTAATATTTATCAAACAACAAGGAGATGAGTATAATGTATAAAAGAAATGTTTTATAAAATATTTACTTAAGGTGTGTTGAAATAGAATTATTTAATATCACAAAAGTTCTAACAATACAATTACTTTTTACTTAATAAATAACCATTACAACATGAATGATTATAATATATTAGAGGTCAAATATTTATAGTGTAATTGTTGTTTATTATAAACCATATAGTTTTACTTATACACAAATTTTCAAGTTATTTTTTATCTTAATCTGACACATTTTACTTTATTACAAACTCATGAAACTTTTTGTTGAAAAGTTCGAAGTGTTAGAACCAAGAGAAAACTGAGAGTTTGTATCGAGTATCACAACCGATCAGTATCAAGGTCGTACGTGACTGACCGAACGACAAAGCTCCTACACCGAACATTATGAACACGCAACTGTAGTACGGGCGACCGAGAACGACCCAGCAAGATGTAATGAAGAAGTAAAACTCAAACACACTGAAATTGCATTATGAAATGATCTAAAAAATCAACTCAGTTTTACACACAGAAGTCCGGTATTTATTAAAGAAAAAGCAATTGCCAAGGATAGTTAATCAACAGCTGTCCTGGCCAACTAACTAATAGACTTGGCTTACAAACTAACACACCCCTCTAAGCCGAGCACTTAGGGAGGTAGCACCCATCCTTGCCAGCCTATCTCGCGCACCACGTTGAGATGATCAAACGTTGTGTTCCTGTCGATTACGTGACGAAGGCGGATGCCAACTTGTGCGAGCTGTGCGGCCAAGGCCGAACGGTTCGAAAGAGCGACTGAGTGACATGACTGACCGGTTTGAGTGCGGTTTCCAGTTTGACGCTCTTGAGTGACGCCTTGCTCGGTTGAATGAATGTTGAGGTCGGGTGTGGCTGAATGACTTGAACGAACGGTGTTCGCCATGTCTCGGTTCTCCCATGATTCCCAGACTGAAAGACGTGACCGAACGGTGTTCTCCATGTCTCGGTTCACCAGTGACACCGACTCTCCATGCTTCTTTGGTAGCATTCACTTCAACGCTTTTCTCCTTCCATACGGACTTCTTCAAGGCCTCGGTTTGATCGATCGGTTCTGCGCATGCAAACATATCTTCATCCTCGATTTGACCGATCGGGTTTGTGAATGCAAACATAGCTACATGCTCCAAACCTTCCTCGTCACTAGTTCGTGTATCAATAATGATCTCGCCAGATTCTTCACTCATTGCAGACTTCACTAAGTGGATCTAAAATGTTTTATCCTTCGAGATCTTGCTCCTCAAGATCAGGTTTTTCTTTTTATCAAACACTTCAACCTTATTGAAGTCTCCCATTACTACCATAAAACCTTTTTGAATTAACTGGCCAATACTCAGAAGATTGTACCTTATCGCAGGCACAAACAACACACTAGTTAGAATGACACGCGAGCCATTCTTCCTTCTGATAACCACATCACCAACTCTCTCTACCTTCGAGGTGCTCTCATCAGCAAATTTCACCATGCTCCTCTCGGTCTCAGCAAAATTTACCAACCAATCTCTGTTGCAGGTCATATGATTCGAACATCCCAAATCCAAATACCACAATTTGTCTTGAGAGTGTGAACTTACTATAGATGTAGTTGTCATTAATATGATGGGTTCTTCAGAATCAGACTCCACTTGAGCTGCGTAGGCCTCCTTTCCATGACGCTTCTTTTGCTCTTCTTTTTCAGCATAGCACTCCCTAGTGTAATGCCCATACTTGTGACTGTTAAAACACTCAATATTCCTTTTGTCCTTCTTCTCGAAATTCTTCTCAGATTTTCCTTCATCCTCTGTTGAAGACTCATTCTGGTCATCTTTGTTCCTATCTTTTCTCCACTTTCCTTTACCGTGTTTCCCTTTCCATTTCTTGGTTGTCTTCTTCTCTTCGTGTTGAACCTTCAACACCTGCTCCTCGCGTTTGATGGGATTTCTTTCCCGCATCCTCATTTCATACGCCTCAAGAGAGCTTTGCAGTTCCTCTATTTTTAGTTTTTCAAGATCTCTCGACTCCTCTATTGCCACCACAATATGATCAAACGTCGGGGGCAGTGACTGCATGATTTTCTCAATCACCATGAGATCAGTAACAGTGTCACCACAACTTTTCATCTAGTTAACAATTGGGAGTATTTTAGTGAAAAACTCACTCACCTTATCACCATCCTCCATCAGTAGGTGCTCGTACTGTCTCCTCAACGACTAAAGCTTTACCTTCTTCACTTTTTCACCTCCGGCATGGCAGCCCACCAAAATGTTCCAAGCTTCTCTTGCTGAAATCGCATTTTGTATCTTCTCAAAATGCATATCGTCCACACACTGATGAATAATCAACAAGGCCCTATCATCTTTCCTCTTAAACTCCTCTTTCTCTATGCCGCGCAAATCAAACGCAGAAATCACTCCTTCCATCACGCTGATGACATCTTGAACACGAAACAAGACACGCATCTGTGTGCTCCATCTGCTCTATTTCTTCTCTGTGAGAACAGGTAGATTAACAGACATATCTCTACTGGCCATTCTTTACACCCATGATCTTCCACCAAGAAACACAGTCTTGATCTTCTTTATGCTTCAATCACCTTTCCGCCAAGCCTCCGCCAAGCCCTAGATGGATAGAAGCTCCTAGTCACGAACCTGAAGCTCCGAATACCACTGTTAGAACCAAGAGAAAACCGAGGGTTTACACCGTGCGTCACAACCGATCGGCATCAGGGCCATACGCGACTGACTGAACGACAAAGCTCCTGCACCGAATGTTACGAACATGCAACTGCAGTACGGGCGATCGAGAACGACCCAACAAGATGTAATGAAGGTGAGCAAAGAAAGGAAAGTAAAACTCGAACACACTAAAATTGTATTATGAAATGATCTCAAAAATCAACTCAGTTTTACACACAAAAGTTCGGTATTTATTAAAGAAAAAGCAACTACCAAGGACAGTTAATCAACAGCTGTCCTGGCCAACTAACTAACAGACTCGGCTTACAAACTAACACGAAGGAAATACTTTAGCTTTGTTAAATTTTTGAAAGTTAAATGCATCAAGTTATAATAAGGTTTAAAATTTAGTGAAAAAAATGTTGAGAAAAATGTTATTGTAAGTGATATTAAGGTTTATTTTCCAAGTCCTTATTTGGGTTGAAAATCTTAAATAGGTCTTTTAGTTTTTTTCGTTTCAATTGAGTTTTTATTTTTGCAAAATTTCTTCAATTAGACCTCTACCATTGAATCGATTTTGGAACTTATATAATCGATTATTTTCCACTTAGCTTTGTTAATCATTCATTTGCTTTTCTTAACAGATTAAGTTATCTATATAACAAAGTATGCATTTCTCTCTGTTTTAATTGATTATGTAACTAATGTAATCAATTATAACATAGTGTTTTGCCCTTGTTTTTCTTTCTAAGTGTTCTGGCTTAGTTTAATAGATTATATTACTTATGTAATCGATTATTATGAGAAACTTAGATTTTCAATCTGTTTAGGCCTATTTCACTAATCAAGAAATGATTGATACTTCTAGCACTAACATGTTAATGATTTAAACACTTGTTATGCCATTTTGTTGTCCAAGAAAGATTAAAACTATTTCTAATCATTTAAAACTATTAATCATAAATAACCAATATATGTGGAGTCTAGGCTCCCCCTATCAATAAATGTCATTAGGTTAAAATGACTATATTCATTCACTTAAAGTTTGAGGACCAAAATGTATTAAAATTTCGAACATGCATTACTCACCATTAATAAATAATAAATATAAACAAAAATCACTCACTAGTGATATTGTTCTTCCATTGTTCTTCCTATAGATATCACATTGTTGCACTCGATTTACATGGTTACGGTGACTATAAGGACCAAGATCAATCAATAGGTACACAAGTTTTCCAACAAGATGTCAATGTATACGAAACATGTAGAACTTAACCAAAAACCAAAAAAGAAAAAAAAGAACCACTCACTAGTGACACTGAGCGGAGGCGAGAATGAAGATGGTCATCAAGTTGGCTTTAATGACAAAATGGAGGTCCTCGAGAACTCCTTCAACTATGACAACGGATAGCAGAGACCTCTTCAATGTCATGATAGAGCATAGACGGAGGCGGAGGAAGCTTCAGTGGAAGCTATGGCGTTTGCGAAAGTGCAGTGAGTTTCGTTGGAGAAGTTCATGAAATGAAAGACATTTAGTGACTACAAAGGGTGCACACTTGGTTCGTTGTGGAGGAAAGAAGGAGAAAATTGCAAAATTAAAGTTGACACCTCTACAATTTTCCCAAAAATTAAGTTTGGACAAACCTTTAGGCTTCAATTATTAGAAAAACCAAACCTATGCTTCAATTTTACTAATAATTGAAGCCTAAAAGGTTGAGTTTAGTGACAATTTTTTAAATTTGGTAAATTATTAGGTTTTGGTTCCTATGCAACCAAAACATGAATGATGTATGTTTCAATTCCCCAACAACCCCCAAAGCTTAAAAAAATTCACAAAAATTACTAAAATATTATTGTATTTTTATATGCTTTATTTGCTATAAAATTGAAGTATATAAGGTGATTTCAAAAGTAAAATTTGTACTAATGAAAGGTTATATTAACACTTAGTCAATCATAATTACACGTAAACTAATTAATGTTAATCAAAATATGATTGAGTTATTAGAGTACCTTCTACCTATGTCGTCCGAATAGTATTGGACAAACAAAAGACCCATGAGATTGAACAAACCAAAGACAGAAGCTATAAAGATTGAACCGTCCAAAAATCACAAGCATACATCGGGTTCTGCAGAAACATGAATAATTGTGCTTCAACGTTTATAATCTTATATAAAAAAAAACATTGAATCCACCATTTCAGCGTATTCAATACTTTTACTTAATTGTGTTCTATTGTAGATTTGCTCTTTGTAGATTTTTAATAGAGATGTTACAGTCATGATTCATTCCTGGAAGTAGGGTTTGTTGCACCTTAATTTGTTTTTATTTTATTTTATTAAAATGTCCTTTAAACTAAATATAAATATAGAATTCTATTTAGTTAGGTTCAATTTAAATTTAATGTAAATTTAAGATCAAACCAAACTAATGTGGTTATGTTTCAATAGATTTTCACATGTGTTATCATAAAAATGTTAAATATTTTATATTACAAAATGGTCCAATAGAAAGACATATTTTTTTTTTATGATTTTCGTTGCTATAATCATAGTTTCAATTTTTTCTCATATATTTAAACAAATTACTTGATCTTATAGATTAAAATTAAAATAATTTTTTTAATAGGTGTAAACATATTGTAAGTAAACTATACAATTATAAAATAATCTCCAAGATACATACTTACCAATGTTTATTAAATTTTAATTAATCATGAACATATAATAACCTATTTAAATGCAATAAATAGTTTTGTTCAGTTTGATTCGATTCTTGATTTTTCAATCTAAAATTCAAGCTAATAGTTCAATTTAAGAAAAAATAAATTCAAAGAAAAATAAATTTTTTTATTTTTTTAATATATCTATTTTTAAATACCCCTAAATTTTATACGATACTTTAGGTTTTATTTATTTGTTTCTAACTATAAGAGATAAATATGTAGTAAATATTATTTTTTTTAAAATAGTTGCGATTACATTGTAATTTATATTTACCTTTTCATCATAAATTAATTAATTTTATAAAATGTATATTATGTTATTGAATGGATTTATATGCACTGAAATGTTATCTTAAATTTTATTAAATGTGATTAATTAGAATGATAATTATTTATGTAGTAATAGAGCTGGAAGAGATATGTAGTGAATATTAATAATATCCACTAGTCAATATTGAGTAGTGGATATATAAGTTTTTAATTTAAGTCTAACAATCTAAGTGGTATTTTTCCTTTTTTTCTTAATTATATTGATAACTGTGTACTAGTGATGGTGTGATTGTAATAATAGGTAATTGAGTGTTTTTATTAGATTTGTATATATTCTTAAAAGATTTTTCGTGATTTGTATATTTCTTGTTTAATTACATAAGAGTTAATTCAAGATTTTTAGTGAAAAACCTAGCTAAGATTTTTTAAATTAATTAGATGTAAATTCAAATAGAATTGATCCATTGTATGTCTCTTTTTCTTTTCATCTTCAATTCTTTTAGTTATTGGTAATCCTTAATCACTCCATTATATTTACCTTTTTAAAGGAATCTATTAAAGATTATGAGATATATTGGTTTTGAAAACCAATTCAGTCCTCTTAGTCGTGGTTTTAACCTTTCTTTATTTTATAATGATGAGTTTGGTTTTAATTAATTCAATTTCTAGGAGACCTTAAGTGAAAGTAGGAATTTCGTTGGTAGACTTATTTGTGACTTTACGTGATGAGATACAAAATGACTATGAATATAACAGGAAAGTTACATGTTTGGATAAATATTCAATTTAATACAACAAGTACATATTTTGTTTTTATCACAATAACAAAAAAAAAACTTTAGTTTTAATATAACATCTTTAATTCAATAGTTTTCTTTGAATAGTATTGATGGTCAATATGATTATACACATGTTTAAAAGACTCCCTTCATAATTAATTATATATTAACATTAATTTTTTTAATAAATATACGTTATAATTATTAAATACCAAATATGTGTTCAATGTTGACCATAATGGCCATACTTGTCGTGCTCAATGTTAATCATGATGTACTCGAGGATAAGAAAAAGACTCTGTTGTAGGGGAGGTGGAGGTGGAGAACCATAGTTCTTTGTTTGAGGGGAGGATGTTGGGTACAAACAAAGTCCCACATCAGATAAAATAAGAGATGGACATCGATTTATATATACATAAAATACCTCTATTGGTAAAAGGCCTTTTGGAGTGGTACCAAAAGCAAATCTGTGAGGGTTTGGCCCAAAGCGAATAATATCTTACCAATGTGGAGATCTATATGTATGTGTTTGTGTGTCAAACCTCCCTACACATGGTATCAGAGCCCATGGTTCAGGGCTGGTGACCGGGCTCAGTTAAGTACGTCCCTCCATGATAAATGAGAGGTGGAGAGCAAGAGATGCTCAGTGTGGTGACCGTGTTGTGACCATGGATCGTGAAAGAGAACCATAGTCCTTTGTTTGCAAATTCGTGAGGATTTGGCCCAAAGCAAAATATATTTTACTAGTGTGGAGATCTATGTGTATATGTGTGTGTGTCGAACGTCCCTGCATAGAGTTAGCACTGGTGAAAAGAAACGGTTAAAAATCTGTTAGACAAATTTATTAGTAATAAAGATTTTTATTATCGACAAATTTTTATGTTAATAAAATTTGTTGATAATTTAAAATTCTTATTGTTGATAAATTTATCGATAAAAAGAACAACAAATTTTTTGTCCAACATTTTCATTCCTCAAAAATTAGAATTAATTTCTTCTTTTAATTTTGAATTTTTTTCACAGATAACACTTCCCTCAAAACGGGACTCACGAGCATGAAACATGAACACAACAATGAAAACAAAAAATTAGGAATGATAAAATATTGCAAACAAACATAACAATTCCACTGGCTCCATAAAATACAAACACAATAATAGAGAATCCTCACACAGGTTGAATCAAGAGAAATAAAGCAAACTAAATACATCTCTTTTACAAAAATCAAAACAAAAATACAAGTTAGTTTCCAAATTACCAGAACAAGTTAAGGTAGTTAAGGTTTTGGGAAGTGCCGAAGGGCGAGATGCAATGGAATGGTTTCTAGAAGTTGAAGGTTTATGGAAGTTATGTGTGGCAGCTTTATTAAGGGAAGTCGAGAGGAGAAACAACTAGGTTAAGGTGAGAGCGGTGCACAATGATTTATTCTGATGAGGTAGCGAACACCAACAACAACGAGACCAATCACAACAAATCATGATGAGCTTAGAGACACTTGTACTGGCAACTACAACAAATAAGGTTCACAACAAGTAATACCCAACTTGGTAAGGGTCTAGCACGAGAGGTTCTCATGGCGGTTGGTGATGTAGAGGGTAAGTGAACAAGGTGATTGCATGTCAAAGTCGTTTCCTTTACTTATGGTTCCTTGCTCATTGAAAACTCGCTAATATTTAATATTTTGTGGCTTTTTCAAAGTAAAGAGTTTGCTTCAATAATCACACTGATCTTACTTAATTGAGTGTTATGAGTAAAACTGAAAAAAAAAAACGTGAGAGAAAAAGAAAAAAATTGGAAAAAACTAAAAAAAGTAAAAAAAAGATAAAAAATGAACCAAATCATAATATTTATTAACATATTTTTCTGTCATTAATTATCGACAAATTTTATTGACAAATTTATTACATATAACTATGACAAAATTTATATAAAAATTTTGTTACAGATTTTAAATATTATTAAGAAATTTTGTTCATTTTAAAATCAATTTTTTTATAGGTATTTAAAAATTAAAAATAGTTTAATTTGAAAGTTATTTTTATGAAAGTGATTTCATATTAACAAAATAATTTTCTTTTAAATACGGGAAGAAACTGACTGCTAAAAGACATTGCATGTCAGAGGAAGAATAATTAGGCTACAATTGTTGAACTTTAAACCTGTACAACTTTGAAATTTGTCCCCTATTAATAACAAAAAACAAAATAGGGAAACGGCAAAACCATACATGTATTTCGCCTATTCTTTGTTTTGTTTGTCCATCGTGTTTTTAATTCGACGTTAGCTTTCTAAGATATATTAATAATCGAACACTGTTCAAAATATACAACTTTTGACGCGTTCACTTTAGACTTTGTTGAACTTTTTTTTTGACAAAAATGGTATATTTTGGATCAGTGCTTATCATTGTGACTAACTCACCAATGTGTGCAAAATATACAGCGGTTGATGGTCAGAGACAACCTAATTTCTATGTGCTTTCTTTCTTTGTCGCGAAGACTTTTTATTATAAACAGTGTGAAAAGAAAGGAAACATATTAGACATTATCTGCTATGTATTTATTATCATCATCATTATTAATTATTATTACTGTTATAATTATTTTTATTATTAGTTATTATTATTAAGTTTGGATCTGGCTTGTTTATTTATTTATTACATAGTTTGACTTTAACCAGTTTACAAGTGTGATTTGACCAGAAAAAAATGTTAGTAGCTTGTTTTTATAAGAAAAAAAGTTATAGATAAACAAATAAATTTAACTAAGTTAACAAATCTAAAAGGATAATAGATATTAATTATTATATAAATTATTTTTTATTTTCAATTACTAATATTAAATGAGAAAAAAAGAAGCCATTATATTAAAAGTTAACAGATCCACAAAATATCGCTAACTACTTATCTTGTCATAGAATAAAAAATAAGAAAAAGTTGTATAAGCTAAAATAATTAAACAATAAACTATGTCAATTAATATCGTTAAACATTTGTAGCTTTATAGCTATTAACCTGTATGTTTTCTCCTAAAATTAAAAATTTAATATTAAAAAAATAATCTTATTATTTAATAAAAAAATATAACAACTAACAAATTTCAAATAAACTTGAGTTTGAATTTATGACCTATAATGAAATTCAACTTTTATAAATTAAAAAATATGATGTAATAAACTTGACTTGAAGTAGCGAGCTTTATATTTATCATAATTATCTTAAAATTTATACTAATAATAATTTATAATTAAATAATATTATTAAAAAAATGTATGTATTATTTCAACTTATATTTTTTATTTCACTTTTCTTAATTCTCTAAATATGTATTTTGCTTTTCTTGTGACATGCATGTGTACAATTGATCAATCATATATTCATATGTCCAGCACTTTTAAATTTTAAATTTATAATATTTTTTAATGTAAAATTAATATTAATAGTTAAAGATATATATGTTATATTTACAAAATATGTACTATTACATTAAAGATATATTACTATTATTGCGTAAACATGATTGTTGTCTGCTCTAACATGCTTTCCCTAAACCTATAAAACATAATCTTCTAAGTTAAAAGGATTTTAAAAAATTAAATAAGTTATTTCTTATAAACGAGTTAGACTAGAGCTTTAGTTATTGAAGCCATAGGTCCTGAAAGTTGGCCTGATCGATTTCAATTCCTAAAAAATGCCAATGCTTCGTTTAAGTTCAAATATATGGTTGGTTTGGTACAACCCAAATATTGAATTTTGATGAAGACTAAGGTTTTGAATGGTTATTTTGTTGTTAATAGCTGCTTATGCTGAATACTGCTCAAATTCTCTGTTCCCACCTCAATTTTCTAAAATTAAAATACAGACAAAACACTGAATTAATAATAGAAATTTCAGTATCATCAACCTTGCATAACCAAAACCACCCAGACCAATGAACCAGAAACTCTCCTTAAACACATGAAATGAACAACATGTGTGGATGTTTGATGATGGATCCATCTGATGATGATGATGATGGAAAGAGAAAATGATGAATGAGTATTTAATTTTAGTGAGTTATTGCTATTTGCTTATCCCACAATCCAAGTCCCCTGATTTGGTTTATTTGGATAAGATGGGGCCGAATGATTAGGACTTCATATTATTAAAAGTAAAGCTAGTGGGTACTACTCGTTGGAGCCATTCTGCAATTTCAACTATATAATGATTCTCAGTTAATTATATTAACTTCTCCATTGATGCCTCATTTGATTCTTTTCATACAAGAGCTTACTAACAACTGCATCGACCCATTTTCTTTATTTTTCATTTTTTAAAATATTAAAATACAAGTTTAAAAATTTAGCAAAATTAAGAAATATCTTTCAAAAGGTAAACTTATATTCTAACCATTTTATTTAGTTATATATTCTCACCCAGTACCCTTTTCCCACCAATATGTAATTTTCATTTAATTGTAACCATTATAACTAAACAGCACTTTAATTTAAGATTGGTCTTCTCTTCTAAAAAATGTATTTAAGGAAAATCAAAGTCTTGCTATATGCAGGAAGTAAAGTCCAAAGTTGGGAAAGAAGAGGACCCTCCTAACTCTGACTCTGTCAACAAGTACAAAATCTTGCTCATTTCACGTTACTATTTTCAATGTTTTAGCTATTATAAAAATGAAAGTTGCAACATTCCCTTCCATCACATTCCACGCCTGAAAATGGAGCAGTGACGTTGTATGACGTGAGACCCTACGTCAATACGCACAGTAAAATAAATGAATCTCTACCGAGAGACTTATTTGTACCATATACTTGATGATTGAGTGAGAATTTCATCTATTGTTTATGTATGGAAGATTTGAAGTCAGTATTAACATTAAGACTTATTTAGAATGAAAGAAACGTAGGGGTAAAGGAGAAGCAACATTGTGCAAAATGCATCCAAGTCTTGTTACTTTTTAATGGAAGTCTTTCATGAGTTTTCCACTTGCTTGCCACTACCAAATTCCAGAAGCTCGGCTTTTCTTAGAGTAAATTACATATCAGAGTTCTGTTCATAAAGAGACTGGTCAAAGAATCAAGAAATAATCTTTTAAAAAAAATACTCATAAAAATATTTGCTATATCAAAAGAATATCTTTATTACCCTTTTTTACTTATGTTAAAATATTCAGCAAACCATGAAGAAAGAAACAGTATTTAGAGAATAACTTTCAGATGAAAAAGTGAAAAGAAAAAAAATAACTTATCTACATGTGTGTTAATTTGTAAAAAAAAAATTGTGTAATTTTTTAATTTGTGAATAAATTAATTTAAATTCGCAGAGAATTTTATTCTATTTCTCTTTCTTCTAAATCTTTTTGAGGAGTTCCCCGAATGCAGAAAGAGAATAAATAAAAGTATAAGAATGATAAATAATACAATGTAGTAAGAGAAAAATATAAAATAAAAAAAATTAGAGATGTTATTACTGTAAGAGTGTTGCAGAAACAGGTGTCGTAGTGACAGAAGTGGTTCCAGGTCTGTCAAGATAACCTGTTACCTCTTAATTAATTAGTGTGAATGAATATGACTAATTTCTCTTCCCAAGATTTTCCTGTGTTATTATCTATGTTATAACTTCAAAATTGAAATAAAAAGTTTAGATAAAGTCTCCAAAGGTGTATGTTAAACTTTGTTCAGCTTTTTAAAGTCTATATTAATCGCGGAGATCAACAACGAATAACAGTAAAAATGACTAAAATGAAAAGTAATTCTAATTAAGTGATTTTAGTAGCATTTATCTTTCTAAAGAGAAGTTTTCTTTTTTTTTTTTCATTTTTGAAATTATTTGAACGCATCCTTAAAGAAACATGTAATGTAATTTCCACTGTTTTTCTATTAAGGTTGTTGAATTCCTTCCATATTTTGGTCCAATCATTATGAGTTTCAAAGGTTTTTCCTTCAGTTCTAAACAGTTACTTAACAGTATATATAGGTTCTCAAAGCTCCCACTTGTTAATCTTGGCATTTGTCTTATTTGTTGCGATTCCACCAACCTGAACTCCTAATCCACCAACTTTCTTCTGTAGAAAACTGTTAAACTGTGTTATTGCTATTTGGCTTGGCTATATCTCTATGACACTAGTCAAAGACCTATTCTAACCTCTCTTCTCTTTCTAAACACAGTTCTGAGATTCATACTCATCTGTCTCTGTACACAGTGGCAGGGTAGGAAGACTGCTATGGTCTGTCTGCTTCTTGCTTTCTAATTCCACAGGTACCCTTCCTCCCTGTGGTGATTCATCTTAATTTCCATCAACAAAATCTATATCATGTGTTTTAAATACTGAAACTTATTGCTCCTTCTGATGAATGGTACTATCTGTTGCAGTCCTAGTAAACTGATTTCAATCTGCAGCAGCAGATGATACGTGTTATATAGAGTGATGCATGCATGTGATTGCAAAAAAAAAATGTGAAAGAAGGCTGTAGTCCTTCCTCTTAGATGATATTTGTTAAAATTCAATCTTCTAAGAAAGTTTTTAACTTTTCCTTGTACATGTCTCTGGTCCCATGTTTTGTTAAGTCTTTTCTGTTACTGTCACTTGATCTATCTACTCGTATACTGGGCTACAATTTCAAACGAGTTGTCTTACAAAATATGCTGTGGATCCTCACTGGATACAGTGGATTTTGAGGCCGGTGATTCTCCCAGCTAAAGACAAATAAAGATATAGATGCTATCAAGAGAGTTAGTATTTGCAGTAGGAATTTCATTTCAATTTGATTTCTGGCTTGAGTCAACATATATCATGTTGCGTATCTCTTCAATTTGAACGTGTAAAGAATCATCGAACAATTTTGTAGTTTTTTCTTTTGGTTTCCGGAGCATGTGAGTTGATTTCAAGAGTGTGTTTTTATTTTTATGTGGATCGGATTCTAGAATCTGCAGATTGCAGATAGAAGATCATAGTTTAAATGATAAAGCAAAGAAGAGGTTTTTAATATTTATTTTACTTTTCCAAATACAGAGGAGGCCAATATGATAGGTATAATGGTATTTGCTATGTTAAGGTGGAATTTTACCTGTCATGTCAACTCATGTTTGACTGGATCCAGTAACTTTTATTTTTAAAAACACATTTGAAATCTCGTGGTTGGCCGAGTAGGATAATATTCAGTACTTGAACAATTTCAACCATGGTGATTCATTCGAGAATCAAGTAGCACCAAATTTTCATTGCCACACTGATATGACTGATTCAATTTTACAGATGAGAAAAGATACTTGCACAAGTTATATGTGAGAGATATTCTTAATCTGGAACACGATTTTTTTCATGTAAAAAACTTATGTGAATTTGAACAGGATGAATCATCCAACTGATTTATGATGACTTTACTATATTTGTTGACTGAGGCAACAAAACTCACCAGTGTTTCTAGTATTTCTTTTTCTTTTTCCTATTCACATAGATTAATAGTTCTGCCTGAAAGTTCACCTGCTTTTTTTTTCTTATTCTTTTGTTTCTCTTACCAGATTATAGTCATCTTAGAAGGTTCAACAAGATTACATCACTGAGCAACTCTGCCTGCTGTACTATTTCTCAAGGTGTGGAAGGAAAAATATATATTTATAGTTCTTATTTACTACAGATTTCAAAGAATTTTACTGGCTCATTATTTATGTTTCTATAAGCCTAAAATTCTGCTTGAATTGTATGACAGGCGAATCATGTCATTAGTTAGGTCTGCTGATGTTAGACCAGGCTTGTCCTCTCAAATTTTTGGTCCTGATAAGCATAGGAGCATGTACATGACAGATTCTTACTCCAGCGAGAGTTATGAGAAGTACTTCAATGACTCTCAAACAGAAGAACTGATAGAACCATCTAACTCCAGCATCTCTGAAAGTTCAATCCCCCCTGATGTGGCCTCTTCTTACCAGCTTACGGCCAGTTCAGAAGCTTCTGTGGTTGCCAATAACCCATTTGATTGTTCTTTCATGTCCACAGTTACACACGATGTTTATGAGGCAAACTATGGATCAGATTTGATGGAGAATGGAAGCCTCGATTCCCGTGAAAATGATGGTCTAATGAGTTTAAAACTACAAGCATTAGAGAGGGCATTGCTTGATGACAGTGAGGCTGAGGAGGAGGAGCTTGAAGAGGAAGACATATTTGAGGCTGTTCAAAGCATGGAAATTGATCCAGACATTGCAGAGTGGTCTGATTCCATGCAGAATATGGTCCTCCATGATTCACCAAAGGAGTACTCTTCTTCAGATTCCAGCATCAGCAGCATCATCAGCAGCACCAAAGAAATATCACAAATTTCTCAGACCCCAAGGCAGCTGCTTTATGAATGTGCTATTGCACTTTCAGAAGGAAACGAAGAGGAAGGATCATCCATGATAAACAATCTCAGACAGATGGTGTCAATTCAAGGAGAGCCTTCTCAAAGAATTGCAGCCTATATGGTTGAGGGGCTAGCAGCTCGCCTAGCGGAATCCGGCAAAAGTATTTACAAAGCTCTGAGATGCAAGGAACCACCTTCTTCAGATCGTCTAGCAGCCATGCAGATACTGTTTGAGGTTTGCCCATGTTTCAAATTTGGATTTATTGCTGCTAACAATGCAATTACAGAAGCAGTGAAAGATGACATGAACATTCATATCATAGACTTTGACATCAACCAAGGAAGTCAGTACATTAATCTAATCCAAACACTTGCTTCAAGGTCAAGTAAGCCACCCTATGTTAGATTGACTGGGGTTGATGATCCTGAGTCCGTGCAGCGATCTGTTGGAGGCCTAAAGAACATAGGACAAAGACTAGAAAAACTGGCAGAGGCACTTGGTCTGCCATTTGAGTTCCGAGCAGTGGCATCAAGGACTTCCATTGTCACCCCATCAATGCTCAACTGTAGTCCTGGGGAAGCACTTGTGGTGAACTTTGCATTCCAGCTTCACCACATGCCTGATGAGAGTGTTTCAACAGTAAACGAACGGGACCAACTTCTTCGTTTGGTGAAGAGCTTGAATCCAAAGCTTGTGACAGTTGTGGAGCAAGATGTGAACACAAACACTACCCCCTTCTTGCCTAGATTTGTTGAAGCCTACAATTACTACTCTGCTGTGTTTGAGTCACTTGATGTTACCCTTCCAAGAGAAAGCCAGGACAGGATGAATGTTGAAAGGCAATGCTTGGCCAGAGACATTGTCAATGTTGTTGCATGTGAGGGTGAGGATAGGATAGAACGATATGAAGTGGCAGGAAAATGGAGAGCAAGGATCACAATGGCTGGCTTCACTTCATCTCCAATGAGCACAAATGTGACTGATGAAATCAGAAACCTCATTAAGGTGATGTATTGTGACAGGTACAAGATTAAGGAGGAAATGGGTGCACTTCACTTTGGTTGGGAAGACAAAAACTTGATCGTTGCTTCGGCATGGAAGTTACCAAGATAATGAACTATGTACTTATTGTAGTACTGGTAATGTAGTGTTTGCTTGCTTGTTTAGTGTGTAGAATACTTCTGATATTTCTATTCTAGTCTTTGCTTGCTTCTCCACATGTACACACTAACTTACAATCTTAATCTAATAACGACATTTTCATTTTATCTAACATGGGTGGAGGAGGACAAAGGCACAAAGTAATGGTGATCTTTATGTTTAAGCTAGCAAATATTTTTTAATTTCAAAATTTTCAGAAAAAAAAAAGGGACAAATATAACGTGTAGAGATGTCAATTTAGTCAATGCCCTATGCATAATCATAAGTTTCCTTTTAGGGGTTCTAAAATGAGAGCCCAAAAATGACCCCACCCTCTGGTCTCTTTTCAAACGGTTAAGGTCAAGACTAAGCTGCATTTGATTTCATTAAAAAAAAACTTTAATTAACTCCTAAAAAAAATATATTGAGTTTGAGTTAAAAATCAAGCTGCGTTGTTGTCTCTTAGCCTTTGACAGGGTACACTAAACCGAAGGTCAAAAGGGATCATTTTGAACGGAAATTTGAAATGGACCATCATGAAGATGAGTTATCTTGGATTGAGGATCGAAATGGGTCGGTTGAGACAAGTTAACAATTGAGATACGTCGAACTAGGCTGAAGGTCAAGAAGAGTTGGTCTAGATTGAAAGTTGAGATGTGTTGGCTAGGGCCAAAGGTCAAGTCGGGCAGGCCAGGCCGAAAGTTGAGACATGTCGGCCCAAGCAAAGGTCGAGACAGGTTAGTTTGGCATGGGTCGAAGGTCGAGATTGGTTAGTACAAACTAA
Source organism: Vigna angularis (assembly GCF_016808095.1). Taxonomy (NCBI): domain Eukaryota; kingdom Viridiplantae; phylum Streptophyta; class Magnoliopsida; order Fabales; family Fabaceae; genus Vigna; species Vigna angularis. The sequence continues at coordinate 29,161,980 of NC_068973.1, read as the reverse complement.
AGGTTAAGATGGATCGACCAGAGTCAAAGGTTGACACAGACTTACCCAAGCCAAAAGGTGTGATGGGCTGGCTTGAGCCACGATATAAATTTGGCCTAATTTGGCCACAATCAAAATTTGCTTGAATTCAATCGAGTCAACACAACTAGAATTGGATTGAGTTGGCCTTGACAGAAATTTGGCTAAATTCGATCTTGTCGGCCCTTGTAGAAATTTCATTGAATTCCAAGTCAAAATTAGAGTGAATTTGACCTTGTTGGTCCAAGCCGAAATTTGACTGAATTCAACCTAGTCAACCACTACCAAAATATGGTCGAATTTGGCGAAGTCGATCTCGAGCAAATTTCAGCGGAGTAAGCCATGGCTGAAATTAGGCTTAATTCGGTTGAGTAGCCACGACCGAAATTTGGTCGAATTTAACTAAGTCAACCTCAACCTAAATTCGATCGAATTCGACTAATTTGGCTCTGGTCGAATTCTTCTAAGTCGGCCACAATCGAAATTTGGTTGAATTCGATCAAATCGTCCCTAACCAAAATTCGACCTAATTTGACGAAGGGTCACAACTGATATTCGACTGAATTGGCCCTAGTCGAATTCCACTAAGTGGGCCTCGACTATAATTTGGCCAAATTTAACCGATTCATTCCCGACTAAAATTTGACCAAATTCAACTTAGTTGATTCCGATCAAAATTTGGTCGAATTCGGTTAAATCTATCTCAACTCAGATAGAAGATCGAGATAGATGATCATGCATTGAAGGTAAATGCAATGCTAATTAGTTTGACTGAAGGTTGACAAACCTATTTGTATTGGTCTTAGCAGCGGACATTTTTATCCTAGACTTTTTTTTAATGAAAAAGTCTTGTAGACTTTTTTTTTCAAAGGGGGCGTTTTTTACTTTTGTAGACATTTCTTCCGTGTGGACTTTTGTGGGCATTCTCCCTTATATTCTCAATTACTTCAAAACCCCAGTTTTTAAAGCTATTTTATGTAGGGTGGACAATCAAACTACTTAACTATTCTATTAGATATGCCCTGCTACTGTAGATGCTTGAAGAGTTATAACATCTTAAGGTTCACATTCACCAATGCTTCATAATGATTCAAATGATAAGCATTTAAGCTCTTGAAGAGTCCTCTCTTTAAAGTTAGCTGTGATGGAAGAAAAGTCATATCATTTAAATGTTTCACCAAATGTCACGATCCATACTTAAATTATGAGTGGCGCATATAACTATAATTTATTTGGCCTTATCAACCTAATACAATATCAAAACACAAATTTAAAAAATAATGTGAGCTACCGAAAATTTGGTAGAATGTCCCTACTAAATACAATAGTCGATGTATTGATTCTGTTAAACCATGCAAATACACATGTATATATACATAAATCCAAATCCAATGATAAAGTTCCAAAACCACACGTCACCACTTTACTAAATAACAAATGTGATGAAATAAGGATAAATTGGAGATTCTAGTCCAATATAAAAAGAGAATTAATTTCTTAGTTTTCATGAGGGTTGAAATCAAAATCTGAGTAAGAAGTTGTACTTTCATGTGTTGGAAATCCCACATCGACTAAAGATAAGACCAAATTATAATATATAAGTGGATGCAAATCTCATCTTACAAGTTAGTTTTATAAGAATTAAATTAGGTTTAAAGTTCACTTTTTAACATCATGTAATATATGATACTTTGATCAAAGTTAATAATATCCTAATAGAAGTCAACTAAAAACTATTTGATTAAAGTGGATTTAATTGAAAGATACTTTATTTTGTAATTTTTAAAAAATCATAGTTATAAATTTTAAAAGCTCTAAAAAGGTTTTTACTACCTAGATATAATTAATATGCATTTATATGTGAATAGAAGAATTTTTGTAATTAAAAATGATTTTTTTTAGTAAACCCAAGTTATCATTTGGATTTTGTTAGGAGTGGAAAAATAAAATGTGTCAGGAATTACAACTTGTCCCGTTCGTGGATTCACCTTGTCTAATTTTTTAATTTTTTTAAAAAAATTCAATTTTTATTTATATATATACTTATAAATAAATATTTAAAATATATTTAATCATATAAATATTTTCTAAGATTTCAATTTATTAATTAATATTTTTTATTAGATAAATTAAAATAGTTATTACATTTACATTTTATATTACTCTATTATAACTAATAATTTGAATTCAATTGGTAAATGTTAATAATTTAAATTATAGTAGTATTGCATATTTATATTTTAATATAGAAAAATTAATCTTTTTAATTTAGTTTTTATGTTAAAAATATTAAAAAACAAAACAGACTAATGAATTAGGAGTGGACTGACCTATCTTTGGCTTGCCAATTTAGCGGGCTAGGTGAGCTGTGTCAAAATGGGTTGGTGGGTTGGCCCGCGAGCCACAACTCATTTTGACATCTCTAGAGTCTGTAAAAGACTTTTAGAATTTAAATTACCAATGAATATTTTCATCGATAATTATCCATCATTAAAATTAGTTTGTAAGATCCATAAATAAATTATACTTTAATTACCAACGAATATTTTATTTGATAATGTATTTGATGCTTTATTCCGTTAATAAATTTCAATATTAATTTGCAATTTCTATTATCGTCAAACTTTTTGGTCAATAAAATGAGTGGTTAATTTCCTATTAAGTTTAATGAGACTTTTTTATATATTAAGGAGCGATGGATGAAAAGAAAAAAAAAAGAAGAGAATGAGGAGGGGAGGAGAAGGAAGAAAGGCATAAGTGATAGTGGTGCAATGACAACGATGATGGTCGGAGTTGGAGAAGGAGGAAAATGAGAAGGAAGAAAAAGAAAAGGAAAAATAAGAGAAAAAATAGGAGAGGGAAGGGTTTAAGGTGGTGGCAACAAACACGATGGCAATGACGACGATGGTAGCAATGGAGGCACGACAAGGAGAGGAGGAGGATGAGATGTAAAAGAAGAAGAGAAAAAAAGAGGAAAAAGGAAGATGAATATGAAAGGGAAGAAAAAATCCTAATCGAGATATCTATTGACAGATTTTACTGACAGTAAAAAATGTGTCAAATCAAGAGCAACTGATCATAAATTTGTTAGGAAAGTCTCGTCTTTTAACAAGGATTGTATCATTTTTTGAAGTGTATCTTGAAATGAGAGAGTGTCTTGTATACCTAGTTACTTGTATTACTAGTTGCTTGTATTGAAATTCAAAATATCCTATGTACAGTTACATGCATCACAAATTTCTTTTTATGTGATACGTGACATGATTCACGATATTTAAGTTAGTTACTTTTAAGCTCTATATATAGGCATCTTATGTAAAGTATGATTTTATGTATGCACGTGAGTGAAACCGGTGAAATCTAAACCCAACAGTGTTGATCCATACCATTTGTAACCTTTTTTCTCTCCTAAGTGTCTCCAACTACTAAAGTTCACCCTTTATTCTTTGTAAATTTATCTTCTTGCACATAGTTGTAAATTAATGTATTATTCCTTAGTCTAGATGAGTTGTTAAGCATACAATTATTTAGTATTGCACGAGTCTCTTGGAAAACGATACTTGATCTTACTATTTTATATTACTTGAACAATTTGGTACGTTTGTCAAAGAGTTGACAAGTTTTTGGCGTCATTTTCGGGGACTCATGGTAAATACTAGACTATTGTACAGTTTCTAACCTATTAAGACTTTATTCTTTTTGTACATAGCTTACTCTTTTTCTTGTACATAGATATTCACATTTTGGGCTGACTTGTGGCTTTAGCCTTATTGTTCTCTAAGTGTATACAGGGTAATATCCACACAAGAAGGATTATGTCCTCAAAACCATTATTGTAGATCCTGAGAGAAGGAATGATAGTAACACAAGGAGACAAAAAGCTTGAGCACAACAAGTTGTCCCTATTTCTCCCTTCTATGGCTAATGCTTCTGGTGTGCTTTGAAAAAGTTAGTGGAGAGGGAGAATCAATTGAGAATGTCTAGTCACCATCACTCTTTGATGGGAAGCAACAAACTCATGCCTTGCAAGTCAATGTTGATTTATTATAGGTTGTGGGCGTCTAAAGACATCAAAGCTGGTGCAATAGTTGAAATAGAGACTCTTTATTCTAGGAGAGCTAAGTTGGTGACTAAAGGTGGTTCAAGATGTGTTGGTGGGAAGTAAGGAGCATAGTAACAACTACAATCATGCTTCATTGCCTCATTCGTCAGGCTCGTGACGTTAAACAAGCGCTTTCTAGAAGGGAACCCAATTCTAAACCCTTCTGTTTCTTTATTTTAGTTGTTCTTTGATGTTTGTGTTTGTATGTGCATTTGTGACTTGTATAATAAGTGTTTGTAATTTTGTTTGTATTCATGTATTGCATGATTTTGTGGTCTTGTAATTGTGGTTTTATGTGTGTTTTATGTTAGTTTTTGCTTGCTTTTAGTTTTAGGGCATGTGTCTAGTGTTGTGTTCCTTTGGTCATAGTTTGAGAGGCCAAAACTTTGAAAATCATACACTCTGAAGGACGCTCGTTCAGTCACACCCTGTTTCGCCTTGTGTCAGGCACAAAAATTGGCCTCTAGAGCTCCATCACCCTACGGTGGGTACTTGATGTTGAGTGTCATACCAAAAACTTGTGTTTTTGTTTGTTTTTTCTGATATATTGTGCAGCGGTAGTATGAACGCCAGCATTATAGAGGAAAATTTGGCTTGACACACTTTTGTTGTTTGTTTTTGTTAGCAAAATGATAAAAGATGAAGTTTTGATGATGTCCAAATCAAGTCAAGAACAAACAAGACTCATGAAGAATGATCTTTGAAGACTTGTAACCTTTTGTAATAATTGTATGAACATAGGAAAATTAGTAGTTTTATGTATGCATTCAAAAGTGATGTAAAAATAAACCAAAAAGCCAAAACTGTGCAGTGCTAATCGATTAACAGAGGGTGTTAATCGATTGTTCCAGTGCGCCGTGAAGAAGCCCAGCATTGCAGTGTTAATCGATTAACAGAGGGTGTTAATCGATTAACGTTAATCGATTAACAAGGGCTGTTAATCGATTAACACAGGGACCGTTTGAAAAACTAGCCGTTTTAAGAGCCGTTGGACTATCCGTTGGGGTGCTAATCGATTAACCACTGTAGCTAATCGATTAACACAGTGAGAAAGGCTGAAAACGAAAAATGGAAGAGTCTTTGGATGAGTCTATAAATAGACTCTCATTTCCTCTCAACACAACAACTCTTCCCTTGTGCTCAAATACTCTGAAACTCTTGAGAATTGTGTGCTCTTGCTCAGCTAAGGAAACTCTGTCTGTAGAGTTGGTGAAATACTACTACGGTGATAGAGGAATAGCTGGTTCATCCTTAGTGCATCTAAGGAAGTGTTTGGAAGAGGAATTCATCCTTCGTGAAGTATTCGGAGGAAGTGTTTCATCCTTTGTGAAGATTCAAAGGAGGTGTTGTTTCATCTCTTGTGGCTTCAAGAGAGGTGTTTTCTAAACTTTTACAAATTGTATCTGTGTGATTGTAGTTTGTAATAGTTTTGTGATTAGTGAAGTGTTTATCTTGTTTTGAGATAAGCGACTGGACGTAGGATTGGTAAGATCCGAACCAGGATAAAATCATCTGTGCAAATTTCTCTCAACCTTACTCTACTTTATTGTCTTTATTATCTGCTAAGTAAGTTTAATTGAGTAGAAATTTTTAAGGCACACGTTTTTAGTAAGAACCAATTCACCCCCCCTCTTGGTTTGTTATTCCACACTAACCATTCCGCTGCTGCCGCTCTGACAATTGGTATCAGAGCTTGCTTTGATAGTCATTCAAATGGCAGGATCACATCAAACCTTTGCAGAGGGTGCATCTATCAATAGACCACCATTATTCACAGGTGAAAATTACGCATTTTGGAAGGTCAGAATGCAAATTTTTATGGAATCTATTGATATAGATATTTGGGATGCTGTTGCATTTGGTCCTTTTGTTCCAACTAACAATATGCAGGAACCAAAGCCCCGTGACCAATGGACTGCTCAAGATAAAAAAAAAATTGGTAATGATGTAAAAGCTCGTAATATTATTTCATCTGCTTTAACTGTTGATGAGTTTTACAGGATTTCTATTTGTAAAACTGCACAAGAAATGTGGGAAGTACTAAGAGTAACCCATGAAGGTACAGATGATGTTAAGAGAGCTAGAAAGAATACCTTAATCCAGGAATACGAAATGTTCAGGATGAAGCAAGGCGAAACAATAGTAGATGTTCAGAAACGCTTCACCAACATAGTAAATCATCTTATTGGATTAGGTAAGTCTTTCGATACTGATGAGCTTAATATAAAAATTTTGAAATCTTTAGACAGGTCTTGGCAACCAAAAGTGACTGCAATTTCTGAGTCACAAAATCTCAACACCATGACTATGGCGGCACTTTTTGGAAAATTGAGAGAACATGAACTTGACCTCGGAAGACTAGATGAAGAAGAAGCAAAAGCAAAAACTAAGAAAAAGAGTCTAGCCTTGAAATCTGAGGTTGAAAGAAGCAAAGGTAAATCGGAAGATGAAGACTCAGACGAAGAAGAAGAATTTTTGAGACTCATGGTAAAAAGGCTCAACAAGTTCATGAAGTCTAAAGGTAAAGGAAAATTTAGATACGAAAAGAAAGATAATCTAGTATCTTTCTCAAATTACCGATGCTATGGTTGCGGAGAAAAGGGGCATCTAAAAGCAGACTGCCCAAATCAAAAGAAGGGTGAAGAAAAGAAATTCTTCAAGAAAAAGAAGGCATACATTGCATGGGAAGACGACAATGAGACCATTTCAGATTCAAGCTACTCAGATGAAGAAGCAAACATCTGTTTAGTGGTGAATGACGACGCTGGAAGCCAAGTAAGTACATCCAGCGATTCTGATAATTCTAGTCAAATTAGTGAAAATGAATTGCATGAAATTTATGCTGCTTTAATAGTAGAATCTGAAAAATTAGATAAAGCCCATCAGAAATTGAAAAAGGATTTCAAAGAGTTAAAATTGAATTTTGAAAATACTCTTGAAGAAAATCAAAATTTAAAAACAAATTTTGAAACTATTATTGATGAAAATAAAACTTTGAAAAATAGAGTTTTATTTCTTGAAAAGGGTAAATTTACTAGTAGTGATGAATGTGCTTCTTGTGAAAATTTTAAGAAACTACTAGAACAAACAACCTCAGGAGAATGTAGTAAAACTAATGAAAATAAGGTTGTTAAAAATAAGTATGTTCCTAGAATTAAAAATAAACATAATCATAGAACCCGTAGAACTTGGATAGAAAAAGGAACAACTTATAGGAACACAAATGTTGTATCATGCTTTTATTGTATGAAAAAGGGTCATACATCTAACAAATGTAAAATTAAGCATTATGGTGTTCCAAGTGGTAGATATATTTGGGTTGTAAAATTATTTCAAATTTTCAAACTAACCCAAAGGACCCATACAAAATAGTTGGGTACCTATTGTTTAAAATTTAGAATTTCTTTAAAACAATATTTAAGAAAAATTTTTTAAAATTGTTTTTGTTTTAAATATTTGAAAAGAAGAATTAAGAAATTTTTATTTCAAAGAATATGGAACAATTTTTTAATATACAAAGCATATATAGTTTTCAAACGGAAAACATTTGAAATAGAAGATTGTGAGCATGTTGTCTTTGATGAAATTGTAGACCTTGAGGCAAAACCTCTTGAGTCATTTGAATTACATGCAGGCAATGATCAAGATTTGTAGAAGACAAAAAGTGAAGTATGATGACAATCCTCAAGATGAAGATCTAAACAAAATGTGGAAACAACCTAGAGGATTATCATTACAAAATTAGAGGCATATCTAAAGGGGTACTTTATGTTTCTATGTTTTTAGTAGTGTGTGCCCTTTTATATTTCCTAGTATGCTTACCTCTTTAAATTCAATAAAATGTATGTTGTTTTTTCCTTATTATTTCTATGCATACATGCTTTTATTAAGGGGGAGTATAATTTCTAATATCTTTAGGGGGAGCAATTATACATCACTTTTTAATAATGATCAAAAAGGGGGAGAAATATTTAAAGCCTTAAACTTATTTCTAAGTACACTAACAACTGTTTCTTCCTTAAGTTGTGTTTTATATACAGATTATTACCAAAAGCTTTAAATCAAAAAGAAGGTTTTGATCATCATCAAAAAGGGGGAGATTGTTAGCAAAATGATAAAAGATGAAGTTTTGATGATGTCCAAATCAAGTCAAGAACAAACAAGACTCATGAAGAATGATCTTTGAAGACTTGTAACCTTTTGTAATAATTGTATGAACATAGGAAAATTAGTAGTTTTATGTATGCATTCAAAAGTGATGTAAAAATAAACCAAAAAGCCAAAACTGTGCAGTGCTAATCGATTAACAGAGGGTGTTAATCGATTGTTCCAGTGCGCCGTGAAGAAGCCCAGCATTGCAGTGTTAATCGATTAACAGAGGGTGTTAATCGATTAACGTTAATCGATTAACAAGGGCTGTTAATCGATTAACACAGGGACCGTTTGAAAAACTAGCCGTTTTAAGAGCCGTTGGACTATCCGTTGGGGTGCTAATCGATTAACCACTGTAGCTAATCGATTAACACAGTGAGAAAGGCTGAAAACGAAAAATGGAAGAGTCTTTGGATGAGTCTATAAATAGACTCTCATTTCCTCTCAACACAACAACTCTTCCCTTGTGCTCAAATACTCTGAAACTCTTGAGAATTGTGTGCTCTTGCTCAGCTAAGGAAACTCTGTCTGTAGAGTTGGTGAAATACTGCTACGGTGATAGAGGAATAGCTGGTTCATCCTTAGTGCATCTAAGGAAGTGTTTGGAAGAGGAATTCATCCTTCGTGAAGTATTCGGAGGAAGTGTTTCATCCTTTGTGAAGATTCAAAGGAGGTGTTGTTTCATCTCTTGTGGCTTCAAGAGAGGTGTTTTCTAAACTTTTACAAATTGTATCTGTGTGATTGTAGTTTGTAATAGTTTTGTGATTAGTGAAGTGTTTATCTTGTTTTGAGATAAGCGACTGGACGTAGGATTGGTAAGATCCGAACCAGGATAAAATCATCTGTGCAAATTTCTCTCAACCTTACTCTACTTTATTGTCTTTATTATCTGCTAAGTAAGTTTAATTGAGTAGAAATTTTTAAGGCACACGTTTTTAGTAAGAACCAATTCACCCCCCCTCTTGGTTTGTTATTCCACGCTAACCATTCCGCTGCTGCCGCTCTGACAGTTTTGAGTTTTTCTTTGCTCTGCACTCTTATACATACTCCTTTTAGTGTCTTAGTTGGCCTTTCTCTCTAATTGCTAACCATGGGATGTTGCTTTTACTTTGAGCTTACTATTTGCAGGATTACATCTTTCTTAGTGTTTAAAAGATTCAAAACCATTGTTGGCCAGCCATTAAGTCATGCCAGAGCTGAGCACCCTATCACATGAAGAATTTGTTGCTCAAGTCGCATGGCCTAGGGGCCAAGCCCCTACTGATAAGGGAGGTGGAGCAGTGGTTGCTGTAAAGAGAAGGATGCCTCAGATGGAAGTGAAGATAATGTTCCATGAGCACTAGAGCTGCAAAGTGCCAATCTTTTGCAAGACTCCTTTTATGGATAGTCCTGAGTTTAAAAGTCATTATTTATTTGCTTTTAGTCTCTCAATTCTAGTTTTAGTTCTAGTTTTTAATTTTGAACTTGTCTAGTTAGATAGTTCTTTTGCAAATAATTTGGCGATTTGAGTGAATCATTTTTGTGATTGACTTGAATGAATCATTTTTGTGCTTGACTTGAATGAAAATCTCTTGTGTTTGCTCTTTGTCTATGTGAATTACTTTGAAAATCTAATTGAGATGATGTTGGTTGAGCTTGTTGAGCATAAACTATGGTTGCTCTCATTTGTTTAGATAGACGGTTGGTTTTAATTGTGGTCACTATTCTTGGCATTGTGTTTAACAAATTTTTGAACCCTAAGTAAACCTGTGAGATGTTGTGCCTCTGAATTTTTATTGAATGCTACCACTTTAGAGTCACAATAGATTTTGTTTGAGTTTCTCTTTTTGAATCATTCACTTGCTTGCTACATATGATCAAGGTCATCTTTTTCTTCTACATTTTCTTCACTTTGAGCCAAATAAGTCAATGCAAACTCTTTGAACCTTAAAGTAAAGCTTTCTCATTCTTAGAACCTTAAGTTTAATGAAATATTTTTTACCTCCTTACCTTGAGTTGAGAAGAACATACATTTCAGGTTCATAATAATGGTTTAAAGTTTAGGGGAATTCACCTCATAAGGGAGTATTGAGAATTATAACAAAAAGAAACAAAAAAGAAAGAAGAAGAAGAGAAAGAAAAATGAGTTCAATGAATGAAAGTTGGGAAATAAGTTGAGAAGTGATTTATTCAATTTTGAAGTAAAAGAGAGACTTACGTTATACCTTGTTTTAATATATTTGCTCTATTAACTCAAGGTGCTTTTATGATTTAGAAAAACCAATTTTCCTTCTTAGCCTAGTCACAATACAAGTCATAAAACTCCTTATGATGTTAACTTGCTTGTGAATATGTTTATTATGGTCGAAACAAAGGGCAAAGTTGATTTGTGTGACATTGTAATGGTAGAGAGAATGACATACATCCTTATACACTAGTGACCTTAAGTGAAACACTTATTTGATGATGAATGGTTCCATGGGATTAAGAAAAGAATTTTTCAATGTAAGTTGATCCCTCAAAAAATTATTGCATCTATCTTATAATCTTTTATTTGTGAGCATCATAGTTGAAGTTTGACTTGCTAAGGCCACACAATCTCTTTAGTGTTCTTTCCGAGATGAGCAAGCATGCTTGATTTATAGTTGTTTTTTTATTGAAATTGCCTTCTTGAGTTACTAGACCATTCCAGTGGAGTTGTTTTTTCTAGGCAAAATTACCTTTTGCTTGAGAACAAACAAAGTTCTAAGTTTGTGGGAATTTGATAATGCTAATTGTTACTATTATCTGTGGCTCATTTTATTGACAAAATAAGCTCTTTTATAGCTTATAACTTACTTAATTATCATTTTTATCTTGTTTTTGTATATATTTGTATTTTTGGCTACACTTATTAAATATTATGTTAATTCATTCTTTTTGTAGCTAATTTTGTGTTAAGAATACCCTCTACCAAATTGAAGAAGCTCGGCAACCCAAAGAAGTAAGAAGAACATAAAAAAAGGAGTCTTAAAGTTTGGGTGGAGTTAGGTGCCACCTCCTTACCGTTGGACACCACCTCCTTACAATTAGGTGAGCTCATTCCAAAGATCCCACTGTTAAGCTTCTAAACCTAACCATTGAGCAAGCACATTCCAGAGAGCGACTCTGGTGTTTACGAAGAGGTACGTTGTGCGACAGGCCCCGTGTGTTAAGCGGCGTGTGTGTTAATGTGGCAAGTGAAGCCCCGTATCTTCTTGTAACTTGAAGGAAATTATGTCTTTGGTGATTTAGAGGCACGACTTCACTGTTTGGAGCTCATATAGGTTGTTTGAGGCTTGTGGGAACAACCTCTTCTTCCTCCTTGTGTTTCCTTCTTCTTCCACCTTCTATTATGTAAGCTTAGGCTCTCCATAGAAATAAAGAGTCAAATTCATCTTGTTGGGGTAGATGTAGCCTCTAATCTCTTGTGTATTTATGTAAATGATTTGAATATATATGCCTCTTCCAAAAAATGTTAGTTTTATTGTTTCTTCTCTTAATGCCTGTTGAAATGGGGACGTGGACAGATTGAGTGTGGTTCATTAGCTCATAACTCACCATAACAGATTTACCTAAAACATTCAAATGAGCCTCCTTTTACAAGTGTGGGGGCGCCTTTTCACCTAGCATCGTTTCATCTTCAACCATTGGATCTTCTCTTATCCTACGATCCTAGCTCTTGGTCGTTGTCCTTCTCGAGTGACAACTCCCTCTGATGTCGTGCATACCTCCCCATTAAGTTTCTTCGTTATTATGTTTCTCGAGACTATGAGGCTATTATATAACTATGGAAGGATGACGAAATGGCCAAAGAACACAAATTTTCATTGCATATTGAGACTCTCACCTATATCATATATTGAATTTAAGGGCTAGATAATCTCAAACTATATAAAGCAACATCATGTCAACAAGAACATCTCAATCAAAGCTAATAATTAAGGATCAAGCATAACTAGAAGAGATTAAGGCATAAGACATATTAGCATAACCCTAAACAAATTAACAAAGGTAATAACCAAGCTAGCCTACGCCCAACCAAGTAAAAGCCCATAAACATACTATAAATAACATTGTTCACGAGGTAAATAATTACATATTCGTTACGATATTTATTACCATCTAATGCACATACCTAACTTGTGTTAGGTTATTAGGCTCCCTTCCTACGTAGAGAATAGGCCTAAATAATGTGGATCATTATGTCTCACTTTGATTTAATGGAGAGGTCAAATTGATAGGACACATAAGAGTCATTTGAAGAGAGAGAAAAACCAAGTGAGATAGAAAGGAAGAGAGAAAGTCTTTCCCACATAACACAAAGTCTACACTGGTGTTTTCGTCGTTGTGAAGTCATTCACCGTTGGATTGAGCTGATTTTTTGACAGTGTTGGGAACAATCGGTATCATCAAGTCGCGCAGTGGAATAAAATAGCGGAAAGCGTGTTATGGTCAAAAGTCAAGTTAAAATAGTCGGTTTCAAAAATTGATTTTCTTAGTGAACTTTTATCGAACAGTTGATGTACAGAAAATGTAAAGAGTGTAGGGAGTAGAAAAAATCACACAAAAGATTTTTATCCTAGTTCGAATCAAAAGATTTTACGTCCAATTGTTAATCACTATAAAAAGTGATTAACAATTTCACTAAAAACAATTTTACATATTACAATAAAGTGAATGAAATAAGAATGATAAAACATTCCTTCAACGAACGAACTGGAAGGAAACTTCCTTGGACAAACGAACCAGAAGCAAGCAGCGAGGATTTTCCTTCGACAGACGAACCAGAACAGTGCAGGAGAAAATCTTCCTTCGACAAACGAACTGGAAGAAAAACACCTCTGCCAACTTGAAGAGAACCGCTCCGACCTTTGACACACAAAGCGCAAGCTTCTCCTATTCACAACACTTGACAAGAGCAATGAACTAGCACTTTGAGAACTTCCTCAGATCACATTGTATTCTCAAGTGACTTAGATTCTCTTTTCACTCATTGAGAGCTTCCCTTAGGCACACAACTCTAATACTTTCAAAATGAAAAGTTACTTCTTAAGAGTTGTGGAAGACACTATTTATAACCCAAGGTTCGGAAAATGAAAAGACAACTCCCAACTGCCAAATATAATCTATTATCATAAGTGGTAATCGATTATTTGTGTCCGTTATGAGGTTTTCAAAAAGTGATAATTGATTATCCTGAATGATAATCGATTATTTGCGCGACTTGGACAATACTGACTCAGACTGAAATAATTGATTATTCTAAGCAATAATCGATTATTTGCGCGAGGAACTCTTTTCCAAACAGGCTCGTAATAATCGATTATTATACCAAATAATCGATTATCTGCACAAAGACTCTCTAAACAGGAAACTTCTAAAAGTTCTTACATCAACAAAGTAATTCCTATACAATCAATTCTACAAAATGCTTTTAAATAAATACAACAAAAGTCTTCACATTCTTCATCTTGTAGCATAATCAAAACCATAATATCTTCAAGACATCAATGCTCCTCATTGGTAACAGACAGTAGGTTCCAGACGTATGGTTCTTCATTCTGACCGATCGAATCATCAATCGGAGGTCTAGTTTGGGAGAAAAAAGCTTTGCATCAACAACTCTCTATCTTGGAAAATTTTCATCTTCTTTGTTCTCATTTGAAAGCATTTGTGCTTAGTTAGCTTGGCTGATTGAAAACACCATTTGGTGTTTTTATTGGAGACTCTTTTATATCCTATTATTAATCATAGTAGATTTTTCTTTGGTCTGGACAACTCGTGAATTTTGTCCTTGCATTGAGGGGTTTCCAAGTTAAAATTGTTAATGTCTCTTTGTACTTTGGATTCTATTTTTGCTCTATTTATTTTTGGTGCTCCTCGTAGATTCTCGTAAGAAGAGGGATTGAATTTTTACTATAATATTACTCTTTGTTAAGTTATTATAATTTTTTGTCCTTTTTTTCTATCAACTTAAGTGTTAGAGCTTATTTTGCATATACGCTCTAATTTCGGATTGAGATGACATCCAAACTTGTACACATCTCAAAATACCTAGAAGCGAAAGAAAGAACATCTTAAATTAAAAACTGAAAAGTGAATTAAAAACTGAAAAGTGAGAAAATATGCTTATTATAAAGTGAGAAGATTTTGACTATAAGAACAAAACTTATTCTCAATCAAGTTGATTAGTGAAAGTAAATTAAAATTACATTATCACTCTAATCAAACCACAAATTTTTTTCTAGTGTTTTAATTCTTTCTTTTTCTTCAATTACAATTTATATTCTTGTTTGTTTGTAATGTTTGTGCGATAAATGTATGAACTCGATGAACTCTAACAACTATTTTACCTAAAGACGTGTTACAAATTTATAGCTTGATGTGAAAACATAATATTTTATATATGAATCGTATTTGACAGCAGAATTTACTTATTTACATTGTTTTATAAAATATACTCGTGAGCAAATTTAGAAGAAAAAAAACACTATTTTAATGTTTGACTTGAAGTGATAACATCCTGCTTATGCAATGTGTTATCACACAAAAAAGATAGTAATTAGCTTGAATTAATAAATCTAACAATGCATGTTAGTAGGTTGATATTAAACCAAGTTAAAGAATTTTTTTAAGACTTGGTTAACTATTTTGCAACATACTACATACATCACTCTGCCTCCTATAATACAAATCAACAAAACTGTAATTGATGAATTTATCATCTTGGTCCATGATGGATAACAACTTGTGGAAAAGGCTTGGACATTTGTGGAAAAAGAAGTTCACTCATTGAAGAGTTAAGGTCCTTCAACCACCAATTTGTCTGCCCAGGAAGAGAGTTTTTCATAACAGAAATCAGAAAAAGAGCCTTCCTTTCTTAAGATTGAAGAGGGCCAAATTATTGGCAAGTAATTTTATATTATGAGAAATTATTATTCACATGTTATGTGGACCATCAACATTATGTTTGTTGACTTGTTCAGTGGTTTGGTCACAATCATACTAAGAAATTGAATCAGATGAACATTTTTCTACATATCAGATATTTGCTTTTTGTATCCATCAAGACAACAATTCTGAGGTTGAAACTTATTATCTCATGCTGAAAACACCCTTAAGATCATACAGGAATACAAGTCCAAAAATCGATTAAGATAATCATTTATTCTCTATATACATGTTAATTTTTTTTTCCAGACTTACATTTTAAAGTTCTATTAACATTTTCATCATTATGTCTCCAATTGTGTAGCAGTTTCATATTATCAGAAAACTAACAAGAATTAAAAGATATAAAAAGAGGTATTCTTACGATAATTAAAACGTAATTTTTTTAAATATAAAGATTAAAATTAATAGACTTCACTTTAATTTTATATTTGTGACTTTTTTAATTTTGAAAATTAAACAATTACAGTTTATATTAATATGTCGTCAACCATTAATAATAAAATATTAATCTGTTATCAATAACAACATCATCCATTACTTTATGAGATGGTATATTACCGATGCAAAAACAATGTTCTTTGCATTTTTCTTTTCATCCCAAAACCACCATGAGAGAGGTTTGAAGAAAGTCTAGTTAGCAATAGCAGAGACGGTACGATGCATATGTGATTATGGAAGGTATAAGTAGAACAAAGATTTTCTATTATGTTTTTTTTGTGTTATTTTTTATTATATTTTTAAAATACTGATTTTGATATATTAAAAAAATATATTTTAAGATATATTAAATGGACAACACTCAACCTAGAGTCCAAATTTTAAGAATATAATGGAAAGATGGAGTATGATGTGGCTTGATAAGGATGCTTACTGTTTATGAATAATTTGAGAGTGGAAAAGTGAATTGGTTGATTCCGATCCTAACCAGTTATGACCTAGTATTCCTCCAATTCTTTTGATAACCACACGATCTCATGGAGCTCATATCTCATCAATTCTAGATTACTAATTTACCAAAAAAAAAAGTCCTAAAAATGTCTTATTTGCATTTGTGAGAGAAAATAAGTTTATCAATTCCTATAATTTTGAAAAAAAAAATGACATAATAGTTTCCTACCACTTAATTATATAAAGCAAAATAAGAATTAGAAAAGCCTATTAATTATAAGTTTACGTATATCTTCTAGACTAAAAAAAATTATAAGTTTACGTATATCTTCTAGACTAAAAAATTTAGGTGTTAATTACTGTTTACTGTCCTTTTGGGTAGGTTGATGGTAACGCAGTCCTGAGTTTCTGGTTGTGATAATTTTTTGGAGAATTTGTAGGTTTTAGTGGGAGAAAAAGGTTTATTGAAAACAAAAATGACATCCACATGAATTTGAGCCTTCTTAGAACCTCACAATCTTGTAATAATATCCACATACGGAGATAGATAAGACATAATGAAACCGAAAAGTCGAAAAGCTTATCCAGAAGTTCAGGAGTGTATTTTCTAACAGAGCTTTAGAGAAAAGCACGTTGGTAGCTAGCATGGCTCTGGAGAAGTGTTTAGGAGTAACCACAGTGCGCACAGCCACACCCCACCTTTCTCCGTGCTTTCCAACTTCAAGGGAAAAGCTGCTTTTCCCAACTCACACAGGTTTCAAGAAATCCATGCCAAACACAAAACTCTCATACCAATCTCTCTATTCAACCTACCGAAAATCCCGTTTTGTTTGTAATGCTCGTGAAGCAGTAAATGAAGGTAAGTGATTATCTCAGATGCAAGCTTTGAGCCTTTCTATTTATTGAATTGCACTGAGTAACCATCTTTTTACATGCTTTTCCATTTTAATTCGTATTAGGAATTTCAGCATGTGTTAAATTCGATAGTCTACTTTCCAAAAGTACCTTAGAAGAGCTATGCTATATCCACCTACAAGTGCGAATTCTCCTAGCAGTACCTTGTTTTCAACGTTTTGAATATTTAAAATGCATTCAATATTTTATAACAAGGTGTTAGAGGAATTAGAATTATTCTTTACTCAAACATTGACATGATTTGAAATATTTATTGTAGATTACAATTTACTAGATATTATGAAATTTTGTGAGTGTCATTA
The DNA here is from genome assembly GCF_016808095.1 of Vigna angularis. Lineage (NCBI taxonomy): Eukaryota > Viridiplantae > Streptophyta > Magnoliopsida > Fabales > Fabaceae > Vigna > Vigna angularis. Next base: position 29,144,649 of record NC_068973.1, on the reverse strand, counting down.
TCTTTTAATGAATCTCACTTATTGTTCTACAATTTCTAATTTTTAATAAATTTTAATTGGAAAGAATGTTAAAGACTTATCTATGTTTTTATGGTTGGGTGAAAGCATTTAGGTGGAAATTCTAATTAAGTGATTCTCTTTGTGTTGTTTTGTATGATGAAATAATACATGTGCTCAAACTTGGCAGTGAAAGAGGTGACTGACTCAAGCTGGAACAAACTTGTGATAGCCAATGAAACCCCTGTTCTGGTAGAATTTTGGGCACCGTGGTGTGGACCATGCAGGATGATAGCACCTGTTATCGATGAGTTAGCGAAGCAATATGGTGACAAAATTGCATGCTACAAGCTTAACACAGATGACTCCCCAAACATAGCAACTCAGTACGGCATCAGAAGCATACCAACAGTTCTGTTCTTCAATAATGGAGAGAAAAAAGAAAGCATAATCGGTGCAGTTCCCAAGTCTACTCTGTCGGCGACAATTGAAAAATATATTGATTTATAAGCTGGTAGTGCCAAATAATGGCAAGCATTACAATGCCAAAAATGAAAGGACTGTAAAGGGAGAAGTGATAATAGTCACATTGCAAATTTCATTCTCTTTCATTTTTTTTCCATGCCCTATAAGGCAAAAGATAGTGTCTGTTTATATGTTCAAGAACCATCTTTTCATCAGTGGCTTGACACTTGGAAGTAATACTTGTACTCCTTTTTTCATTTTGTAAAGGTTACATTGGATAAACAGACCTCATTCAACGTTTGAATGTTGATTACTTCCCCGTGCTTAGGAACTTCAGATTGATCATTGCTTGGAACAATAATTTACAATTCCCCCAACAACCAGCTGCTTTTTGAATCCCAAAACTTGTCACCTTCCTCAAGCGAGTGCGTATATCAAGGATGAGTTTGTGAAAAGCTCGCAAGAAATATTAATAAAAAAACGTTACACTTGAATTCACAAGAAAAATGAGCCCCATCAGCCACACAACCAGCCAACAAATTTTCATTTCTTATATATAAAATCATATATTGGCACAGTGACCTACGCCCTATCACTACCCAACCCAAATACTCTGCCATCATCGGGGGCCGATGGAAATACCATTGCTCATGTTGCATGAGAAGCTTTTAAGAACCACAACATCCATATCATCCACAACGGCTCTCAAGGAGAAGGTTTCCAATCAAATTGAAGATTATTAAAACCATTTACTGCCCCTAGCCCACTAAGTAGTTGGTTTGACAAATCCTGTTGATGATTCATAGCTTGATCCCGAGCAAGAGATGCCATTCCTCCCCTTCCATTCATGATTGAATTATTCACCACAGCAGCTCTCATTCCATTAGGCATAGCGGATTGACCAAGACCAATTGTGCCGTAATTACCAACCCCGACGCCTGAATTACTGTTCATTGACCCATTACCCATCAAGCCATTGCTACCATTGAGCCCTGTATTGGCACTCACTGGCAGAATACCATTTACATTTTTCACATCATTTCCAAGAGAACCAACACCGATCATTCCTCCTGTGCCGTTAATCTGAGAGGACATCATCATTTCATGTATGATTTTCTGGACTGAGCTTTGAGTATCACTAGGGTCAGGATCACCAGAAATAGATGGCTGCTGCTGTTGCATGGAAATATTAGTTGCTGAGTTAGTTGTACTCATGTGATTGCCCGATGTTAAAGTAGGGTGAGATGTTTGAGGGGGGTTGTTAGAAGATGGCGTTGGTGATTGAAAAGGGGATGAGTTTGGCTGGACCTGTGGCACTGTATTGGAGGAACCTGGGGATGGAATCTGAACGGAACTACCTCCATATGGACTACTTGCATTGTTCATTGAATTTTGTTGTCTAGAATTCATTGAATTCTGGTGGAGAAGTCCAACGATAGTACTTGTGGTGGTTGATGTGGATGCTGAGTTGACATTGTTATTCACACTGACCATACCATTGCTAGAAGCAATTTGCATGGCAGCAGCTTGTACTGAGTTTTGATCACCATTTGAATTATGGGCCAACATTTGTTGCTGTTGCTGCTGCTGCTGTAATTGTTCTTCATGCTGTTGTGCTTGACCACGAGGTCCAGAAGAACCATTTGTTCTCCGAGGGAATTTTGCCAAGCTATCTGAGAGATGGAAAAATAATAGAAAGAAAGAAATTTTATTAACCTATTATCATGATCAAACAACTGGAAATAATTATTAAGAAAACAAAATATTCATGAGATTTTGGGAAAACAAGATACAAGTTATCCTAAAGACGTAAACTTTCCCCCACCCAATTAAGTGAGGAAACAATTACAGAACAATAACGGAAAGAGTTAGAGCTCATTTTCCCAATTAGGTGCAGGGATCAAAGAAAGATGTCATTGCAGAATTAGTTTCATATAATCAATGTCATGTTAAACAAAAATGGTTAAATGCTTGGGGCAAAAAAGCACGAAGGAAAAGGTTTGCTCCTCAAGAAGTTCAGTCAACTTTCATCAGTATCATGACCTCAAACGTACCAAACTTCCTATTTGAAAATATTAAATGAGTGTATCTTATATACCTGTGCCCCCCAAAATAGACACAAGGATATCGTAATGTTAGGAAGTCAGAGACATCAATACCAAGATACAGAAACAGGATTCAAGAACAAAGTAAAACAGCCAACAAAAGGAGAAGACTTTCCTCCCAAATAACAGTCATGAATCTCAAGCTGAAATAGCCTAATAGTATACTCAAACAAATAAATCTCTAGGAAATGAACTCCAATTGTCCACTCTTGACTCCCTTCAACATCTATTTATCATTATTATCATAGCAACATCATCTCCAAGCCAGATTCCAAAACAAAATAACAAGAGGGACTACATTGCAATTTCTCTATATGCATAAATCAGTTCGGTAGAGTATACAGAAATTACATATTGATATTTATTTCTCTCCTGGACATAAAAGTTAAATTTCGTGCAGGGTAAGACTTTATTCAAGTGACCAAACAACGAGACTTATATCAATCTTCCATGAAAGTTTCCTCCATTATCCCTAAAATCCAGAGACAGACCCTAACATTTAACAACAGTCGTTAGTAGGCTTTTCAAGTACAACTAGACATTTACAACTTGAATCTCCAGGACCACCCCTCTTAACCAGATCATGAACAATCAATCATCTATCATTGTATCTTTGACAACCTCTTTGTCAGAAGGAAACTTGCATTACCAGGGGTCGCTTAGAAAGGTTGGATGCAAGCTCCTTATATATCAACCAAATGTATGTTGAGACAAAAAATTATATCCAAAACACAATTCTAAACTGTAATGTATAAAAGTCAAGTATGATATTAAATGCATCACAAGGCTTGCAATTTCTGCACAATGAAATTTTTTAATTGGAAAATAGAAATAGTAAAACCAAAATTACAATAGTACAAGGAACAGAGTTCTCATCTCAAAATAAAGTGTTATTTACAGACCCATTCGTGTCCAGACTTAAAAATGAGAAATAAACAAGAAAATTATTGACTTACCCATAGGTCCAGTCTCAGTTTCCCTGCTGTAATCTATCAAGTCTTTCATACTATTTACAACTTCTGATATCTGCAGTATAAACAAAAAACAATAAACTAAGTTTGTTGTATTCACTCTGTATGAATACAGTTCATTGGAGATTATTATAAAAATGAAACTCAATTTTCTGATAAATGTATCATTTATTCTCTTCTAAATACTGAACTTAGCCCTCCATAATCCCTCTTTCAGAAGTCTAATTTCTATAACAATCTAAATGCACCATCAAACATGGGCTGCAACTCATCTCTCAGGAGATCTTATCATGAACAGAAACCAGCATAATTGCTACATTTGCAGTCCCATTGAGAGAAACAAAACAAAAAAAAAACAAGGCTTCCCTATTACAACAACCAAGGCATACAGCAACCAAGGCAAATGGGTTGTTCTGTTCACAAATTCAACAGTCAGGGATATGATGGTAATCGCAAATCATAGCCTATGACTCTAGCAAATTGTAAGATTCATAAATATTTGAAAAATATAACACACAATACACAAACATGTAAAGTGAAATTAATAGTAACAATTACATTAAAAAAGAGAGGTTACATAGTAATAAATTAAGTTAATATTATAATGATTGGATTGGGTTAGGTTGTATGACCCAACTCCTTTGTGAAATGAAATATATATGTGTGTGTGTATATATATATATATATATGGGTTAATAAATATTTTACCCAAAAAAAAAATTTTGGATGCGGCGTTTCCATTGTCACCTTTCTTCTTTTGGGTCCAGTAGTAATTTTAGAGAGAGTTTCTATCTACTAATTGTACTTTAAATATTTTAAATTAAATGTGCTAAAATTTAAGGTTAAAAACAGGCCCATTTCTAACCCACTAAAAAACCCTAGGGTTATCTGTCTTTACTCATGAAAGTAGAGAAGACCACATCGTGCCACCGTCAACCACGTAAAATCAACCCTAAAATCAAAAACACACTCCTGCACAGAACAAAAGCATCCTCCCTGCACAAATCAGAGGACCACCACACTGCAAGGGCAAGTGCGAGTGCGAGTGCGAGTCGTGAACACAGAGAGCAGGTGCACAAAGGCATGGGCGAATGTGAGAGGAGCAAAAACAAATCACAAATCGAAACATGATTCACACTTGTATCATCAATTCGAACACAATTCAGGAACAAAAATATTCATCATACAATTCATAATGCCGAGGGACTGAATCGTGTCGTGCAATTTGTAACAAGTGCAATTTGAAATATTAAAAGGAAATAAATACACAATTTCCCACGATAAAATATACTAAAATTAAACACTAAAGTATACGGGATAAGCAATATCTTAAGAATAGAACACTACCTGTAGGCAGCGCACATATCTCTTTGTGTATCCTAGATCATTAACCAATGGTACTTCTAAGGCTTTAGCCAACTGACGGGCTGATGCAACAAACCTGGAAAGAAGTGTATAAAAATATTAAAAGAAAGAATACAAACTTTCATGAAAAGTAAAACCTAATTAAGACAAAAAGAGGTCAAGTAAAAGGACTAGTGCAATTAAAATTATAGACAGTAGACAAAACAGAAGAAAATAGAGTATACACGAATTGGAAATGAATTTATAAAAGCATGCAACACATCCCAGAGTTTCGTGACAGTGAGACTCAAGACACCAATATCTGAAATAAAATAAAATACACAAATCTATATATTTGAAATAGATTGGCCTAACATGCAAAAACAAATTCATTTAAATTTTAATTTTGAGACAATAAAAATATATATTTTTTCAATAATTTGTTTACACTTAACAATAAATTTGTTGTCAAAAAGTATATTTAAAATTAAAGAAATTTTTATAACACTCAAACTTCAAGAGGGGGAGCTACAATACAAACAAAAAGACGGTTTCAGCTTTGCAAAGCAAACATTAAAAGTAAAACTGGTCACTTGAACATTAAAATACTATCTGGCTACCTTAAAAAATCACAAACATTACACAACACAGCAAATGTAATAGCCATCAACAGATAAAAGCAAAAGTTACACGAACATAGTCTAGCCACATGCCTAAAATAAAAAACAAAAAGAAAACATATCGGTCATTCCATTGTTGAGGTTGCAGAAAATGATGAATTGAGATCTGAGAACAGTAAAGGCAGTAGAGAAGCTGCGGACAGTAATGTTGTCAAGGTCAGGAGGAGGGTTACAGAAATGTAAAATGTAGGATCCTAACAAGGATCATAAGAGCCTACCAAAAATATAAAAATATATTTCAATGCAAAAATATGATAATGATAGTATAATTAGATAATATGTATAATAAAATCACTGAAATTGAGTTAAAAGTTTAAATATTTATTTTACAAGTACAAGAGCTGGATCCTGAACGCAGATCATAGACACAGGAGTCAAGTGAAGACTGAGAGACCAAGAGAGGCCAAGAGACAGAGGATCGATGAGGGGTAGACAAAAAATAGATACAATTTGTCCGGGTCTATAAAAGGGGGAGAAACAGAAACTGTTAAATTAGGACAACAAAAAAATCTATTAAAACAAACTTGGGGAAAACCAGGTCACCTAACCCAACCCAAAAGTGGCAATACCAGAGAAAGAACCAATTATACCAATTCACTCCGATCCTATTAGGTGGTTGTTTACATCCTACCACTTCATGATCTTACTCAAAATCCAGCTTGTTAACAGGAAGCAAGATTTCCAAATCAAGCAAATTCAAGATTTTAATCACAATCCTGACAAAACTGCTTCACAAAACACAGAAGAAGCTGACAGAGAAGGTCATCAATGAGACTCCAAGGGAGAAGGTAAACTATAGCTATTTTCTTATGTTGAATCTGAAACTAAAAATAATGTTTTTTATGACAAGAACACAGTTCTTATGTAAGAACAGTTCTTACACAAGGAGCCCAATGAACTCCGATAGTGGTGCAATCTAAAAAGAACCAGCTCTTATTTGTAAGAACAGCAGAAGCAACTCCAGTTAGAGTTGGGCTAATGTAGATAAGCATGGCCAAACATTCATATGAATCCCTATTCAGAGGGGTAAAGAAAGTAAGTCGTGCCCCCATTCCATGGTCTTGTAATATGAAAGGTCCAATATAATTAAAACAAAAAATTATTAAGTTTTAAATAAATAAAAAATCACAATTATTAACAAAAAGGTTAATGGAAAAATTGACTTACATATTGCAGTTGTTTTGTAATTCTTGAACAGATATATTTGGTGTTGCATTTTGAGTAAAAGCCTGGTATTTTTGTGCAACTGCTCCAAGCTGGCTAACCTGTATATCATAATAATAATAATAAGATAAGAAAATACCATAATGTATAATATCTAAACTAAATGCTTAGCAAAGAATTATTCTGTCAAATTTTCTACAGTACAAAACCAGCATTACAAAAGGCATTCCTAAGAAAATAACAATCATACTACTAGCAACAAGACTATATCCCCGCATAGATCTCATAAAATGTCAATCTGAAAACTAACTGCACACCTACACTAACGGAAAAAATTTATCAAGACTAACAAAAACCAACAAAGAGTAAATGGGCTCATTAATCAATATTAATCAGCAAAGTATTCTTGTCTATTTAAATAAACAGATAGTGTAATAGTTGTAATTACAAAGTCCAGTCAGAATGTATTTAATGGCAACCTGTGGTATTAACAATCTCCTGGGTATGAGCTCCTCATGGCGCCGAGCACAAAATTCCCAAGAACAAATCTGCAAATGAAATAAAAAACATGAAAATATTAATCTTTCTTTCATATAAAGAAACTCAATAATGACAATAACTATTAAATTATTTTAATGTTAATATTTCTATATATAACCTTCAGGTCTGGAGAGAAAACTATTCGAAGTTGACCATCACGAACAACACGAAGTTGCTCAAAAACGCTTTCTTGTATTGCTTTAGCATAATCTAGTACAATCTGACCAGAGGAATTATGATATTCACGAGGCATGTCAACATAAAGTAGTTCTTCCAAAGTTCCACTTTCATACTTTATCTTGAAAAGCCGGGGAAGAACCTCAACAGTTGCTTCTGGGAAAAAAAATATGACCTTTCAGAAAGGCAATAAGCACCACACACCCATTTGCAAATACTTCACATATATTTTAAGATGGTAACATTCAAACAGAAAAGAACCAAAAAGTAGACTGAACAGGGATATACAAGAAAAACAACCTCAAAAACCAAAACTTACCAAAACCACGTCCAGGCTTGCGATTACATATTTCACAGTGCCATACATCCTGCAAAAATTTAAAGAATTCATCTGTAATGTTAAACTGCCACTTAGCAACAATGAAACAACTATATTGAATACCAGAATCTAGCCATTGCAACATTCAAAGCAATTTGTTACTGAAGTCCTAAAGAGACATTATATGCAAATCATGACAACAAAATCGCAATAAATGTACAATCAATCATGCGGTCAAATGATTAATTCATAAACTTAGATAGGGTTATACAGGACTACGAATTAATAAGACAAACAATTTGATTTATAAGGTTTTCTCTATGAACATACCTGAGGGAAAACTCCAGTTGTTTGTCTTCCACTTCCATACATAGAAACACACCATTTCTTCTTGGCATTAGGAGCAAAATACTCAGCAACAAACTTTCTCCAGAACTCAATATTGTTATCCTATATGAAATCAAATTGAAAATATCTCTTAATAAGACATGATATGCAAAAATAGAATAAGGTCAATACATAGGATCGTAGTCGGTTCTTACTTCAGGTCTATGTTGTTGCTGATACATGTAATGTGTCAGCCGCCTAGCACACATCCCGGGTTCATAAGCTGGTTTCACAGATCTCATTAGCATGTTCTGCTGTTGAAATTGCTGTGGTAGCTGGGAGCGTTGCTGAGGCATTGCCTTCAAGAGTTGCTGCTGCTGGTGTTGTTGTTGTAACTGTAAAAGCCTGTGCTGGCGCAAAAGATTGATCTGGGCAGCAGTAGCCTGGGATGATTGACTTGACATGTGGAGGAATTGTTGTTGTTGTTGTTGCTGCTGTTGCTGCTGCAAAAATAATGGTTGATCAGAGTGTTGAGGCTCCATTTTAACAGGTCCCAATGTTCTCATTGTCTGCATTTGTTGTGGCTCCAATTTAACTGAAGAAAGGCTCCTTAAAGATTGCAACGGCTGCTGCTGCTGTCCAAGTTGATCGTTGTTTACCTGGGGCTCTAGCTTTACGGGTCCCATGCCACCTATACCTCCTCGAATTGATTGAAAATGCTGCTGCGGAGGCAGCTGCTGTGTATTTAGAGGACCAGAGAACTGTTGCATTGACTGCTGACTGTGTTGGAAATTTTGAGGTTCAAGCTGTTGGGAATGTTGTTGATCAGGCAACATCTGGTTACTAGAAGGGTTTGAAAATTGTTGACCCTGACCTTGACCAGAGGAAGCAGCATTTACTATATTTGACTGTACAAACGTGGAAGAAGAATTATTGAAGCTCATTCCATTACCAACAGTGGAGAGCGGATCTGTTTCAGCTCCAGTATCAATTGCTCCACGTTGGCTACTTCCTGGACCAGATAGCCCAGGATTTGGAGCTCCATTTGGGAAAGATTGATTCAGTATGGAAGTTACATTGGACATATTTCCTAGAATGTTCATGTTGTTGAACTGAGTACGCGGAGACACAAGTGAAGGGAAAGATGTCTGCGACGGCATGGGACCCCCTTGAGCTCCTAGCATTCCAGAATTTGATCTTAAAAGAGAGGGAGAAACAGACTGGGCACCACCAATGGGAGTGGGTGGCCCCGGAGGCACCATCTTTCGATGTCACGGCCTTCAAGCAATCACCTAAGCATAACAACTAAGTTACTTAAAACACAAGTTCAACAAAGTAAAATTACACAACAGCTTGTGAGAAACTGGGCACGCTCACAACGCTCAACCCAGAAAGTACTACTTCAACCCCGAGTTCAAGGCAAAAGTCTTCTCTGTGATCCAACAGAAGTACGTGGTGCTGAGTTTTATCAAACACAAGCCATACACCAAAGAAAACCAAAACCAAGAAACATTCTTTGATTCTGAACATTACAATTGCGCTACCTCCCTTAAAGGAGCAACCTCCAAACAGCTCTCGCATGAATCTCTGTACAACACATGACTTCTCAGATCCAACCCATCCATCAGTGCACACAATAATACCCAAGAAAAACCATTAACAAAAAACAAGGCCGAAAATTTTCAACAAATTATATTATCACACTAAACACTAAAAGAAAAAAAAAACTTTAAAAATTAAAAGAAAAAAAAATCAATTAAATTAACACACATCTCACACCAAAATCAATAAAACCCGAAGAATTACCATTTTTTAAAAGTCCAAGCTTAATTGAAAAAAGGGGGAAAAGTATAAAGCATAAACTTCATCACAGTAGTTACAAAAATAGCAGCCGATCGAAGCTTAGCTTAAGCGAATCAGCGATCCAGAGCTACAAATGAGACCAATGGGACGCGGTATTAAGAAAAAACAGGAACAGAAACATAGGTGAAAGGGTCAAACGTCTGAAGTGTAAGGTTAACAGTTGCCATGACTCACCGAGAGTTGAAATTTGCGAAATTGAACAGTGACAGAATCCTGTGAGTGATCAACAAAGTGAGAATGAACGAAAAGCGTGAAACTTCGCACTTGGGGTTTACGAGTTCGCATCCAGTATAAGTGTCTAGGGTTTTCTCAGTGCAGAAGCAGCAGCATCTTCTTTAATCTCAGTGAAACGCACTGTTGTTGTTGCTGCTGCTTCATGGCGTGTGTTCTAGAGAGAGAAAATGTAGAGAGAGAAAGAGAGAAAGGGTCATTGCGGACGTCAAGATTGTATTCGATCCGATTGAATTTTCTTCATTCTTTGGTCCTTTCTTTTCCCTTCTATTCCTTTCTCTCTCTTCCTCCTCCTCTCAAAACATGAAGTCAAATACCATTCCACTCTCGTTATGCACATGCACCATGCTGTTGATCATCATTCATAATGATGTTATCTCATCATCAATATCCTTGTGCATCAGTATCATCATCATCATTATCTCTAGCACATAGGTTCAATGTCAAATTACTTTTATATCCTTCGTTTGTTATTCTTTTTACCGTTGTCATCCCTCTCGAGTTTAATGTGTGTCATGTTTTGTGCCCATTAGGTGGATGATTGCTTTCACCTAACCTAAAATCTGTAATTAGCTTAATTAGTTTTTGTGTTTTAAACTGGTATTTTTTATAAGATAAATATTATACTTCATATTTATAATCAATATTTTTATCTGTGAAAAAATTTATTTCGGTATAAATAAATTTTTTAATGAATAAATATTTTTAAATATATAACTTATATTACAATGAAAGTTATATTAAATATTTTTAAAATCTAAAATTATATTTCAGTTTGGGATAATCAATTTATATTACAATATTAACAGAAGGAATTCTTTTAGTTTCTAAAAAATATAAAATTGGAAAATATCATTCATATATTTGATTTACCTTTTAAAAATATAACTTTTAGAAAGGATTCCTATGAGAATGATTTTGTAAACAATGCTCTCATATAAATATTTTTTACTTTGTAGTAGCATGATATTTTACTTTGGACAAAAATTTAAATTCTTTTATACGGTATCCAATCATTATAATAAATATAATTTTTATTTTCCAAACTTATCATCAGATAAATATTTTCTTCGCGTGATATAATTAGTCTATAATGTTTGATAGAATCTTTTTAAAATTGTAATTTTATTATTTCATTTGTATTTTTCTTTCAAATTCACAATATATAAATAGCTGATATAATTGTGCACCAGAGATACAAGAATGTCTCTAAATTACTCTCAATCTACTATACATATAGGTAAACTCTTGATCCACATAATAAAGTATATTCATTTCAAAAAATGCCATTCCTCCTTACAAAATTTTGAATGGTATTTAACATTGATCTTGAAGTACACAACGAACATAAAATCAATTAGATTAAATCTACCACAATCAAATATATTCAAAGAAAAAAAGAAATGCATATATACCTAAATTGAAGTCCAAACTTTCTATATGTGTGTTTTAATCAAGTAAATAAAAAGAATTTGAAACTATCGGACAAAAAACAGTGTTTAGATTTAATAAAAACAATTAATCCTACATGTTAATAGTTTTATAACTAAGTTTCTATATTTTCTTCATAAAAAGGAATTCTTTTCTTTTCTTCATAAATAAACTATTTTTTTAACATTCCAAATAAAATTAAATTTTATTTTAAGGTATACCAAATGTTACGCTAATACATCTTTTTGAAATGTTTCCTAGTTTTCATTTTCTTTACCAGGCATATACAATATTACCTGAAGACTTACATCACTTCGTATAAGTATGTACATTTTCTTCACTAATGCAAAATCAATTTATAATAATGGTTGTTATATTTATAAACCAACATAAAAAAACGTGGTTTTGTAGAGAGTAACTACTTTATTTACAAATCATAATCATATTATATTGAAAGTCGTCAAAAACAGAGATTCTTATGAGTTATTTTGTAGAAGTTATCATTTATTCAACATTTGATTTATTTTTTTCCTTAGTATATTTATTAGTTTTAACTGGATAAAATAACTAGATAAAACATTATGAGCCCAATTAAACTTTTTTTTATCTTTTTTATATATTTTACTTGATTGCTTATTTCTTTTAGAGTAAAATATTCTTCTTCTCCCTTATGTTTTACACATTTTCGATTTTACTCAGTGTTTTAGAATTATACTTTATATGTTTTCAACATTACATAGTTCAGTCCTTGCAATTAACAATATTAATAATAATAACAAAAGGTGTGAGGTCACATTAATGTGATCTTTAATGTTTAGTAAACAAAACATCCATGTAGCTAATTTAGTGGAATTCCCATGTTTGACTTCATGTCTGACGTCTTCCATTATTTATCAAAGTTGAGCTTTTTTTAAGCTGTTTATATGATTAATAATAATGTAAAATGTGTGATTTGGAGATTTTGAAGTTAGTGGTTTAATCTACGAATGCAAAAAAAAAAATTATGATTTTCATGTTGTTGTCTGCTGTAGTGTGCTTATTATGTTTTGAAGAATGTGAAGAAGTTATTAATAGAAGACATGAGTAACAACAAGAACCAACATACTAACATCTGAAAATGGAGATGTTTTGAAGTAGAATGTTCCTCCGAGAACGAAATCAACCGCAAAATTTCATCCCCGTCTCGTAACGGATATGAAATTTTTGTCATATTCTATCTCCACTGAGTGATGGGTATACATTTGTGTGTGTTTGTATTTATTCTTCTTCCTTACTTTCACCTTTTAATTAATTTTATAAAAAAAAAATTAGCCAAGGAAACATAATATTACAAAATATTTAATATCAAAAGAACATTATTTTCATTTCTTCATTATCAAATATTTTAAAAAAATATAATTATATACATTTCAAATTAAAGAATGAAATAAAATTTCTATGAGAACCAAAACATTTATTAAACGTTAATGAAATAAGATTGATAAAAGTTTTTAAAATATTTTAAAGAAAATACAAAAGAAATACAAATATTCAAATTTATAAATAATTTAAATATTCCTTACTCTCATTATTTAATTTTGAATTAAATCTATTTTTCTATATACTAATAAAAATTATAGTACACCACTTGAGATCACACAAAGAAAAAAGGTTAAACTAATAATAATTGAAAATTAGGATAAATCTTTCATCTTTTGAACTTCAATATATATACACACTCACACACAGACACAAACAAACACACACCCAGACACAGACACACACACAGACACATACACACACACACATAGACACAAACACACACACAGACGCAGACACACACACACACACACAAACACAAAAACAAACACAAACACAGACATAGACGCAGACACACACACAGACGTAGACACAAACACACACACAGACGCAGACACACACAGGCACAGACACACACAGGCACAGACACAGACGCAGACACAGACACACACAAACATAGACACAGACACAAACATAAACACACACAAACACAGACACAGACGCAGACACAGACAAAGACACACACACACACACAGAGACACACACACACACACAGAGACACACACACGCACAGATGCAGACACAGACACACACACACAAACATACAAATACAGACACACACATACACACACAGACACACGCACACACACACACACGCACACACACACACACACACACACGGACACAGACACACACATAGACACAAACACAAACACACACATAGACACAAACACAAACACACACATAGACACAAACACAAACACAAACACACACAGACACACAAACACACACACACACACACACGTACACATATGCACACACACACACACGCATACACACGCACACACACACGTTGAATGAGGATAAACATGTTTCATGATAATGACATTAAATTATGACTTAGTTACTTGTTTGGTCTCCACTTTGGTTGGAAAGTTTCAAGTTGGTCCTCATTAAACTTTTTTATTTTAATTGCGTCCCAACTTTTAAAAAAATGTTTCAAATATGTCTTTCTGAAAAAAATAAAATTAGTAACGATGTTAACCATATGCCACGTGTTAATTTGTGTTTTTTTTTAATAATTTTTTAATTTTTTTTTTGGAACTTTTTTTTTGTGTCAAGTACTTGGTATAAAAGGTGGCATTGTTGGTGTCACATGTCAATGTCAAGTACCAATATCTTTTAGTCTCTATAGAAGTCTCTTTCATTTAATTTAGTCCATTTTTTTTTATTAAAACAATATTGTCATTCTCTAAATTGAGACCAATTTTATTATTTGTAAAAATATTATAGTAATATTTTATTAAAAATTACTTTTTTAACATTACATTAGCGTATATTATTAATCTATTTTTTCTAAGATTAAAACTAATTAAGTGTATTTAAAAAAAAGTAAGTACTAAAAACTAATATATTATCATGTTTTCCTATAAAAATAAATTAATTTTATACAAATAATAAATTTGATTATCTTTTAATTAGGATCAATTTATTATTTATATAAAGGTTATATTAAAATTTACGACAAAAACATTATTAACAATCGGTTAATAATATACAATAATGTAATAAGTTAAAAAAATATTTTTGTTATAAAATATGAGTATAACATTTATACAAATAATAAATTTGATCTCAATTTAGAGGAGGACAATATTATTCTATTTTGAACAAAAATTGGACTAAATGGTATCATAGCGACAATATATAAGAACTAAATTGAAATCAAAACAATAACACTTGGTACTAACATTTGACACATGACATAATCTTGTCATGTGGTACATCAGGGACCTTATAAACAACAAAATATTTTCTAAAAAATTAAAAAATATCACATATTGATACATGGCATGTCGTTATCGTGAATAATTTTTTAAAGGATTGAATTGAGACATTTTTTCAAAAGTTGGGACGCAATTGAAACAAAAAGTTTACGGGTGACCAACTTGAAACTTTTTAACCAAAGTGAGAACCGAACGAGTAATTAAAACTTAAATTATTACATTATAGTGATTGATTTTTTTATACAATTGCAATGATAGAATTACACTTATGACAATGAGTTAAAAATTAATAATAATTATTTAAAAACTATAAAAATATTATTCTACATGATAAAAATAACAACAAATAAAAATATTAAAAATAAGTAAAGATAATCAAATGTGTCTTAGAAATAGTTTCATACACCATTGAATGAAATCACTTAAAGAAAAACTAATATATAATTAAGAGTATCATAAAATAAGAAATACCTTAGAGATATAATTTTTTTTCAAATATCAAACTAGTCAAACGGTTGAGAAATACTAAAAATTATTATAGCAAAACAAAAATAGTTATTTAAATGAAAAAAATTAAGAATAAGAGAATAAAAAAGATGATATTTTATATTATCTATTAATTGAAATGAGAGTTAAACATTTTCATGTGAAAAAAATTTAAAAAATAAAAATATTAAAAAAGAATAGAAATATTAAAATATGAGACATGAAAAATATTTAATATATATATATATATATATATATATATATATATATATATATATATATATATCATTTCAACATAACTACACAAAGATTACCATAAGAGAAAAAATTATCATGAAGATGTGAATTGATTTCATGGTAAACCAAACAATTAGAATAAAGACAAAAGAGTGTACCTAAAAGAAAAAAATATTATAAAACTAAAGACTAAAAATAATATATATATATATATATATATATATATATATATATATATTATTGAATAAACCATGAGAGTTTTAATAATTTAAAGAATAACGAGGATGAATGTATGAATGAATATTTGGATGGATATGATGATGCGACTGATGCGACTAATATGAACATATTTATTGTAAGGACCTAAATATTTTTTTTAAGGGGATGGTGTATGGACCAAGCGTATGTTGATAATTGATGTGGTGGAGGCGTCCTTTGATGGTTGGTATGGTAGGGAAGGGCTTCACGGGGGCAGCTGTTGAAGAGGTGGGGAAGAAGCTTTAAGTGGGCAGCAGGCTTAAGAGTCTCACCACCTGGAAGTGCTACAGCCGCCAAGGAAACACTATCATCATCTTCTTAAGTGGGCATGACACCGAGGAAGCAAAGGAAATGGCTAAGGTTCATCCGGCAACACACAAAAGGAGATTCACTTCTTCATTTTTAGAGATTCTTGAAGGAGGAAAGAAGAAGAAGGGAGGGAGAGCTAGAAACTGTAACAGAGGATGGAACGGCAGAGGAGGAACACAGTGAAGAGATTGATTCAAGGTTTGCAAGGAGGTCTTCAAGAGGTAAGGGGGGTTAGATTTTTCGTTTGATCATTTAATTTTACAGTCTTTGATGCAAATCTGAGAAGAGAGGGATGAATATTAGGAGTTTCTGGGTTTTCTGGAAATCTGACTTCGTTTCTGCAGAATTCTGCAGAAACGTGCGTTCGTCCAAAGCCAATATATAATGCACGTTCGGTCTGGATTAAAATAGGTATTCTTAGGTTTTAGTCATGACCGTTCGGTCTTAGTAGATTAGTGATTGTACGTTCGTCCAAACAGTATGCGTTCGTCTTACGGAATAAGTCTGATATATAATAAACGTTCGGTTTTGTATTATAATGTACGAACATGTACGTTCGTCCGTGGGAAAAAGTTAATATTGTATACGTTCGTCCTTAAGTATTGAATTGAGCGTTCGTCCTTAAATATTTTGAACGTTCGTCCCAACAGTGCTCGACCAAACAGTGTTCGGCCAAAGTTAGCGTTCGGTTTTGTTTAATGGTGATGTGAGCATTCGTTCTCAACTTGGTATTTTAGGATTCAATCTTGAGTGTTCGGTCTCATACCATTGAGTCTATGTGCGTTCGTTCTATAGTCTTGACTATATGTACGCTCGTCCCAACAGTATTCGTGTGATCGGGTAGTGTTCATCTTTTTGAGCGTTCGTCCCTTTGTAGCAGCGAGCGTTCGGTCTTAATGTTGCTGGTTCTCAGGCAGCGAGCGTCCCTGCGTAGTAGCGATCGTTCATATTAATAGCGTTCGGTTTAATAACGTTCGTCCTTTTAGTGAGTGTTCGGTTTAATAACGTTCGGGGTTAGTGTTGAGTCTAAGTGTTTGATCTTAACGTTCGTCCAGCCAAGTATCCGATTTTAAAGAGGTATTCGGTTTTAACGTTCGACCTAACGTACTCAATCTCAGCGTTCGACCTCTTGGTAAATAACGTTCATTCAATACCGTTCGGCAGACAGCGTTCGTCCAGATCGTTTAGATGACGTTCGTTCAAAAAGTGTTCGGCCTAGTTTGGAAAATGGCGTTCGTCCTGTACCGTTCGTTCCTTGGTGTCCGGTGAATAGTGCTCGTCCAGTTAGCATTCTACAAATAATGTGTTCTAAGTTTATTTTCTCTTGAATTGAATTATGTGTACCAATGTTTGGAATATTGTCTATGACATGAATTATGTGAAAATATGTGAATGTATGAGATATGTTGGAATTGTTGTGATAATATGGTGGTATCTGATTATTCATAATTGGGGTTAAGGTTCAAAGTAACAGTATAATTCATGGACGTAATTCCATGATCCTCAAGGAGAGGATACATGGTGGTGATTTGGGGTGTACAAAATGATTACATGGTAGCTCAGTCTTGGGGGTTTTCCTGACACTCCAATGGTCTTTCATTCTCAATTAGAGAGGATTTATCCATGTGGTGAGGAGTAGTAGGAGGTCCTAGTCTTGGAGGCTTCCAGGATGCTCCAGGGCGCGGAACGGACTAACCTCGTGAGGGTGGTAGGGTGAAACCCATTGGCAATGGCTTTGCAAAGCAGTAGAGGCCACCACGAGTGCATAACCCGCCATAGCTCGGTAATCATTCTAGTCCGGACGAGTCGGGGTATAAAGTAACAAGTCTTGTGATGTCAATTTACCATGTTTGGATGACTTTTGCATGTTGTATGAGTGGGTGGAATTATGGTTTAATGAACATGCTCTAATTGCTCTTTTATACGAATCTAAGTATGATAACATTGAATTAACTGTGCTATCTGTATAACATGCTTTTTATATCTAGCTCACCCTTGCATTGTTTTTGTTATGTGCTGTTTGGGTATGTTTCTTTGGCGATGATCATCCACTTGGATGGGAGCAGATGTTGTCGAGGAGATCCCAATGGAGAAAGAGTTGGAGGTTGCTGATGTTGCAGAGTAGTCTTCTTAGAATATTTTTTGATTGAACACTTATAGTGATCAATCCTTTCAACTATTCAAGTTTAAATTTTCTGTTTCTTTATTTCTGGATGACTGTAATTTCACATTTAATTACACGTCATACTCCGACTGTTCTCTATATTTTAGATGTTAACGTCTTTATTATATAATATTGGTTATTATATAATCGGGATGTTACATTTATCCCTATCCTCATTATCATACCCAATTAAAAAAATTGAGTATTACCCATGAGTCAATGCAATGATTCCTTGCCAAAATGAAGACAAGTTTGGATAATACTCACCATGATGAATTTATTTGTCATCCCTAATTAGATATGGACGACAGATTTATTGCTTTTCTTATCCTGAAAAAAATGTGTTGATAATACAATTTTTCAATTAGCGACAAGTTTTAATATATATAATTACTAAGAAATTTTATCGATAAACAACCATTAGTAATAAAAATTTCTAATCATCAATAAATTTTAAGATATGTAATTACTAACAAATTTTACTAACGAAAAAAATCTATTAATAATTAAAACTTTAAAATTTAGTAGTAATTGGAATTTTAAAATCTATCAACAATTTGAATTTATTTATAAACTTTTTTCAATTAATAAAATTTTGTCGATAATTTTAAAATTCTTTTATAATAAATTATGTATCTAAATTTTAAAATTAAAAACATATTTAATCTTAATAATTTAAAAATATATTTAATCTTAATAATTGTTATATCTATTACAAATAATTCATACCAAAATTTCATCATCAAAAACCTTAAAGTTCGACTTGATGGAAACTGAATTGAAGAAGACCTTTGCTTATATATTTTTATTTTTTTTCATTTGTAATGCCTTTAAAATAAGTAAGGTTGACTGCGGTTAGTTTGCCTACTTTATCTTTTTAGTCTTTACACGTACTCTATTTATATTGTATTTATTTTGTGTTGTACCTACGTTGGTAATGACTATTAAGTTTCAATTATTATGAAATGTCATTAATTTATGCATTCATTTACTATCAGCCCTTCTATATGCATTAATTGCGTTGAAAAATAATATAAATTTTACAAGAAAAAAATGAATTAATAAGTCCACATATAGTTGATCATCATTAATTATTAACCAACGTATATTTAGATTACCAACACTACAAGCCACCAACATAAATATATATAAAAAATAAAACTTTTTAAATTGCGTACTACTTTAAATATATACATGTGAATAGATTTAACAACATACAAATTTGCAATTATCTCCAACCTTACAATACAAGAATAACTCAATATTTCATCTCGTGAAAACAAAATCTTTCTCCACTACCTGCTTACCATGCTTTTTTTTCAAGATGTCTTGGAGTGTCAATGAAAAAACAACATTTACTTTAATTTCCTTTGTAAAGTGAAATATATATATATATATATATATATATATATATATATATATATATATATATATATATATGATAAATATGAGACGATGAGAATTTCATAACTTTTCAATAAATATATACTTTTTTTAACACCTAAATATATATTATCTTAACTTGTACCGAGATTTCTATGACATATATATAAACTTGGAATATAAGTACATATTTGATGAAAAAAAAACAAAAAATAAACATGAATACATTAATAAATACAAATTATTGCCAGAAGCTGTTTCATATCACGTAAATAACAAATTATAAGCATAAAGTAAAACTCTCGTACATTCAGAGATAGAACAACTAAACATAAACTTCTACAAGTTATTCGAAACTACTTCCAAACATAACCTACTAAATGTAAAAGTTAAAGAAATGAGATATAATATTTAATGAATGTTTTAAGCACTCTAGATAAAAAAAAAAAACTTTTGAAACCATTTAATATGTTTTGGTGTTAAAGAAACGAAGTCTTCGGTAATATTTTTAAAATTTTAGCACAATTATAAGTTTCGATTCTAAAATAAAATAATTGAAACTTATACTTCGGTTATTTAAAGAATGAAGGTTTATAGTTTTTCAAATAATTTAAAAAATTTCAGTTATGACATTATGAAAATATTTACACAAGTATATGTTTTGATTCTTTAAAGAAGTGAGATTTATTCATTTAATAGGTTAAAATTACATTTACACCAAAAAAAATTTTATTATCCGTTCTCCATTGCAAGAGTCATTTTTCTATCTTTTTTGTTGTCAAACACGATGTCAAACACGAACAGTGTTGCCACTTTTGCCATTACTCATCCACTCTCCTTCCTTCCTTCCCTTCCTTCCACTTTTGCCATTACTCATCCACTCTCCTTCCTTCCTTCCTTCCCTTCCTTGTAGCCAACGTGAAGTGTGTCGACTTGTCACTATGAGCATCCATTTTCTTCCCATTTTGAAAGTGATTAGAGGTTCATCCTTTCGTCTTGCATTTTTTTTGTTTCATAATTTTTTTTCCTAATGTAGTTTTTTTAAAATCTCTTATATTCAATGTGGAGGTGAGAAAGGTATTTGGACTTTGTTGCTTATGGGGAATACGGTGGTTCTACAGTGATTATACGATGGAAAATACGTGAAGATGAGAAGAAATTGAATTTTTTTTAAATATAGGAATAAACTTTGGTTCAAAAAAGAACTGAAGCATAAAGTAAAGAATAAGCTTTAATTATGAACTAAAGCCTAAGGTTATATATTTTTTACCTCGTCTGAATATGTTTCAATTAAAGAACCGAAGTATAATCTCCAAAATAACTAGTGCAAAAGCCCTTACATGCATTAATGATTGGAGATCTCATATCAATTATATAAGGTGAATATATAATATATAAATAGATGTAAATCTCATCTTACATACTAGTTTTGAAAAGTTGAGTTAAGCTTAAAGCTCACTTTTTAATTTTTAATTATTAAAAAGAAAAACTTAAGTATAAGTCAACAATGCAAATTGATATACATATCAATTTCCTAAGTACAACAAATTGTACTTGTTAGACGAGTCAAACCTGTTGGGATAGTCAAACCTACTAGGTGAGTTTAGTGGATTTAGCTCCTAGGGGTTTCAGTCGTTGAGCGAGTGATATCATTGCTAAGTGAAAAATGTCTTGTGAAAATTTAAAGAGCTTAAAGTAGTTGGGTTGTTAAGTGTGTGTGTGTGTCTACTTATGTATGTATATCATTATGATGTGGATGTAATTCTTTCCAATGAGAAAATACCATGTTGTGTGATTAAAGGGTGTGTACTAAATGATGATTTTGAAGGAGATTATCTTAACTTTACTAATTATCAAACTCATATAGAGAAAGAAATTAAGTGGTAAGAGTCGATGCACCACTACAAAAAAAATGAAAATACTGACGGACACAATCCATCGAAAACAACTCATATCCGTAAATAATGGAATTTTTTATGGTTTACCGACAATCAAAAATCTGTCGGTAATTTCGATGTCAGTAACCATTATCGACGGATATAGGCCGTCGGTAATTACCGAAGGATATATCCACCAGTATATTGGTCGGTAAGTGTCAGACAAAGACCAATGCAATTTGTATTTTGTTCAATCTAGACTCCCCACTACACTCACTCAATCTAGACTGATCTAGTCCATTGATTTCAACTTCTAAATGTAGTTTTATGTCGTTAGATGCATACGAGTCAGGACTTTTTGCACTTTCCTGTGTGCTGGTATCGTAATATTTGTCGTGAGATACACCTTGCGCATTTAACTCTATCTCTACAACCACCTTGTTAACTTCAAGATCCTTTCTTAGTAGGGCAATAACATCCTTAGGAAGGTCACACCACTCACCATTCCTATATAACATGAAACGTTGTAGTCTTCAACTATTGTTTGTCATACGTTTGGTAACTCTGCTCGTTGGTGACACACACTGGCTAATGGGCTAATATTGGTTGTGAAGCTCCATTAAAATGTGCAGCTCATCGGGTCGCTCCATTAAAATGTGAAGCTCTATTTCTATATACTAGCCCAATATCTATAAATAGAAATTGCTCCATTTCTATCTACTACCCCAATATCTAAAAGCTCATACGCGACAATTAAATAGAAACCCATACCTTGAGCACTTAAATAGAAACTTCTTAAGAAATGTTTATTTTCCACTCAGTCACCACCATCTCAAGACAACTTCGGTGACAATAATGATGCTTAAAGTATGCATATCCAATTCCATAAACCTTGATACACAAACAAATTCATATACAAACAAAGAAAAACTCAACTTACCTCGATGGTATGTGAGACATCTAACAATTTAAGGCTTCTAGACAACCACAAACTCTCCCCCGGTGAAGATGTAGCAAGCAGGAATCTTCGATAGCAACAATCCCTCGATGAACGCTGCTACAACCACGCACTCTCCCAAAACGAGAAACAATCCTTCGAGAACAGAAAAACTCATGAGAAATGGGTTTAGATTGCAATTACAATGGCTAATGTTTAACTACAATGTTGAAATAAAAATTCAAATGTAATAAATGACTTAAAACCATTATAGACTCTCAAATACACTGATATAGTCAAACTAATGCATGATAACATGTTTGTTTAATGACAGTTACCCTCATACCTATCATTATTTTTCAAACGAAAGATATATATAACAACAATTTAGAGTTACAACCGTAGTCATGTGTGAAACAAAAAACTATACAATGACAAGCATAGTCATATTCACATAGTATACCAACACATGAGACTATTAATCATACATTAAAGAAATAAAACCACTCATACAAGTCATCATAAATCACACAATAACACAATTTTCTTCATAGCAACTTGATACTCACACTTAGGCAAGGAACTGCAAGGGTCTAAAACCTCCAAAACGACCTAAAAAATGTCCAAAAATCATATCCATAACCCAAAATTTGAGATTTTAAAACCCAAAAACCTAAATCTGATGTAGTTGCGCCCAAGGGGCTCTCGGACGCTGTATCAATTTCTAAAATTCACCTAATTTGACCTTGGTTACTCTTTAAACAAAATTAAATGGTTCCTACAACCCCGTAGGAACTGAGACACCTCAGAAAGCACACATATAACTCAAATTGACCACTTAAAACCCAAAACTAGCCATTTTAGACTACCTAAACCCACTTCTACCACTTCCTACACCAAAAGAGCAAAATAAAGGCTTACACAAGTCCTAAATGACTCAATTACAGATATCAAACTATCCACTTTAGCCTATACTCTCTAATTCAAAATCTCACTACTTTAAACCTCAATTTTTGTACTTTAACACAACCCAAAACACCAAAAACACTACCAAAACTCACAAATGAGTTACCATCTTGTTTCATAACATATTTTTCTCTAATAACACCTCTAACAAGACTTAAATTCTCTCATGAAAGCACCTAGACAATTACTTTCTTACCTCAACCTCTCTTTCTCAAACTCACTCATCCAAACCTTTCTTTTTTAGACTTAAAACTCAAGAATTTGACCAACCCTTACTCCACCCACTTGAATTCAGTTTTAAACCATCAATACCACTTTACCATACACAATTATAATTAACATCAGAAACCATAAAATTACACACTGTCAGACAGGTCATATAATACTTGATCATCATCTATACACCAAAAATATTAATGCTAATTGTAACATCCTATAATCTCACACTTGATAATTCATAATTTATATATTGTAGCATTATATTTAAGGTAACATCCCATAATCTCACACTTGATAATTCATAGTTGATATATATATATATATATATATATATATATATATATGTTTTAAACTCAGATTTCAACTACAAACTCATAAATATAACTCGAATTCTTCTAATTTATTCTTCTATCTCTTTCTTTATTGGCACTGAATCAGACGACATTCCTTCATCTGCTCCCGTATAACGAATTATACGATCATCGCACATACACAAACACAAACAAGTAGAGTGAGCTAACATGCAACAAATCATTTATAAAACATGCATAATTACTTTGATACACTCAACAAACCTCATATAATAATTATGTCAGACACCCTCATACCATCATACAACAGTCGCACCATAGATACTCATCCCATCATACTACAATCCCTAATAGACACTCATCCCACAATACCCAATAGACACTCATCCCACAATACTTAATAGACACTCATTCCACAATACCCAATAGACACTCATTCGGATGATACGTTGATGAGCGGCCACGGGAGGTTATGCACTTGTGATGACTTCTACTTCTTCTTACAAATACACTTCCAAAATACTCCATACCATCCACAAGGTTAGTCCTCAACACTATGTCCAAAACCGGCACATAGACCAGGACCTCCTGCCCCTCTCACCACATAATTCATCCTTCTCTACTTGAGACTTGATGATTATTAGAGTATCAAGATAACCTCCAACAATAGGACCCTCAACATCAACATATACACAAATACCATATCATTATAGAATCTCTCCACGAGACTCATACCATGCTCATATTCCTCAACTCATATTATACCCTTACAAAATCTCCCCATAATACTCATATCATGTTCAGATGCATAAATTCAAATCCAATAAAATCCAATCATCGGAGAAATCATACAAAATGAATATATCACAAAATAAATCAACAATACTAAAATATCACCATAAATTGTCACAGGAGAAGAATCCAATGTTTGACGAATCAAACTCACCATAAACGCCAGTACATATGACTAGTCACAACTTACTGGATTTGACTAGGGCTGCTCTATGATCAGGGATGTACCAACTCCGGTTTTTAAGATTCCTCTATCCTACCATGACAATTATAATTCATAATTCCATATCTACCACAATAACATGAATTCATCAAAAATTTTCATTCCAACAAGATACATTGCACAATAATTTAACAGTACATAATCTGTTCAACAAGATTTAAGTTAAAAACTTGTCGAGTAGACTTCCAGGAAAGAGAGGTGCGTCACAATGGACAACTTAAGTACCAATTTTTTCCTTAGCCAAAGTGTTCCTCAACTAGTTTTAACAAATTTCTTATTTACAGATTCAAAACAACAACATATAATATTAACACAGAAATTCAATATAGATAGATATATAACAAGCACCAATGTTTTTCATTAGCAGTATTCACACAGAATTTCAAGACATGAATAGTAATAAAACAATACTAAATTATAATATAAAAGCTCAGAAAGGTTAGCTCCCCTACCTCTATTCCAGACTTAATCTTTTGCTCAGAATTTGTTTCCTTGAAAACCCTCCAGAACCTCTACTCTTCTTGCAACTAAAAATTTCTTCCTAATTCTTTCTTCTCTATTTCTCAAGATTTCTCACTTGATTCTTTCTCTCTTTGTGCAGAATAACCTCCCCCTCATGACTATTTATAGTCCAAAAATTTTACTATTCAGCAATTTTTTAATATTATTTATTATTTTATTATATTAATATTTTAATCACCACTTGACATATTGGATGTCTCAATAATGCCTTCAAATCTGAGTGCTTTATCCACTATCAATATTTTAATTTTTTTTTAAAAAAAAGGTAGAAGAAAGTTTGAACCCATGTTCTTGAAATCACCACAATTTTCTACCAATTAAGCTACCAAAATTTCTTATTTAGCTTTCCACATTTTATTTTTTACATAAACTTATTATATTTTCCATTCACAAAGAAATCTAGTAATAAAATTGTTACTATTAAGGTAAATATTTTTCATAGGTCTTACACTCATATACAATTTCACGTAATTCATGTTATCATACACAAAAAAAGTTAACTTATAAAAACACAAACAGAGTTCTAAGAATAGGTCTAGCTTCTCTAACCGCACAATAATAATAATAAAACTAAAAATAATAGTAATAATATTAATACTAATTATTATTATTATTATTATATTTTATTTCATTTTAATTTTAACATATGTAACAAAGTTTGAATTTGAAATTTAAAATTCAAAAAAATTGTAAAATGATAATTTCTTTTTAATATAGTTTTTAATGTTTCAAAATAACTTTCACATACATTTAACATATCAGAAAAAATTCGTATTTAAGATGAAACAATATATGAAAGAATAAAAAGTCAAAAAAACTTAATTACAATATGTGAATAATAAAATATAATAAAAAATTAAAATGTAATATAGAAAAAATAATTAATGATGACATCAATTTGAAAATAAACTAAATAATAAATTATTAAAAAAAATTTAAAATTACACGACACGTATGTTAAAGTTGATATTCTTTTTTATCGAATATGAACATTATTAATATTAAATTGATGTCTCTTATTTTACATCATATTTATTCCCATTATTTATAGTATAATATTTATTTATAATTTATTAATTTATTTTGAATCATAATAAAAATAAAATTTGATAATTTTAAAAATAATCTCTTGTATTGCATATGTCAAAATATTAGTTAAGAACATTTAAAAGTTGCAAAATGACTCATGGGGCAGTTTGAAGTTGACGTGGATCCAAGTTGCTCTTTATTTATTTTTTATTTGACACGTCCAAATCTTCTAAGTCCCTCCACTTGACTGTCTCTCAAATCAACTCACACATTTATCTTCACTTGAATGGTATATATCATATTAATATTTTATATTATTAATGCACAGATAACTATTTTTTAGTGGAGAGTTAGCTTATATTTTCAGTGTGATTTTTTTAAATATTTAAATTTAAAATTATACCATTGGCAGGCAGTTACGTTCATTTTTTTAATAAATATATTATTTTTTAAATATAATATATATCTATAGTTTTTAAAAGCAAAACACTTAAGGGAATGTTTTGTGAGTATCCAGTTGTTAACTAATGCCTATAATTTGATTAATTAAAAGAATTATTACTTTTATATCTTAACTTTCTCAATCATAGTAAATTATTCACACTTTCATAAATATGCATGATTTCATCGAGTTTTTATTATATATTTACATCTAATACAAAAATTATAATATTTTAAGTTATATTTAATTTTTATATAACATAAAAAATAAAAACTAACTAGCCCGATACTCATTCCACCTGACTGACATGTAAATGAGTATAATTTTTTTCCACCCATATTAGTCTTATTGTTAGCGGT
This sequence comes from Vigna angularis, assembly GCF_016808095.1. NCBI lineage: Eukaryota > Viridiplantae > Streptophyta > Magnoliopsida > Fabales > Fabaceae > Vigna > Vigna angularis. Next base: position 29,117,216 of record NC_068973.1, on the reverse strand, counting down.
AATTTTAGCATAAATCCTCTTCAACAATTAACAAATGAGTTATTTAAACAATTCATAATTTTATATAAGGTCTTCTAATGCATAAAAGTATAATTCATAACTCATATATAAATAATAAACAAAACTCCAAGCTGAAATAAATCAACAATACTAACAATAATTTTATTTGTTCAATTATATATAGATTAATTCTAATTTATAACTTTTTTTTTCATCTTCTAAATTTTTTTATGATAAACTCGAAAAAAAAACCCTAAAATGTCTTTCAATTCAATGCACAAGTGCACAATGATTTGCCTTTTTCACACTTTTTTATGAATAATTAAATATATATTAAGGCTTTACAAAGACAGTCCAACAGCATTGTTAGGCTGGTCCAATGACCTTAATTAAATTATACAGAAAAAGTAAACAGTTTAAGATTAGTTTATAATGTTTATATTAATTAGTTTGTTAATTATTTTAACTAATGCTCACTTTTTAAGAATATATATATATAAAAGATATTTTAAAGCACTAAGACTATAATTTATTGTCATATTTAAAAAGTTATATATTTCAATTTATATTAGTATCACCTGTGAAATACTTTTTAGAGACTAATATTATTTAAATAATTTACCTGACACAAATTCATTTTTGTCATTCTTAAATTATGAAGAAAAAAAAAGTGATATTTCATATATTTATTTATGAATAATGGAAAGAGAAGATAAAATAATTTATCATAAGACGGCGGAGAAGGAAGTATAACGAGGAGAATATATGCAGAAACCCTAAAACCTGGACGGAATAGGATAGAAGGGAAACCAAACATGAAGGCATGGAATACGGTTCATATCTCATCTAATTGCAAGGCATCACATCACTTGATATAGGAGGAAATGTTGCTTTCTTACCAATTTTTCTAATATTTATTCATCCTATGTTTATGGCTATTAATTTTTTCATTCTGTTTTCTAAATTTAAACAATATATTTCTTCTTATTTAGGACTTCTACTCCTGTTACCTTTCTATTTCCATTAATATATATATATATATATATATAAAGTTTGGTATAATTTTCTCTCTCAAATATATTTCTTAAATTAAATTAATTACTTAAAATAAAAATTAAAAATATTGATGATTAATATCTAAAAAATGAAAATGTTACATTTAAAAAATAAAGTCTATTCACGTAAAAACCAATTGTATAAATTTATAACTATAAGACCCATGAAAAATATTTACCTTAATCGTAAAAATTTTATTACTAGATTTTTTTGTGAATGGAAAATATAATAAGTTTATGTAAAAAAAATAAAATGTGGAAAGCTAAATAAGAAATTTTGGTAGCTTAATTGGTAGAAAATTGTGGTGATTTCAAGAACATGAGTTCAAACTCTCTTGGAAGAATCAAGTGAGAAATCTTGAGAAATAGAGAACAAAGAGTTAGGAAGAAATTTTTAGTTGCAAGAAAAGTAGAAGTTTTAGAGGGTTTTCGGGGAAACAAATTATGAACAAGAGATTAAGTCTGGAATAGAGGTAGGGGAGCTAACCTTTCTAAGCTTTTATATTATGATTTAGTATTGTTTTATTACTATTCATGTCTTGAAATTCTGTGTGAATATTGTTAATGAAAAACATAGGTGCTTACTATATATCTATCTATAGTGAATTTCTGTGCTAATATTATATGTTGTTGTTTTAAATCTGTAAATAAGAAATTTGTTAAAACTAGTTGAGGAACACTTTGGCTAAGGAAAGACTTGGTACTTAAGTTGTCCATTGTGACACACCTCTCTTTCCTGGAAGTCTACTCGACAAGTTTTTAACTTAAATCTTGTTGAACAAATTATGTACTGTTAAATTATTGTGCAATATATCTTGTTGGAATGAAATTTTTTGATGAATTCATGTTATTGTGGTAGATATGGAATTATGAATTATAATTGTGATGGTAGGATAGACGAATCTTAAAAACCAGAGTTGGTACATCCCTAATCATAGAGCAGCCCTAGTCAAATCCAGTAAGTTGTGACTAGTCATATGTACTGGCGTTTATGGTGAGTTTGATTCGTCAAACATTTGATTCTTCTCCGGTGACAATTTATGGTGATATTTTAGTATTGTTGATTTATTTTGTGATATATTCATTTTGTATGATTTCTCCGATGATTGAATTTTATTGGATTTGAATTTATGCATCTGAACATGATATGAGTATTATGGGGAGATTTTGTAAGGGTATAATATGAGTTGAGGAATATGAGCATGGTATGAGTCTCGTGGAGAGATTCTATAATGATATGGTATTTGTGTATATGTTGATGTTGAGGGTCCTGTTGTTGGAGGTTATCCTGATACTCTAATAATCATCAAGTCTCAAGTAGAGAAGGATGAATTATGTGGTGAGAGGGGCAGGAGGTCCTGGTCTATGTGCCGGTTTTGGACATAGTGTTGAGGACTAACCTTGTGGATGATATGAAGTATTTTGAAAGTGTATTTGTAAGAAGAAGTAGAAGTCATCACAAGCGCATAACCTCCCGTGACCGCTCATCAACGTATCATCCGGATGAGTGTCTATTGGGTATTGTGGGATGAGTGTCTATTGGGTATTGTGGAACGAGTGTCTATTGAGTATTGTGGGATGAGTGTTTATTGGGTATTGTGTGACGAGTGTCTATTAGGAATTGTGGTATGATGGGATGAGTATCTATGGTGTGATTGTGGTATGATGGTATGAGGGTGTCTGACATAATTATTATATGATGTTTGTTGAGTGTATCAAAGTAATTATGCATGTTTTATAAATGATTTGTTGCATGTTAGCTCACCCTACTTGTTTGTGTTTGTGCATGTGCGATGATTGTATAATTCGTTATACGGGAGCAGATGAAGGAATGTCGTCTGATCCAGTGCCAATGAAGAAAGAGATAGAAGAATAAATTAGAAGAATTCGAGTTATATTTATGAGTTTGTAGTTGAAATCTGAGTTTAAAACACACACACACACACATATATATATATATATATATATATATATATATATATATATATATATATATATATATATATATATATATATATATATATATATATATATATATATATATATATATATATATATATATATATATATATATATATGTCAACTATGAATTTTCAAGTGTGAGATTATGAGATGTTACCTTAAATGTAATGCTACAATATATAAATTATGAATTATCAAGTTTGAGATTATGGGATGTTACATTAATGGTATCAGAGCGGTTCGTCCTTATGACGACCTAAGAGTTGTGGATTTATCCTACGAACTCATATTATGAATCATAATGACAATAGTTCTCTGTGTGAACAGAGAAATGACACGCACACAACCCAACTGTGAAACCTCTAATATGCCTAGCCTTGCAAGAGCTTTGGAGGCTATTGCATCTGCTCTTCAACAACAGGGCGCTGCTTTAGTGCAACAGCACGAAACAACTCTGCAACAATTAGAAGCGGCTAGGCTGAGTTCTGAAGCCAGTCAAAGAGAACATGAGGAAGCCTTAAGGCAAATATCTGAGAATGGCACGTCTGTAGAAGCTCAAAGGATTCAGGAATGAACCTTAGAAAACTTTCTACAACACCGTCCACCTACTTTTAATGGGAGGACAAGTCCGGATGAGGGTGATCTATGGATAAGAAATATGGAAAAGATTTTTGATGCGAAAAATTGTTCATCAGAAACTAGGTTGACATACTCCGAGTATCAGCTGTTTGGAGAAGCAATACACTGGTGGGACAACATGAAGCTAGTATTACAGGAAGGTGGTGAGATTATTACCTGGGAAGTTTTTAAGAATAAGTTTTATGCTGAGTACTTTCCGGACAATGTAAGATATGCAAAAGAGGTGGAGTTCTTGCAGCTCGTGCAAAGTAACAAGTTGGTAGCTGAGTATGCAGACAAGTTCAAACAGTTGGGACGTTTCTACACCCAACCAGCAAATGAAGAATGGAGGTGTAGGAAATTTAAAAATGGATTGAGAGCAGACATACAACTAGCCGTGAACCCTTTAGCTATTAAAGAGTTCTCTGCTTTAATTGAACATGCCAAAGTTGCGGAAAGGTTAACGAGTGAGATTGAAGTTCAGCAGAAGTCACAAAGGGTGGGAGGACCATTTGGGTCACGAGTTGGACAAAATGTAAGGATTCGACCTTATGAAAGACCGCAGCCTCAGAGGAATTCTCATCAGCAACAACACCAATAGAGAATAATCCGATGTTTCGTCTGCGGAGGACCTCATCTGAAGAGCGTCTGTCCACAAGTTACTGTGCGCAACAAATGTTTTCTTTGCGGAGTAGAAGGACATTTTGCTAGAGATTGTCCCTCTAAAAGAAGAGAAACAACTCAACCTCAACAACCGCCTCAACAGGGAAGGACTGACAATAGGCCACAAGCGATTGGAAGAGTCTATGCTTTAACGGGGACAGAAGCTACCAAATCAGGTACCCTCATCATTGGATGTTGTATTATAGCTAGTAGAGACTTGAATGTGTTGTTTGATTCTGGAGCGACACACTCCTTTTTGTCTGAAACTCTTATTCAAGAGTTGAACCTACTCGTGAAAGAGCTCCAATATGATCTTATAGTGTCTACACCGACCTCTAAATTGATAAAAACATCGAGGATGTGTCCTCAATGTCCAATAGTTGTAGAAGGACGTAGGTTCAAAGTACATGTTATATCTTTGCCTCTACAAGGTTTAGATGTAATCTTAGGAATGGATTGGTTATCTTCCAATCGTATCCTTATAGACTGTAACAAGAGGGAGTTGATTTTCCCTGATCCTGAAGAATCGGAGTTGTTGTCATTACAACAAGTATTAAAAGAAGTAAAAGAAGGATCTTCGTGTTTCGTTATCTTGACTCATGTGGAAGTTGAGAAAAATGAACAAAATCTTGATATTCCCATAGTTAATGAGTTTAATGATGTGTTCCCAGAAGAAGTACCAGGATTGCCACCTCAACGAGAAGTAGAATTCTGCATCGATTTAATACCTGGAGCTGGACCAGTATCGATAGCTCCATATCGAATGGCCCCAGGTGAGTTGGCAGAGCTGAAGAAGCAAATTGAAGAGCTGTTGGAAAGCAATTCATCCGACCAAGCGTATCACCATGGGGGGCACCGGTACTGCTAGTGAAGAAAAAAGATGGTAGCTCTAGATTGTGTGTCGACTACAGACAGTTGAACAAGCTAACCATCAAGAACAAGTACCCTTTGCCTAGGATTGACGATTTGATGGATCAATTGCATGGAGCTCAAGTATTTTCAAAGATAGATCTAAGGTCTGGATATCATCAAATTTTGGTTAAAGGTGAAGATGTACAGAAGACTGCTTTTAGATCGAGATACGGGCATTACGAGTATGTAGTTATGCCGTTCGGGGTAACTAATGCTTCATCTTTGTTCATGAATTACATGAACATAATCTTTCGACCCTTCTTAGATAAGTTTGTCGTAGTCTTTATAGATGACATACTCATTTATTCCAAAAAATGAGAAGAACATGATGGGCATTTAAGAATTGTGCTTGGGATCTTGAGAGAAAAGAAACTATATGCAAAGTTGTCAAAGTGTGAGTTCTGGATACAAAAGGTGCAATTCTTGGGACATGTTATATCAGCTCAAGGCATAGCGGTGGATCCAACCAAAGTGGAAGCACTGCTACGGTGGGAGAGACCAAAGACTATAACGAAAATACGGAGCTTTGTGGGCTTAGCTGGATACTATAGAAGATTTATAGAAGGTTTTTCTAAAATAGTAGCGCCTTTAACACAGCTAACTCGCAAAGATCAATCGTTTATTTGGACGGATAAGTGTGAGAAAAGCTTCCTGGAATTGAAGCAAAGGTTGACAAGTGCACCAATATTGATTATCCCAAATCCAAGTAAGTCTTTTGAGATTTACTGTGATGCTTCACATCAGGGGTTAGGTTGTGTGCTCATGCAAGAAAAGAAGGTAGTGGCTTATGCTTCAAGATAATTAAAGGTTCATGAGAAGAATTATCCTACTCATGATCTAGAATTGGCAGCAGTGGTGTTTTCTCTGAAGATTTGGCGACATTATCTTTATGGTGTCCAATTTCAAGTATTCAGCGATCACAAAAGTTTGAAGTACTTATTTGACCAGAAAGAGCTAAATATGAGGCAAAAGCGGTGGATGAAATTTTTAAAGGATTATGACTTTGAACTTTTGTATCATCCGGGAAAGGCGAATGTAGTAGCTGATGCTTTGAGTAGGAAGACGGTACATGTTTCCCATATGATGATCAAAGAATTAGAGTTGGTGGAGAAATTCAGAGATCTGAAGCTACAGATGCAGTATGAAGTAGATTCCATTAGATGTAGTAGTTTGACTATATCTAGCGACTTTCTAAGTTTAATCAAGGAGAAACAATTGGTGGACCCTAACCTAAAAGAGATGGCAGAATCGATCGAAACAAAACCAACTAAAGAATTTAGGTTAGGACCTGATGGTGTATTAAAATTTAGAAGTAGAGTGTGTGTACCAGACAATGCAGAGATAAAAAGATTAATCCTTGAAGAAGGACACAAGAGTCGTTTTAGCATGCATCCCGACATAACTAAAATGTATCAAGATCTTAAGGAGTCTTTTTGGTGGCCTGGAATGAAGAAGGAAGTAGCGCAGTTTGTAACGGCTTGTTTGACTTGTCAAAAGGCAAAAGTGGAACACCAAAGGCCTGAGGAATGCTACAACAATTAGACATACCAGAGTGGAAATGGTATAGCATTGCTATGGATTTTGTTACCCATTTACCACAAACAATGAGAGGTAATGATTCCATCTGGGTCATCATTGATCGATCGACAAAAAGTGCTCACTTCTTAGCAATAAATCTGAGAATGTCAATGACTAAGTTGGCACAATTGTACATAAAAGAAATAGTGAGATTGCACGGTATACCTTCTAGCATTGTGTCAGATAGAGACCCAAGATTTACTTCTAGATTCTGGCAAACCCTACAGAAAGCTATGGGCAGCAAATTACGAATGAGTTCCGCGTATCATCCCCAAACTGATGGACAATCTGAAAGAACTATCCAGTCATTAGAAGACCTGTTGAGAACTTGTGTATTAGATCATCTTGGTAGTTGGGATGAAATACTTCCTCTTGTGGAATTTACCTATAACAACAGTTTCCAAGCAAGCATAGGTATGACACCTTGTGAGGCTTTGTATGACAGACGATGTCAAACTCCGTTGTGCTGGTATCAAGATGGTGAATCTGTTTTAATAGGACCTGAGCTACTACAACAAACCACCAATAAAGTAAAATTGATACGGGAAAGAATGAAGGCTTCTCAGAGTAGACAAAAATCATATGCAGATCAAAGGAGAAGACCGGTTAGAGTTTGCGGTTGGGAATCATGTTTTCCTGCGAGTAACTTCAACCACGGGTATTGGAAGAGCCCTTCGCTCGAGGAAACTTTCTCCTAAATTCATTGGTCCATACCAAATTTTGAGACGAATTGGGCCAGTCGCTTATGAGATTGCGTTACCCCCTCAGTTGGCCAATCTCCATTCAGTTTTTCATGTTTCCCAACTAAGAAAGTATGTACCTGATCCTTCTCACATTTTAGAAATAGAGGAGATTCAAATCCGAGAGGATCTCTCAGTGGAAGTACAACCTGTTTGTATAAAAGACACTAAAACAAAGGAACTTGGGGGAAAAACTATCAATTTAGTCAGGGTGGTTTGGGATAAGAGAACAGGTAACTCTACATGGGAACTACAAGAAGAAATGAAGCAATTATACCCTCAACTATTTTCTTGAAGTATAGCATTTTCGAGGTCGAAAATTTTTGTTGTTGGGGAGAATGTAAGACCCGTGAAAAATATTTACCTTAATAGTAACAATTTTATTACTAGATTTCTTTGTGAATGGAAAGTATAATAAGTTTATGCAAAAAAAATAAAATGTGGAAAGCTAAATAAGAAATTTTGGTAGCTTAATTGGTAGAAAATTGTGGTGATTTCAAGAACATGGGTTCAAACTCTCTTCTACCTTTTTGTTAAAAAAAAATTTAAAATATTGATAGTGGATAAAGCACTGAGATTTTAAGGCATTATTGATGGATCCAATATGTCAAGTGGTGATTAAAATATTAATATAATAAATAATATTAAAATAATAAATAATATTAAAAAATTGTTGAATAGTAAAATTTTTGGACTATAAATAGCCATGAGGGGGAGGTTATTCTGCACAAAGAGAGGAAGAATCAAGTGAGAAATCTTGAGAAATAGAGAAGAAAGAGTTAGGAAGAAATTTTTAGTTGCAAGAAAAGTAGAAGTTCTGGAGGGTTTTCGGGCAAACAAATTCTGAGCAAGAGATTAAGTCTAGAATAGAGGTAGGGGAGCTAACCTTTCTAAGCTTTTATATTATGATTTAGTATTGTTTTATTACTATTCATGTCTTGAAATTCTATGTGAATACTGTTAATGAAAAACATAGGTACTTACTGTATATCTATCTATAGTGAATTTCTGTGCTAATATTACATGTTGTTGCTTTGAATCTGTAAATAAGAAATTTGTTAAAACTAATTGAGGAACACTTTGGCTAAGGAAAGACTTGGTACTTAAGTTGTCCATTGTGACACACCTCTCTTTCCTGGAAGTCTACTCGACAAGTTTTTAACTTATATCTTGTTGAACAGATTATGTACTGTTAAATTATTGTGCAATATATCTTGTTGGAATGAAAATTTCTGATGAATTCATGTTATTGTGGTAGATATGGAATTATGAATTATAATTGTGATGGTAGGATAGACGAATCTTAAAAACCGGAATTGGTACATCCTTGATCATAGAGCAGCCCTAGTCAAATCCAGTAAGTTGTGACTAGTCATATGTACTGGCGTTTATGGTGAGTTTGATTCGTCAAACATTTGATTCTTCTCCGGTGACAATTTATGGTGATATTTTAGTATTGTTGATTTATTTTGTGATATATTCATTTTGTATGATTTCTGCGATGATTGGATTTTATTGGATTTGAATTTATGCATATGAACATGATATGAGTATTATGGGGAGATTTTGTAAGGGTATAATGTGAGTTGAGGAATATGAGCATGGTATGAGTCTCGTGGAGAGATTCAGTAATGATATGGTATTTGTATATATATTGATGTTGAGGGTCCTATAGTTGGAGGTTATCCTGATACTCTAATAATCATCCAGTCTCAAGTAGAGAAGGATGAATTATGAGAGGGGCAAGAGGTCCAGGTCTATGTGCCGGTTTTGGACATAGTGTTGAGGACTAACCTTGTGGATGGTATGGAGTATTTTGGAAGTGTATTTGTAAGAAGAAGTAGAAGTCATCACAAGTGCATAACCTCCCGTGACCGCTCATCAACGTATCATCCGGATGGGTATCTATTGGGTATTGTGGGATGAGTGTCTATTGGGTATTGTGGAATGAGTGTCTATTGGGTATTGTGGAATGAGTGTCTATTGAGTATTGTGGGATTAGTGTTTATTGGGTATTGTAGGACGAGTGTCTATTAGGAATTATGGTATGACGGGATATCTACGGTGTGAATGTGGTATGATGGTATGATGGTGTCTGACATAATTATTATATGATGTTTGTTGAGTGTATCAAAGTAATTATGCATGTTTTATAAATGATATGTTGCATGTTAGCTCACCCTACTTGTTTGTGTTTGTGTAAGTGCGATGATCGTATAATTCGTTATACGGGAGCAGAAGAACGAATGTCGTCTAATCCAGTGCCAATGAAGAAAGAGATAGAAGAATAAATTAGAAGAATTCAAGTTATATTTATGAGTTTGTAGTTGAAATCTGAGTTTAAAACATATATATATATATATATATATATATATATATATATATATATATATCAAATATGAATTTTCAAGTGTGAGATTATGGGATGTTATCTTAAATGTAATGCTACAATATATAAATTATGAATTAACAAGTGTAAGATTATGAGATGTTACAATAACCACTTGGTATATTTAAGGAAAACAATCGAATTCAGAAATATATTTTTTCGTTTTTTATAAGTAACAGAAATAATATAAAAAGATATCATGTTACAAAAAATCAGACATTTTTTTATAGTTTACTTGAGACATTAAAATAAACTTATTATTTTAAAATAATTATTTTATTTTTGCATAATTTTAGGAAATAATTAAAACAATTACTATAATAAGTAGGAGAGAATTATGTTAAAAAATCTATGTTACTTTTACCAATATTTTAAATTAAAGTATTAATATAAAACATTGATGATAATGCACATCACATTATTATTTTTAATAAATATGAGATTCATGACGAATTTAAACATTTACTTTGATTTGATGAAATTTAAAAATATTAAGATTAAATATATATTTAAAAATTTGTTTCAAACCTAATTAGAAAGAAGTCTAAATTAAGCTATGCAAATATAACATAAATTTAACTTATATTAATTTAGAAAATTATTGTAGTTTACAATAATGGAAGATGTTTAAATCGGATAACACAAATTAGTAACCAATTAATAACAATATATTAGACAAGTTTAATTATATGCATGAGATGAATTTGTTCATACAATTATTAAACAATATGGTAAAAGATATTAGATGAATTATTCCACACATTTATTATACTGGTCTAGAAATATCTATTAGATAAGTTTCCTCATACACTAATTAAACAAGTTTACAACAAACACTAAATGAGTTTGTCCATATATTAACAAGATAAGTCTGATAATACACATTGCACAAGCATGTTTGTAACATCCCATAATCTCACACTTGATAATTCATAATTTATATATTGTAGCATTACATTTAAGGTAACATCCCATAATCTCACACTTGATAATTCATAGTTGATATATATATAGATATATATATATATATATAGATATATATATATATATATATATAGATATATATATATATATATATATATATATATATATATAGATATATATGTTTTAAACTTATATTTCAACTACAAACTCATAAATATAACTCGAATCCTTCTAATTTATTCTTCTATCTCTTTCTTCATTGGCACTAAATCAGACGACATTCCTTCATCTGCTCCCGTATAACGAATTATACGATCATCGCACATACACAAACACAAACAAGTAGGGTGAGCTAACATGCAACAAATCATTTATAAAACATGCATAATTACTTTGATACACTAAAAAAACCTCATATAATAATTATGTCAGAGACCCTCATACCATCATACAACAATCGCACCATAGATACTCATCCCATCATACTACAATCCCTAATAGACATTCATCCCACAATACCTAATAGACACTCATCCCACAATACCCAATAGACTCTCATCCCACAATACCCAATAGACACTCATCCCACAATACTCAATAGACACTCATTCCACAATACCCAATAGACACTCATCCCACAATACTCAATAGACACTCACTCCACAATACCCAATAGACACTCATCCCACAATACCCAATAGACACTTATTCGGATGATACGTTGATGAGCGGTCACGGGAGGTTATGCACTTATGATGACTTCTACTTCTCCTTACAAATACACTTCCAAAATACTCCATACCATCCACACGGTTAGTCCTCAACACTATGTCCAAAACCGGCACATAGACCAGGACCTCCTGCCCCTCTCACCACATAATTCATCCTTATCTACTTGAGACTGGATGATTATTAGAGTATCAGGATAACCTCCAACAACAAGACGCTCAACATCAACATATACACAAATACCATATCATTACAGAATCTCTCCACGAGACTCATACCATGCTCATATTCCTCAACTCATATTATAGCATTACAAAATCTCCCCATAATACTCATATCATGTTCAGATGCATAAATTCAAATCCAATATAATAAAATACAATCTTCACAGAAATCATACAAAATGAATATATCACAAAATAAATTAACAATACTAAAATATCACCATAAATGGTCACCGGAGAAGAATCAAATGTTTGACGAATCAAACTCACCATAAACGCCAGTACATATGACTAGTCACAACTTACTGGATTTGACCATGGTTGCTCTATGATCAGGGATGTACCAACTCCGGTTTTTAAGATTCCTCTATCCTACCATGACAATTATAATTCATAATTCCATATCTACCACAATAACATGAATTCATCAGAAGTTTTCATTCCAACAGGATATATTGCACAATAATTTAACAGTACATAATCTGTTCAACAAGATTTAAGTTAAAAACTTGTCGAGTAGAGTTCCAGGAAAGAGAGGTGCGTCACAATGGACAACTTAAGTACCAAGTCTTTCCTTAGCCAAAGTGTTCCTCAACTAGTTTTAACAAATTTCTTATTTACAGATTCAAAACAACAACATATAATATTAACACAGAAATTCAATATAGATAGATATATAACAAGCACCTATGTTTTTCATTAACAGTATTCACACAGAATTTCAAGATATGAATAGTAATAAAACAATATTAAATCATAATATAAAAGCTTAGAAAGGTTAGCTCCCCTACCTCTATTCCAGACTTAATCTCTTGCTCAGAATTTGTTTCCCTGAAAACCTTCCTGAACTTCTACTCTTCTTGCAACTAAAAATTTCTTCCTAACTCTTCCTTCTCTATTTCTCAAGATTTCTCACTTGATTCTTCCTCTCTTTGTGCAGAATAACTTCCCCTCTCATGACTATTTATAGTCCAAAAATTTTACTATTTAACAGTTTTTTAATATTATTTATTATTTTAATATTATTTTATTATATTAATATTTTAATCACCACTTGACATATCTGATCCCTGAATAATGACTTCAAACGTGGAGTGCTTATCCTGTATCATTATTTTATTTTTTTTTTAAACAAAAAGGTAGAAAAGAGTTTGAACCCATGTTCTTGAAATCACAATTTTCTATCGTTTAAGCTACTAAAATTTCTTATTTAGCTTTCCACATTTTATTTTTACATAAACTTATTAATTATATTTTCCATTCACAAAGAAATTTATTACTACTAGTAATAAAATTGTTACCATTAAGGTAAATATTTTCATGGGTCTTACAATGTTTCTCCACACGCAAATTATATAAGTCTAATAATACATATTAGACAAATTTTTTCCTTCACTGGTTAAACAAGTTTTGAGGTACAATAAAATGAGTTTGCAATTACATTGATTGGACGACTATGTGCACACACTAATTAAATGATTTTAGCAATAAACACTAGATGAGTTTATTTACTCACTAATTAAACGAGTTTATCTACTCACTAATTAGACGAGTCTTGCAATACACATTACACGAATTTGAATATACACTTATTATACGAGTTTAACAATACACATTATAAAAGTATGCTTGTATACTGATTAAACAAGTCTAGCAATACATATTAGATTAATTTATCTATGTATTTATTAGATGAGTCTGACAGTATACACTAGACAAATCTTTCCATGCACTGATTAAAAGAATATAGCAAAAAAATTAAGTGAGATTTTGCATACAATAACTAGATGAGTATAATAAAAAATAATAGACAAATTATTTCATACGTTGATTAGACAAGTATAACAAAATTATTAGACAAATATAAGAATACATTAACTAGATGAGCAAAGCAAAAAAACATTAGACAAGATTATCGATGTATTGATTAAACGAGTCTAGCAATACACATTTGATGAGTCATTAATATATTTATTAGACAACTCTAGCAAAATACATTAAACAAATTTTCCCACACAAAAATTAGACGAATCTATTAATAAACATTAGACAAGTATCTTCATTTACTGCTTAGATGAATCTTGCAATACATATTAGACGAGTACATTAATCACATGAGTATAGAAAAAAAAATTACACATGTTTAACAATACACATTAAATGAGTTTGTTTATATATTGATTTGATGAGTATAACAAAAAAATATTAGATAAGTCATTCCATAGTGTTACTATAGGGTTAGACCTAACCGATCAGGTATGACTGTGTGCTAAGTAGAGTGACCGAACGACTAGGTACGAAAAAGGACTTCGCAGCCGTTCGGTCACGATGGTAGTTGAGCAGAGTTAAAACGCAATCAATACGATAACTGTTATTGATGACTGGTTAAGGTTGACATTAATGACCATTAAGAGGTAAATTAATTGGTCAGATTATGGTAAACCCTATAAATAGAGGTTTAATTTCGAGGTAAAAGATACCTTTTCCATAATTGAGTTATGTTAGACTTTCAGAGAAAATTCTGACTTGAACGTCGGAGTGTCTATTGCAGGTCAACCCCCTCAAACCGATCGATCACCAGAGTAGAGAGGAAGTGAACGTTCGTCCATACATGAGTGTTGCGCAAGATTCATTCTTGTCCCAATCCAACAGAAACACATAGATTGATTAAATGAGTCTAAGAATACACATTAGACGAATTTGTCCATACACTAATCAGACGAATCTTGTAACACACATTAGACAAGTTTGTCCATACACTAATTACACCCATACAACAATATACCTTAAATGAATCTATAAATACACATTAGACGATTCTATCCATTTTATAATTAGGTGAGTTTTGCAATTGATAATGCAAATTCTTACCATTATCTAGACATCATTTTAGTAGCAAAATCAACTCTTTTTTAGCTTATAACTTGCTTAATCCTCTTCTTTTGTCTTGTTTTCTAAATAAATGTGTTTTGGGCTACTTTGACGTAATTTAATCTATAATCCTTTTATTTCGTAGCTAATAATGTGCTTCAAAGAATATCCAACAATGTAAAGAACTGAACCAGCCACATAAGCAAGCAGATCTATAGAAAAAGAGAAAAATATGCAGTGCAGTAGAGTCAGGCTAAGGGCCTATAGGTCAGGGGCGCTGAGCACCCTGCACAAATTTCACAAAAGCTAATTTCTTGTGTGCTTACGCTAAGCGCCCCTTAGCAGAGGGTGCTGAACGTCATTATGCTGTCAGAATTTCTCGCTTGGGCGCCCCCTCTAGGGGCGCTGAGTGCCACCTTTATTGATGTGGCAATTTGAGCTTATTTAAACCTAAAACACGAAGGGGTTTGTGTCTTTGGTGGTTTGGAGGCGCAATTTCACTTAGAGGAGAGCTTGGAGGGCTGTGTTAAGGAAATTTCGGCAAGTGTACCGAATCGTTCAAGTAATAAAACTGGTAAGACCGGATATCGTTTCCCAAGAGACTCGTGTCACCAAACAATCGTATGATTTCCAACTACTTTAGACTAAAGAATGCTTCATAATTTGGGTTTTAGTGCAATTAAAGTAAACATGAAACATAAATGATAAAAGTGATATTAGATACTCAAACACTTGGAAATAGAAATATTAGAAATGATATGGAATGGTATTGTTGGGGGTATGATTTCACCTACTTCACTCTTATGTATAGAAAATCACTTCCTCTTCATTAATATGCCAATGTCAATCTACTAAATTACTCAAACTCAATCTCTTGGTAGAGAGAGCCTAGACTTCCTTATTAGGCTCCAATCCCTTGGAAGACCTAACAATTATTTCCGCATTAAGAATTGAGATCTAAGACAACCAAAGGTCCTAGTTCTATCCCTAGATACTACTTCCTTTAGGTGTTTAATCCAAGTCCATATTTACTAAATATTTCCCAATATCAAGTAAACCCTAAAATCATGTCATGGATAGCAACTTCACAACAAGCATTAAGAAAATGAATTAAACACTAACAATCAATTAAAGAGGCATATATTCATTCAAAACACAATAGTTTACATAAGAGTTTAGTGGCTACATCAATCCCCCAACAACAATGAAACTAGCCCTCCATGAATGGAAAGCTCAAGCTTACAACAATGGTGGAAATGGAAGAAGGAAGACGACCCAAGGGTGAAGAAGGACTGTTCCCACAACTCCTAACTCGCCTTCAAGAGCTCCAAATGAGAGAAATCGTGTTTGAGCAGCAAAAGATCCAAATCCCTTCGAGTTTCAGCCCTAAATAGAATAAATTTACCACATCAGCGTCGCCACTACTCAGCTGCACCCCAACGACAGCATTCCAGAGAGCTAGCGCTCAGTTGCACGCCAGCTGCACCCCAGCGACAGCATTCCAGAGAGCTAGCGCTCAGCTGCACGCCAGCTGTACCTCAGCTACAACAAGTCTGGACAAATGGGGCTCAGCTGCACGCCAGCCGCACCCCAACTTCAGCATTTATCTTTGCTCTCAAAACTTCATCTTTTACCTTCATTCTTGCTTATATGGTTCTTCAATTCTTCAGTTTGGCATACAAGCTTGGATGTAAATGACCAAAACATACTAAACAATGGGGATTAGTGATGAAATTGAATCATTAAAGTTTAAGATGCAATCACTTAAGAAACTAAATGAAAACTAGGATTTACAAGGCAAAAAGCTAAGAAAGAGTTGATATTTTCTCTCAATTCGACACTGAAAGCATGGTAAAATATGCTATTATCAGGCTGCTAGGGTTTGTGGGCACACTTCCTTCTTCCTCTTTGAGTTCTTCTTCTTCTTCTTCCATGGTCATTTTATAAGCTTAAAGGCTCTCCATGGAAATCGAGAGCCGAACCCATCTTGTTGGGGTTAGTTGTAGCCTTTTAATTCTTGTGTATTTGTTGAATGATTTGATAATATGCCTTTTCTATTAATTGCTAGTATTCTTGTTTCCATTCTTAAAGCTTGCATGTAATGGATACATTCATGACTTGATTTTGGGGTTTCATGGGTTATGGAGACATAAGATGGAACCTAGAACTAAAACAAGAGTCCTTGTGGTAATTGATTCTAGAAATGGAAGATGATTCACATGTTCTCTTAAGATCTTAGCTCATTAATGCGGGTTTTGCTTGTCAGATTTTCCAAGAAATTGGAGTTTAATAGGGAAAAGCTAGGCTCTTTCACCTAAGAAGTTAGGGCTAGAGTAATTTTGTGGATTGACTTTAGTAATTTGATGGACAGGAGATGAAATTGTGTTTGCACAAGAGTCAATAGGTGAAAACTAACTTTAAGATTGTCATTTCATACCATTTCTAGTCTAGTCCATGTCTAAGTGTCTTCAAACACCGAAGTCCAAACTTGTATAGTTGAAATTTTAACTTCTTTGCGCTTGTTTTTCAATTAATATGTTGTTCTTGAGTCTATATGAGTTGTTAACAGTACAATTAACTAGTATTACACGAGTCTCTTGGGAAACGATACTTGGTCTTACCATTTTATATTACTTGAACGATTCGGTACACTTGCCGAAGTCTTAATAGCAATATATATTACACAAGTTTGTCCATATACTAATTAGACAAGTTTAACAATACACATTAGACGAATATGTTTGTATAATGATCAGAGGAGTCTAACCACATATATTGAACGAGTTTGTCAATGCATTGATTAGACAAGTCTATAAATTCACATTACTTCAATCTATTCATACACTAATTTATATTTTTAGCAAGACAACTCTACATATTTCTACATATCTTTTATACTTTTAGAGAATATACTTTATTTTTCACACATTTTATACTTTATATTTTTACAAAGTCTATTATTTACATTTTTATATAAACTTAACAATATATTGATTTTGTTCAAAATTTAATTATAAACTTAACAATGTTTATTATTTTTTTCTATCTCTAATTATTTTTTAATTAACACACAAACCAACATCAATTCGTGTATAGACATGGATTTTAAGTTAAAAAACATATTCAAATATGTGTTACGTTTACCAATATTTTAAATTGAAGTATTAATATAACATTGGTGTCAATTTACATCACATTATTTCTTTTAATAAATAGGAGATTCATGAAGAATTTAAATATTTTACTTTGATTTGATGAAATTTAAAAATATTAAAATTAAATATATATTTAAAATTTTGCTTCAAACCTAATTAGAAAGAAGTCTAAATTAAGCCATGTGAAAATAACATAAATTTAACTTATATTAATTTAGAAAATGATTGTAGTTTACAATAATTAGAGATGTTTAAATCGAATAAAAGAATTCAGTAACCAACATAAAACTTAACAATAGATTAAAATTATTATATATATATATATATATATAATAATAATAATAATAAAAGGGTTCAACCTAATTTTTTACTTTGATAGTCGTTCAAAACAAAACTGAAATAAATTATTTAAAAATTATTATACTATCTATTGTTAAAATATGTCAAATATTCTATTAGTAAATATTAGGTAATCAAATATTGTATTGGTTATAATTTAGGCAATATTATATTTTGTACAGATTTGTGCAGTTCTCATTCCTTTAATAGATGATTGTTATTCCTTTAATAGATGATGAATTATAGGACCCTTGTATATATACATGTTATCTTATTCTTTGAGATAATACATCAAAATTATTCTTTAAACCTTTTTATATGGTATTAAGAGCCAAACACTGACATCCTCTACAATATAGGAATTGGTGCTTCTTTATTTCATTGAATATTTTTGATGGCTTCTTACGATAAAAATCAATCGGAGAAACATGGTTCTACACTAGTGCAGTCAAGGGAAACGACACCGGTTGTTTTTGTCTATACGCAGTAGTTCCTGAACCGAGGTATCTACAAGTGAGACAAAAAAGAGTAGCCTTTATGCCTCGGTTCTAAACTGAGGTAGTATGTGGGGGTCTTTTGCCCCAGTTGGTTTCGAACCAAGGTGGTAGATGCCTTTTCTTTTTTTCAGAAAATGCGGACTTTTGCTTTTCAAAAATATTTTTTTTCTTTTATATTTGCGACAACGGAGGCGGCGACAAAACAACGTGACAAACGATCAAAGGCGACAACGAACGGTCGAAGGCGGCGACGAACGGCCGAAGGCAACGACGAACGGTCGAAGGCGACGACGAACGACTGAAGACGGTGACGAATAGCTGGTGGCGACGGCGAATGGCCAATGGCGACAACAAAAAACGTAGTTCGCACAAGAGAAGTAGAGGCAACAACTTGGAACAATAGGTTAAAAAATCTTATCATGGCGGCCAGTTATGGAGGTAGCAGCGGCGACGAATGGTAGAGGCAGCGATGAAGACCAATGGTGGAGGCAGCGACGATGACTAGTGGTGGAGGTAACGGCGACACGACGACATGCTATTCGCGCGAAATGGGAAGCAGCAATTCGCATGAGGTTGAGTTTGACTAGTGCGAGTTGAGGATGGTGGTGGTGAGAAGCCTGTGGAAGGGGAGAATGAAAGGGAAAAATGAAATGGGAGAATGAAACGGGAGAATGAAAGGGGAGAATGAAAGGTCTGAATTTTAAAAATCGAAGAAGCTATTACCTCGGTTAAGTTGATAACCGAGGCAATAAGACTCTACTGCCTCGGTTCTAAAGACAACCGAGACGTAAACCTTTCAGAAAAAATTCAGAATAAAATTATAAATGGAAAAATTTAAAGATATTTCTAACTATAGGCATCGGTTCGCGGTTAAATCGAGGCATAAAGGCCTTATGACATCTGTTCAAATGGAACTGAGGAAGTAGAGGTTGACAAAATGGATTTGAAACGTTCCAATACAGAGTTTGTCAGCTTTTGGCAGGACATAGTGCCTCGGTTCTGCACGGAACCGAGGCAGTAGGCCTATTTTGAAAAGTCTGATTTGCAGAGAAAAAGCAAGGTTTTTTACCTTGGTCGGTCAGAGAACCGAGGCAATATACCCTTTAGGCATCGGTTCCAATTGAACCGAGGCATATAGTTTCACAAAAATTACAAAATTGCCACGCGTTTTGATACGCTTCGATTTTTTTGAAACTGAAGTGTAATGTGCGAGTTAAAAACCTCTTTTTTTACTAGTGCTAGGACTTTCGCTGCTTCTAAGGGCCATATTTCTGCTGTAGTCAGATTAATGACCAAGTCAGGTATATCTAACTCTGCTCTTAATCTTTATGTTGTTATTAGAGGTAGTGATTGAATAATTAATTAAGGTGTTACTAATCATATGACTTGTAATCCTCATAAATTTACTAATTTCCCCCCTCATTGTTCTAAAAGTGTTATTATTAATGCCAATGGGTCTCATCTCTTATTGAAGGTGTAGGTACAATATCCCTTTCATCCTCCTTATCGATTCTTGATGTTTTATTTATTTCTACATTGAACTGTAATCTTATCTCCGTCAGCAAGTTAACCAAATCACATTCTTGTGTTGCCTTATTTTACCCAACCAATTGTCTTTTCCAGAACATTCATTCCAAGGAGAAGATTGTCAATGATAGAGAGAGTGAATGATTGTGTTTTCTTGAAAATGTCCCACAACAAACTCATAAAGGAGTGTTGACTAGTCTTGCAAATGATCACATACAAGATAAAAACAAAAAGGAAACATGGTTAGGGCATAGACAGTTAGAACATCACTCTTTTGGTTATTTTAAAAAAGATATTTCCATCATTATTTCATAAATTTAATATTTCTAATTTTCTTTGTGAAACTTGTGTTAAGGCAAAAAATCATTGTGTTGTGTTTTCTTCAACCAATAAAAAATTGATTTTCCTTTTTCATTAATTCACATAGATGTTTGGGACTCTGCCCCACAATCTACACATAATGGAAAATAATGGTTTATCAATTTTGTTGATGATTGTACTAGGGTAACCTAGGTGTTTCTTCTTAAACATAAAAGTGATGTGTGTGATGTGGTTCATTCCTTTTATCATATGATCGTAACACACTTTAACACATCTATTAAGGTTATTCGATTAGATAATGGAGGAAAATATTTTAATACTGAATTAACATAGTTCATGAACTCTAAAGACATATTGCATCAAACTACATGTCCTTATTCACCACAACAAAATAGAGTGGCTGAGAGGAAAAATAGACATATATTAGAAGTGAAAAGATCACTTTTGATAGATGGTAATGTCCCATCTCATTTATGGGGTGAGGTTGTGAGCTCTACTGTTTATTTAATTAATCGAACCCCTTCTAGTGTGCTTAACTTTCAAAGGTCTTTCAATGTGTTGTCTGATCATTATAATCTTTCATAGTTTATTTACCACCTCATGTTTTTGGATGTGTTATATATGTTCACTTACACCTACATCAACGTATAAAGCTTGAAGAACGAGCGATCAAATGTGTTTTGTTGGGTATGGATCAACTAAAAAAGGTTATCATGCTTATCATCCATCATCAAAGAAATTTTATATCTCTATGGATATGACATTTAATGAGCATGAATTTTTTTATGTTGATTCTCCACTTCAGGGAGACAATGAAAGTGAAATGCATAATCATGAGGCTAGTATGTTTGATATCTCAGATATAAAATTATATTGTGAAGATAAATTATCTTGTGAGGATCATTCGGTAGGAAGTGAGCCAATCTTAAACATGGATACTTCTTTTCCAGATAATACAATGTCTTCTAATCATAACCAATTGGCTCAATCTTCTCCCCAAATTCGGCTTGACTCTTCAAAGGTACCTTTTGATCCTATCTCTGATAATAGTAATGTAGATGGAACTAATCATGAAATTGTTTCTCTTGGTTCTACCCTTGATAATACTAATTTAGATGAAAATGATCATGGAATTAATTCTTGTCTGCATGATACCACCAACACACCAAACACTGAGTTTACTACTGTTCAATATAATCTTCCACCCCGTTCTAACCGTGGTCAACCTTTAACTAAATATGAACTAGACCTCCAAGTCAAATTTAAATACCCCATTACTAAATATGAGTCATCTAACAGGTTATCCCAATCATATGCATCATTTATATCTCAATTATCTTCAATTTTTATTCCTAGTAATATACAAAAAGCTTTGCCAAATCCTAGATGGACCAGAGCAATGGTTGATGAGATGAAAACTTTAGAAAAAAAACAACACTTGGGATCTTGTGTCCTTACCAAGAGGAAAGAAAATTGTGGGCTGCAAATGGGTATTTACAATTAAGCATAAAACTGATAGAACTATTGAGAGGTATAAAGCACGACTTGTGGCTAAAGTTTACACTCAATCTTATGGTGTAGATTACCAAGAGACGTTCGCACCGGTAGCCAAGCTCAACACTGTGAGAATACTTCTGTCGCTAGCAGCAAACCAAGACTGGCCTATTCTACAATTTGATGTGAAAAATACTTTCCTACATGGAGAAATTTCATAAGAAATTTATATGGATTCTGCACCAGGCATGACAGATTCAATTGGAACGAGGGTTTGCAAATTAAAGAAGGCTTTATATGGATTAAAACAACCCCCAAGAGCGTGGTTTGGAAGGTTTACCAAGTTTATGAAGGCTTTTGGCTATAGAGCAAGTAACTATGATCACACCTTGTTTTTGAAGAGAGGAAAAAGAAAAATTACAACTTTGATTATATATGTAGATGACATGATTGTTACAAGAAATGACCAAGATGAGATTTCTAGTTTACAAAAATACCTTGCATCTGAATTTGAGATGAAACAACTTGGAAACCTCAAATATCTTCTAGGTATTAGAGTAGTTAGATCAAAACATGGTATTTTCCTATGCCAAAGAAAATATACTATTGACTTAACATCGAAAACTGGGCTGTTTGGGAGTAAACAATTGTTACGCTAATTGAACAAAATCATAAACTCTTACAATGCTCAAATTCAGCAAGCATAGACAGAGGGATATACCAAAGGCTAGTAGGAAAATTAATTTATTTGTCTCATAAACTTCTTATGGATGTTGTTGAGAATATTTTGAGATATTTGAACTCTGCTCCTGGAAAAGGAATTTTGTTCTCAAATCATGGAAACTTAAAGGTAGAAGAGTATACAGATGCAGATTGAGTAGGTTCAAAAGATGATAGAAGATCTACCTCTGGATACTTTACTTTTGTAGGAGGGAATCTTGTAAATTTGAGGAGTAAAAAACAATTGTAATAGCAAGATCTAGTGCTAAAGCATAATTCAGGGGCATGACACTAGGTGTATGTGAACTTTTGTGGATTAAAAATGTGCTATCAGATTTGGACTTTAAACCAAATGAAGCTATGAGTTTGTACTGTGACAATACGTCGGCTATAGCAATTGCTCACAATCCATTGCAACATGATAGAACAAAACATGTGGAGATTGATAAACATTTCATCAAAGAGAAGCTTGAAGCTGAAATAATTTTTTTTTCTTTTGTAAGATCAGAATTTCAGTTGACTGATGTTCTCACCAAAGAAGTGTCAAGAAGATTGTATAATGAGTCTCTATTCAAGTTGAGAATGTGTGATAACCATGTACCAATTTGAGTAAGGGTGTTAAAATATATCAAATATTTTATTAGTATATATTAAGTAATCAAATATTGTGTTGACTAGAATTTAGACATTATTATATTTTGTATAAACTTGTGCAGTTATCATTTCTTTAATAGATGAAGAATTATAAGACTCTTATATTATTATTATTATTATTATTATTATTATTATATATATATATATATATATATATATATATATATATATAATTTGATTTTATTTGTCATGAATATGATACGAGAGTAATGTAGTATGTTTAATATATAAATATAGTGGTGAAATAGGTGTCTTGGTGGTGTAAACTTAAATGGTTTGTCTTAGACAAAATTAGATGCTAGGCAAAAAAAAATGTTACAAAATAATTGATTTTAATGTTTTTATTTTGAATTCATAAAAAACATTGGAAAAATATAAAAGTGTGCATAAAGATTGTGTATTTTATGAGAGATAAATCTCAAAATTTATCAAAAATTTATTTTGCACTAAATATATTTAATATAAACAACTTTGTACTTTGTTATTCTTTGTCGTTGAAGATTAAACATTCTTGCGTTTTTATTTTATTTTATTATAATTCATTTCCTATTATAAAATATAACGAACATAATCAATAATCAATATATAAGTAAATTATTTAATATCATACCTAATATAAGTATTTAATTACAGTTAATTCATGAATGAAATGAAATTATTTATTATTTTATAATAAAATCATTAATTATTAGATGTTATTATATGATTATATTATAAAACAATGGTTAATTACTAATGAAAATAATTCGTTACTAATAATAAAATCAGTTGACAATTTGAGTTCATTCACAAATTACTAATAATTAAAAATTTGTTTATAAAATGTTTGTGGATAAAATTTTATTTCCTTAAAAAGTTTGTTAAGTTAGTTAGTAATTATTAACAATCAAAATATTAATTAATAATTATTAACAAATTTTTATTATCGATAAAATTTATTAGTAATTATTGTAATTTAATTTTTTTCTTGCTATCCTTTTTTATTATTGTATTTTTCACTAGTCTTGACAAAAAATTTATTGTTTTTTAAACTATGGATTTTCTATTGAAAAAAATGTGTAATAAGAATTATAAATTATTGATAGATTTTATCGAAGAATTTTAAGACATAATTACTGAAATTTTTTACATAAATTGGTCAAAACCCAAAACAAAAAGTGTAATGTTCCTCTTACTGAAAAACAACAAATATGTGTGTAATAACAATAATAATTTAGTGATAATATTTTCATATTTTACTGACAGACATTACCAACGAAAATAAGTATCGATAATTTACAATTTTCATTATCATTTTTTTTTATTATGTTTACTTTTATTCTTTATTAGTACCTTTATTGTTACTTTATAAATAATTAGTGTTTTATTGAATAATTTTGGAAAGAGAAATATTTGGTTTTTATTTGTAGAATATTTTGTAGTTAAGTGGAAATCCAATAAGATTGAAGACTATTCCAAAGATTATCATCAAGTTATAATTTATCCAAGTTCACTTTCCAGACTTAGTTAATTTGGCCTAATTCATCCATTAGAAAGGACTAATTTTTCCAGCGAGTTATGCCATAGCGGGTTATAAGTTAGAGAACATTAATTTTTAGACCTCGCAAGACGAGAATGTTGGGTCTGATACGTGAAATCGGGTATTTAAACATGTTTTCATGAGGGTTTTGGAATATTCTTCTATTTTCACAAATAGAAATCACCTAAGATACTAGAGAGAGACTCTTTGAGGCTATTTGGGATGTTGGGAAGCTATTCCTTTTCCCTTAGGTCCTTATCTTCATCCATGGAGTTTTTGTCCGTTTTGAGTTGAGGAGGAAGATGAGTCACAACAATAGAGGTGTAGATGCAAATTAGAGGCACCATTGGAGCATGGAGCTGATGGGGGAAGGGCCAAAAAATATAATAACTTAGCAAAGAGTAATAACGTAGCGGAAATTAAATCCCCCTTCTTGCAAGAATCTGCGAGGAGCACCAAACAACTAGAACAAAAATAGAATCCAAAAGCACAAAGAGACACCAAAAATTTTTAACGTGGAAAACCCCTCAATGCAAGGGTAAAAACCACGAGTCGTCCAGACCAAAGAAAAATCCACTATGATCAATAATAGGGTACAAAAGAGTCTCCAATAATAACACCAAATGATGTTTTCAATAAGCCAATTTAAATAAGTACAAATGCTTACAAATGAGAACAAAGAAGATGAAAATTCTCCAAAATAGCGCTGCTGGTGTGGGACCGATTTCTCCCAATCTGGACCTCCGATTGACAATCCGAACGGTCAGAATGAAGAACCATATTTCTGGAACCTACTGTCCAAAAATTAGCTCGATCCAATTGTGAACGACTTCACAGCGACTAGTGAGACATAAAGGTCCACATTATTTGGGCCTATTCTCCACATAGGAAGGGAGCCCAATAACCCAACAGGAGCAAATACCAAAAACCTTGAGAGAGATCTTGATTATAATATATGGTTTCAATTTCTTCCCCTACTTTTCAGTTTTGTAACCTCCTAGGTTTTCCACCATGGAGAGCTAAACCTATTTGTTTAAATTAGATGTAATAATATGATTTCTTGTGTGATGTTAATACATATACTTTTCCATTCCAATGTTAGTATTTGCTTTCTATTTTTAATGCTCCTTGTGACTTGAACACCTATGACTTGATTATGGTTTTTGAGATGTTGAAAAATGTCGCTTGAACCTAAAACTAAAGTTTAATTGTATTTCGAAATATAACTTTCTTCATTAGTAATGTTAAGACTTCTTGAACTTAATGCATGGTTTCACTTGTTGATAATCCAAAGAATTGAACTTTGATGAGTTATCATAGGCTCAAAGTTTTCAATGATAGAATTTGAGTATATTTGTGAGTTGATTTTAAAGTAAAATTGAAATCGAAATGTTTGTGAATATAGGAGAAGGAAGTGAATGAAATAAAATCTTGCCAATTTTAAATACTATGTCAAAATTTATTTCGCACAAACTATTCGATAAAAATACAAAAAAAAAATTCTTGGTATTTTTGTAACTTTAATTGAATTGTGAATTGCGAAAATTGTCTAGTGTTGTACAAATATATTAGAAAAATGATATATGAAATTTTCACTTTATTATTTATACGATTTGTTACATTCGTTAATAATTTACCAACCAATATTATCGATTATTTTTATTGACAAATTCATTACTAACACATATTTCCAATAATTAAAATTTTAAAATACATTAGTAAAGTTTCGTCGATAATAATGAAATTTTTTGTAATTGATAAAAAATAACATCAACGTATATATATTGATAACACAATTTTACAACAAAAATTAAAAAATTGATTTAAACTTAATGACAAATTATTTTAGTTCTCTTTTTTTATGCTCAAACCAAACTACATAAAGCTTTTAATTTCTTTTACCTATTAAAAAAAAAACTTTTTGTTAGCATGCATTTTTAACTAAAAAATTAAATCAAACTACATCATAAAAAACTGTAACGTAAAGACATAGAATGATTTGTTTCACATAAGAGGATCCATAGTTAAAATAACTACTTAAAAGATGGCACTAGAAAATAAAATATTAAACACCACAATTATCATGGTTTTAAATTAAAATCTAATATAACTCATAAATGATTTGTTTTACATATAAGGAACAAACAAAATAATTAGTGAGATTAAAAAATTCAACTTCTTTAAAAGTTGAAATCATAAATTGAAATTTTATTTTTCATCTCTTATTTTTATTTGTTTGCTTGTAGATTTAAGATGACTACAAATATATTAATCGACAGAAAGAGTCTAATAGTTTTGGACAATAATCTACTCACATTTTTTATAATAAATACATATTTTTAATAATTGTTATAAGATTAGCTTAGTGATAAAATTGAATGAGAGAGATTTGGGTTCAATTATTTCTTCTAACATTTAGGTTTAACTAATATTTTCGATAAAAAAAAAACACATTTTTTAACAAATCAAAACAAATAATATAGAGATATATTATATATGGTATCAAATATTTTTCGAGGTTTTATAGAATTTCTACATAGAAACATATATCGAAAGTATGTTCTTGAAGGGAAAAAGGTAGTGTAGCTGGTAAGTATGTCTACTTTGGTTTAAAAATGCACAGATTTTTTGTTCTCATTAATGGCCATAATATAAAACTTGAAAAAATGACGCTTTCTTCAAATAACAAACATCTTCTGTCTTCGATTCTGTGCATTCTCCTCTTCCAACTCAGTAAACATCTATCCAAAGCTTTTACCATTGAACACATCTTTCTAGCTTCAAGCAAAATAAACAACTTCAAATTTTAAGATTTTGATTAATGAAAACAAATATTAATTTTCATTTTAATTAAAATAAAACCATTTATATTAAACAAAGTCTTAACTTATTGTATTATATGCATTTGATTGGGCCTATAGTTTGTAGTATGATTTACTATAATTGTATCAATATATTTCTTGAAAAAACAAAAATTAATTCCCTCTGCACTATATTTTTTTATTATCATTGCAACATTATTTATTTTATAAAGGAAAGTACATCTATTTTGATGAAAAACTTTAGTATAAGAGCCTAGAAAATATTTTAAGTGAGATAAAAATTTTATAATGAACACACAACTATTTTATTATTAAAAAACTTTAGCATAAATAGAGTTAAAGTGAGTTTATTTTATAGAAATGTTGCTTTTTATTTTTTGAAAAATAGAATCTTATACTTCTTTTATATCTTTTTTCTAAAATTATTGACTCTCTGCTTGTCTGGTTGAAGATCGGAGTGTGTTATAAGACTCTTGGTTACGAAAATTATCTTTTTATAGATCACTTTGTTGAAAATAATAAGTTTCCTTTTTACTTTTTTTAGAATAATTGGTTTTAGGGTTTGTACATAAGGTCTCTTGAGGCACATGGTCTAAAAGCTCTTGATGAATCTTTATTCAATTATGACTATTAATGTGACATCCGGGCACTGACGAGGGCGGGGAGTGACGTCGGTGCAAGAGGCATGATGCAGGTGGCACAGACAAGGAGCGACTCCTGGCAGCTTCGAGTGGAAGGAGTACATGGACGAATCGAACATACACCGGAATGAGAGGGATCTGGAGACTGTGTATGACATCCGGGCACTGACGAGGGTGGGGAGTGACGCCGGTGCAAGAGGCATGGTGCAAGGGGCACAGACAAGGAGCGGCTCCTGGCAGCTTCGAGTGGAAGGGGTACATGGACGAATCGAACATACACCGGAATGAGAGGGATATGGAGACTGTGTAGGTATGAGACTATACAGTTGAATGATAGCTTAAAGAAATTGATTTTACAATTAAAGTATAAAGAAGGGTTGTGTTGTATTCTTAATAAGATAAGGAAAGTTAGTTATTTAAAGATTAATTATGTTTTAGTATTGACTTGTGGTTAAATTATTAATTGAGTTGCTTAAAGTGGATGTATGATATGAATTGGTTGGTTTGATAATGTGATTTAATGTTTAGATTGCATTGATGAATTGGTTGTTTGATAATGTTTGCATTAGTTTTGACCTTTGAAAAAGGAGAAAAATACCCTATAAAGTCAAGAAGCAATTTCATCAATATAGTATGAATTTTTAATTATGTAAACTCCTTAAACAAGTGTTTCATTTGTGGAATGAATGTTTTACTTATTGAGTAATATAATTTCCTAAGTCAAAGAGACAATGAAAGGTCTATTCATTAAACTAGTGATATGCTTTGAATGAATAAATAGTTTCTATTAAATTGAGTGTCACAATATATGAAAAAAATTCATATTAGAACATGTAAGAGTGTTTTTTCTAATGATGTTTTTTTTATATTAAATATGTGTTGTAAAATTTTAAATAAATGTTTCATACTATGTTATGTTAAATTGTTGATTTTATTTTATTTCACCTTAGTTCACTTTTCATACTTGCTACATTTTTTAAAAGCTTTGACCATTTAACATTTAAATTAGACACTATAAGTGAATTAATATCTAAACGATATAACCATGGATTGGGCTGGTAGCAAAAGAGAAGAGGGATCATTATGTACTGTGATTCTGGAGGGAACTATGGTTTTTTTTTTTACAAGTTCTTTCAACTTATTTCTATTTTTGTTGATAAATCTTTTAAAATTCAAAGTCATGTTTGGCTTAAAAACTAAAAAATAGATAAAATAATATCAGCGGTCACTTTATGACCATGATCATCATTAATTAAAAAAAAAAGATTTTTTAAAATAAAATATAACATAACAATAAAATATAAAATAATGAAACTGAAAGGAAGAAAAAAAATGAAAAAAAAATGAAAAAAAAATGTTTGACAAAGAAAAAAACTTAAATAATAGAGGACATATTTTTTTTTATTTATATTTTTCAAATAATTTTTTTATTTCAATTATATTTGTCATATATTTTATTTTAATTCACTCTATTCTTCACTAATTAAATTACTTTTTTAGTACTTTATTTCTTAATTTAGAATTTTATAGTGTTTCCGTTTTTTTTTCTAATTTTAATTTTCAAATTTAATCCATCTTTAGGATTACGTATGTCTTATATTTATTTTATTTAGATTTGAATAAATCCCAAGTTTAACATGTATTAATAAATAATTTAATAATTAAAACAATACATAAAAAAAATTAATATGTGTAAAATTAAACCTAGGATAAAAAAGAATAAAATTATTGAAGTTTGATAACTAGAAATGTAAGAGATTTGAATATTAAGAAAAAAGAAATTATAAATTATTTCTATTGTTTTTCTAGTAGGGGACCATTAACCTTTTTGACTTTGAGTAATTTCTTACATCTCTATTTACCATTGATGTCTTTCATAGCTAGATCAACCGTTCTAAGTTCAAGGTCTATTGAGACAGTCGAACTTAGAAGCACCATGGAATTCCTCTCACAAAATACAATATATATACACAATAAACTGAACATTCTAAAGTTTCATGTCATAGAAGATGAAATGCATGATGGTTGATGGTAACATGAATATGACATCATTATGGGATGTGATGGATTATGGATGACATGAAATGCGTTGGGATTTGGGTTACGTGTTATTTGACGGAAAAGCTGTGTTATGTTAGTGAATAAACAAACAAACATGTATAACGGCCGTTAAGGGCTTATTATAATAATGCTATGAATATAAAGCTTATCAGGTGACAGTTGGATGATCCTCGCCTTAGCTGCTACAAAAGAAGATTCTTTTATACACGTCACCAACTAAACAAAATATAGAATGTGTTCCCAACTATTTATTTTATGGTATAATATTATTTCACAGGAGTTTTTTTTTAAATATATTAATTTTAATTTATTCTAAAATGCCAAAAAAACTAAATTATTTATGTGGTTGCCATATATCTGTAATATATCTTGCAATAATTTGTGTATAAAGAGAATTTAACAATGAATAAATCTGAAAGCAAATATTTACTTTTATAATAAAGACAAAAAGACGCTCTCTCTCCTTTCTTACACAAACATACACACTAAACATTTGGTTAAGTTGTTTACTCAAGGATAAACTTGGCATCTGTTACTCTAACCATTAAGTAAACTTTATTATATTTAATTAAGTGAATTAAGTAAAAATCATATTGAGTTTGGAATTTAGTAGAAAAAAAAATATGTGTAAGATGATCAGTAATAAATAATTGTGTAACGACATTCTAGAAGTAATTAACTTTAAAAAATAATATTATTTTAATTTACTACCTAAAGATAACCCATAAAAATAACACAGGCATATGTAAACCAACGTTATAATACCATAAAAAAAACTGCATTTTTGAACATGTTGGACGAATTTATTTAAATTATTTTTATAATCATATATACAAATATTTTAAATTATTTTATAAGTATAAGGACACTAGTAACATTAAAACCATCTTAGAGAAAATTGTGCTTAAATCATGTACACTTTTAAATAGTTAAAGAATATTTGACATAAAGAAAGTGAATTTAATTTAAAAAGAGGAACTTCTATATCATATTCAAATAATTATTTTTTGGAAAAAATTATGCAAATAATTAAAAAATAACTTGTATAAATAATTATATATATATATATATATATATTATATATATATACATTATTTAATAATTTTATTGTAATATTGAATGTCTCAATTCATATAAATTTTACAAATAAGTACATATACAAATTATTGGTTAAATACCTGAAGATATAATCTTTTAATAATCACATGACCTAAATAAGTCAATAATTATGACACTTAAACATTATATTAAGACAAAATACCATCATGTTCCAAAATTCTAGTTCCAATTATTTGGTCAAAGTCTCCAAAAATATCATCCACACTCTTATATAAGA
Source organism: Vigna angularis (assembly GCF_016808095.1). Lineage (NCBI taxonomy): Eukaryota > Viridiplantae > Streptophyta > Magnoliopsida > Fabales > Fabaceae > Vigna > Vigna angularis. The sequence continues at coordinate 29,085,465 of NC_068973.1, read as the reverse complement.
AAAGATATTTTCACTAGTTTTTTATATAAGAAGAAATCGTTTCAAATAGTTTAGCTAAATTATAAATTGATTTATTTTTTTAATAAAAGCTTGTATTTACCATGTATTATTTATAATTTATTAAATAGTAAAGATAGTTTTATTTTCATTTGAAAAGAGGCTTGACACAGTATAAAAACTAAATAAATTACCATAATACTTTTAACTTACACGTCTTTATACAAAGTAGACCTTCCATACTGAAGAATAAAATTATTAAAATTTAAATATAGTGATAATATAAATATTTTCTATACTATAGTTCCATTAAGGAATGATTATTATTATTAGGTTTGTAAAAGGTAAACAAAAATAATTTTTGACAAGTGATAAGGTAAACAAACTTGTAGAAGGATGAAATAACAATGCCCAGGATAGAATGGATGATAAATAAAGTTAATTTTCAAAAAATGTCAACTATCTCTTAATTGGGCCCAGACATAAAGCTCGGTCCGTGTTTAAATTTATCAGCTTTAGTCACAGATGATTGGGCCTTTATTGGTTCTTGATGTCAATGAGTCTACACATCTTGGCACCTAACAATTATGAGCATTTGAAATCATTTACTCTCTAGTAGTCAAATGTATTTTGGGTGATCCTATACATTTTTTTCATAGATTTTAATATTATATAAAAAATTATTAAATAAAAGTAAATATTTGATATTTTAGAAATTAGAAAGTAAAACAACTTCTATGCGCTCCAATTTTTGTATAAGATTACAAACATGTTCCTTTTGGTAATTAAACATTACTTGTAACTCAAACTATCTGTTAAGGTAATAGACTTCCTAGTTGTTGTCTGTACAAGCTGTCCATACCTAACAAAATATATACACATTGTCTCCCTTTTCATCCATTCGCATTCATCTTCATCGTATTGTTCTACCTCTTCTTTGTAATTTTTAAAAGTAAACTTTGTTGTAGTATTTTTTTCCTATATAAATAATTTATTTTTTCATCTTAATTTTCATTTGCATGAATCACCAACTCATATATCCATTTCAGTCACTTCTAATTTTTTTTATTGATATATATATATATATATATATATATATATATATATATATAAACCTATTATCTCTGGATAATAATACATGAAGGTAATCATCTGCCATAGATTTTGTCAGTAAATATTTATATATAAAAATATTTTTGTCATATTTATTTCTATCATGTTAACTTCTTTCATATTATGATTAACTTTATGGTCATACTATTATTAATTACAATTGTGTTTAACTCTAAATACACATTGGTATATGACATCCATCTCCTACAAAATTCCAGCCTTATAGAGTAAGAAATTCCAATAAATCGAATCATAAGTCTCTTTTTATTGCGCTTTAAATTCTATTAAGGTATAGAATAGGAGCTTGGGAGCATAAGATTTTTTCGCAAGAGCATTAACTGTCTAAAGAGCAAGGAGATAAGATATTTATCCTGGTTTATGCCAATTTTTGGATTATATCTAATTATCCTTTACAAAACTTATAAGAAGTATTCATTATTATTACTAATTGCATAAAATTATTTTACAAAGTAAAGAATAGGAGAATCTTTTATTCTTCCACTAATACCAATACTGAGACATAAGTATACAATCTATATAAAGCTTTTTAAAGATAATGATGGTAGTCAAATAATGTCTGTATATGTCTTTGACTTATATTTATATTTGCTCAAGATATAATTATTATAGGACATTCTCTGTCTGATATCTCCCAAAAGTATACAGTCTATATAAGCTTTTTAAATTTTTATTTGAATTTATATGTTTTTCTTTTCGACATGTAAATGCTATTTGCTAATTGAGAATTTTTTTTCATATTTTACATATGATAGATAATTGTTGCAAATTTATTCAAGTTTTATTCAAGTTATATATATATATATATATATATATATATATATATATATATATATGAGGTTTGTTAACGCGCGTACACTTGTTTTTTCAGTTGGTACATTTTAGTAATGTGTACCAGATTTTAGTAGACAAAAATATTCTTATATATCATGGATTCTAATTTTAAAGTCAAGGGTATTTGAATAATTTTCATTCCCAAACCCTTGCTCACCTCTCTCATGACCTTCTTTATTCCTTTCAACCTTTTCTCTTTCATCTCTCTTATTCCAACATTTTCTCTGTCATCATCCTATGGTACTGACTGAAAAAAAATTAGAAACACTGGTTGTTTAACAATTTCTTACAAAAAATGATTTTATAATATGTTTTCATTTTATAATTTGTCTTATCTAATTTTATCTAATTTTCACATACATAATGACATATGAAGAAATTGGTAATTGGCCTAGAAAAAATCAGAAATACTGTTAAAAAATTTCTTACAAAAAATAATTTTATAATGAGTTTTCATTTTATAATTTTTGTGTTATATAATTTTATCTAATTTTCACAAGGATAATGACATCAAAAGAATTGGTAATTGGCTTGGAAAAAAATTAGAAACACTCGTTAAACAATTTCTTACAAAAAATGATTTTATAATGAGTTTTCATTTTATAATTTGTCTTATCTAATTTGTTTCTCTCTCATCTCCATATTCTCTCTCACCCACACACAACAACCCGCGACACCGCAATTTGTTGCTCTTGCTCTGTTCGTTCATTTGTTTTCCACTTTACTAATAAAATAATTGATGACTGTGTTATATATTTTCCCTTCTTATTATTATTAAATTACTAAATTAAGTCACGGTAGGGATGACAGAGAAAAGGTTGGAGTGAGAAAGATGAAAAAGAAAGGATTGAGAGGAATGAGAGAGGTGACTAAGCGTTTGGGGTTTTTTTTTTAGTTTTGAGAATGAAAATTATTAAAATACCCTTAACCTTAAAACTTAGAATCCATGATATATAAGGGTATTTTTGTCTACTAAAACCCGATACACATTGCTAAAATGTACCAACTGAAAAACAGGCGTACGCGCGTTAGCAAATCCATATATATATATATATATATATATATATATATATATATATATATAAGTTTACACTTTTAATATTCATTATAAGAATTTGTTAATTATTGATCGAATATTATTGATGACAATAAATATGTCAGTAAATTTAAATTTGTTGACAAATTTTTGAAAATTTTTATATTTTAATTTAGGGTTAAATATGTTTTTGGTCCCTTAACTTTCAGCGAAAATTGGAATTAGTCCCTCTTCAAAACTTTGGATTTAGTCCCCAAACTTTAGAAATGTGTGAATTTAGTCCTTTTAACCAAATTTTGTTAACTTTATTTGATGTTTCAAACGCATTTCTCACTGAACATTGAAACAAAAATGTGTCAAACGGGGAAAACAACTCAAATGCTATCATGAAACGCACTTAAAACATCAAATAAACCTAACAAAATTTAGTTAAAAGGACTAAATTCACACATTTCTAAAGTTTAGGGACTAAATTAGGCCAAAGTTTTGAAGATGGACTAATTCCAATTTTCGCTGAAAGTTAAGGGACCAAAAACATATTTAACCCTTTAATTTATTGATAAATGCTTTTATCATACATTATTTTTCTATAAAATTTATTAGAAAAATTTGTCCATAAATTATAATTCTTATTACTAATGAATATTTTTATTGATAACTTATCACAATTATCAATGAAAATATCGTTGGAATTATCTGTTAATAAATTATAATTTTTATTATTGTGAAATATTTTTGTTGATTTTATCATCACCAATGGTCTCGTTATGTCACTAAATTTGTTGGAACTTTATATAATAAATTTCCTACCCAATCTGATAGAGTTTTTATTTTCTATATTTAGAGGAGTTGGGTAAAAAGAAAAGGAAGATAAGGAGGGAGGAGGAGACCCTTATTAATGAAAACGATGATGCATAGGTGGAGGATGTCTTTGATGGTTATGGTGGTTGTCGGAGATATAGAATAAGGTGGAAGATGTGGAACAAGTGGAAGAGGAAAAAGAAAGACAAATGGAGACAAATGAGACTCCAAAATATAAAAAATGACTTAGAAGTGGTGGTGATGGCTTGATGGCCTGACGCTCACGACGAGGAAAAAGAGAACAAATAAAGGTAAAAGAAAAATAAAAGGAGATCCAATAATTTACCAACGAATATTTATAAACGAACATTTATTGACAAATTTATGACTTTTGCTACTTACCGACAAGTTATTGGATCCATCGGTAGTCCATCAATAAATATAATTTATGTATCCCTATTATAATAAACTAAAAATGTTAGAAAAGAACATTCTAAACTAAATAGTCTTAGAGGAAGGTTAGTGCTTGTATATGCAAAATGAAATCTCTGTTTTAAGTCTTAGGAAACTAGAAGCTTAAAGATCTTATGCAAATAAAAGGTACCAATCTGAGTATTAATACTTCTTTTTTGGTATTTTATTTGTAATCTAAATATAAGTTAACTTGAGCTAAATGAAACTATTCATCCATATCTTTTTCACCCATCCTAAAGATTATATTGTTCCTATTTGTCAAAATAGACCATACAATAGCTATTCGCATACATTTTCAAGTTCTCGAACCTCTATTGTTTATCCACAACAAGTTAAATTGTTATTGGAAGTAATTTTTTGGTATATTTTGGTGTGTTGTGTCTAGGGATAACAATAGGTCGGGTCACATAGTAGTATACACTTGCTACTTGACCTATAAAAACAAAAAATTCAACTCACTACTTGCCACATACTCATTTAAAAAATATCCACAATTTTTAAAACCCGCAGGTATCCATGGATACCCGCATATATTTAAAAAAAATATTTTATAAATTTTTAAAATAAAATCTAAATAAAATTACATAAAAATATAAAATATAATATAAATTAAATTAAATATAAAATAAAATTTATTTATTTAAATTCAATTTAATAAAATATAAATTAAATTTTAATTTAAATTAAATTTAACTTAATAAAAAATAATTTTAATTTTAATTTTAATTTTCTAAGTATCGGATATTCGCACCTGACCTATTTATAAACGAATATTAAAATACATATTACTCGTCACTCACAAATAATAGATGTCAACAAGTACAAATTATTCGTCGCGAAATATATTTGCTAGTTTCCATGCAAAGTATAAAACTGATTGTAGAACTTTAATATTCAAAAACTATCAAAAAATATCAGCGTCTTCTCCCATTATTCTATTTCTAGTTTTATTATACACTAGTAAATATATTAGTTTCACTATCCTTCCACTCTCACTCATCTTCTTTGCCCTGATCTAATGTACACTAAGTTCATACATAAAGTTAGATACATGAACTTTCTCCCATTTAAACAAATCTGTTCGACATTATAATTTTTATTCCCAAAATTCTTCATTCCATTTTCTAACCTCCCCTGATTTGCCTCCTTAGGGTGGAATTGACATACATTTGATAATACTTTTCGGGACTTCGCTAAGCCAACTATCTTCCCAAAATTGAATAAGATTTCCTTTTCCACTATACTAATGTTTTCATCAAACTCCCTTTTGTCCTTTCCCACATACCTGTATAAGACCTCTCCACCACAAAGATTCTCATTTATTCTCATTATTGTTGTTTAAGCTTCTCCATTATCCATACTTTGACTCCAAAGCATCATTCCACAAATCATGTTTTTCTTTGCCCAGTGTTAAAATATTGACTAGTGTACCAAATCATACAGATAATAAAATAAATCTAATTTCTAGAAAACAATGAAATTGATTAAATGAAATATATAGTAAAGATTTAACCAGAGTTGGGTTTCTTGATTCAATTTAATGTAAAAACACAAAACAATATACTTCTAATTCCTACTCCAGCATTCACACTACTATTTAACAAGCCTTAATTTTTTAGAAAAGTTTAAACTTTAATAATAAAATTTCTAATCTCTTAGATAGTTTTACCACATAAATTTGTGTTAAGCATTAAGTTCAGATGTTTAGAATGACTAATGATTAAATCTCTATGTCTATAATTGAATATATTAGTTGTTCTATCATATTCTAGGTTCTAACATGGTATCTAATAATCAAATATCCATAAATATGTCATCAATAAATTATCATGCAGTTAAGAACGATAATAGAATTAATAGTAATGAGAAAAAATATATTGAATATAGAAATCACAAAGAGTTAATATACATTACGTCTAACCCGGTGAATAAGAGAGCTAATTACTTCTATATACATTTCAAATAGTAGAAAAGAATAATGATAAATGCCTCTAAAATAGTATCTACTTTCTCTCCTTTTAGATTAAGTTCCCTCTCTCCAAAAAGAATTAATTTTAACTGTATAAAAGCCTTTAATTTATAAAATTTTCAAAACACACAACTTGTTAGGTTAAACTTGAAACTTGTACTTGAAGTGTTGATAATTGATTTTATTGATATATTATTTAATCTTTCGTAATTTTCACTTATCTGCAAAATTATAAACCAAATATTTATCTTTTCCAAATTTATATATAAAATCTTAATTATCTAAATAGATAATAATCAAAATACGAATAAAAGATAAACCACTCATCTTTTCTAAATTTATCTATAAAATCTTAATTATTTAAACAAATAATAATCAAAATTCCAATAAAAAATAAAAATAAAAAACTTGATGTTAAGAAGCGAAGTCTAACCATAACTCTGATACCATCTTAAAAGGTGGTCTTTAAACCTAACTCAATCCCACAAAATCAGCTTGTAAGGTGAAGTTAGCACCCACTTATATATTATAAATTGATCTTATCTCTAGTCGATATAGGACTTCCAACACATGATAATACCAATTATCACCTGATCTCCGTTTCTATTCACCTAATAAAACAAAAATTAAACACTTCTAACTCTCTCACACTTAATCCTCCTAAAATTTCCCTATCTTAGCAACTAAATAACCTTTCATTTCTTTTCTTTCTCTAAGATTTATTTACATATATACTTATTTGTGACCTGTACATTATGTAATAAACTTCTCCCTCTCCAAAAGTAACTAGCTACTTTCACTAATAGCTCCATTTTTTCAGACATTTTTGCTATCACTTGACACTTACATCCTATTAAGAATATTGGTCCGTGTTCATCTCTATGTGTCTTCTAGTATACTTTTTGTACAACAGCGATCAGATTTGCCTTGTGCGGAAAATTTATCTCCTTTACCCACTGGGAGTCAAATTTAGCAGCAGAAAGTTGTTAATTTCATCCTTGATTTTTGTAAATGTATTCATCTAACTTAGGTTTATTTCAGTCTTCCTAATTGAACATGCCCCCAAATTTTTTTAACCTGAAGGTTCTTAATTGCACCCAACAACCTTGTATCTACAACCCTCAGTTATATTGTTGTTCCTTTGATTGTTATGTGAAAAGATCAGCTGCAGTCCCCATCTTTTGCCCACTTAAGTTTATATTTTGTTTTCTATTCAGAGATTCCCTGCACACAGTAACCTGCCAAAACCTCTTACATAATTTCTTTTTCTTGTTGTTCTATATATCCTCCGCAGTTAATTAAGCTATGTGTCCTTCTTATTCAACTTATTCAATTTCCATATTAAGTCTTTATTCTGGTTTTATATATATATATATATATATATATATATATATATATATATATATATATATATATATATATATATATATATATATATATATATATTACCAAAAGGATAATTATTCCACTGCTTCAACTTTCAATTTAAGCCCATCAATTTCTCTCCTTTAGAATAAGTGTTACTATCTCCAGAATATTAATTTCCTCTCACCCCTTCCTGATCATATCTTTGAAATTTTTTTCTTCTAACCTACCATCTAACATAGTAAGTGGTTTAGGTTCCGATCTTGAACAGAAAAAAATATAAGTGGTATAATATATCTATATTCTATAGATATTATGCAAATGGGTGTGTTTTTACTCAAACACATATATTTTTGTATTTTGAGATTGTGAAAGGAATCGTTGATGAAATAGAGAAAACGTGGAGAAAATAAAATGTGAAAGTAATATAGATGAAAAAAGTGTATTTTGTAATTGTTTTAGTTGTGTTAGATGTTGTCTTGTGTTGTGTGTTGTCATACATCAAATGATAGTATACTTGAGTATTTATAGACCCTATTTCACTCACGTTATTATGCTAGAAAAATCATAACTACAATCACTTATGTAGAATGTTTTAGATTTTACTTTTTATTTTATGATTTTCTTCATTGTTCTTGAATTTACATGACATTTCAATACTTCTATCCTAGAGGACTTTCTATATTATTCTAAAATTTGCATTATTCTTTAGTCCTTGTCTTTAATGAAAATTTAGTAACTCTAAACATTATGCGTAGTAGTTCAAACCTTGGTCTTGGTAATGTCTTAGTGAAAAAATCTGTAATTTGATCTTCTGTCGAGCGGTAGTTGAGTCAAATATTCATATTTGTCTTTGCTTAATGATGAAATGATATTTAATTACTATATGCTTCATTCTACTATGATGCACTTGATTTTTCATCATTGCAACAGTTGATTTATTATCATAGTTGATTCTAGTACGTAGGTCCACTTTGTTTTTCTCTCATATCTTTGAGTATCTTCCAAAGTCATATAACTTCACTCCTTGGTTCAACATCAATTGTGTATTATGCTTCAGCAGTTGATTTTGCAACTGGGACTTGTTTTTGTACTTGTTGCACCTATTATTCTTGGAAAGATTGTATCATCAACTACTTGTTGAAAAGAAAATAAAGTCATTGAATATTTTTGCTTGTTTTCCTTCAACTTCTTCTGAGTTGTAGTTTAGAATAATGAATCCTTATTTTATAATGTCTCATAAATCTTGAGAGTGAAATAATTTTTTCATTTTGACATTCCAAAATTCATAATTTTCTCCTGTGAAAATAGGTACTGGAATTGATGATGTTTGATTGGTAGTGACCATAGGTTGAGATAATATTTTGGAAGTAGTGTATAAAATGAAGTCATAGGTTTTTTTTAAGTAATTGAAAAATTTATCTACACCTAGTGGATGATCGAAAGTAGTTTAATGTCATTATTAATATTTTAAGGTTATGAAATGAATAGTTGATGGGATAGAAAAAATGTAAAAATAGTAAAAATTGAAAGTAGTAATCTAAAGAAATGTATTTAATAGTTGTGTTAGATATTGTCTCGTGGTGTGTTTTGTCATAAATCAAGTGATAGTATACATGATATTTATAGACTTCATTTCACCCACATGATTATTCTAAAAAATCCTAACAACAATAATTTATGTAATATGTTCTAGATTTTATAGTCCATTAGGCTTTTTTTTCATTGTTCTAGAATTTACGTGACATTTTCATATTTTTATCTTAGAATTTTCTATATTCTTTACAAATTTGCATTACACTCTAATAGTATTAGAACCTGAATTTCATCTACTTGAAAAGCATTTTTGATTAAATAAAATATTACAAAATTTAAGAAAAAAAAAAGAAAAATTGAATAGATCCATTCAAGCCAGTTTTTACACCATCGTTTCACCCATTCTCACCAACTTGTAATAGTGTGACCAATTATTTTACCAGTTAATGTTTTCTTTAGTTTTTTACAGTTGTAATGGTCCAAACAATTCTAATGCAGCAGTGATTAATCCAAAGAACGAAAAGGTGGGTTCTGCGGGGATAGGGGATGAGCAAGGTGAGGAACATCCAAATCAATGTCAAGCCAAGACATTGTCACAAGACTAGAAATGAGAGAAGCCAACATGTATTGTCTCTCTCTTCTAGGTGTCTGGGAATTTCAGACTGCATTGTTCATTGTAATCTCATCGACTTAAGCATCCAATAAACCACTATTAACATATCTTTATGGATATGGCGTGACAAATTTTAACATTTAAAAACTAATTTAGATTAAAGTTGATAAATACTCAATCATCTTAGATTTAAAAAGCTAGATCAGTTTACAGATAAAATTAAAAATAATATTTGAAGTTGTTTCTGCTAAAGCTAAAACCTCTACAGAAAAATATCGATAAGATTAGTCACAACATGGATGTACTAGAACAAGTCCGCAATGGTGGTGGCAGCCTGATAATAGAGTATCAAGCATTGACCAAGCACTTTGCTATTGCAAATTGTTTCAAATATTCTTCATCTGGTTCTTTGGTTTTTGTATTCTTGACATCCTGTTCTTAATGTGTGGTAAGATTTAGCCCTTTTTGGTATGACTTTTAATTTATGTGTGTTCAATGAATGTTTAATGAATGGGTATGGTTTGGAGTTTGGGACTCTGTATTTGTTGAGTCATGAACAATTTAGTTATTGAAAACACTTGCTTCTTCTCTTTGAAAGAATTAGGGCATTCAATAGGGAATAAAGGCTTATATTAAATAATTTAATAAATAGTCATAAATGAAACAGATAATACTCATTTTCTTTTTAATCTTAGTTAAGGTTTTTGAAATCTTTTATTTTATTTAGAAGTGCTTGTGATGTTTTAAATTTGTGTGAATTTAAAGTGATTTTAAGATGAAATTAGAAAATAGAGATGATTGAGAAGACAGGATCACATGCCTGCTTTCCGCTAGTGACATAATAAACCTCCAAGCTGAGAGAGAGGAAGAGAAACAAGGGTTTTGGCTTGTACTGAGCTTGGTTTTTCATGCGTTACTAGAGCCTAAGAAACCTATATTCATCTTACCTTGCCATTTGTATGTGCATTTCTGTTTGTTCCTCGCCATGGCTGCCACGTTAATTCATCTGTTGAAACCACAGCTGTGCCCCTCTCACCCTCTTCATAATGACAGTCAAAGATGCCAATTTTCTGCACCCATCGGTTACAAATTGGAAAAAACCACCCACAATTAAGTATCTCTTTCATTCTATTAAATTTCCAAGGCTTCTAGCGAGCTTGTGTTTCTTTCTGCAAAGCCTGAAGATGAAGCGTTACGCAGCGCCTGCAGCAGCACCATCACCAGTGGAGAACAATGACAAGATCGAGAAACCATTAGCACCAGCGTCTCCTCCTCCCAAGCTTGAAAGAAAAAATTCCCTTGAGGAAGAACCAAAAACTTTACTTCAGGAGGAAATGGATAATGCCAGGGTTTGATCATTCTCTTTCTTCTAAATTATTATTATAATTTTACTCTGATCTTTCTCTTTACTGTTCCAAGATCCAATTCATTTCTTCCATTTTTTTTCTTTATTCTTAAAATTCTCTTTGCAGGAGGCAGCCCTCAAAATCATCAATTCCCACACCAAGGAGGAAGCTCTGAAAATATTCCTGACGGTAATTGAAATGATTTCTTAGATTTGGTAATCATGATTTACCTTTATTTTAGCAAATCATCAGAATTTTTCCTTTTATGGGGTACATCAGATCTATTTACTCTTGTTTTGAGAAGTTTTCTGAATGAAACAGGATCTGTGTAACAAGCACTGTGCTAGTGAATGACCGATTCTTAATTAGTTTCTTAAGATTGTTATGCATCAGAAATTACAATTTTTTTAAATACCGATATCAATTAACTTTTTTCTGATGAAAAAACGAAATTAAGGTGAAATGTTGGAAGCTAATCATGTGTTCATTGTGTTTTTTTTTTTGTGGTATTAGGGTTTGGTGCCAGTGGAAACAACCTCAAAGCAGGTGAAAAAGGATGTTGTCGTGTCTGACTGTGATGACTACGAGTGAAACATTGTTCCATTGGAATATGCTATGATGGTGCTGGAAATGTTAAGGAGTGCTTATTTCTGTGTTTTCTCTGGTTTAGTACTTTTGTTATTGTTGTTTAAATTATCAAACAGTTCATTTCCTTCAGTTGAGAATGTTATTGTCCTGTTATTCTGAACTATTCAAATTTCGCATTTGACTTATTTGGTTTTGCTTCATGATCTCTATTGCAGTTTTAGATTAAAATTTACTGAGTTCTTCTTCATCAAGCATTAAAGGCTCTTCAATTGTTGATAATATCATAAATGCAGTAAATTCTTCAATGCAGTTTTATTTATGCAGTTAATGCAGTAGTATTCCAATTGAATGTCAAATTTCAAAAATTTATAAATTATTATCATTCCCAAGGGAGTGTAAAGTTACAATAAATAAGGTTTGTGATGAATATAGTGAAAACTAAATCATGAATATGAATATTTGTGGAAAAAGAAACAATAACTTTTTCACTTTTTATACATATAACAATATATTAAAATTGTTATATATGTGATTAGAAGCGACAGTAGATTTTTTGGAAGTCACTAGTTTTTGATATATGGAAGAAGCACATCTCAACCAAGGTAGATTGGAATAGTTTGTAATACAAAACTTAATTTATAAGCAATTTAAACTTTTAATTTGTATTTTTAAGTTTCCAATGTCAAAAAAAAATTATCTTTATAATCCTTTGAAAATATAATTTCTACTAGTATAATGAAAAAGATGTTATACAGAAGGATAAGTTAGCCTTACCATTACTAATGAAAATATGAATTATTTATTAAGATAATTAGATTGAAATAAAACATGACAAAAAAAAAATATCTCTTACAAATATTTTGAAACAAATTGATTATTCTTCATTATCTTATTACATTTACATTATTTTAAAGTTCTTGTTTTTAAACCCTATTCTGAAATTAGTTAGGTCTTTATTCATTTTAATTAAATTTAAAGTATGCTGTTTTGTTTTTCTATGCGAGGTGAATGTATAGAGAGATTTTTGAGTAAGCCAATTATATATATATATATATATATATATATATATATATATATATATATATATATATATATATATATATATATATATATATAACTTTTAAAAGTATTCAGTGTATCCACAACATACTTCTTATCTCATTCTGAGATTAAATCCTTTATAACAATCATTGTTGACTACAAGGATAACAAATTTGGATGATCCTTTGTTAAAAAAAATATGATTTGTCATTATAATTGTTAAATTATTGAACAGTGGATTTTCCCAAATGTCCTAAAGAAAAAATAAACTCAAAAATAAAAATAATTCACTTATAAGTTAATTGGTACAAATTTTCTTATATAGTTTTTTAAAACATTCTTTTTTAAACGTGCGAATAAAACACATTTTAATCTACAAAAAATGTACGTTTCTTTATGTTGTGTGCATGATTGGTGATGATTAGATAGTTCACCATAAACATAACAGAACTATATTTGATAATTTTATATTGAGATTGAAATTAAGTCATATTCATTTGAAAAGATTATTTGATGAGGTTTTAATTGACTTTTTTTTTAGTTCTATTATGTCACTTACTTCTACATCTTTTACAATATTTTTACTTTACATAAGATATAAGATATAATGCACTCTTTTGTAATATGAATTTTGATTTCCAAAATTTAATGTTGGTTAGAGATATTGTTTAGCTGAATAACTCAAAATGAGATTTATCTTATGTAACTCTATTGCTTAAAATGTATTAGCCTCAAGGTTGATAGAAATATAATTTAAGTGATATATTATTACAATGTTTGCTGTAATACAAGGTTTAGAATATCCTAAATATTCTATTTATAATATAACTCCCACAATTTTTAAGACACTTTTACAATAAATTTTTATAAGAATCACACTTTAATTAATTTTTATTTAATAACTGACAGAAACTGTACTATTTTATTTTTATGATCAAAGGTCTTGAACTTTTTACCACTGTGCTAGTATAATGTAATGATAAAGTCTTAAACTTAACTTGAGTATGATTCAAGATGTGTTTTTATTTAAAATTATAGTATAGTACATTAAAATAAAAAAAATAGTGAGTACTTGAGTGAGTATTAGATTCAAAAGATCAAGAGCATTTTCATCACCGGAGTGATTCTAACTGGTTTAGTTTAATTTTATTAAATTTTACTATGTTGCATCAGTTTTAAAAGTTTTTTTTGTAATTTATCCTAATAAGTAAATTTTTAAAGCACATTTTTATTAATATTTGATTTAGTATCAACTAGTACATATGTTCATGCAGAATTCAAAACCGAAACTCATAATTAATAATATTAAAAAACATTTAATGTAAGAATGATTAATTAGTTTTCTTAATTTATTATTTGAAAGCAAAACGCCAAATAGATCATTAAAGGAAGAGCGATTAACTTTTTATCTTTCATGATGATAGCGTGAAGAGAAAGTAATTATATATAAAACGGACAAAACATAATTTGTCACATGAAACGGGTGCTGAGGTTTGTTTGGCGGTGTCAGATGAAATTTGGCTTACATTAAGATAACCCTTCCACAAAAGAAAATAAATTGACATCGGAATACACAATTTCTGTGTGTAAAATACAAATTGGTGGACCTGCAAAAGTTAAATATATTTATTTATTTTTATTTTAACATAGCTATGTATAAGCACAGGATTACATGCAGGTACAGTTCAACGTGAGTAACGCTGGTTCGTCTGCCTGAGCCTTTAACAGCTAAGCTAAGCTACAGTTATCAGTTATCTGATATTCAGGGTGCCAAAAGAAGATACTCAGAAGACAAAGTACACCATCGATGACGGTTACTCTTCACCTTACTATATGACAGTGTTTCTTTGTTTTCCTAGGGTCTCCCCTCGTTACACCTCACTGCTTCACGCGTTATTTCTTGTTTCTTATGCAATTAATAATTCATTTAATGCTTTCAATCATAATAATTATTTTCCTTTTTTATTTTATTTATATATATTCCACCAGTCAAAAATTAAAATTAATTACCTGATATGACATATAGGCTGATAGCATAGCTTATTTTTACAAGCTATAGCTTTAACGTTACTATTTTTTGAAACCCGGGACATCCTGAAACCGCTATTCATGTGTGTCGATTCCACTGGAAATTGTTTAAGTCTGATAAAGTCATCTGCTTTAACGAATATGTATATACTTTGTGTCTAAACTGAAGCTGGCCAAACTATATATATATATATATATATATATATATATATATATATTAGCTCGTTCTGGTTTCTTATATATACTTCATTATCTGTATCATTGTTGTCAAAATTTTCTCCTTCAAACATTTTCTTAAAGAGATTGATCAATGGTATTAAACAGACGACCAGCAAGGTTTAAAAAGCCAGATTTCATGCAGGTCAAGCCAATTAGTCAAGAAAAGCTGGATGTGTTAAGGGTAAGGATGTAAAATAAAATAGTTTGATAGCTTTTTTCTTGGTTATGATCTATATATAAATTCATTTTTTTTTTCTCATGATGATTCATAGGCTGCTGCTGCTCGTGTTTATGTTAACGAGCAAAATGCTGCAGAGAAATTCTCGGTAAGTGTTTCAATAAGTAAAAAGTGAAATGTTTTGATTGGAGAAACTTCAACTTAAAGTAGTGGACAATTTTATTTTTATTTTTATTAATATGTGATTTCAGGGAACGAATAGGGTAGGTGTTCCTGAATCCGAAAACGTGAGGGAGGAAGATAATGACAATGGAGTGCTACTGCTCGCAGCAGTTGCCTCTGGACTGAAGAGGACCGTTGATAAAAAAGGGGAACAAGGTGTGATAAAAATATATCCTGATATGTCAAGGTTTGCCAAATAAAATAATCAATTAGTGTTAGAGAGAATGCTCAATGTTAAACATACCGTGTGATTGATATATATGTCTGGTAGAGGGATTCTGTATATTTTAGTCTTGCTGTGGATAATATTTCAAATTTTCTCTTTCTCAACTTGTTTTTTTCCTTCTTAATATTAATTTCTTGGTTAGATCATTCAAAGTTATTCATGACTTGTTTTGATCAAACAACACTTATTATATTGCAGTTATGTTTTGTTCCATAAATAAATCTAATGATTTAAGTATTGATGGTTTTTTATCATTTCTTATAAGAGAAAGATGGGGAAGATAGAAAAAATTATATCTTACTTGTTTTGTTAAAACATCTGTATTTGATCTCATAATTACTTTGAGTTCTTCAATGAATATACAACTATGCACATGTATGTACATAATATATACAATTATAAAATATTATAAATACTCTATCATTCTATAATTAACTAATATACAAGCTTTAGAAGCTACAAGTAATTTGTTAAAGTATATTTATCATCTTTATTCCTCTACACTTTATTTTAGTCTAAGTATTTAAATTTACCTTACCTGATCAACATTCTGAATTGGCAAGTTAAATCAACTTGGTAACGTTTCTATAAAAAAAAATATAAATTTAAACTAAAATATATTTTTAAAATGAATAATAACATTATAAATATAACATAATGTTATATGAAATATTGTGGGAGAGAAAATCTTTTCATACTCTTTATCATTCATCCAACATACAAAAAAGTATGATATCTCCCATGAATCTTCATACTTGAGCAGGATATAGATCACTTCATTTAGTTGAATACTGATAATTTTGAGATATTATGATTAGAGAAAGAAAAATTTATGACCATTATTTTGTAAATTGTGTGTAACCTCACAGTCTAATAACGTGACTTTCAAAAGTTTGACTATTATCATAAATATTTTGTCTAGCTCAAACTAAATGCATACTTGTCTTTGTGACTTTCAAATTCTTGGTTTTCACTTATATAGGTAGGTTATTATCTATTAAGATTTTTTTTAGTAAATAAATGTACTGATTTGATGTAAAACTTTTAACCAGTGTTGTATTTACATAAATTTATGCAAATTTCACAATACTTATAATCTATTTAAAAATTATAAGGAAGATTTAAAAAAAATAATGTTACCAATGATCTACTTAACAGTTAAATTTATAAAATTTATTTTAGTTTCAAAAGTAAATACTGCTATAACTGAAATAACAATTATAAAAAGTACTGAGATTGACTTCACTTATTGTTTCTACTATTTTTTTGTGATTAAACATATATTCATTTAGTTACTCAATATCATTGAAACTTTAAGATCCTTCTAAATCTCAAATCTATTAAAGTCTAAGGATTTAATTATAACATCTTAAAATCATCATAATATTTTTTTTACTTTAAACTCAGAATTTGATTCAACTAATATATTTAAATTTATCTCTAATGTTAAAACATATTAGATTATCCCATTCAACCTCTTTTAAAATTTGTTTTCCAATCTTAATCTAAATCAGTTAAATATGACAAGTGATAAATTCATTTAAATATATAGAAAAAAAACAAATCAATAATACTTATTTAAATTATGTACTATTTATGTATGTCAAAAATAATATAAAGAATTAAAAAAATTGTTATATTCAATCTCAATACAATAAATTTCCCACTCAAAGTAACGATGGTTTTTCCTTTTACACTATAATGAATTTGAGGGCAAATGCTTTGAATATTCTTTCAAGTTGATTTAATCTTCGTTCTTTTTTCAAATATTTCTCAAAATGACACACACAGAGTACAATAAAAAAGATAGAACTCCTGCTCTTTTGGCGACCAAGTGCTTTATATTTTTATAAATTTTTTCTAGAGTGAATCCTATGCTCAAGGTAATTTTTTTAAACAATATTTGCTTTAATTGACATTGACCACTAGATTTTAGCTAAACTGTACATTTTTGCTTGAGCCAATTCTTCCCTTTCTTCTGTTTTTTCATTCTTTTCAAATGTTACTGTTCTTTTTATTGATTGACTGATTTCTCTTAAATATTGTTACTTGAAAGAAAAATCATTATAAATCTTAGAACAATTATAATTAGAATTTAAAAGAACTGAAGTTACTAAGTAGCCCATATCAACCTAAATTTCATTTTTTTTTACTTATCATTATTTTTTTCAATTAATATGAAACAGTATATTGAACTAGCTGTTTGTTAGATTTAACCACCATTATGTTTCCAGGTTTGTAAGGTTGAAGGGAGGTTCTAACTTATAATTTAATGTATTCCTTTTAAAAAATTAATATTGAGTCTTAATTAGACTTATATGGATAAAGTTATTGATTGAGATTGTTTCAACTTTAAAATCTAATTGTATATATTCTATTATCCATATTTGCAGTTTGGTGAACTTTCAAGATTTTGATTATACACTGTAACATTTTAATTCTAGATTGGCTTGATGGAAGTTCTAATAAGGTAGATTTCTGTGTCTCAATCTATGTTATCCTTATGCTTATACTCTGTATATTGGTTTCTGGGGTGAATTCGTTTCCAACATCCGACATGTGAGAATATATAGAATTAAAGTAAAATATTAATAAAGTAATTATCAATAAGAAAAAAAATATTATAATAAAGTAAAGAACAACTAGACATGCAACAAAAACTTTGTTTGGCTTAAAATATTATTGGTGGAAACAGATCTAATAAAGACAATGCTAAAAACATAGTTACAGAAACGGAACAGAGAAAATAAATAAATAAATAATATTTTCAAAATATACTATCTACCACTAAAGTTTGTGTACGTTATTTTTTTTTTCTTGATTAATTACAAATTAAATGTTTACTAAGTAAATTCTCATCCACTATTACAATGTTACAAGATATTTAGTTGACAATGTATAAAAGACATCGTAAGAACAAAACATAAATTTTTTAATCAAATGGGTATATATATATATATATATATATATATATATATATATATATATATATATATATATATATATTATTAATCTATAGAACACCTTATCTTTTGTTAGTTATTCACTAAAAGTGCACAACATTGTTTCTTAGATGGTTAAGGGATTTAATCCTACATTAGTTTACATTCATACTGCTTTATATACTTATCTTGTATGTATATTTGATAACAGCAATGATGAAATTTATTCCAGAAGAAAATTAAAAAAAAAAATGGAAGAAAACACTTACAACACTTATAAGAATGAGATTATACGGGTTTGAACTAAAACTAGTTTATGAAATAGAAGCTTCCGCCATTAAGGAAGGGAAAGGAAAATTGATATGTTTGAGAGATAAAAAATGTTAAGATACACAAAGTTTAGCTAGTTTAGCACCAATTTATAAAGGTTGAAAATCAAGGTAGAAGATCTGAGCAACAAAAGAAGAGGATTTAAATATCTAATACATGTTTAGACATGAGAAAAGAGATATCAAAATAGAGAACTTAAAAGAGGAAAGATAAGATATACAATTAATTTTCTTTTGTTCATTTAAAGCTATGAATTTTAATAACAATGTAACTGATATTATATTAATTATCTCAGTAATAATATTAATATATATAATTTTTCAAATGTTATTTATTATTTATTTTCTAATCTTATCTATCACTTGTTATTTCTCATTATTTATTTTATTTCTGATTAATTCAAACATTTTATAACTATATCTATGGTTCATCTTGGCATTTCTTAATTTACAGAAAAATACACATTTCTTCCTCCAACACAGAGACAACACAGTACTATGGCATGCAACAGACGCCTGCCTCCTTCTCCTCTAGGAAGGAACAGTTCTCTTCCCCAACCTCACCATAGGGAAGAAAACCGTCACAAAAGGGTAAATGCATAAGCTAATTGATCCCATTTTTCATTTCTAAAATTTCTAAAAAATCATTGCTGCTTGCATCTTAATTTTGTGTAATTGCATGCTTCTAATTCAGTCTAAGTCTGTTTCATTGACTCATTTTGAAATTAATCCACACAAATAGAATCTTACTGACACTGATTATTTTTGAACAGTATATTTGTCATGTGTATCTATTTTTTTGCTATTCATCTGGAGATATTTATTATATTATGGCAAATCTTTGTTTCCATAAGAGTCACAGCAGAATTTAATTAATTAACAGAGAGATATGACCAAGTTTTGCTTTTTCCCCCTTTTTGGTAAGAAATTTTAGCTTGGAATTGTTCATGGTTGTTGCAGGAAGAAAAACCTTCTGAGGTAAAAATTGAAAACCCAGAAAAAGCACGTGGTACTGATGGTGGAGTCAATAAGAGAAAGACAATGTGAGTAGCAGTATTTGCATCAGTCTAATGGAGTATGAACATGTATTTGTTTAGCAGATTGCTGTTAAGAAGCTACTTTTGTTTCTTTTCATGAGTTGGCCAATTGAGTTTTGTTTTTCGATTAAGAAAATGTACTGCGTGTTAGGGAAATCCTAATTCCTGAATCGATGAATAAGTACTGCTAATGAAGTATAATCTTTTAATGAGACAGTTGATGAATTTTATAAATTTTTTGGAACATACAAAGACTGATTTATCTCATCTTTAGATTCACTAAAATTAATTTTATATAATGTTTTTCAATATTTTTCTTACTGAAACTATAAGATACCAAGTATAAACATTTACTGAAGAGAGAAATTCATTAATGTATTGAGCAGACGACGACCAAGGTCTAAAAGGCCATATTTATTGCAGACCAAACCTTGGCAAGAAAAAATGAAAGTCTTAAAGGTAAGGGTATGAATTATGACAAAGTTTCTTGAATTGATTTCTTTCATTAATTATGATATTTAAATTGGTAGTTCTTTTTTCTTGTCCCTGATAATTCACAGGCTGCTGCTGCCTGTGTTTATATAAACAAGCAAACTCCTGAAAAAAATTCATGTGTAAGTGTTTCAGAACTAAATATAACAGGCTTTGTTCTTGATTGGAAAAGTTTAAGTTAAAGTAGTGGTTTCAGGAAGAGAATGCAGGTACTACTTCTGGATGTGCAAATGCGAAGGACTTTGAAACAGATTGTGACAACATTGGAGTTCATCTTCTGGCAGAAGTTGCCACTGGAATTAGTTTGGGGGTGGAAGAAAAGGAGGAACATGGTATGAAAAAAAGCAAACTCAGAGATCTTTGATTTTGAGAATTATCAAAACAATCTGCAGAACAATGTTTGATACAGTACTCAATGTTCTCTAATAGTTTAGACCTCTTAGTCTTATAGCTAGGATGAAAGCAATAAAGAAAGAGGTGAAAAAAAAAATTATATATATGATTTTGCGTATGTACTGAACCATCTTTTCATATTTATACAAATAAAGAATTCTATGTATCTTATCATTCTCAATCTCACTAAAATAACAAACCACTTCTTAGAAATAAGAATTTATGTGGATATTAGTTTGATATGTGTGATAATTTATTTCTCACCTTTTGTTATTAGACAACATTCTTCTCTATCTTGAGACAAAGGTTTGCTAACATTCTAAGTGGGTCGGATACCACTGTTCAAAGTGAAACAACTTCCCCCACCAGTTAATCTATACATGCAGTGACAATAAAATTTTTAATAAAATAATTAGCAATAAAAAATATTAATAAAACAATTATTGACAAATATATCAAACTTGTGATTATTGAAAACACTCTTAGTGTAACAGTGGACCACTCAGATACAAGTTAAACTTGATTTTGTGTAGTGTTTTTTAACTTTCAATATAGATTTTTTTTTTATCAAGAAAAAAAAAACTTTCAAAAATTTTCAAAACCCTTTTCTAGTTTTGTGTTCAAACATACTCAGCCACATGAAAAACAGACTAGGTTTTTCTAAGAGAAAAAAAGAAAAAAAAAAAAAGGTATCTGACATGTATTCTTTCACTGTAGACTTGCGTAGCTATCAGTGTGGATTTTGGACTGGCATACTCTTTCTTGTTAACACAACCGAGCTAATAAATATCTTTATTGGCTAAGTGAACATATTTGAAGACATGAAATTTCTGTACAGTACAGCATGAGATGAATAGGGTTTGATGCCTTTTCAAAGTTCAGCTCTTAGACTTATATGCATAACATTTGATGATTTGTTGTTTTTGTGGCCATTCATGTTTATATTTTCTATATTTGTCTTCTACAGCACCTGCAGGTTGATGCTCTTTCTGTGTCTTTTTAAATCTATTCAGTCATCTTTACTTTTAGGTACACATTATGCTTAAACCAAAGACAATTTTATTTATTATTATAAAATCTTTCCTTATCCAAAAAATGTGTAACAATGACTTTCTTCTGTAGTGATATTTTTTTACTTACAAAACTGTATCCTTGATCCTTTACAATCTTCATTACCAAAAATGTCTATCATATGTAATTTCCTTGACCTACTGATAGTAAGTTATCAAGTTACTATGCTAGATATATATATCTATAAGTTATTTTAATTGACTATATAAAAGACATTATTGCCAGAAACTTGAACTTGATGTATAAGTGTTCTTTTTCTATAAAATGGCAATTTGTATAACATAATATTATATCAACCATCTTACATCTAACTGCAGATAAACTTTTCTTAAAATATAGTGGGTGAAAAGTTTTATATCCATTTATCTCTGAATATAATATAATAATCAAATATAAAAAATAAGTTAATTTATAAAATCTCTTTCTTGATTCTCCAAGATTAACTTTTTAAAAGTAGCTTATTAAAAGTTAATTTATTTCTTTTGTTAGAGTTGTTTACTGATAACTTTAACTTATTAAACATGTTTAGTAATAAGTTTAACTTTGCTCTGATTTGCACTAATTCATCAGCTTATTTTACATAAACATTATATATACTTCAAACTTCTGTCATCAAAATGTATTTGAAAGTAACAATAATGAAATCTATCTTATATTGGAAAAGAAGAAAATAGAGGAATGGAAGAGAAATTTACAACATAAAATAATGGTTTATATGTGGTCTGATATAAAATCATAGAAAGCTTCCCTCGTTAAGGATAATACTGATGCAAAAGTTGAATACAAAGATGAATAAAAGAAGATGCTATGAATACCAAGAATATGTGTTTCAACTGAGGCAAGAGAATTTGGAAAAAAAAAATATAGAAGTAAAGAGGAAAGAGAAAAAGGAAGTTATACTTTTTAAATTTATTTTAAAAAATTAATGACAATGTCACACGTGTTAGGGTTTTTCTGTCTCTGGTTAACAGTAACAAATTTGAATCTACAGTTTGATTAAATATTTTTAAGTTTTTATTTATTTTTTCTCTTTCTTACTGGGTATATTCACCCTAAAAAAGAAATACTCATCCAAGACCACCGCTTCACAATAATTCCAACTTTTTTTTACCTAATATTTATTTATATTTTAAAAATTTATGAAAACAAATATTAAATCGATTGTCCCATAGAGGTTAAGTCGGATCCTATGCATCATAATCACCTAACATTTCTTTTAAAGAATGGACCAGATGATGTTGACAATTATTCTTGTAATTTTTTTGGTAAGAAAACTTTTTTATTTTACACTACTCAAAAGCTTCTTATCACTCCTATTTATGATTCTCTTACATATTTATTATAAATAGGAAGCAAACACGTATTTTACTTCCAACACACCTCTTGCAAAGTCCTCTACAATGGCATGCAACCACCCCCCTCCTCCTCCTCTTCAAAGACAACCTCTTCCTACTGTGCCTGAAACTCCAGATATCGAAGAGAGACATCTCAAAAGGGTAGATGAATATGTTAATTCTCTGAATTTTTCATTTTTAAAAGTTTCTGATTTTGTTTTGGCTTCTAAAATTTTATGCAATTGCATGCATTTGAGTAATTCATGTTATATCTGATTCCAGCTATATATACACTCTTCTCTGTACTAACTTCATGTTAATTTCTATGCACAGGGTGTTACTGAGACTGATGATGAACCAAAATTCAATTTTCCTGCCGTCAATGTGAGTTTCCACCTTGGTCTATCTATCTCTGTAGCCGTATCTATATTTTCATGACTCATTTTTGGAATTTTTTTTATATATTTAGGTTGATAAAGAGGAAAAGACTCTTAATGTTCTTGATGTAAGTGCTCTTCTGAGGAATAACTTTATTTTTTTTTGTTAAGAGTCACGACAGAATCTAATTAAAAATTTTGGCTTTTTCCCAAAAGTAAAAACTTTGACATGTTTTTTCTCGATTTTTGCAGGAAATGAAAAAGCCTGCTGAAGTTATAAAGGTGAAGGTGAACCCAAGGAAGCGCAAGGCAGTGTGAGAAGGTCGATGAGGTATAAGAAGGAGGAAAAGATGAGTAGCAGTGTACACCGTATTTATAATAATTAGTGTTATGGACATGCATTAGCATGTTAAATAGCTGTAAATTACCATTAAATAAATGCTACTCTTGTTTCGATTCAGGACCTTGCCGATCTAGTTTCAATTTCCTTTCAAATGTATCAATTTTCTGTTAAGAAAAATCTATTACCACTATTATAATAATCAAAAGTTACAAGTACTGTTCATTCACTGTGTGTTTCATGTCAGATAAATACAATTAGGAAGGGATGTTGGGGGATTTGTTTTCAAGACACATTGGATTTTTGACAAATTTAAACTAATTTCACTTTTTTTTAATGGATACTTAAATGATGGCAAAAGTGCAGAGGATTAAGAACAGCTGAGGTGTTATGTAAGGGAAACACTATTCTAAACTTTCGATGATCTGTCGTCTGTGTCACATTTAGGAAAGAAAATGTTTGTTAGAAAACCAATTTGGTAAATTTCATAGGAAGGATATTTTTGTTCAAATATATTTATATTTCAAACTTGTAGATCTAACTTTTTCTTGAGGAAGTGATATTTCAGATTAGCCTTGTCTCAAAGAGTGTGAAATGTGTTCATACCAATCAGCGATGTAATAAGTCAGAATAACTATCAAAAGTCTTGAGCCGAGTCTAATCAAGATCTGACTTGTTTATAAAAGTCACATTCAAAAACCTTTTAAAAAACATTAAATTTAAGCTTTTGAAAACATTAAACCATCCTATCTCTCGATCTCTGTGTGTACCTCTCTTTCACTTCTATAATAAAAGTTTCCAGTGGTATGTTGTGTTTTTGGAATGTTAAAAAGAGGCTCAAACTTGCACAAAGTGCATTTATGCAGGTTTCAAGATCCTTGAATAACATACTTTATATTTGGATCAAAGATAAAGTTTCCTTATTACATTTGCAAAACTTCTATTTAACATCGAAATACCAGTGGTAAATACATGAGAATACTGCAGGTGAAAACGGAAATATTATAGATTGTCTATCACTTTTTTCTTAATCTAGTTCACTCCTTGTGAAGGGAGAAGGATATATCATTGAATACTGTGAATATGTACTCATTGTGCAAGTTAAATGGGAAGAGAAAAATGTCGGAAGAGCTAAATCAAATCAAAATAGGGAAGAGTATTAAAGTATGCATGCTAGGTTCAACATTGTGAGAAATTCCGCGGAGACAAAAGCTACGAGTATAGTTGGAAATAGAAGGTTCTAAGAGTTCATTATACACAAATGATTAATATTTCTTTAATAAGTCGAAAGTATACATGGAATAAAATGAATGAATCTACCAAAAATAGACTAGATAGGATATTACTTTCAGTTGGTTGTATAGTAATAAAAGAAAATTGCAGTTTTAAAAAAATTGAATGAATGTTTGTAATTTTTATTAGAAAAGTTACATGTAGAGTAATGATTTACCAAGTCACGTTAAATTTCTTATGTACTTTTATTTAAACTTTTACTTTTATTTGTGGATGTATTTCTATTTGAAAAGATTATTTTTTTATTGTGTGATTCTCAATTGATATCAAAGTTGAGGTTTTAATCTAGAGAGGAAGGAAAACAATACAACATGTTGAACAAAGTCAACATTACCTGTTTCACTTCTTAAAAAGAGATTTATTATCTCTTTTGTGCAATGACTTCATTGATGTGTGGTAGGGTTTACCTTGATCGATGTGATGTTGGTGATTGATTCTTCTTAAGTATTAGTGAGTTGTGCGGAACAATGATGTGAAAATTGCTTACAATGAATATGATATACAAGGTGAAAAGGGTTTATGAGAGAAAAAAAAATTGTTGTCGACAATCAATCTATGTAGATCACTAGTGGAAATAGCAGTTCAAGTGTGTCAAAATGTTTGCTCCAGAACATCTGAAACTTTTGATGAAGGGAGAAAATGTTGGTTCTTTAGTGTATATTCACTGTAGAATAATATGAAGAAGGGAGGAGAAGAAAACTATTATAAAAATGAAAAATCGATTTGAGAGGTATTATCACAACTCAATAAATCTCTTTAAGTGTATGGAGAACTTGGATAGTTGTGTGTCATTGAAGGATTTGTAATCTTTTAAGAAAAAATGTTTGTGAAGGTTTACAATTTTTATTAATCTAATTGTTCAACGGTTTATACTTTTTCTAGAAAAAAAGCATAAGAAAGTTTGTAGTTTGAGTAATAATACTTTTATTTGTTGGTGTACTTTTGCTTAAAGAGATTATTTTATATCATTAACACACAAAAAAACTTTTTACGTAAGTCATTTTAGGCTTTTTTTATGTCTGTTGTAGCTCAGACGTAATTGCCTAAGACATAAATTTACTAACTATTGCATTTATAACAAATGTAAATTATTTAAGTCTATTACAATAACAACATATATAATTTTTTTATACATATTTTTCTCATATCTGCACCAAATTTCTTCTTCTTTATTTCCTTATTCATTTTTTCTCTTATTCTCTTTCTTCTCCTTCCTCTTCATTTAATAGACCTAAAATTATATAAAATAAAACATCTAATAAATATAAAATTAATCAAACACTTAATATAAATCAAAATTAATAAAACTCGCATTCAACAAGACAAACAAGGAGGACATATGCAAAACAATGACTGAGTCCTTCCAAAAACAATTACGCACCTACATTATAGGGATAGATAGAGATGCCAAAATAACCTTAATGCATAAAAATATTCGAAGAGAAAGAACTTTCTCAAAACTCCACGCACAAAAATGCCTCACAACACACCTTTTAGTCACAAATGGAAGGCCTAACACTCACAAAGTTTGTTGCTGTGAATAGTGTTGTTTGCACAAAGAAGAAAGTGCAAATTGGATATTGTAGGTTAATTTTAAAGAGTTTTACATCTGACCTATAAGAATTAGATGAAAATTTTAAAATTTACATATGAGCCATGTAACTCAAATGTAAATTTATGTTTTAGACAATCAAATATTATGTTAGTTTATAATTTAGATATTATTATAATTTGTGTAGATTTGTGCACCTGTCATTCCTTTAATAGATGAAGAATTATAGGATCCTTTTATTATGGTATCAGAGCCAAAAATTGATATCCTCTACAATATAGGAATCAATGTTTTTTTTCATTGAATATTTCTGATGGCTTCTTCCGATGACAATCAATCGGAGAAACATGATTCTGGAACTTCCGCTGCTTCCAAGAGTTATATTTCTACTACTATCGGATTTGTGACCAAGTCAGGTATATCTAACTCTGCCCTTAATCTTTCTGTTGTTACTAAGGGTAGTGATTGGATAATTTCTTCGGGTGCTACTGATCATATGACTTGTGATCCTGATATATTTACTCATTTTTCCTCTAATTGTTCTAAAATTGTTATTATTAATGCCAATGAGGTTTCATCTCCTATTGAAGGTATAGGTACTATATCCCTTTTGTCAGAATCGTCTGCAGCGGAATGGTTAGCGTGGAACAACAAACCAAGAGGAAGGGGGGGTGAATTGGTTCTTACTAAAAACGTGTGCCTTAAAAATTTCTACTCAATTAAACTTACTTAGCAATTAATAATAACAATAAAATAGAGTAAGGTTGAGAGAAATTTGCACAGATGATTTTATCCTGGTTCGGATCTTACCAATCCTACGTCTAGTCGCTTATCTCAAAACAAGATAAACAATTCACTAATCACAAAACAATTACAAACATCAAACACACAGATACAATTTGTAAAAGTTTAGAAAACACCTCTCTTGATGCCACAAGAGATGAACCAACACCTCCTTTGAATCTTCACCAAGGATGAAACACTTCCTCCGAATACTTCACGAAGGATGACTTCCTCTTCCGAACACTTCCTTAGATACACCAAGGATGAACCAGCTATTCCTCTATCACCGTAGCATTATTTCACCAACTCTACAGACAAAGTTTCCTTAGCTGAGCAAGAGCACACAATTCTCAAGAGTTTCTGAGTATTTGAGCACAAGGGAAGAGTTTCTGTTATGATCTTGAGAGGAAATGAGAGTCTATTTATACACTCATCCAAAGGCTCTTCCATTTTTCGTTTTCAGCCTTTCTCACTGTGTTAATCGATTAACTTAAGTGGTTAATCGATTAACGCACCAACGGATAGTCCAACGGCTCTAAAAACGGCTAGTTTTTCAAACGGTCACTTTGTTAATCGATTAACAGCCCATGCTAATCGATTAGCGCTAATCGATTAACAGCCCTTGTTAATCGATTAGCATGCAGTGTTGTGCTTCTCCATTCGTCTCTGGAATAATCGATTACTGACCTCTGTTAATCGATTAGCACTGCACAGTTTTTGCTTCTTGGTACATTTTTACATCACTTTTGAATGCAAACATAAAACCACTATTTTCCTATGTTCATACAGTTATTACAAAAGTTACAAGTCTTCAAAAATCATTCTTCATGAGTCTTGGTTGTTCTTGACTTGATTTGGACATCATCAAAACTTCATCTTCATCATTTTGCTAACAATCTCCCCCTTTTTGATGATGATCAAAACTTCTTGATTTAAAGCTTTTGGTAATAATCTGTATTTAAAACACAACTTAAGGAAGAAACAATTGTTAGTGTACTTAGAAATAAGTTTAAGGCTTTAAATATTTCTCCCCCTTTTTGATCATTATTAAAAAGTGATGTATAATTGCTCCCCCTAAATTTATTAGAAATTATACTCCCCTTTAATAAAAGGACATATGCATAGAAATATTAAGGAAAAACAACCTACATTTTATTGAATTTAAAGAGGCAAGCATACAAAGAAGTTATATATAGCACACACACTACAAAAAGCATAGAAGCATAAAGTGCCTAAGACTCATCATCACTATCGGGAACATATAGTTTGGCTAGTTTATCATCAATTTCCTTGAGGTGAGTATTAATTTCATCATAGCGAAGAGTGTGATAAGCCATCATGTCATCCATCCTAGTTTGTTGCATAAAGGCCATTGCTTCAATTTGTCTAGATATACTTTCTAGACTATATTCTTGTGGAGGATGGGATGGTCCAGCCACATTTGTTGGATCTGGCATAGGAATAGCTTCATCTTCTTCAGTTGATTCGTCAGCTTCTTGTGCATTATCACCTTCAGCACGGACAAACATGTTGCCTTGTCGAATAAAACCCATTTGATGCAGTGTCGATTCCTCAATTTGATGAGATGGTAAGACGTGGACAAATTTTTCGCCCGTAACATCAACTCCTTTATAGACACAGATTAAGGAAATAAGGAGAGGATACGGAAGATGAGCTCGGTCATACCTCTTTGCACGTACCATAGTATCAGAGATTAGACTTGCCCAATTGATTTTTAAATTTTGAGTGATAGCAGACATGTGTATCAAATCTGTTTCAAGGCATTGTGCCAAGTTTGACCCTCTTAGACTAAGCAACCACACAATAAGATAATGAAGCACTCTTTCCTCCATTCTAAGATGTCCTACTAGAAGATATCTCCTATTAGGTAGAGGTTGTTGAGGATTACGCATGAAAGAGCGATAGGCCAAAATTTTGTTGAAATCACCAAAGTCATTTGGCACATGCAGATTATTTTCTAGAATTGGAAGATGAGCGACATTTGTCCAAATGTCATGATGAAGAACAATATCTACACCCTTAACACGAGTGTAAACAATACCATTGTGGGCCTTCAGATTATAGTAAAAGACTCTTACCAAATCTGGATAGTAGAGCCCTTGAAGTTGCAAGAGATGCTGGACGCCTTGCTCAACCAATTGCTGAGAAAACTGAAATTGATTTGAAGTAAACCAGTTTAGATCAACAAATTTTTGACGAAGAACCTTCCGTTCTTTCCACATTTGCAGATATTCCTCATGCCTTCCATCATCTGAAATTCACCCATGAATATTTGGACCATGTGCGGGAGGAGTGCTTTCCGATGCATAGCTTCTTCTTCTTCTTCTTCTTGAGGGTTCAGCCATGAGGAGAAAAAAAATTTGGACAGCAAGATAATGGTATTTTTGAGTGAAGAAATGAAGAGAATTGGAGTTGTAGAGTGATGGGTAATGTGAGTGGGTAAAATGAGGGATGGTAGGGGTTAAAATAGGCTGAAGAATCACTCCCCAACGTTCAAAATTAAAAAAATGGCCGTTTATAGCCGTTACAACGGCTAGATTTTGCAGTATTTATTGCCTGTAACGTTTGCTAATCGATTAACTAGGCATGCTAATCGATTAGCGCTAATCGATTAGTGGCACTGACTAATCGATTAACTGACGCTGATTTCCGAAAACCATCAAATTTTACCTATTTCCAATTTTAAGATATTTTCAATATTTCTAAATCTCTTCTAAGCTCATAGAATCTATCCTTAGGCAATGCTTTGGTGAAAATATCAGCTAATTGATGTTGTGTATCAATATATTCTATTTCACAATCTCCCTTTTGCACATGATCTCTAAGAAAATGATGCCTAATCTCATTGTGCTTAGTTCTAGAATGCATTATGGGATTCTTTGTAAGATTTATTGCACTTGTATTATCACACTTAAGTGGAATATGATCTAAATGAATGTCATAATCTTCTAATTGTTGTTTCATCCATAAAATTTGCGCACAACAATTTCCAGCAGCAATATATTCAGCCTCAGTGGTTGATAAGGCTACACAGGCTTGTTTCTTAGAGTTCCAAGAAACTAAGGAACTACCTAGAAGATGACATGTTCCACTAGTGCTTTTTCTATCTGTCTTACAACCTCCATAATCTGCATCGAAAAAGCCTACAAGACTAGGTTCCGTTCCTGATGGATACCATAAACCAAAGGATGCAGTTCCCTTAAGATATTTCAATATTCTTTTAACTGCTGTAAGGTGAGGTTCTCTAGGACTAGATTGATACCTAGCATACACACAAACACTCTGCATAATATCCGGTCTACTAGCAGTAAGGTATAACAAAGAACCTATCATGCATCTATATTTAGTTTGATTTACCTCTTTACCTGACTCATCTTTGTCAAGATAGCAAGAGGTTCCCATAGGTGTAGATGCTTCCTTTGCTTTGTCCATTTCAAACTTCTTAAGAATTTCTCTACAATACTTAGTTTGAGAAATGAACGTACCTTCTTTCATTTGCTTAATTTGAAGACCGAGGAAGAATGTTAATTCTCCCATCATAGACATTTCAAATTCACCCTGCATAGTCTTAGCAAATTCCTCACAAAGAGGTTTATTAGTTGATCCAAAGATAATATCATCAACATATACTTGAATAATCAAAATATGTTTTCCGACTCTTTTAATAAACAAAGTGGAATCAACTTTTCCTCTATTAAAATCATTTTCTAAAAGAAAATTGCTAAGTCTTTCATACCAGGATCTAGGTGCTTGTTTTAAACCATAAAGTGCTTTCTTTAACTTATAGATGTGATTTGGAAATTTAAAATCTTCAAAACCGGGTGGTTGTTTAACATACACATCTTCTTTTATAAAACCATTTAGAAATGCACTTTTAACATCCATTTGAAATAATTTAAATTTCATTATAGATGCATAAGCAAGAAGTAGGCGTATTGCCTCTAACCTGGCAACTGGAGCATATGTCTCATCATAATCTATACCTTCTTCTTGACTATATCCTTAAGCCACAAGCCTAGCTTTATTCTTGGTGATGTTTCCATCTTCATCCAGTTTGTTTCTGAATATCCATTTTGTTCCAATTACTTGATGAGTATCTTCTCTAGGAATCAATTCCCAAACTTGATTTCTTTCAAACTGGTTAAGTTCTTCTTGCATTGCTATACACCATTGTTCATCTTGAAGAGCTTCCTTAATGTTCTTAGGTTCTATCTGCGACATAAAAGCTACATTCATACAAAAACTAACTAAATTTCTTCTAGTGTTTACCCCTTTTGATATGTCGCCAATGATGTTGTCCAATGATAATCCTCTAGGTTGTTGCCATATTTTGTTTAGATCTTCATCATCTTGAGGATTATTCATTTTCTCTTCATTGGTTGTCTTTTGCAAGTCTTCATTTTCACCTACATCTGATTCATCTGACTCAAGAGGTTTTGCCTCAAGGTCTACAATTTCATCAAAGACAACATGCACAGATTCTTCTATTTCAAATGTTTTCCGATTAAAAACTCTATAAGCTTTGCTAGTTAGAGAATATCCTAGAAAAATAGCTTCATCGGCTTTGGAATCAAATTTTCCTAAATTCTGTTTTCCATTATTTAAGACAAAACATTTGCATCCAAAAATTCTTAAATGTGAAACATTTGGTTTTCTACCTTTAAAAAGTTCATAAGGAGTACATTTCAAAATTAGCCTAATAAGCATTCTATTCAATACATAACATGCAGTACTCACAGCATCAGCCCAAAATTGTTTAGGAACACTATATTCATTTAACATAGTTCTAGCAAGTTCCTCTAAGGATCTATTCTTTCTTTCTACAACTTCATTTTGTTGAGGAGTTCTAGGTGCAGAAAAATTATGAGAAATGCCATATTCTTCACAAAAAGTTTCAAAAGATTCATTTTGAAATTCACCTCCATGGTCACTTCTAATAGCCTTTATTTTCAAATCCTTTTCATTTTGAACTAAATTTGCAAACTTTTTAAATTCTTTGAAAGCTTCACTTTTAAGGGTAAGAAAGAAAGTCCAAGTATATCTTGAATAATCATCTACAATAACTAAAGCATAATAATTTCCTCCAAAACTTTTTATCCTAGAGGGACCAAATAAATCCATGTGCAAAAGTTCTAAGGGTTTTAAACTAGAAACAACATTTTTCGAATGAAAAGATGATTTCACTTGTTTTCCCTTTTGACATGCATCACACAATTTATCTTTCACATATTTTAGTTTTGGTAGACCAATTACTAAGTCTTTAGAAATGAGTTTATTCAATTGTTGCATATGAATATGTGCAGCTCTTTTATGCCATAACCATGGATTTTCTTCTTTTACAACTAAACATGAAATATTCCTATTTGATGCATTTTCTAAATCAATCAAATAAATATTGTTATGCCTAATTCCTTTCAAAGCAATTTTAGAAGAATCATTTTTATAAATAGTGCAAGAATTTTGTTCGAAGGTTACCTTGAATCCTTTATCGCATAATTGACTAATGTTAATTAAGTTGTGCTTTAATCCTTCCACATATAGCACATCTTTGATCATCAAGGTATCTTCACTTCCAATATCTCCTATTCCAAGGATTTTTCCTTTGTTATTGTCACCATAGGTGACAAAGCCTCGTTCCTTTTTCCGGAAGCTTGTAAATTTCTTTTTCCGGTCATGTGTTTTGAACATCCACTGTCAAGACACCACATATACTTCCTTGGTTTTGATAATTCCTACAACATAAAAAGAACAAGCTATTTAGGTACCCAACTACTTTGTATGGGTCCTTTGGGTTAGATTAAAAAGATTGAAATCATTTTACAACCCAAGCATATCTACCACTTGGAACACCATAATGCTTAATTTTACATTTGTTAGATGTATGACCCCTTTTCATACAATAAAAGCATGATGCAACATTTGTGTTCCTGTTAATAGTTCCTTTTTCTACCCATGCTCTGCGAGTTCTATATTTATTTTTAGGAACAAATTTCTTAGCAGTTCTATTTTCAGAGATTTTACTACATTCTCCAGTGGTTGTATTTTCAGAAAAATATTTGAATTTTAAGCAAGATTCACATTCATTATTAGCAATATATTTTTCTTTTTCATAATATAAAACTTTACTTTTTAAATCTCTGATTTCTTCTGCTTGATATAAAAATTTATTTTTCAAACTTCTATTTTCTTCAGATAAATTTGTAAATTCAGTTTTCAAATTATCATTTATTTTAGAGAAATTTTCAGAAGTAAACTTCAAATTTTCATTTTCTTCAAGAATATTTTCAAAATTTAATTTTAACTCTTTGAAATCCTTTTTCAATTTCTTATGAGCTATATCTAATTTTTCGGATTCTACTAATAAAGCAGCATAAGTATCATGCAATTCATCTTCACTATCATATTGATTAGAATTATCTGAATCGTTAAATGTACTTACTTGGCTTCCAGCAGTGTCGTCATCCGCCATTAGACATATGTTTGCTTCTTCATCAGAATTGCTCGAGTCAGAAATTGATTCGTTGTCATCGTCCCATGCGATGTATGCTCTCTTTTTCTTGAAGAATTTCTTTTCTTTCTTTTCTTCACCCTTCTTTTGATTTGGGAGTCTGCTTTTAAATGTCCCTTTTCTCCGCAACCATAACATCTATAGTTTGAGGAAGATCCTTGATTTTCTCTCTTTTCGTTTCTGAATCTCCCTTTGCCTTTTGACTTCATGAACCTGTTGAACCTCTTGACTAGTAGACTCAAATTTTCGTCTTCTTCTGAGTCTTCATCTTCCATTTTGCTTTTGCTCTTTTCTACCTCAGATTTGAAGGCTAGAGTCTTTTTCTTAGTTTTTGCTTCTTCTTCATCTAGTCTTCCGAGGTCAAGTTCATGCTCTCTCAACTTTCCAAATAATGCAGCCATGGTCATTGTGTTGAGATTTTGTGACTCAAAAATTGCAGTCACTTTTGGTTGCCAAGACCTGTCTAAAGATTTCAAAATTTTTATATTAAGCTCATCAGTATCGAAAGACTTACCTAGTCCAATAAGATGGTTTACGATGTTGGTGAAGCGTTTCTGAACATCTACTATTGTTTCCCCTTGCTTCATCCTGAACATCTCGTATTCCTGGATTAAGGTATTCTTTCTAGCTCTCTTAACATCATCTGTACCTTCGTGGGTTACTCTAAGTTCTTCCCACATTTCTTGTGCAGTTTTACAAACAGAAATCCTGTAAAACTCGTCAACAGTTAAAACAGATGAAATAATATTATGAGCTTTTACATCATTACCAAATTTTTTCTTATCTTCAGCAGTCCATTGGTCACGGGGCTTTGGTTCCTGCATATTGTTAGTTGGAACAAAAGGACCAAATGCAACAACATCCCAAATATCTATATCAATAGATTCCATAAAAATTTGCATTCTGACCTTCCAAAATGCGTAATTTTCACCTGTGAATAGTGGTGGTCTATTGATAGAAGGACCCTCTACGAATGTTTGATACGATCCCGCCATTTGAATGACTATCAAAGCAAGCTCTGATACCAATTGTCAGAATCGTCTGCAGCGGAATGGTTAGCGTGGAACAACAAACCAAGAGGGGGGGGTGAATTGGTTCTTACTAAAAACGTGTGCCTTAAAAATTTCTACTCAATTAAACTTACTTAGTAATTAATAATAACAATAAAATAGAGTAAGGTTGAGAGAAATTTGCACAGATGATTTTATCCTGGTTCGGATCTTACCAATCCTACGTCTAGT
Source organism: Vigna angularis (assembly GCF_016808095.1). Lineage (NCBI taxonomy): Eukaryota > Viridiplantae > Streptophyta > Magnoliopsida > Fabales > Fabaceae > Vigna > Vigna angularis. The sequence goes on along the minus strand of NC_068973.1, from coordinate 29,050,148 downwards.
CGCTTATCTCAAAACAAGATAAACAATTCACTAATCACAAAACAGTTACAAACTACAATCACACAGATACAATTTGTAAAAGTTTAGAAAACACCTCTCTTGATGCCACAAGAGATGAACCAACACCTCCTTTGAATCTTCACAAAGGATGAAACACTTCCTCCGAATACTTCACGAAGGATGAACACCTCCTCCGAATACTTCACGAAGGATGATTCTCTTCCGAACACCTCCTTATTTCCTTAATCTGTGTCTATAAAGGAGTTGATGTTACGGGCGAAAAATTTGTCCACGTCTTACCATCTCATCAAATTGAGGAATCGGCACTGCATCAAATGGGTTTTATTCGACAAGGCAACATGTTTGTCCGTGCTGAAGGTGATAATGCACAAGACCAAGGATGAACCAGCTATTCCTCTATCACCGTAGCAGTATTTCACCAACTCTACAGACAGAGTTTCCTTAGCTGAGCAAGAGCACACAATTCTCAAGAGTTTCTGAGTATTTGAGCACAAGGGAAGAGTTTCTGTTATGATCTTGAGAGGAAATGAGAGTCTATTTATACACTCATCCAAAGGCTCTTCCATTTTTCGTTTTCAGCCTTTCTCACTGTGTTAATCGATTAACTTAAGTGGTTAATCGATTAACGCACCAACGGATAGTCCAACGGCTCTAAAAACGGCTAGTTTTTCAAACGGTCACTTTGTTAATCGATTAACAGCCCATGCTAATCGATTAGCGCTAATCGATTAACAGCCCTTGTTAATCGATTAGCATGTAGTGTTGTGCTTCTCCATTCGTCTCTGGAATAATCGATTACTGACCTCTGTTAATCGATTAGCACTGCACAGTTTTTGCTTCTTGGTACATTTTTACATCACTTTTGAATGCAAACATAAAACCACTATTTTCCTATGTTCATACAGTTATTACAAAAGTTATAAGTCTTCAAAAATCATTCTTCATGAGTCTTGGTTGTTCTTGTCTTGATTTGGACATCATCAAAACTTCATCTTCATCATTTTGCTAACACCTCTCACCCTCCTTATCGATTCCTGATGTTTTATTTGTTCCTACATTAAACTGTAATCTTATCTCCGTCAGCGAGTTAACCAAATCACATTCTTGTGTTGCTTTGTTTTACCCAACCCATTGTCTTTTTCAGAACATTCATTCCAAGGAGAAGATTGCTAGTGGTAGAGAGAGTGAAGGACTGTATTATCTTGAAAATGTCTCACAATCAAACCATAAAAAAGGATTGTCTTGTCTTGCGAATGATCACATACAAGATAAAAACAAAGAAGAAATTTGGTTGTGGCATAGACGGTTGGGACATCCCTCTTTTGGTTATTTAAAAAAATTATTTCCATCACTATTTCATAAATGCAATATATCTGATTTTTTTGTGAAACTTGTGTTTTGGCAAAAAATCATCGTGTTGTGTTTCCTTTAAGCAATAACAAAACTGATTTTCCTTTTTCATTAATTTACACAGATGTTTGGGGCCCTGCCCCACAATCTACACATAATGAAAAAAATGGTTTATCAGTTTTGTTGATGATTGTACTCGGATAACCTGGGTATATTTGCTTAAATATAAAAGTGATGTGTGTGATGTGGTTCATTCCTTCTATCATCTGATTGTTACATAATTTAACACATCTATTAAGGTCATTCGATCAGACAATGGAGGAGAATATTTTAAGACTGAATTAATAGAGTTCATGAACTCTAAAGGCATCTTGCATCAAACTACATGTCCTTATTCACCACAACAAAATAGAGTGGCTGAGAGGAAAAATAGACATATATTAGAGGTGACAAGATCACTTTTGATAGATGGTAATGTCCCATATAATTTATGGGGTGAGGCTGTGAGCTCTGCTGTTTATTTAATTAATCGAACCCCTTCTAGTGTGCTTAACTTTCAAAGGCCTTTTGATGTGTTGTCTGATCATTGTATCCTTCCTCCCATAGTTTATTTACCACCTCATATATTTGGATGTGTTATATATGTTCACTTACACCTACATCAACGTACAAAGCTTGAAGAACGAGCAATCAAATGTGTTTTTGTTGGGTATGGATCAACTCAAAAAGGTTATTGTGCTTACCATCCACCATAAAAGAAATTTTATATTTCTATGGATGTGACATTTAATGAGCATGATTTTTTTTATGTTGATTCTCCACTTCAGGGAGGCAATGAAAGTGAAATGCATAATCATGATGTTGGTATGTTTGATTGTGAAGATAAATTATCGTGTGAGGATCATTCTGCAGGAAGTGAGTCAATCCTAAATATGGACCCTTTTTTTCTGGATAATACAGTGTCTTCTGATCATAATCAATTGGCTTAATCTTCTCCACAAGTTCAACTTGACTCTTTAGAGGGACCTTCTGATCCTATCTCTGATAATACTAATTTAGATGAAATTGATCATGGAATCTGCTTGAGACCACCATCAAACCAAACACTGAGTCTACTACTGTTCAATATATTCTTCCACCTCTTCCTAACTGTGGTCAACCTCTAGTTAAATATGAACCAGACCTCCAAGCCAAAGTTAAATATCACATTAGTAAATATGTGTCATCTTACAGGTTATCTCAGTCATATGCATCATTTGTATCTCAATTATCTTCAATTTCTATTCCTAGTAATATACAGGAAGCTTTGGCAGATCCTAGATGGATCGAAGCAATGGTTGAGGAGATGACAGCTTTAGAAGAAAACAAAACTTGAGATCTTGTGTCCTTACCAACAGGGAAGAAAACTGTGGGCTGCAAATGGGTCTTTACAATTAAGCATAAGACTGATGGAACTATTGAGAGGTATAAAGCACGACTTGTGGCTAAAGGTTACACTCAGTCTTATGATGTAGATTACCAAGAGACGTTCGCACCGGTAGCCAAGTTCAATACTATGAGCATACTTTTGTCGCTAGCTGCAAACCAAGATTGGCCTCTTCTACAATTTGATGTGAAAAATGCTTTCCTACACGGAGAAATTTCAGAAGAAATTTATATAGATTCTCCACCAAGCATGACTGATTCAATTGGAATGAAGGTTTGCAAATTAAAGAAGGCTTTATATGGATTAAAACAATCCCCAAGAGCATGGTTTGGAAGGTTTACCAAGTCTATGAAGGCTTTTGGCTATAGAGCAAGTAACTTTGATCACACCTTATTTTTTAAGAGAAGAAAAGGAAAAATTACAGCTTTGATTATATATGTAGATGACATGATTGTTACAGGAAATGACCAAGATGAGATTTCTAGTTTACAACAATACATTGCATTTGAATTTGAGATGAAACAACTTGAAAACCTCAAATATTTTTTGGGTATTGAAGTAGATAGATCAAAACATGGTATTTTTCTATGCCAAAGAAAATATACTATTGATTTACTATCGGAAACTAGGCTGCTTGGGAGTAAACCAGCTGATACACCAATTGAACAAAATCATAAACTCTTTCAATGCTCAAATTCAACAAGCATAGACAGAGGAAGATACCAAAGGTTGGTAGGAAAATTAATTTATTTGTGTCATACACGTCCTGATATCACATCTGCAGTGAATGTTGTTAGTCAATTTATGTATGACCCACGAAAGCTTCATATGGATGTTGTTGAAAGGATTTTGAGATATTTGAAGTCTGCTCCTGGAAAAGGAATTTTGTTCTCAAATCATGAAAACTTAAAGGTAGAAGGGTACACTGATGCAGATTGGACAGGTTCAAAAGATGATAGAAGATCTACCTCTCGATACTTTACTTTTGTAGGAAGAAATCTTGTAACTTGGAGGAGTAAAAAACAACCTGTAGTAGCAAGATCTAGTGTTGAAGCAGAATTCAGAGGCATGGTACTAGGTGTATGTGAACTTTTGTGGATTAAAAATGTGCTATCAGATTTGGGCTTTAAACAAAATGAAGTTATGAGTTTGTACTGTGACAATACTTTGGCTATAGCAATTGCTCACAATCCTGTGCAACATGATAGAACAAAGCATGTGGAGATTGATAGACATTTCATCAAAGAGAAGCTTGAAGCTGGAATAATTTCATTTCCTTTTGTAAGATCAGAATTGCAGTTGGCTGATGTTCTCACCAAAGGATTGTCAAGAAGATTGTTTAATGAGTCTCTATTCAAGTTGGGAATGTGTGATATCTATGCACCAACTTCAGTGGGGGTGTTAAGATATGTCAAATATTCTATTAAAGGATATTAGGCAATCAAATATTGTGTTAGTTATAATTTAGATATTATTATAATTTGTACAGATTTGTGCACCTGTCATTCCTTTAATAAATGAAAAATTATAGGATCCTTGAATATATATATATATATATATATATATATATATATATATATATATATATATATATGATACTCTACTCTTTGAAATAATATATCAAAATTATTTTTTAAACTTTTTATTAGTTTGGTAAGGTTGCAAACAATGTGTAAGGAAAAGAAATCTCATCATTGTACAATGATTTTATTGTCAACACTAAATGGATTTAGATAGAAACCTTTTAAACTTGAGATATTTGGCAATCAACAAATGATTATGATGGTTATATTAGGGAACAATGGACTGCATACATAGTAGTTGTGTGTGGTTTCACCATTATAAAAGATATTAAACATGATTTAAAGGTTTTTAATAGAGAAATTTTTAAAAGTGTTAAATCAAGGAAAAAGAATATTATTAGTAAGACGAGTAATCTAAACAAGTTAAATGAAACAAAGTTGACAAAATTAAAGAATACTTTTAAAATTATAAACAAATATTTAAGTTTAAAAATATTTCAAACTTTGTCTAAATTCTTATGAAAATTATTTTTTATACACATTATAATACATCATTTGATCAAAATTATATAGAGAAAAAAAAGATTAAACTAATAATCATTCGAATTTAGATATATATCTTTCTTCTTTTAAATTTCAATATATATTGGATGGTGATAAACAAAATTAGTGACACGAACATTAAATTATTATATTATAGTAAATTAAACATCTTTGTACAATTGTGGTGGTAAAATTACACTTATGAGAATAAATTAGAAAAATAAAAGTACTTATGTAAAAATTATCAAAACAATATTCTAAAAAGTAAAAATAGACAACAAATAATAATATTAAAAAGAAGTAAGAATGATGAGGCCGATTGGTTAAGACCGAATAGTTGAGACTGAATGACTGACTTAAATATCAAGACTAAAAAGTTAACAAAAAAATCAAGACCAAGATATTAAGACCGAATGACCGACCAAAAGGTTGATATGTTGCTTGATGATGTCTTCCACAACTTTTTAATGGTTGAGTACTATTAATTCTTGGACAACATTGTCCTACGCTGCTCCTGTCTCTTGACCTTTCGGTCTTTAAAGTGTATTGTTCGTCCAAGACTTTTCAAATGTTACCTATAGAAGATACTCTAATGTTAAGGTCAGTGAGTAACCGATAAAAAAGGTATTAAATGCAGTGATGCATGTGTGTACAATCATATCTTAGATCTTTATTTATTCTAGACGTTATGAGCTTTTACCTTTTTGCTAACTTAATTACAATCCAATCATATCTTAATAATTAGTTGATTTACTTGTGATTATCATTGATTAAGTGTTAATTTGACTTTTATTTTACAACCAGTCGACTAGGATGATCGATCAATTGGTGGTGACTGATCTAAGGTGATCGACTCAAGGAAAATCAACCCAAAAATCATCGGTCCAAAGATAATCAAGGGTAATCAATCGAAAGTGATTGGTCCAAGTGATCGATCCAAAAATGATCTGTTTGGTCGATTTGTTAATCAGCCTAACTTATTGAAAACAAATATATATAACATATCCAATTATATTTTGAATTCCATCCCTTACACATAGAACTAGCCATCCAAAAATATTTCACATGCCAAGTGCTTTGAACTCTTACGTCAACTAGACACATACACTATTTAGTATGAACTATGTGTAAGTACACCCACCTTGACTCATGCAGCAGAACCGATCCCAAACTAATAAAGAAGACATAAGCCTATTTATAATTCCTGGACTCCCACCAGTGATGTTTTCAATTTTGTATCACAACGCTGTTTTAGCACTGTATATATGCAGAAAATTCCTTCTGCTGCCTAATCCAGCTTTCTCCTTTGCTTTTGTGCTAGTTATAATTCTTTGAACTTGTAAATCCTGATTTCATTCTTACAACCTCTAAGAAATCTTTTTACGAATTAAATTTTGTTTTCTGATGGTTTTCAGCAAGAATTTTGCTGTTTTTTCTTTTGTTTCCACGCTGTTCTTTTAATAAATTATACTTTATTTGTTAAATTAAAAATCTTATTGAGTTGATTAAATCTATAAATTCTTTATAAATTTATAAATTATTTAATACATCAGTGAATTATATATATATATATATATATATATATATATATATATATATATATATATATATATATATATAAGATTCCATCTTTGAGTTTAGAGCTCACAAGGTAAGGAAAGCATAGGAGGGCTATATACATAAAACAAGCAACAACAATTTCAGAAAACCTAACTTCTGGTAATACGATTCTATTTTAAAAGAAGTAAACTCCACTGGAAGGAGGAAATAAGAGGAATATAAAAAACTCAACTTGCATATCAAATCAATGTTTACCTATATATTTGCACACACATTTTCCTTCTCTATATATGTATGTAATCGTAAGTTATATCCCTTTAATATTTTGTAAACAGCTTCTTCATTTGTTTCTAATATCCAAGTCACAATGTCCTAATTCCTAAAACCAATATAGAGTTTGTTTCAATTCAAAGATAGAACCAACCTCTGTTAAGATCTGATTCAATGGCAAGGATGGTTTCCATCAGTTCAACTCTAAAGGCAAACGCATTACCAGTAAAATGAAGCCTCCTATGTATTCGCCACTGTTACGACGGTAAATGGCAGCAGAAGCAAAAAGGTCCAGGTGCTCCTCTTGCATCAATCAACGTTACATTTAGTCATCCCTACTAGTGGTTGTCTCTAGTTAAAATTTGTGACCTTGTGTTCATGGGATGGATGTTGATGTTGAAATGCTTTAAGATAGTAAATTCTCGTATGTTGTTTCCCATAATCCCCTAGGATATATTACCTGCCAAAGAGCAACTAGTTTCCGTAGTAGTCAGAGCATAGTCAAACAAAATTATCATGTCTAACACTGTTGCCCATCTTCCTAATCATCCACATAATGTTTATGCATGTTACCCTCCTTAAATCTTAGTTGTGAGTTGCATTATACTAGCATGAATTTGGTAACATTCTCCATAGTACAAATAAAGTTAGAGAAACGTCTTAACCCGTTAGTATTTTGAAATTTTTAAAGGAATAGTTGATGTGATATATAAAATATGAGATAGTACAATGTGAAAGTAACAGTTGAAAGAAATGTATTTTGGTTCTTTGTGGTAAAAGAAATGTATTTTGGTTCTTTGTGGTAGACGTTGACTTACATTAAATTAAATAGTAGAGTATATAGATATTTATAAACATATAGATTATTTTAGAAAATGTTAGTCATAATTTATCTGAAATGTTTCATATTTTTATAGATCCATAGATTTTTTTTCTCATTTTATATAGTCCCACCCAAATCCTGTTCCAACTCCTTTCACATGGGACTTTTGGGGCTAGGTCTTTAAAAAAAATCCTAATTGAATGGGTTAAAAGAATATGATCTACTTTTAGAGGGGTCAAGATCAACCTCTCGATCATGGATAGGGATGACAAAAATATTCGTGTCCACGGTACTTGCAGATAAATTCGCGATTAATAGTTATTATCTGTTGGTAGAGAGTATTTTAATACCCGCTTATAAACTGATCAGGTGCAGATGTCATACTACCCGTATCGGGTTGTTAGGTCTATCTAGGGATACTTCAAGCAAGAAATACATTGAAGAGTTGTACTGGACTAGCCGAAAATCAAAATTTATCAGAAGCTTGATCTAAAATTCCTGAAAAATTAGCTTTTTATGATTACAGCGGAAATAATCTAGCAAAAGGGGGTTATTTAGAGCGGGTTCCATGGACAATGGAGATGGAATAGATGTTCACTAGGAAGATACAACAATGGGTTAATGAGTCTTTCATCTTTGTATAATGTTCTACTTTCTCATTTCTATCCAATGTAGAACTTAAACTCATACTTGGATTCCCAACACGGTATCCATTATTCGCAAAATATTCAAAATAAAAATTTAATCTATATTTTACTAAGTTAAATTTAATTGAAACTAAAATTAATGTATATTTTATTAAATTATTTTAAATTTATATTTATATTTATTTTATATTATATTATATTTTTTATATAATGTTTTTGTAATTTTATTTTAAAAATTTATAAAATATCCTGTTTAAAAATATCAATTTTAAAATACTCACAAATATTTTTTTAAATAATAAATAGATTTTTTTATTATAATACGAGAAGATATTACTCCGACTGGATGAGTTGTTATTCTTAGTTATAGGCCTAAACGACACCTTTACCCAGAACAACCAGTAAGTCAGTGGTTAAAATCAAATTGAAATCTTAGAAAAAAAAAGTGTAGAAATTAAGTGCCAACCTTGATAAAATGCTCATACTTCTTGTTCCGGAGCCCAAACACATCATGATGAAGATTCTTAAGCCACCCTTCTCCTTTCTCACCACCTTAATTAGAATGACACTCAAAATCAAAACATAATCCCATGATTTCACTCAACAATAATGCCACAGGAGCCAATCTCAAACTCACCTCCGTAAACCATTTATAGAACCTTGTCTCATCATCAGTAGAACTTTGAAACTGAGAATAGTAAACTGAGGTCACCTGAAAAAACTGAAAATTGTGACATTGTAACAACAATCAGTGTAGTGTTCTGCTTACATCCTTGTTACTGATGCAAGCAAATTGGATTGAAAAAATTGACCCCAAGTACTTATTTTCTCCAATTCGTCATCTAAAAAGATTGAACTAAGTTCCAGACTAGATCACTAACCCTTAAAAGAAAATAAGAACCTATATAGCTAAGTATATAGCTAAATAACTCAACATGTCTTTAGATTAGGCTATCAAGACTTTATTAACAAAGACCATATATATGTACGGATATGTATATATAGCTACTAACTAATACCATTTTATGAACAAAAATTATTGTCTTTTGGTAACAGACCAAACACTTTAAAATTCTTTATCAACTAAAAATACCAAAACCCTTTTTAGTATTAAGTGTAGAGAATATGCAAACAACTAATGTTTAGGACAGACATTATACCCTGGGAGATGTCATTAATGATCTATTTATTTCATCATACAATAGTATTAGACATTACATTCATGGATTATAACTATAAATGTCTGTCTTATCAGAAAGACTCTTTAATTATTGCTTCACTCGGATTCAATACTTTCACACATTAAACTCATAAAAAACAACTGAGAAAATTAAAATTAACACATTTTATATGGGAGCATAAAAATTATCCAATACTTGAACCATTCATTCTTAATCTACTGATCACCGGTTTACTACTAGTTGAACCTGCAACTGATAATTATGGAACAAACTTTTGAATACAAATGATGTGCAAGATGACTTGATCAATCAATTCAGGAAAACCACAATAAATCTTTTCTTAATAAAAAAAAATCTTATGTTGCAACTAGAATTATAGCACAGTCAAACAAACAAACGAAAACTGAAATTATAAACAGAAAGACAATGTCGATATAAGTGACAGAAATTATACAACCAAGACGCAAGTGACATAAGATCAGAAAAAAGAAACAAAGGCCAAGGCAATTGATTGATGTCGAGATACCAAAATCAGATATCGAATGTATTTTAAACCCCAAAACCCTATTTGAGAAACCCAAAAGCGATACCAACATTTGAAATCGATGATTTTAAACCCTAAATCCTCATTTAAAAAAAATAAAAAATCAACATCTTTGTACAATGAAGTGCAATTGAAAATTAAAAAGTGGAATTAAAAATTAAAAAAAAAAGATAGGAAACAACTACTATCTTTACCTTCTCCAACCCCAAGCATCTTTGTACTCCAGCATGTAAGAGTAATTTAATTTAGCCATGAGCTCCATTTGAAACAATAAAAGAGGGAGCTTTACTATTTTCTTTTGTCAAAACTAAGAAGGTAAGAAATATTTCCAAAGGAATGAAGGGAAATCTCTCCTGAAGTCAGTCAAACCATTATTAATAAAAAAAATTTAAATATATTTTTAATTCATTTTAAATGAAAATACTATTTTTTTTAAAATTTAAATTAATTTAATTTTTTTATTTTTAAAACATGAATTTAGTTTTTTTAATCAAATTTTTATTAAAATTTATTTAATATTTTAAATATATTTTATGGTAACATTTGACACGGCTTAACACACTTTTAAACTAAATTTATGATATTTTTAAAATTAAAAAATTAAATTAAGTCAAAATTTTGAAAATAAACTAATTTTAATTTTTTCTTAAATTTAAAAGACAAAAACATATTTAACTCTTAATAAAATTATATTTACAGAAAAATTAATTTCACAATTCAACTCATAAAAATGATATATCACATTGTGTTCATTTGTAAGCATAAAAGTATTATAATCAGTACTTTAGATGACAATGACGAGTATTGAATAGCAAAACCCTACAATATTTCATTAAATGAAACCACCGCTGGAGTTTACTGATGTTTTTCAGTCTGTTTGTGTCTTTGCACAAGTATTAATGTTACTTGTGGAATTAGCACATACCCAGATGAACAGTTTATGTAGAACAGGAATGAAGCATAACCAACTGCTACATCATAGATTTCAGCAGCGTCTTTGATCTAGGTTCTTGTCTGACATTTTATACTCTGAAACCCTGTTTGGACGTCATTTGCATGTGTAGTTTTTGTTCACATCACATAAGAAAAAAACTGATATTGCTGCACAATAGAATACAAGGAAACAAGGTCTGCTTCCTTCCAGTGAGAAGCTTCCTTTGACTGAGTTTTCCTGGTAGTAAGGCCTTATTGCTGTGTCTCAACTAAAAGAAAATTGGGTGTTCATTGCTAGACCTTCGGTGATTCAAATAAGTTATCATATTGGCTGTGTTTGTTGAATTTGGAAGAGGGACATTTTGAAAGATAGGGAACAAAAAAAGAGAGAAAGGAAAGTCTTTTATTCTTATAGAGTGTAATGTATAGGTTGGGCATGTAGTCCATGTACTTACAGACTCTTCAGGAATCAATTATTCCCTATGATTATAACAAGTGAGGCAACTTCCTTGAAACCAATACCCATGAACATATTAGTATTTTAGCACCTCACTAGCGTTCAAACTTCAGTGTTGGTAGTGTTCAAACTTGAATAACAGTTCTAACCAACATAATAGAAAATGGGGAATTATTTGTACAGTTCTAGCCAACAATACATTTATAATCAATTTTAGGTAGTTTAAAAACTTTGTACTGGAAGGTTGAAATGGGAAAATTATCCTTGTATACTTCCAAGTTGCTTCATTTGTGGACCAACTTCCATATTATAGAACTTCAATAGTTGCCGCAGTGGGCCATTTTCCATATTATAGAACTTCTACAGCTGAAATGGTATGGTGTGAGTTTTAAAGTTGTTTTTGGAAATATTATCTATATAGTTTAATAAGGCATTTGATAATAAGAATTTTTATAATTACTACAGATTTTTACTAAGGAAATAAATTCTGATATATTCAAATTTATTTATCAACAAATTTTATTATTTATATTAGTGATGAAAATTTTCATAGATAATAAATTCCTTGGTTATTTATCAACTGCAGAATTTATATTATTAACGGATATGCTTTCATTGGTAACGTATTTTATGATTTTTTTTTTGTCAATAAATTTTGTCGATAAATAATAACTCTGAATTTCAATGGATATTTTTTGTCAATAAATTGAGTGTTAAATTTTTCATTCAATTTGATAAAGGATTTTATATATGAAGAGGAGATGAGTAAGAAAAAAAAGAGAATGAAGAAAAAAAGGAGGTGAAGGAGAACGACAAGAAGGCCAGAGCTTGTGGCGATTACAGGGGCACAATGATGATATGATAGTGACGACTTGGAGACAACGCAAAAGTGAGTCATTTTTCATATTATAAAACAAATGATGATATAATAGTGACGACTTGGAGACAACGCAAAAGTGAGTCACTTTCTATATTATAGAACTTCTACCGTTAAAATGGTGTGGTGTGAGTTTTAAAATTGTTTTTGAAAATATTTTTTGTATAGAGTTTAGTAAGGCATTTGATCATTTTTGTAATTAGTAACGAATTTTTATTTCTCATAATAAATTTGTTGATAAATCCAAATTTATTTAACAATAAATTTTATCAACAGAATTTAGAACTTAAATTAGTAATGAAATTTTTTATCGCTAATGATTTCGATAGTTAGATTTGTTGGTAAATTAGAATGTGTATTAGTAACGAATACTTTAATTGGTAATGTATTTGACGATTTATTTTGTTAATGAGTTCCGTCGATAAATTATAACTCTAAATTTTAATTGATTTTTTTGTCGACAAATTAAACGTTACATTTCTCATCAAGTTTGATAAAAAAAAAAAAGTTATATATAAAGAGGAGATGAGTGAGAAAAAGAAGAGAATGAAGAGAAGGAGGAGGTGGAGGAGGATGACAAGGAGGGCAGAGCTTATGGCGAGAGCAAGGGTGCAATGATGATGACAATGACAACTTGGAGGCAATGTTAATGTTAGACAATGACTCAGAGCTGCGCAACAGTGATTGCTAGAGTTAAAGTAGGTGAAGATAGAAGAGAAAAATGAAAAGGAAGAAAGAGAGGAGGAAGAGGGAAATAAGGAAAATGAGCTAACAGTGGCACCGGTTGATAAAGTGACAATGGTGAATACACGACAAAAAGAAAAAGAGGAAAAGAAGAGGACGATAAGAAGAAAGAAGAAGACTTAGTTGCTAACTTTACCGATGAAGTTTATCAATGATCAAAATTCAACAATAATTACCAACTAATATTTACTAACAAACATTTAGATATTTATCGACGAAATTGTTGTCATCAGTAATTATTGGTAAATCATAAAATTTGTCGATAAAATTTATTGACGATTACTTTATCGATGATTTTTTTATTGTTAGTTATCCATTGGTAAAATTGAAATATCAACGAATTTTTGTTATTTCTAATGAATTATGTTTGTCGATACTATACAATTTTCTTGTGAACTGTCTTAATTTTTTTTTTTTGGCTTTTTGGTTTTCTCTTTCATATATGCATATTAAAAATATCTTGTAAAAAAAGAATTATTAATAATTTCTTCATAAACATGATAATTCACCTTGTAGTATCTACATAATTATGAAATAATGAAGATAAAATTTCTAGTTATACTAGTTAAACATGAGTTTAGACTAGTGCTAGTCTATAAAACTTAAGCTTTTTTTCTCCTTTTTGTTATTAGGTGATTTTCATAGAAGATTATGATATTTGCACATCCTATTTCTAAGCATTGTTTGTAATTTGTCAAGGCAAAATTTGTTTTACAACAAAAGTGTTAGCATAAAGACAATAATGTATTAAAATCTGAAACAAAAGCAAACTCAAAGCATCTAAATAGATCTTTTTGTGACTTCTATAGATAGAAATAAAGTCATGCATAAAAGTTTGTTAAATGAACGAATGTAAAAAGACTTAAAAGAAACATACGTGATTTGTGCATTTTCATTTTTTATTTTTAAATGCTTCGCATATATTGTCTACTTGAAAACATAAAGAGAAAGTTATATTTGTAAATCAATAAACAATTCTCTATGGTATCAAATAAATCTTTGGTGTAAACTTTTCAAAGTATTTAAGTTTTAGTCAACCTCTTTCTAGAAATAACTATTTATTTCAATAAGTTAGTTGATAAGTGTTTAACAACTATTAATTGGTTAATATCACAAAATCTATATATTTTCAAAATACGTTTCAAAATGTGTATTTTATAATGTAAATTTTTTAAAATAAATTTTGGACTGTGAAATCCGAAAAATATTAAAAAAGTACTTTCGAATTTGGTGAATCCACTTTTTCTTCTCCTTCCTTTCCACTTCACGCTTCTTTGGATTCATAGCAGGTGTTATAGGGTCCGAAATAGGGATGACAAAAAAATTCGTACCCGCGGATAAAATCCGCGGCGGATAGTTGATACCTGCGGATATTTACTACCTGTAACCCGCGGGTAGCGGATATTTTAATATCCGCATATAAACGGGTCGGGTGCGGGTATTATACTATCCGTACCCGCGGATACCCGCTACCCGCAAAAAATAAAAATAAAAATTTAATTTATATTTTATTAAGTTAAATTTAATTAAAATTAACATTAATTTATATTTTACAAGATTAAATTTAATTAAAATTGAATTTAAATTTATATTTAATTTAATTTATATTATATTTTATATATTTTTTGTAATTCTATTTAAATTATTTTAATAATTTATTAAAATATATTTTTTTAAAATATTGGTGGGTATCCGCGGATATCCACGGGTATCCGCAGGTTTTAAAATACCCGCGAATATTTTTTAAGCGGGTATCCGTGCGGGTAACGGATCGGGTAGAGGATGGATTTTTTTTTTGTCGGGTCGAGTTGCGGGTAGGCACTATCCGTGCCCGACCCGACCCGTTGTCATTCATAGTCCGAAGGAGTAGTAGCGTCTGGTGTGGGACTTGAAGATTAATCATTTATGATTTTTATTATAATTTAAATGAGGGTAAAAATGGAGATATCAAATTTTATGGGATTAGGGAAGAAAAAAAAAGGGATGTGTAGAAATAAGTAGCCTTCTACAAATTGGACCTACAATAAGCCCAGCACAATCAATCCCCATATACACTTTTACACAATAAAACACAGACTACAAAGAAAAACTATACTTTAACACTCAAAAAAGTCAGATCCACATGACAACTATTTCAATAATATATTAATATATATTGGTGTTTTAAGTTAAAAAATAAAAGAAATCTAATTAAAATATTAATATTTTGGATTATGTAATAGATGTATTTTGTTTGATGGATGTGAAAGTATCAAATTTGGACTACAAAATGGGTAGTACTACATGCGAAAACAAACAATTCTAACCATAATCAATTGGGTAACGATAATAAAGAGGAATAGAGTGAGAAACAAAGTTATTAAACTCGAGAATTTATGAAAACTCGAGAGTTTATGTAAACTCGTGAGAGTCAAGGAAACTCGTGAGAGTCAAGGAAACTCGACTCGTAAACTCGTAAAAATTTACTTCACATGAAAAAATATTATATAAATAATATCTTAATTCAAATAAGTCTACAAAATTATATAACTTTAAATAAATAATATTTATAGATAAATATTGTAAAACATAAATATTTGAATTATTCTCATTAATTTTGATGCATTTCATTAAGGAGGTGAGGCGATGGCGATGACCATGGAGAGAGACAGAGGGGCACAAGAGATAGTGACAATCAGGTCATGAAACCCTAAACCCCAAACGACCTCAATTTTCTTAATATTTCCACTTTTCAAGCTTGTAGAATCGCTCCAAATTCGCGATTTTACACGATCCTACCGATTTCACAGTCAATTTTATCGAGTTTACGCAAAAAAAAGTTTACTTTCAAGTTAACTCAAAAGTCATGTCTGAAAAAGTAAACTCGTACGAGTTTATGAATTAACTCGAGAGTTTGATAATCATAGTGACAAACAATCTCAAACTAAAAAAAAACTACTTGAGTAATGAATATCAAATCTTAGAAAGGAACATTGTTGAAGAAGAAAGCATAAACACTACACAAATATATATCAAGCAACGCTGACAAGTCGGCACCTTACGCTTGCATAAGCTACCGTTTTTATTCTTAAATTCATGACCTGACTCAGGTTTATATATCCTAACGCAATAGAGCCAAATTAGAACCGTAACTTCTTATAGTAGCCCAATAGGCCTAAGTTAACGGAAAAACATACAACATAAATAAGTTCTCTAGTAGCACAAGGGAAATTCCAAGTTGAGAGAATCCCACCTAAAATAACTAACCATATAAAATTTCTCCCTTCTCTTACCTATTATTCTTCAAGAGTCAACATCCATGATTGAAGGAAATACAAGAGGGACTCCAGACGTAGCTTTTACTAGGCTAAGGCATTTCTCAAATCCCAAACTATTGACTCAATTTTGAGATGAAGTAATTAGTGAAGCTCTAGCCACAATATTGCTCTGACTTTTAACTGACTTTAGCGTGAGGAAGCCTCACCAACTTTAAAGAGTAAAAAGTTATCATAGTATTAGCATCTTCACATTGGCATAAAATTTTCTAGTTGAAAATGAAAATCTGCACTTTTATTTGTAGGTTATACACTAGGAAAATACATTAACATAAAATCCCTGAGACCAGGGGAAGGAGGTAAACTCTCATACATGCTTGTTTCCGTTCAATATTATCGGCTAAAGGTTGCCTTAGCTTGAAGTAAATTACAAGCATTTATAGAACTAAAATAAGAAAAGACCAAATCATAGAGTTGTTTGCTCTCAGTTGCATTAAAAACTACGTAGCTGACAATGACTATTCTGTAAGCCAGATGTGTTCCTTGACGTATCATCCTTGAGTTCCATTTGCATTGGATTGCTTCCCTTGTTGGGGTTTTGCATCCCCCATCTCCATGAATTCCTCCACTGTTGGGGCTTTTTTCCCCGTATCACCTTTATTATCTCGGTATACGACATACAATATCAGTTGCATTGCCCCCAAAGCAGAACCAACACCATTAGGTACCTGAAAAACCATACATGAACCTTACTCTATTCTTCTTCACTGCCAATAAATTAACATAAAACTACCTTCTACGGTTAAAGAGTTAAAATTGAAAAGTGACTTACTGCAACAAATGGGTCACGGCCTAGCAGACCGAAGATAAACCAGGAAGTGCCGCAGAGAAACACAAACAGCGACAAGAAGAAGGGCATGAACTCCACGCTCTTGGTTTTGATCACTAGTCTCTGCACGTAGTTTTAAATCCACCATTAACACACACCCACACTTAGTTGGTTTTGAATCAACAAGTACTAGTAGTATTCAATTTGATGGAAGATTAGCTTACCATAATAGAGAGTGGAGAGCCATACATGATTATGGAAAATATTGCAGCAGCAAAGCCGCAGAAGAGCTTTCTTGAATTGCCGTGAAGGGCAAAAAGGGACACAAAAACAACAGCAGAGAACACAGAGAGCACGAAGGTGAAGAGACCAAGAATTTTAGCCTTCTGCTTTTTGGGGGCCAATACGATGAAGATCAACACGTATACGATCTCAATCAAAGATCCAGTGCCATTCACTGTTGACACTAATATATTGTGGGGAGACACAAAAGGTAGACCATACCTGTGGATTTTAAAAATTACCAACAGCCAAAAAAGATTTACCAGGAACTAGCTATCTTGGTTTTAAAGTAGTTTTAATCAATTATACACTTCAGATTAGAACGTGAGTCATAATATGTAAAATAGATTACGAGAGCAAACAAACCAATCGGTTACAAATACAGAACAAAACAACGATATACCATATAGAAGCTAGCAAGATAAGGATATATAGTTTCCTACGCAAAGATTTATTGAGCAATTGAAAGCGAAAATTCAACCACTGTTTGAATTCTAGTCCGACAAATTATTGAGCTCTCCCAAAAAACAAAGTTTGTCCCTGTCATTTGCACACTTTAATGATTAAACCAATAGACAAGCAACTTCTGTCAATCAAAAGGCAACTTACGAAAATATTATTATCCGGGTATAAGAATTGACAATTTACAATTAACATCAGGAAAAAGGAGGCATAAATAAAGACAATTGAAAGAAGTGACGAAAATGAGCACCACAAAATTTAAAAAGAAAGTACACGAGATCTGATAGAAGATTTGGAGGAGGAGGAGATCACAAAGGCATGCAGTAAAAAGAAAGAACATGCGAGAAGCTTACCATGCTGAAAGGAGACAATTGAGCAGTGTCATGACATATGGAATGCCCGAGAATTTCTCTGTTGATCTGTTCTGTATAATCCTCTTGAATGTGATCCTACGAACCCCAGTTCGTCACAAATTTCACTCAAACTTGCACTATTTCGCATATTGATTAACAATACAAAAACAAATGCTACTTTTATATTCACAGATAGTTGAATTGCTCGATTTGGTATATCATGTTCATGATTTTGAATGAGTTGCCTTTAGCTCCAAAAACTAAGTTCGTAAGACATGGGTTACACATGCACTATTCTATTTACATCACTAGTCAAATCTTTAAAAGGTTCTCTAAGAACAAAAACTATATATTTTGAGCATGAAACTCATAATACTGAACAGCAGTCCAATATAAATTAAACAAGTACAATAACAAGTTTTAATATCAAATATCATTTGGCTTTATAACTTAACCCAAAAGGCTATCTCAAAATGTGATTCATCAGAGTTGTTTTATTTATATACATGTACCAATATAGTATAGGTGAGACCTCAAAAATAGTTTAACAGGATCCATGGGAAAAAGAAAGTAAAGCCACAACAGTTTAAGAGAGAGAAACGGAGAGAGGAGGAGAAAGCTGTGTAATGCATACACTGGAGCCAAGAAGAGGAACAGAGCGGAAGCATTCCCTGTGCCAGAAAGAAGAACAATGAGAAACAGAGAAACCAAAAGTTCAGAAGCCAAGACTCCACAAGAAAAACTTCCATCAGGGTAACAAGAAAAAATGAGAGAAACTCCTGCAAAACTTGACAGGGTGTTAAACCTACCAAATATGCCAAACAATAAATGTGCAACATCCATGACCTTTGCTCTCTTGTTATCCTTTTTTTTTTTTTTCTTTCTGCCTAATCTGCAGAAGAGAGTGGGGAAAAAACTTTGGGAGTTTGGAGTCCCAAAGTGCTGAAATAAAACCTGTTTCTTTGGAAATGGAAATGTGCTACGATGATAGGAGAGTACAAGTTAGTGGGTATTTATAGGAAAAGGAAAGTAGTGCAAGGTTAAATACAGTATCATACTGTATTTTAGTCTTATCTTGGGATTCGATGTCGAGAACTGTTTTCCTTCGCAACCGTAATCATAACATAACCATGTATTACAGGGTCTTTGTCATGTGTCTGATTTACGCCAACCCAAAATAATGCAGATGCTTATGCCACATATATATATCATTGTCATACTCTTACATAACTCACGGGATGAGGAAAAGGAAAAAATATATATAGTAGTTCCACATGAAATCAACACGAGACATGTGTGCAGTGCAACAGTGCTTCTTCTACCATAAAGGAACTGTTGCAATCAGATTTTAACGTAACAGCAACACATAAATAAATATAATTAACCACTGGGTAAATTTCCCCATGGATCATTTTGTAACTGGACAGGAACCAAGCAGAAAAGGAGCTTGCTGGGTTTCCGAAAGTATTTTTGTTCTTTTATAAATACAGAAAACAGTAAATTAGCCTTGTGACATAATGTGAGTTCAATTGTTCAGACTTTATGTTTCTCTTTCGGGAACAAACTGGGGAGAGAAGAATAGCAAGTAAGAAATTGATTCCAATGCTCCAAAACGTATTTTTCGAGAATTGGAGGTCATAGGAATTGCTGTGTTTTAACAAAAGAACTATATCTGTTGGTTTGGTTTGGTTTTGTTTAATTTCCCCTAGACAATCATAATATTCCTGAATCCTTTGGTGAACAACCCAAGGCCTCGATTACGTTGTGAATCGTGCAATTTGCTTTGTAATCTGAAGCTGGATAAAGTTTGTCAATATATAAGTTTCGGATGTAGATCCTCTCTGGTTTGAAAATCTAACTGCATTCAAATTATGCTTTATCTATTTCATCAATATTATATTATTGGTTTAGTTATGCATTTTTTTTCTTTTTTTAAGCAATTGACAGTAATGAATAATATATAAAGAAAAATATTGAAAAAACACTAATATTATATTATTGGTTTAATTATGCATTCTTTTTCTTTTTTTAAACAACGGACAATAATGAATAATATATAAAGAAAAATATTGAAAAAAATACGAAGTATCTTTAAAGAAGAACGGATAGTAAATAAAGATATTTTAGAAATATTAAAATATTTTTTAATCACAGATAAATGTATAGATTTTTTTTTTATCAAAGTAGTGTAATTTTCTTTTAAATTTATCAAAATTGGGTAATTTTACAAAAATTATAAATCATGTTAAGGTAATATTATTTTAGTTCACAATTTTATTTAAGTTAAAATCGTATTATTTAAATATGAATTTTATTAATACTGAATAAAAATCATATCATTTTAACACAATTTCAGTTTAAATTAAAATTGTAACATTTTGATATGAATTCATTTTAAAAATACTTTACACTAAAATCATATCATTACTAAAACCTTTTTAAAGATAGTATGACTTACTTGTATCCATAACTTTCTTTAAAATATTATCCATTTTCGTAAATTTTAAAAAAATCACTAATTTCATAAAAAGAAAAACAAATGTATAAAATACACTAGTGCATAAATAGTGTTTAACGCGTTTAATGTTTAACGAAATAAAATCCAAAGCAAAAAATGACTAGTGACATCTTTGTAAATAAAACGTTATTATAGAAGTCGGTTCCTTCACGATAAGTCAAGTAAGCTTTAGACATCGATCCTCCCGATCGGACGTCAAATCCCCATTTAGACGTTCCCCCTCTCCCTCCTCCCCCCGCCCCCTCCTAGATCAGACGTCTAAACGGTCCAAAAATAAACGTCAGTGCCCCCTAAATCACACGTCAATTAATCTTCGATCGCGTTCGCATTCGTCATTATTGGTATAAGGTATGTTTGATTAATTTTCTTCCAATTAATTTATTTTGCACCAATTAACTTTAGTTTGCACCGATTAAATTTCGTTTGCACCGATTAGTTTTGGCTTATGATGCAGTTTTATTCGTCAGTTGATAAATCTTGACAACGGCAACAAGTGCCTAATCTCCATTGCTTGAAACTCACAGTATATACAATTTTATGATGTGCTATAATGATTTTCTATATTTCAGGTGTGGTAATACTGTAGAAACAAATTAATTTCTTTTTAAAAAAATAAAAATAAAAAGAATGTGGGTTTAGGAGGGGTTTGACATCAAAATTGACGTCCGGGAAAGGAGATCCGACGTCCAATTGGTATCTCTCGATAAGACATCGGATCTGAATTTGACGTTAAATGTCGAAAATAATAGACGTCAAAAGTCTTTTTTCAGTAGTAATATAATAGATAATACTATATTTCTAAAAATCATGAAAATCACAATAAATAATTTCAACAACAAAAAAACTTAAATTTATATATATATAAATTTATATATATATATATATATATATATATATATATATATATATATATATATATGAGATTTTACCTATTTTTGACAGGTTTGGAAGAGATGCAAAGCTTTTTGTCAAAACATTGGGCTCTTTGTCAATAATAGGTACAAATTGCAAAAGAACATGTGTTAAAAATAAAGTGTTAAAAATCATTACGTTTCCACAAGGTATGTCAAACATAAAAGCGTTATATTTTGATCTTCATTTTATTTAAAGTCGTTCTTACACTTTCGAAACATGTCAAATAATGTCATAGTTTCAAAGACCAAGGTATGTCTATGTGGGCAGCCATACGCATGTTTTGTTCTTTTGTTTTAAATCCATTGACCATGCATGGCATAGCTACTTACGTGATAAGAGACTTTAAGACCTTTCGTATCCGCGAAACAAAAAGCTTCTAAACATAATCCAAACATGATAACTTTTTTTAATATAGGTGAATAAGAACAAAAACATCATAAAAGAAGAAGAAAAACTGCGTACAAGAATAAGATACCTAATCTAGTTGTTTAATTCAGATGTTGTAATAATTATTTTGTTACTAGAAGAGTTGCTTTTGCTTGAGGTTGAGTTCATGAGGCTTTTGACGCATCCAAACATCATGTGCAAGGAGAACGAATGAGGAAATAGAAAGAAAGAAAGGAGTTAATAGCTTTATTTGGATGCATGGGGCCATTGCTGAAATGGAAAACCTAACAAAATGATTGAATGATGTATGTGTATGTGTATGTACGTATAGAGTAAGTATGAAAGGTGGGATGGTAGATAGGTATTAGGTATGCCCTTTGTAGGACGGCTCTTCCTATGAATTTGTGTGGCTTAGAAACTGAGTTCTCTACTTCTGTTTGGAGAAGCATTAATGATAATGAAACATAACACCATATTGACGCAAACTTCATACCCATACCAACACCCCTAATTTTTTCTATTTCTTTCTATCTTAATTCATATCAAATTAAAGACCTGCACGCAATTTCCCTTGTCATTTTTTAATTATCACACTCTCTTCTTTAGGACTTTGTCTTACTAACTTTCTTTGAAAATAAATAAAGAAAAAACATATTTAATCATATATAAAAAAAAAATAACGTCTTGTATGTTACAAATTTAGACAGTATTTTTTGCAACATTATTTTGCTATTTTGGTATCACCTTATTTTATCCCACCCTTGTCTTTCTTTATATTTATAACATTTATCATGAAAATACCTGTCCTCACTCACAAGCTGTTAAAAATTCGTGTTAATTTTTTTATTATTTATGAAAAGTCGTTAGACTAATAGATTACCATAAATAAGAATAGTTTGTAAGACTCTGAACTCGTG
Source organism: Vigna angularis (assembly GCF_016808095.1). Taxonomy (NCBI): domain Eukaryota; kingdom Viridiplantae; phylum Streptophyta; class Magnoliopsida; order Fabales; family Fabaceae; genus Vigna; species Vigna angularis. The sequence continues at coordinate 29,027,332 of NC_068973.1, read as the reverse complement.
GGTAAAAAAATTTATCATGAAAAGGTATTGTTTGATATAGCAAAGGTGTCAGCACTCTGCTTTAACTCATTGCCCTGCGCAGGGGATAACTGTGCAAACAAGCTGCAGAAAAAACATATTTAATCCTTCAATAGGGCAAAAATATCAATTTCTTAAGAAAAGCAAGATTGAGTGAAGAAAACGTAACATTTTATTTAGTATTACGTTAATTAATGGAATCAGAACAAAATTGGTACAGATTTGTTTCTATATGATTATATGAAACAAGATTATAAACAAAATAGCTTCTGGTTTTTGCTGTAATTACTATATTTGAGCTTAGAATTTGTACAGGGAAACACATTGCCAAGAAAGACAAGAAGACAAGAAGACAAGAACTATAGACGAAAGCCGTGTAAATGAACTTCTGAAAGAAAGAGTAATATTTGCGGATTCAATAACATAAACTATATAATGTTTTCAAGGCATCAAGATAGTATAATTATCAAGATAGGCAACAGAACAATGACTTAACTACAACAAAATTACGAAGCCACCCGACATGAAGAAACTAATAGTGGATTAAGCATAATTTGGTGGTGAAGAAATTAATGTTGCCAACCTTCCCTTCAAGAGATTAACTTTCTTTTCCCAGCTTTTTTATGTCTCCACCGAAAGTGATAAGACTTTTATATCTACACGTCTTTTTTGCTCATTATACCTTTTTCCAAAACTAAGTGTTTTCCAGGGTTTCTAGTTTTTTTTTTTTTCAGTTTACCTTGTTGTAGAACTTCACAAGATAAAATGACAAAATTTAAAGCCTAAGGGAGGAAGTTTTCATGGAATCATACCTCACGGTAGATTTTGAATTAGGATCCTTTCATATACATGTTTCCTAATCTATAAAGGCAGTATATATGGTTAAGCTTTTCATGCATCAAATCATTCTGACTTTCTCAAAGAAATTGAGATGCAGTTAAGTTGTAAAAGCACTACATCGCTATCTAGTTTCATTTATTATTCTCACTTTCTCACTTTCTCACTTCCTCTCTTCCTCTCTGTATCAGTCCTTTTCACTCTCTTTGAATATGTTGGCCACTGAACCTATTTTTGGATGAGTCCATGACTTAAATCCCATCAATACCTTCCATTAGTATGGGCATGTTACCAAATATTCCTTCATTTTAAATGGTTTAATATTTTACTTGGACTTTTGAAACCTCCAGTTCAGCCTCAAGATGACAGAAAACAACCATCAAACCCAGAATTCTATGCCATCATACAGAACGGTCAACCAAATAGCCATATAAAGTATCATCCTACTCCACATTGATCTCTTGGGCTAAAACTCTGAGACTTTATTTTTTGGAAACTCTATACGGAAGACTATTTTCCTCACATCACCTCGTGCACTGTCATCTTCACGTATCCAACAATGATTGGTTATGTATCTGCTCTCATCTTTATTGAAAGCAATCTGCACTTCATAAGGTAAACCCACAAAACCAGAATCATTGCCTTGAGACAGAACTTTGAGAAATTAAAACACGTCCCATCACGAGGTTCCATAGTCTGTACCATTGCAGGTACGTGTTCCTTCAAAATTAGTTTACTTTATGAATGAGTTTACAGTTTACCCATTACCAACAGTTAAACCAATATTATCGACATATTGTTGATAGTGGACCAGTGAGGAAATTCTTTTCAACTGTAGAAAAATATATATTAAATATATAGAGAGAACCAGAATATTTTTCAGCAAGAATTCAGAAAAAGATAAGGGTATATAGGTAGAATTATAGGAACACGTTATATGCTAAGTGAGAATACTTGTGGTGGTTATAATTTAAGAATATATCTATAAGAGAATTCGCATTAGTAATTATGGATAGCAGTTGTTAAATGGTGATTTGATGTGAATTTTGGGTTGCCATGATGGCATCCCAACAAGGTTAGTTGGATTTGATGCTGCAATCGACATATGCCATGATGTAGAGTAGACATGTTGATATTGATGCATTATTGAAAATGGGTTCTAGAAGAGATCAAACTCCATCCTTCTCTGTAGGTAGAATCTGTTTAAAGATTGCAGCTTTATATTCCTTATGCGTTATACGAGTCAAGTTATGATGTAATAGGGAATTATTTGTTTCTAAGAAGTACACGGAAAAACGATAAATAGAAAAGGATGTGGGTCAGTTTTTCAACCACATGATACGAATCGAAATGTGACTTTGAAGATGGTGCCAAGTTTTCTATCCGACTTTGGTTTATGATTGTGTTAAGGTTTGTTTTAGATTCGAGATAATACCATGTTCATTACCTAATTTTAACACATTCATTCTTATTAAATCTTCTTAGTAAATTTCCTTAAAAGACTCACCACCAACATGGAAAATCAAGTAAGCCTTAAACACCAACTAGACAATGTTATATACAAACTCCATCCTTAAACAACATAACACACACTAGTGCAGCGAGGGGATTTTACCGCGGTTATCTTTCACTATACGTCGCGGTTTACGAACCGCGGCATATTCAGCCGCGGTAGTAAGGCAGACACTTTAGGCCGCGGTTATGACCGCGGTATATAGGTTGCCGAATATGCCGCGGTTGTCCAAGGAACCGCTGCCTAAATCCATTAATTTTAAAAAAAAGAAATTGTCCACGATATGTCGCGGTTGAAACCGCGGCAAAAGACTGCAGTATATGCCGCGGTTGTAGCACTAACCGCAGCCATATGTCTCATTTAAAAAAAAAACGAAACACTATAGGCCGCGGTTGTGGTCACAACCGCGGCATATTCCCCTGCAGTTTTTTAAAATTGCAGGTCTGTTTTTGTGATATCCACTACCATAAAAACAGACCTGCATATAAAAACATGTACACAAATTCAATTTGAACATAACAAACACATGTTCAAATGTATTTCAACATCAAATAAAGTACAAAGTCTAAGAAAATTCAATCTAATCAAATGCAATGTTTAAATCTAAGAGCTATTGTATAATCTAATTATATACTTCGCAACAGCGTTCCTAATGAATAATAGTGACTTCTCAGGAACTGGTGTAGTAGTCTTGAATCTCTGCAAAAGACAATTCATATTAATTAGTGTATATGAATTCAACATTTGGGAAAAAATCAAAATTTGTTAAAGTTAAATATTACCGTTTCCCAGCGACTTGTGATGTGAGAACGAACAATATGGGCCATCCAATACATTACATAGTATCCGCACTTATATGACCCATTTTGTCTGTTACACTACAATATATCATCACAGTTGATAATAGTTAGTGAATAACATTAAAATAAAACAATTATAACAAAGTATGGCTTTAGCATATGTCAAACCTTGAGAGAAATCCAAGCAATCTTTCTACTATTAACAATTGATCTCCCACCCATCATTATACTTGCTGGAATAGAACTGTATATAAAAAAAGGTTTTAGCATTCATTTATATAACAAAGAAAGTCCAAACATTGAGGTTCTTACCAATCAATTGCTTGTCTGAGTTGTGTGGGAGGAGGCCTGTGCAATGAACAGAACCACAAAGCATAGTTGTCTTGCATAGACATAACAAGAAGTTGCCAATGGCGCCTGAAATTCATAATAACGTAACTATTAAATATTAAAATCACATATGGAACATTATTATGTTAACAAAGTTCACTTACCCGGATATATAAGGCAAAAAGTATATTTTCTTGCCCCTTCCAAAACTTCTTATCAGATTCATGTTGATCTGATCAAAATCATTTGATTCATGAATTGATTGGGGATCAATGAATCCATAATCATCAGAACGCCCCAACTTGTTACTAACCCCAGACATATACCTGAAATCAAAAATTAACTTTGATATAAGGATACTTGATATATAAATCAATTTTATATATAAATAATTGGTCATAGACTTACATCGTCCAAAGTTGAATAATTGAAATATTCAACTCTTGTGTTCCCGACGCAAGCTCACGGACATCTTGGCTATTAAGGTATATTGGGACCTCAGAGTCTGTCCCAAATACATTAGCATCATACTCAACCTCCAAAGGCTTATCATCAAGGATGTCAGCAAGTACATGCAATGAAGAAAGAGGGTCATCCTCAGATAGAGGAATCTTCTGTTGTGCCTGCGTCTGTTGTTACATGAAAAGATAAGATAAGTTTTGACATCAAAAACCTTTAAAATTGAGAAGTGTTTCATACCGCAGATACACCGTCTTTCTTCCATGTTTCAATTGATGAGCTGCAGTGTTTTCTTCACATATAAGACACGCTTTATGACCCTTGACACTGTATCCTGACAAATTACCATAAGCAGGGAAGTCATTAATGGTGCAAAATAACATTGCACGCATCATAAAAGTCTCTGAAGCGAATGCATCAAATATTTCAACCCCATCAACCCACAAAACCTTCAAGTCTTCAACTAGTGGGCTTAGATAAACATCTATGTCATTTCCAGGCTGCTTTGGACCAGATATCATCATAGACAACATCATGTACTTCCTCTTCATGCACAATGCAGGAGATAAGTTGTAAATTATCAATATAACTGGCCAACAACTGTGATTGGTACTCAGATTACCAAATGGGTTCATTCCATCAGTGGCTAAACCAAGCCTAAGATTTCTACACTCTTTACCAAATTCGGGGAATTGTCGATCAATATTTTTCCATTGCTTGGAATCAGCTGGATGACGAAGCAGCCCGTCAATTTTTCTCTCATCTGCATGCCATCTAAGGTTTTTAGCATCTTTGGGATTCGCAAACAAACGCTTAAGTCTGGGCACTATTGGAAGGTACCAAACTACTTTCAAAGCAGATCCATTTTTTTCTATCTGACCATTATCTTCACTATTGTTTTTTGACTTGTATCGTGATAAGCCACATTTTGGACACTTTGTCAAAAATTCAAACTCTTTCCTATACAAAATGCAGTCATTGGGACAAGCATGTATCCTTTTATACTCCATACCCATTGGACAAAGAATTTTCTTCGCATCATAATTACGAGTGGGCAGTGTATTTCCATCTGGCAACATTTCATTCAACAACGTCAACAGTTCTGTAAAACTCTTATCAGTCCATCCATTGCTCGCCTTCAAATTCATGAGCCTTAACATCGCTGACAAACATGTGAACTTAGTTGAACCGACATACAAAGGTGTTTCCGCATCAGTCGACATCGTCTCATACACATGAGCTTTGGCAAAATTTTCTGCTCCAATATCGCGGATCATGTCCTCCAATTTGTCTTCATCCGGTCGATCTTCTTCCATGGTGGAATCAGTAACATTTACAGTTTGAGAGTCAGTGGGAAAATGCATTTCTTCGCCGTGCCATATCCATGTTGTATAGCATCTTAGAAAACCATCACATATAAGATGTTCTCTAATTTGAGTTGCGTTCAACTTTCTCCCATTCAAACAGTTCACACAAGGACATCTAAACTTCACTTCATCATCACTTCTCCCCTCATTACGTTGCGCAAATTCTATAAATTCCTCTACACCTCTCTCGTACTCAGCACTAATACGTGGTAAATTAATCCAATTTCGATCCATATTGCTAAATATTACATAAAAAGATAAGCTACTAAAAATCAAACTTGCAATTTCATACATATCATTGAAACTTAGTGAATAATATTTTAAAGTTTATAAATAATGCAAGAACTACAACACACATTACCAAAACTATAGCAAAAACTATACCATACATTATCAAAACTATAGCAATTTCATGCATTACCAAAATTTTAGCAAAAACTATACCATACATTACCAAAACTATAGTAAATTTCATAAATACCTGGAACAGGGGCGGCGAAAAAGCTTGGTGCAACAAAGGGAAATGGCAGCGGAGAGGAATAACAGGCGTTTCAAACGATTTTGATCGGCTAAAACTCTTTCTTATCGTCAAAAACGAGAAATGACCGAACAATTTTGAGTTTAAACGGTGCAAAAACGATGGCCTGAGATGGGTGGTCGCGGGAGGAGAAGAAAACGCGAAAGGGAACTGCGCGAAGAAGACGAGCACTGTTCCAAAGTTTTATCTTTTAAACCTGACTGGGGAATCTACCGCGGTTCACTACTTAACCGCGGTATAATATGGTTATATGCCGCGGTTTCACAAGGAACCGCGGCCTATACTGATTTAAAAAATTAACCTTAATGGCATTTTTGAAATTATTTTTAAAGTATATGCAGCGGTTCAGCGGGCAACCGCGGTATATTCCTCTAAATATTTCAAATTCATTTTAAATTTATTTCAGGTAGGAGAATAGGTCGCGGTTACTCTGAGAACCGCGGCATATACCCCTGTAACGTGCTGAACACAACTGTCTCCCCAACTACCTTTTGGGGAATATCAGTAGGTGCCAGGGGTATATGTCGCGGTTGTTCTGACGAACCGCGGCATATACCCCTGTAACTTCTGAAATTCTCTGACTGACGGAGAAGTTCAGAAGTTACTGTGGTATATGCCGCGGTTCCTCAGAGCAACCGCGACATATACCCTTGTAACTTCTGAAATTCTCTGACTCAGGCAGCCCCTGCAATAAATTGGCATGGGTATATGCCGCGGTTGTCCAGAAACCCGCGGCATATACTCTGTTATTTAATTTTTTATTCAGACGTGGCGTCAAAGTGGATGGTTGACTAGAGTATATGCCGCGGTTCTGCTTAGAATCGCGGCATATTTGTTCGATTTATTTACAAAACTGCCACCGCGTACCATTATGCTGCGGTTTCCAGTGAACCGTGGCATAATGTGCGCTGTAAAAACCCAATTTTTTACTAGTGACATTATTAAAACTTTCAACTAAAAGTCTAAAACATCACAAATTTTAAGTTAAATCGAAATCCAATTATCAAACCAAAGGCTGTTGGGTAACTTTTTTTAAGATTGCATTTCTAAGGTGCCAATCATTATATATATTTGTCTTGAAAATATAAGTCATCAACTATTATTTTGAGTAATTTGATTTCGACGGATAACAATTAAATGATATTATTTTTAATTTTTAATATAGCATATTAATCATACTAAGTAATATTTAATAATAAATAGTAGCATTTATAATTTTCCATCTTTAAAATTTAAATTTCATTTTATAAACATTATAACTTATAATGTAAAGACATAGAAAATAAGATTTTAGAAATGGTAGTAAATTAAAAATAAAGAGACTCGATTTTTTTTTAATATTAAAAGGTTTTAATATAAATAAATTTGTTATAAAGGAGTTTCATTATTTTAAAACACACCATCTCTTTAAAAATCATTTTTCTAGAGTTATCTGATTTCTCTCTATGAGTTCTTCTTCTCTGCTCGTCTGATTGAAGAATTGAGACATTAGAAGTGATCTTGGTAGCGAGCTCTTCAATTCAAACCAATCAATTTTTCCATATGAGTAAGTTAAGTTTCAATCTCTTTTCTCTAGTCCTTTATTTCTTTTGTTGCATGTGAGTCCCGCTCATTTTGCATGTAATATTCGAGTATTTTATAAGACTTTTTGTTGATCAGTGGTACTAACGATATACTCTAATCGTGTTTTTTTGTCTATAGGTACAAATAGAGCTCCTTAAGCTGTGTGAGCGAAAAAGAGTTCTCTAGAGCGATTAGTCTTCTAAAAGGTAAGGGAAGCTAGTATTTTATTTTATTTTGAGTTATAAAGTATGAAATGATAGTTATTAGTATGTGAGTTGAATGTATGTTGAATTGTATGCTTGAAAGGAGTACGTTAGTATTAAGTATCTTTGATTAAATGAATTGGGTTGTATGATTCTGGTTAGATGTGATATTTAACTTGAATGTTATTGTTGTTGTGAAATTGTTGGTTATGAACTAGTTTATGTGTTGAAAGGAAATTATATGCGTCAAGACAATTATTTATGTTAATCTAAAAGAGAGGTTTTAATAGGTGATTTTTAGAAATATGAGTTTAAAGGGATATGGTCTACCCAACCAACTTGGCATGGTCCCTATCTAACCTAACTTGACATAAGCCTGACCTAACCTACCCATATTAACTTAGGCATGGTTTAGACTCAACCTAACTCGATTTGACTTGATCTCTACCTAGCTTGACCTAACTCAAATATAACTCACTTAGCCCGACATGAGACATAATCATTCACTTGATTAAAGTTGGTCTTTTAAATGTTGTTTAACTATAAGCATATGGATGTTGTTACTACCGAGTAGGTTAGACCGACTGGACACGCAGGAGTTACTACCCAATAGGTTAGACCAACCGGGCATGCAGGAGTTACTACCGAGTAGGTTAGACCGACCGGACACGCAAGGGCGAGGGAAGCCAAGTATTCCCGATCGGACACTAGAATAATACTCGTGAACTATCCAGTCGTTTGCGGGAGACAACTTTTGAATGTCAATGAATGCATAATTAATGAGGTAACGGTCACTGTGGGGCAGTTAAGATTGGCATTGATCGTCATTAAGAGGTAAATTAATGGTTAATATTCCTTGAAACCATATAAATAACAATTGACTAAGAAGGTAAATTCTCTGATTTCTGATTTTGATTAGACTTGCGGAGATAAATTCTGACTTGAGCGTCGGAGTGTTTCCTGCAGGTCACCCCCATTTTGGCATTGAGAGAGGAAGATTCGGGAGGTAAGATAGAAGTGAGAAGGACCGATCGGCGGTGGAGGAACATTCCCGAGCGGAAGCAGCAGGTGTTTTCCTCGTTCCATCTGAGGAAGTTTGTGAAGGAGGAGCGGAGGGCGAGAAGCCCATCAAGGAGGGCCAGGATGGAACGAAGTGATAGAAGAGATGATAGACGCCCAGATCATAGGCGAATTAGAAGTCGCAGCCATGACCGATCATTGCGCGGCACAATAAACACTATCTCTGGAGGTTTTGTTGGAGGGTCATCGGCGTCGGCGAGGAAGAAAAACCTGAGGGAATTAAAAAGCGTTCACCGGGTAGATGTGAGGAAGCGCTCAATGTCGCCAATCACGTTCACCGATGAAGATTTTCATGCTCCTGATCCTGATCAAGACGATACGATGGTAATAACAGTTGTTATTGCCCGATATAGCTTGGGAAAGGTGTTGGTAGATCAAGGAAGCTCTGTTAATATCCTTTACTGGAAGACGTTCCAGGAGATGGATTTATCTGAGGATCTGATAGCGATTGTTTCCACACCCCACCTCACACTCAAGTTTCCATCAGATAGTGGAACCATTTGCACCGTTCGGTCCGATCAGAGGATCGCCAGAGAATGTTACGTAGCGGGGCTGAAGGTTCAGCCATCCTCATCCGATCAACAAAGCCGGCAGAGGAGAAGACGCTCGGAGGTAGCCATGGCGGATTTGGATCCAAGAACCAATACCGACGACCGGATGGAACCAATGGGAGAAACAAGGCCTTTCAGCCTGGGGTGTAAGGAGGAACAGGTTACTACCATTGGAAGTGAGTTAACGGAGGAACAGGTTACTACCATTGGAAGTGAGTTAACGGAGGAACAAGCCAGGTTAATAGGAGCAGAGTTAAAGAAAATCAAGGATTTGTTTGCCTGGACTGCAATCGATATGCCAGCAATCCACCCGAGGATTATGTAGCATAAGCTGGCGTTATTTAAGGAAGCCCGCCCGGTGGCTCAGAAGAAGAGAAGATTGAGGGAAGAAAAGAGACTCGCGGTGGCAAGCGAGGTAGAAAAATTGTTGGAAGCAAATTTCATCCGTGAAATCAAATATACAACGTGGTTGGCGAACGTTGTGATGGTAAAAAAGTCGAGCGGCCAGTGGAGAATATGTACGGACTTCACGGATCTAAACAAAGCTTGCCCGAAGGACTCTTATCCACTACTAAGTATTGATGCATTAGTGGATGGGGCATCGGGGTTCCAAATGTTAAGCTTCCTGGATGCATACTCGAGATACCATCAAATTCCCATGTATCCCCCGGACAGTGATAAAACGACCTTCATCATCGAGCGGTCTAACTATTGTTATGAGGTTATGTCGTTCGGTCTGAAGAATGCGGGGGCTACTTACCAACGATTGATGGACAAAGTCTTTTGCGGACAGATTGGTAGATGCATGGAAGTCTATGTGGACGACATGGTGGTAAGGAGCCGTTCGGTAGAGGATCATTAGAGGATCATGTGAGGGATCTTGCGGAAGTTTTTAATCAAGTGCGAAAGTATAATATGCGCCTTAATCCGGCCAAGTGCACTTTCGGGGTACCGGCGGGAAAATTCCTAGGTTTATTGCTAACGACCAGAGGAATAGAAGCGAACCCCGACAAGTGCAGGGCGATACTTGAGATGAGAAGCCCTCAGAATTTGAAGGAGGTTCAGAGATTGGTAGGACGGTTGACTTCGCTGTCGCGCTTTATTCCAAAACTGGCCGAGCAGATAAAACCGATTGTGAGAATCATGAAGAAAAGTGCGGGTACTAATTGGGATGACCAGTGTGAGCAAGCCTTCGACGAGGTAAAAAGCATACTACTAATTTGGTATAAGAGCTACCCGAGTTTAAACTCGTGTACTTCGTTAGCAAAACATTACAGGCCGCTGAAACAAGGTACAAGCGGGTAGAGAAGGTTGCTTTGGCCCTAGTGATGGCAGCACGACGCCTAAGGCCTTACTTTCAAAGTCACCAAGTGGTGGTGAGAACGGATAACCCGATCGCAAAAGTTCTACGAAAACTAGACTTGGCACGGAGAATAGTAGGGTGGTCGATAGAGTTATCTGAATTCGGGTTACAATTTGAACCACGAGGGGCAGTACAAGGTCAACACTTGGCCGATTTTGCGGTCGAATTACCTTGGGAAGAAGAATGCTCCCGAGCATGGACCCTTTATGTGGATGATTCATTCGAATGGTTCGGGGGAGGAGCAGGAATCGTTTTGGAGGGACCGGACGACTTTGTCGTTGAACAGACAATTATTTTTCGGTTCAAAATAAGCAACAACCAGGCTGAGTACGAAGCAGTGATAGCCGAACTTGAGTTGGCTAAGGACTTAGGAGCGGTTTCAATCAAATGTCGGACCGACTCCCAACTGGTGGTAGGACAGCTGAATGAGAGTTTCCAGACCAAAGATGATCAACTGCTCTGTTATTATCATAAGACAAAGAATTTGGTAAAACAATTCCGGACGGTGAAATTTAAACATGTGCCTAGAGAACAAAATACTAGGGCGGATATTTTATTCAAACTGGCCAATTGCAAGGGGAAGGATCAACTATCCTCTGTCATAAGGCAAGTTATGATGAGTCCTTCGGTGGAATGCTTGTTGGTCCACGAGGTTTCCAATAAACCTGATTGGAGGAAGGACATTAGAGATATAATTAAGAAGCAGGAGAACGGCTAGCATATCCGAGCGGTTGAAGCCAAGAAAGCCGCTCGATTCTTATTATTAGGGGAGGATCTCTACAAAAGAGGGTTCTCTTTACCTTTGTTAAAATGTGTGTCCACGGAGGAAGCCGAATACGTTATGAGGAAGCTGTACGAAGGGGCATGTGGAATGCATATTGGGCAGCGAGCGCTACGAGCAAAGGTGATAAGAGCAGGCTATTTTTGGCCGACGGTAGAGAAGGACTGCAAGATATTTGTGCAGAAATGTTTGAAATGTCAAGAGCATGGCAAGAACCTCAATCTACCGACGATAGAATTACACAGCCTAATGTCTCCTTGGCTGTTCGCACAATGGGAAATAAATATTGTGGGACCCTTTCCAATAGGCCAAGCTCAGAAGAAATTCTTGCTAGTAGCAATTGATTATTTCACCAAGTGGGTAGAAGCAGAGCCGCTCGCAACAATCACTGCGGCGATAGTTCAAAAGTTTGTGTGGACACTCATTTGCCGATTTGGAATCCCCAAAACGATAGTTACAGACAACGGACTGCAATTCGTTGATAAATGATTGGGGGATTTTTATAAAAGGCTGGGAATCAAACATGTAACAAGCTCGGTTGAAGCGGCTAATAAAGTCATTGTCGCAGAGCTAAAGAAAAGGTTGGGAAGTGCTAAGGGAGCCTGGGTGGATGAGCTACAAGAAGTTCTTTGGGGCTACCATTGCACACCGCACGGTACAACCGGAGAGACCCCGTTCAACCTTACATATGGAACGGATGTTGTGCTACCGACAGAGGTAGGGGAACCTACCATCAGAAGGGGGATTCAAAGTTTGCAGAATAACAATGATGAACTTCGAGTGGAGTTAGACACCTTAGATGAACGAAGAGAGGTGGCAACGATTAGAGCAGAGGCCCAGAAAAGACTTCTTGCGAGACGTTATAACACCAAGGTGAAACCCCGACAATTCGTTGAAGGAGATCTCGTGTGGAGAAAGACGGTGGAAGCCCGACGAAACCGAGCGGTAGGGAAACTAGCCGCAAAGTGGGAAGGTCCCTTCAAAGTGGTCGAAAACTTAAAGAACGGAGCATACCGTTTGGAGTATCCAACGGGAAAGGCTATTCTCAATACATGGAATGCGTCGCACTTGAAGTTTTATTTCAGCTAAGAAAGAAACTTGTACTTTTTATCGCATATCAATAATACTATGGTTTTCATCACTTATCATGAGATTTTCATCATTTGTCATAGCAGCCGAGCGGGTGAGGCAGATTTCTTTCGTGAACTCTCACCTTGGTCTTAGGGCACGCTTCTAGTGAACTCCTAAGACCTAAACCGAGCGGGTGAGGCAGATTTCTTTCGTGAACTCTCACCTTGGTCTTAAGGCACGCTCCTAGTGAACTCCTAAGACCTAAACCGAGCAAGTGAGGCAGATTTCTTTCGTGAACTCTCACCTTGGTCTTAGGGCACGCTCCTAGTGAACTCCTAAGACCTAAACCGAGCGGGTGAGACAGATTTCTTTCGTGAACTCTCACCTTGGTCTTAGGGCACGCTCCTAGTGAACTCCTAAGACCTAAACCGAGCGGGTGAGGCAGATTTCTTTCGTGAACTCTTACCTTGGTCTTAGGGCACGCTCCTAGTGAACTCCTAAGACCTAAACCGAACGGATGAGGCAGATTTCTTTCGTGAACTCTCACCTTGATCTTAGGGTACGCTCCTAGTGAACTCTTAAGACCTAAACCCAGCGGGTGAGGCAGATTTCTTTCGTGAACTCTCACCTTGGTCTTAGGGCACGCTCCTAGTGAGCTCCTAAGACCTAAAATCGAGAGGCAATAAAGGTACGTTGTTGAAGACTTGACAAATCAAGCGTGAAATTAAGTATGAAGCATATGCGTACGAAATAAGTGCTCGACAGGTACGTATTCATTCAAAATAAATCTGTTACAAGTTACAGAGGTAAAAAAGCAACAAAATTTTACAGCTAAAAGACCTAAGGTTGGACATCAACCCCGTCGGTCTCCTCGATCACCTCAACGGGAGTCTGAATGGTAGGAATGGCCACAGGTGAAGGTGGAGCAACATGGATCGGAACTAATCTCCCATCCACCACCATCATGCTCACATCGAGACGAGGGTCTTCGGTCGGAACTTGCAAAAGGAGGTTACACTACGCGAGCGCTTTCTCGAAGCCGAGTAAATGCTCATTCACCACTTCATCGCCTAGAAATTTGTTGTTCGCCTCCGGTTTCAACACTCGATCCCGAAGCAAATCCCGATCGGCCAAAAGGCCATCCCTCTCTGTCATCAACTCTTTATTTGAGGTAGTCGCTTTTTGGAGGTCAAGCTTCAAGTCATCAAAAGACTGTTGCATACGGTGTTGAGCAGAGCCGGTCTCGGCCAGCAGAGTGTTGGCTTTTTTCTTGTCCTCGTCCGCTATCCTTTCTGTCTCGGCCAGGCAGAGGGTCAAGTCTTGGTTGGACTTCACGGCGGCGTCGTACTTCTCTTGAAGAGACTGAAGCTCTGTAGAAGCCGAGGCTCTCTTCTGGGCGGCATAAGCTAAACACATTGTAGACCGAGCGGCCAACTCCATAGCCATATTGGAGGCCTCCTCCTCGGTCATCCCATTGACTAGAGCCTTCTCCTCAGCAAAAAGATCAAAGTGAATGCGCTTCGCCACCCACGAGTTGGGACTCAGCGGCCCAGAGAGGGGAGGACCGTTGGGCAGAGTCCTCTTGGCACGTATGGATTCGACAGAAGATTTTCGAACGGCTTTTCGTTTTCCCTTCTTCTTTGGAATAGGCTCCGACTGTGGAACCTTGTCGGCAAGGTGACGAATAGATTTGGGTGACTGGACTTCAGTAGTGGGCGGAGGAGGTGGTGCCTTTTGGATCGGTAGAGACGTCGCAGGGATGGCAGCAGTAGTCGGGGCGCGGGATAAGCCCCCTCTTGTTTTCCTTACGTCTGCCCCCCTCTGAGCGAACAAGCGGGGAAAGGTGCTGCTTCTGGCTGGATCCATCTTGGATAAGTAGCATTAGGCGAAAGATTTTTGTTGTTCAGGAAACCGATCAGCATGCGAGAAGATGACTTGAGGGGCAGCTGACTCAGTTGATTTATGAAGTCCAAATCCTCGGGTGTCATCCGTGACTTGGGCCAGGAAATAACCTTTTTGGGGTTGTTGATCCAATAAAAGGGAAACTTAGCCCGCCCGTCCGGGAAACATAAACTCTTGTACCCAGCTTCCGAAGGCACGGCCTTAAAGAAATTTCCTTTAAAGTCTTTGTACGAGCTATTGAAAAGAGATAACAAATGTCTATTCTCGATCGTTCTCAGGGAAACCCAAGGTTTGGACGGATGAGGTTGTACGTGAAAAAAGTAAAGGAAGGCTCCAAGAGTGGGGTATAAGGCTAAGCCGGTACAGACGGCAGAGAATGCTTGCATAAACGCCCAACCGTTCGGATGCAGCTGGGTAGGAGCAACGTTAAGCTACCTCAGAACGCTCATTTGAAAATCTGAAAAAGGAAGGAGAACCTTTAAATCTTTAAACATGGTGGCGTAAGCATAGAAGAAGTCTGTGGGGTAATTTTCCCGACCGTGGCATACACGCTCGGTCATTTGGCAAACAACTAGTTTAAAATGGCTAGCGTCCTCGGCAACCTTGACCAGACAAACACTACTGGCAAAGTCCTTAAATGGACGACGATGGTAGAAAGAGGAAGACATTTGCCTAACCTCATGGGGA
The DNA here is from genome assembly GCF_016808095.1 of Vigna angularis. Taxonomy (NCBI): domain Eukaryota; kingdom Viridiplantae; phylum Streptophyta; class Magnoliopsida; order Fabales; family Fabaceae; genus Vigna; species Vigna angularis. The sequence goes on along the minus strand of NC_068973.1, from coordinate 29,012,269 downwards.
ACCCAATCATAGACGGAAACAACAGGCCAATCTCTGGGCTTACCGTCCCAAGCACCAGAAGAGTCCACGTTAATGACGACTTCTTCGGGAGCATCACTATCCGCCAGAAGATCGGAAGAGTTCCTTGAATTGGTGGCTATAGCACCCTGACCAGCAACGGTACCCGAGGAGGAAGACGAAGTACCAACCTTATCATCGGGATACCCCCTGCCCTCTTCATCGGCGACATCAGAAGACATGATTACCTGAGATAGGATTAGGATGAGGAGAATAGGCACGAGAAAGAAATGAAGGCGAGGAGAAAGGGGTAAAAAATTAGGGCAAATTCGGGGCTATTTATAGGAGGTAAAAGGCGATTCGCCAAGCAAATTTAGAGCGTCAAATGAAGAAAGATCTGACGGTCTAGGCGATCTGACGGTTCGTTTTTTACTTTTCCCGCCTAAATTTTACCGTCATGACTCTACGAATTCACGCCCTTTTAGAAGGTCAACAACGCGGTTGAAGGTCCTAATAAGAGAAGACGCGAACCGATCGGAAGCTACTTCAAAACCCTACGCAAAAATATTTTTGCTTGGGCTTGGGGGACTGGTGTTACTACCGAGTAGGTTAGACCGACCGGACACGCAAGAGTTACTACCGAGTAGGTTAGACCGACCGGACACGCAGGAGTTACTACCGAGTGGGTTAGACCGACCGGGCAGGCAGGAGTTACTACCGAGTAGGTTAGACCGACCGGACACGCAGGGGCGAGGGAAGCCAAGTATTCTCGGTCGGACACTAGAATAATACTCGTGAACTATCCAGCCGTTTGCGGGAGACAACTTTTGAATGTCAATGAATGCATAATTAATGAGGTAACGATCACTGTAGGGCAGTTAAGGTTGGCATTGATCGTCATTAAGAGGTAAATTAATGGTTAATATTCCTTGAAACCATATAAATAACAATTAACTAAGAAGGTAAACTCTCTGATTTCTGATTTTGATTAGACTTGCGGAGATAAATTCTGACTTGAGCGTCGGAGTGTTTCCTGCAGGTCACCCCCATTTTGGCATTGAGAGAGGAAGATTCGGGAGGTAAGATAGAAGTGAGAAGGACCCATCGGTGAAGGAGGAACGTTCCCGAGCGGAAGCAGCAGGTGCTTTCCTCGTCCCATTCCAGCAGAAACAGATATATTTTGTTTAACATTAACCATATGGATCATAAATAAATCCTACATACTATACTAATTAACTGGTGTAGAAATAAAATTAGATTTATTATCTCATCCATAAGTCAATGCAACATAACACGTGTAGAAATAAGATTAGATTTATTGTCTTGTCCATAAGTTAATGCATATTTTATTATATCTAAATAAAATTTGCAATATGAACATAAAAGGTTAGCCATAAACTCACAACAATGGTAGAAATAACATGGTTGTACAAAAGATAATGACACTTCAAAATAAAATACACGAAGCAAAGAAGGAAGTTATTTTTGTAACATGTTTGGAGATGTTATGAAGGGCAAAGCCCAAACACATACTCAAGTGGGAAGCATGGTAATTGTTAACTTTTTAGCAAGCGTGCAAAATATTTCAAGTAATATAGATTGTAAGTCCAAGTATCGTTTTCTAAGGAATTTGTGTTTGTTTAGTTAATTATGATTACTTACTAATTTATGCAATGAATATAAACATTGATTGATTCAAATATGTTGAAAACATATAAACTTATACTGAATATAAAAATTATAAAATGATACGGTTAAAGACTCATCGGAGTTGGACTTCATGAGCCATGCTCCATGCACTCATCCATACAATATATCTCTAACATATTCAAGCATTCACATCATAAGTATACAAGCCCTCCCTTAGAGACAAGTTCTAAATCCTTATGTAAAAATAATAACCCCTTAGATATTCAAACACAAGATTTACATTAAGAAAAATTGTCTAGAAAGACCAAAAGCTTTGATCTATGTCTATAACCAAACCTTTTGGTCGTTTTATCTATGTCTATGTTCTAAAACATTTTTCAATGATTAAACACCACTCAAATAGCATAGATATTCCATCATGTACGTGAATAAAAAGGATAGAACACAAGAATAATGAAAGATATTCTATTGCATAGAAAGAACTACAAAGAGTTTAGGTACATTACATCCAACCTTAATGAAATACAGTTTAGCTACTCCTATACATCTAGAACACAAGAGGGGATTGGAATAATGAAAATGATGGAGGAAGATGGAGTCCTTGAGCCTTAAAAGTGTCTCAACCCGTGTCTTAAGCTTCAGCTGCATTCCCAAGTCCAAAACTACTCTTTTGTTCAAGTTTTGACACTTTAAACCATTAAAAAAATGCTTTCTCGCTAGTCCAAAATATCATCTTACTCGATGAAAGGTAGCTTCTCTTACATGTTAGCTTGTTCTACTCGCCAGACTTCTTGACTAGACTAGAGTTGCCAAAGTCTCGTTAGACAAGTGACTTCTAACTTTATCTCTCTAATATTTTCCAATCTTTCAATTTCTTATAAAATAAACCAAAAACTAAATAATTATATTTATTTATGAAAACTATATACTAGATCTCTTCATCGAATATAATCCAAAATATATAATACAAAAGAGAAATAAGAGGTTCTAATAGAAAAGAAAAAAATATTGTTTCTAGTCAAAATGTTTTGTGAGCACAAGAATGACACGAGGAAACTGTGCTTGTTACAATATAAAAAAAATTTAATATTGGAAAACTATCTAAAAGAAATTTTGTAAATGGCTTAGGCACCACAAGATTAAAAACAATAGTTCGTGCCTTTCTTCACATCTCGTGTAACAATAGGTTAGAAATACTTGGATGCAGTCTGTACGTAACATTCTTCGAGAATCCATTATTGTTGTTAGGTAGGATATGCAAGGGTTGTGTATGGTCTTCCAATATTACCTTGATTTTTCGTCTTTGCAAAAACGTAAAGAAACGACATATTAAAATATTACTCAATGCAAAAGAAATAAAAAATTGCTGTAAAATATAAAAATAATACAACAAAAAAAATTAAAGTTAGAATTTTAACATAGATACAACGTGCGTAGCCAAAAAAAGGGAAAAAAATTGTAAGCACTTATCCCATCGTTCCTAAATATCCACCATCCAGTTACACTTTCAGTGAAAAAAAGGGAGCTGTTATTACTAAAAACATGGGAGAAAAACCAGAGCACCACCTTTGCTCGAGTTTCTGTCTTCCACTGCTACGAATTATAGTTACTCTTAATTTTAAAATTATTATAGCAGCTGCAATTTAGTCCTTCGTAAGATGTTGAAACACTTATATCCATCTTTTTGTCAAAATTTTGACATAAACATGCTAACACGCCAAATTGTGTGGATCCATGATGAGCTTTAACCTTGCCTCATGGAGAACAACCCATCTTATTGGTCTTGTTCAATAAGGAACCACATTCGGCAAGGATCACTGAGATGTGCCCTTCTTGCGTATAAACAAACCCGGCACGTAGGATTATACGACTCCAGTGTGGTCCCTCTGTTACTCAAGGCATGCGCTTTTCTTCCCTTTCTTCACTACGTGAAGACCTTGCATGCAGAGTCCATCAAGGCTGGTTCAGGGAGCGACGTGATCATTGGAACCGCATTGCTTACAAGTTATTGCAAATGTGACGCTACCAGAGATGCACGGAAACTGTTCGATACAATGCCGGAAAGAAATGTTGTGACTTCGAATGCCATGATCAGTGGGTACTTGAGAAATGGAGACACAGGATCTGCTTCTCTTGTATTTGAGGAGATGCAAGGGAAAACTCAAGTGACTTGGAGTCAGATGATTGGTGGGTTTGCTAGGAATGGAGATATTGTCACCGCTCGGAGGTTGTTTGATGAGGTTCCTCGTGAGTTGAAGGATGTGTTAATATGGACTGTGATGGTTGATGGGTATGCTAGAATAGGAGAGATGGAAGCTGCCAGGGGGATCTTTGAGTTGATGCCTGAAAGGAATTGCTTTGTGTGGTCGTCTATGCTTTATGGGTACTGCAAGAAGGGCAATATTGCTGAGGCTGAGGCGGTTTTCAGCCGGGTTCTGGTCCGGAATTTGGAGATTTGGAATTCCATGATTGCTGGCTATGTGCAGAATGGATTTTGTGAGAAAGCACTGCAAGCTTTTGAGGGAATGGTAGCTGAAGGGTTTGAACCGGATGAGTTCACTGTTGTTAGTGTTTTATCTGCCTGTGCGCAGCTGGGGAGCCTGGATGTTGGTAAGCAAATCCATCACATGATAGAACATAGAGGGATAGCTGTGAACCCGTTTGTTTTGAGTGGATTGATTGACATGTATGCGAAATGTGGTGACTTGGTCAATGCAAGGTTGGTGTTTGAAGGATTCAATGAGAGGAACATCATCTGCTGGAATGCTATGATTTCAGGTTTTGCCATCAATGGAAAATGCAGAGAGGTTCTTGAGTTTTTTGGCAGGATGGAGGACTCAAATATAAGGCCTGATGGTATCACCTTTCTTACTGTGCTTTCAGCGTGTGCTCATGGGGGTTTGGTCCGTGAAGCTTTTGAAGTAATATCCAAAATGGAGGGATATGCAATTGAAATAGGAATCAAGCATTATGGATGCATGGTTGACCTCTTGGGAAGAGCAGGGAGATTAAAAGATGCTTATGACTTGATGGTAAGAATGCCAGTGAAACCTAACGACATAGTTTTAGGGGCAATGCTTGGTGCATGCCGTATTCATTCAGATGTAAACATGGCAGAACAAGTAATGAAGTTGATCCATGAAGACTCTGTTACAGGTGCTAATTCTCACAATGTGCTTTTGTCCAATATTTATGCAACTTCCGAAAAATGGGAGAAAGCTGAAAGGATGAGGAGAATCATGGTAGATGGAGGATCTCAAAAGATACCTGGGTGTAGTTCAATCATCTTTAGTGACTATTGCGGATTGAAGTGAGGAAGCCCCACATTGAAATGAACGGCCTAAGTGCAATCTAAAAAGGAGAAATACCAAAATAAGACTGGCCTACTGGCAATAATGATGCAAAGTGCTTTGGTACTGTGAGCCCCGCGCCAAGATCAATCCGTGGTTTCTGCCTCCATTATGAGATAATATTTCAACAGATTTGTATTAGTGAAGCTACTCGATTTGTGCTTATTATCAAGGAGTTGTCTGAGAAAGGATGAAAGAATTGCGCTTTACTAATACATCACTGATTCATTCTGTTGGTGGTCCTTCATTGATAGATCATTCATAAATATTATGATAAGCCCCTACTAAGACATGTGCCAATGCCCTGACATAGGATTAGAAGTCTTAGATATATTGTGCTTTATGTTAAGTAGAGAAATATAATTCCTATATTAATTATGTTATTTTAACATATTGATTTGTATTTAGATTTAGCCTACATTCTCATTATTATAAATACATTATTCTATATGTATTTTCTATATAAGGGAGATTAATCCTAACTTAGTTTTACTATATTCAACAAGAACAAATACCCTACCTCTTAAACTTTAAATTCTCGAAAATTAAGTAACCAAGCTTCTTAATCTTCACTATAAATCCAAGCTTCTCAATCATAGCATTTACCAAATGTAACAAAACTGGTTTGGTACATTGATGGTTCAAAGATTCAACATATATGATCTTTCGATCCACATAAATCCCAATCAGACACAGTATTGAGAAACAACCACTTCTTTGTACTAAACTACAAATACAGAAAGTTTCATTTCAACGATCTCTTGGTTCACTGAAGATTCAAATTATACAACCCGAAAAGACTCAGCTATCTTCTTTAAATCATCGTAGTGTCTCTTCCATTGAAGACCTGCAAATTGCAATTGAGTTGAGACAACATTATATTATTTTCTGTTAGTTTTCATAGTTTCTTTATATGCTTTCTAGCTGTTCAGACTTGTGAGATGACTTAGAAGGGGATAAATAGTCATACCACTGCCTGTTACGCCAAACAAATATAAGCGATTGCCAGCTGCAGTGGCAGTAATGAAAATGTGAGGAGGCTCTAGCTCAAACTGGTAATACTTTCTTCCTTCATGTTCTGCTACATTAGAGCTCAGAACCTTCCCTTCTACATTTTCGCCGATTACTTCTGGACCAAATGCATTGATCACTTTCTCTGGAGGTCCAATTTTTTCTATTGTAGCATTATCACCAAGATCTGTATAGATTTATAGTAAATATATTACCACATAAATGGAAGTTCAACCTAGAGGTTTCACTGTTCTTTCTGTTTCAATTTATTCTCCATATCTCTAGAAAGCAAAGATTGAGAAAGAAAAATGAGCAAAACTCAGTACTCACCATCTGAAAATCGAAGAACGGGAGCAACAATGACAAACAAGCGTCCTTCCTTAGAGCTGGCAAATCTCAAATCTATCTCTGTGCCACCAAGATCTGCTATTGATACTGGTACCTGCTAAGCATATATATGCTGGCTGAAGTATACAGAAACCATGGAGCTGAAGAAAACAAAAGATAAAATGTCCTCTAGATGAAGACATGTTGTAACAGATCTTTCAGATTAAAAGAGAAGTAAACTGCTCGCACAAAAAAGAGGCATGGGAGTTATTTCGTTTATGAGTTCTAAGGAATTTCCACCGGTATATTTATAACTTTTCAATACGTGTGACTGGATGAGATAGAAAAGAAATATTCTAGTGATTTTTTCCAACTCTAACTTGTAAAGAATCACCTCTTCCCATTCTTGAGGCACTCTGAAGGAGTATGGGATAATAGGACTCCATCCAACACCATGTCCACCAGACTTCTCATCTGGCCTGCGATATGTCCTCCAACCTGTCTGATCAAATCCTTGCTTACGTTATCTCACTTTCATTTAAAATCTATAACAGAAGAGACAATTGGAATTCTAACTTAAAAAACATGTATAAAATCAAGTTAAGAATTAAGCATCAACTGTATGTATAGCTCTAAAAGTGGAAGAGATATTTATTTTTTCTTTCCTAGAAGGACCGGGCCATTTCATAACTGGTAGACTGAAACTTTTTGCCTCTCCTAAAGGGTATTAGGATTAAACCAGTGTTGCACCAATTGGCGCTTCTTTTAAACTAAACAACCATAGTTTTATCATTTACAACAAATTTGACACTCTACACCCACGGCATCTTTATCATACGACGGAGTACATTTCCTTTATCACGGCTTACATTAAAAAATTGCTTTCTTATGGTTTGTATGCACATTTATCTGCCTGCATTGCTACATCACAAATTCATTTACTTTGGGACACTACAGTCTACAGATAGAATAGTGTAGTCATCGCAGAATGGACTGTGCAAACAAATTGTTTATTATAATCCAAAGTGAACGAACCTTGTTCATCTGGTTCGGACAGACCAGGAATTCTCCCAGCAAGAAGGCCTTGTTTCACCACGGCCAAACTCTCACCCGGGAAACCCAGCAAGGAAACCCCAGAAGCCAAAACTGTTCTTCTGGTCACCAACAAAGAGGAGAACTTCTCACTTTCTCTGCCTTCTGAGGCTAAAGCAGCCACAGTTCTTAGAATCCCAGTTTGCTGTGAGGAATAACAAGGTGTATGTGAAGAGTTAATGACGTGCAGGTTCTGCGGATTCCTCCAGCATAGCACACTGGTCGTGGACAAGGCTGTTGCCATGTCCACGAAGGTTTATATGCTGAGTTGTTACTAGAGGATGAAACTGAAAAGGGGAAAGAATTTGGGCAGCTCAGAATACAAGATTAAAGAAATTCGTAGAAACTGATTTCTGATGGAAAGGTTAATGCAGAAGCTGAGGTCCAAATAAGGATACTGAGCTTTAATAATTTTGTGGACACGGTGCTATTGTGCTCATGAACTTGTTATTTCCTCTTAGCTAACTAAGTATCTATTTCTAGCCTAACACGTGTTATACAACATGGATATAAAAAAAAAATAAGTGATATACTTTACAATTTTTCTTACTGTTGTGTTGCACACCGAAGGGACAAAGACAGTTCCATTATTTCATATTTATTTATAAAAAAAGGTTTAATCATTTTCGACATTCCTATTTGTGCAGGTTTGTCTCATAGGTCCTCGTTTTCTAAAGTGTGTCAAAATGGTCCTTAATTTTGAAAATTGCAATCAATTAAGACCTTCCCGTTAAGTTGGCTGGACGGCGTTAAAGAAATTGATGCGTGGGCTGCTGAGATGACCAAATGGTACTGACGTGGCACAGTACTGTTGTTGACTTGGCTTAATGGTGAGTTTTTATATTTAAAAAAATGAAATTTTTAAATCAAAACGCAACGTTTTTATTTTTAACAGAATAAATGAACGTTACGTTAGTTTTATTTAATTTCAATGTTGGGGAATTTGGGATAATTGGGAGAATAGGGTTTTGTCGAGGGTTGGCTTTTGTGGTTGGAATTTGGGGGACAATAAGGTATATCAGTGTTATTTGGTATAGTTGGTGACTAAATAGGTATCGTTTCTAGATTTGCGAGTGATCTATCGGTGCTATTTCGGTAGAATCAGGAAGGTGTTGGCGGTGAAGCACGTGGAAGGCAGTGGCGAAAGTGTTCGAAGTGAACCACCTTTTTCAGGTTAGTAAATGTGCTTTTGATTGAATTTTTTGATGATTTTGTCCTTTATGGTTGTCCTACACTGTTGCATGTTGTATACTGTTTCGTTTTCGATTACAATGTGGTCCCCCATTATTAAAGTGTTGTTGGATTGTCTTTTTCAGTGGGTTGTGGTTTGTATATATTGTTATTACTTTTTGTTGTTGTCGGTTGCAATGTGGTCCCCCATTGTTAAAGTGTTTTCTTACTTTATAGGTTAAAATATAATTGTTGTGTTGTACGTCATGGAAGAAAATTTTGAAGTTGTTTTCCACCATGGTGGAAAGTTCATAAATGAAGGAAGACTTAAGTATGAGGGGGAGAGTACAAGTTTTTCCTTTGACCCAGACATGTGGAGCTATTTCCTTGTAGTCAATGTAGTAAAAGGTCTAGGTTATGATGGGTTTAAGGAGTTGTTGTACTGTGTAGGTGGTGGTTCTGTGTTGGAAAATAGGTTGGAACCTTTGTTGGATGACATAGGAGCCATGCACATGATTACCTTAGTCAGGCTTAATGGTGAGGTTCATCTATTTGTTGTTCACAATGTCTCTGAACCTCAGGTGATACATATGTTAGAATATATTCCTCAGAATACAGATGAAGTAGAAGTTGAACTTGTAGGTATGGTTAAGGGTGAAGGTGAAGAGCAAGGTGGGGGTATGGTTGAGGGTTAATGTGAAGAGCAAGGTGGGGGTATGACTGAAAGTGTTGTTGTTTCAGAAGAAAGAGTTGAGGCTGATGATGTTGTTGAAGGAGAAATTCAAACAAAGGTTGGTGGGGGTGAATGTGAAGAGGATAGTGAAAGACAATTTGAGGTGGCTGTCAATGAAGGTGAGAGAGGTCAGTGTGATGGAATGACTGAAAGTGTTGTTGTTTCAGAAGAAAGACTTCAGGATGATGTTTTTGTTGAAGGAGAAATTCAAACAGAGGTTGGTGGGGGTGAATGTGAACAGCATAGTGAAAGACAATTTGAGGTGGTTGTAGATGAAGGTGAGAGAGGTTAGTGTGATGGAATGACTGAAACTGTTGTTGTTTCAGAAGAAAGAGTTGAGGCTGATGATGTTGTTGAAGGAGAAATTGAAACACAGGTTGGTGTGGGTGAGGTTGAAGAGGATGCTTGTGATGTTCGTAGCTGGACCAGTAGTGGTGATGATGATGGCAATGATGAGGTTAATTATGACTGTATGGAAGGTCTGGTTGATGTTAATGTTGAGTGTGATTTAGAAGAGGAGGTAGGAGATAGAGTGGCAGATTGGTTTGGTAATGTCCAAGTTGATGTGCAATCTGATGATAGTGATGTGGATGATGGAATGAATAGTGATGATGATAGAGGTTTGTCCGATGATGAATGGAAATCTGATGAATTAGACAGTGGAGCAGAAAGTGAAGCACAAGATGATGAAGAGGAGGGTTATGTGAAGTTTGTAACCTTTTGCATGCCTAAGACAATGGTAGATTATAAATGGGATGTGGGAACTTATTTTGCTGACAAGCAAGACTTTGTGGATGCCATCAAAACATATGCAATAGAAAATGGCAGAAATATTAAATATATTAAAAATGATAAGAAGAGAATTAGGCTAAAATGTATGGGTGCTAAAGGAGAGTGCCCCTGGATGGCATATTGTGCTTATATGGAAGTCATTCATACGTGGCAATTAAGGACTATTGTTGACAACCACAGATGTAGTAGAGAGCACAAATTAAGATTACTTAATGCAAAATGGCTCAGTAAGAGGTTGGAAAAAACTGTTAGACAAAATCCCCAAGTAAAGGGAGTGGAAATTCGTGAGAAGATAAATAGAAAATGGAATGTAGGTGTATCTAGATGTATGGCTTATAAGGTAAAGGCCATTGCTTCAGACAATGTTGATGGGTCTTTCAAATACCAATATAGAAGGATTTATGATTATGCGAATGAGGTTTTAGCTCGTAATCCAGGATCCACAGTGAAAGTCAAAGTTGAAGAGAATGTGGATGGAGCCATTTTTAGGAGGTTTTATACATGTCTAAAGGCTTGCAAGGATAGTTTTGTGTCCTGCAGGCCAATTATTGGGTTGGATGGTGCTTTTCTGAAAGGAAAATATGGTGGTGAAATGTTAACTGCTGTTGGTAGAGACGCAAATGATCAAATGCTACCTCTTGCGTATGCTGTGGTGGAAGTAGAGAACAAGGATACTTGGAGATGGTTCCTTGAACTTCTGGTTGAAGATCTCGGTGGGGAGGAAGTAAGTTCATCATTTACATTCATGTCGGACCAGCAAAAGGTAATGCACATGACCTATTCCCCGATTATGTTAATTAACTTTCATATTGAAATCATATCTCTAAGAACACTGTCATAATTTGATTCAACAGGGACTACTACAAGCTGTACAAGAAGTGGTGCCTGGAGTTGATCAACATTTCTGTGTTAGGCACTTATACGCTAATTTTAGAAAGAAATTCCCTGGAAAACAACTAAAGCGTTTGATGTGGAAGGCAGCTACAACAACCCATCCACAAGCATGGGAAGCAGAAATGAGAAATATTAAACACCTTAACGATGAGGCTTTCAAATACTTGTTAAAAATCCCTCCCAGGTTTGTATTTAAATTTCTATTGTTAAAAATGTGCCAAATTTTCACAGTAACATTGATGAACATATATATGTTGTAAGTACTGGTCAAGATCAAGATTTAGCAGCAAGCCTCAGTGTGATACTTTGGTTAACAACATGTCAGAGGCTTTCAATAGTGTAATGGTGCATACAAGGTCTAAGCCAATCGTAACCATGTTGGAGGAAATCCGCCTTTACTTGATGAAGAGATGGGCAACTAACAGGACAAAAAGTCAATCACTTTCTGGGAACATTTGTCCAAAAATCATGACTAGACTAAAGAAGGAGTCTCAGTTAACTAAATATTGGATACCGTGGTAAGAATGAGGTTTGTTGACTTATGATTTCTTTTAAAATGTGTAAGTGGTTTATGATTATAATGTGTTTCTTGTTTTGATTTTACAGCTGGTCAGCCAACAAGATTTTTGAAGTTCGCCATGTGTCCCAAGCTGGTGACAAATTTGTAGTAAATTTAGATGAAAATTTGTGTACATGCAGGAAGTGGGAAATCACTGGCATACCATGTTGCCACACCTTAGCTGCTATGAAATTCCTAAATCTTGATGCAGAGGAATTCATTCCATGTTGCTTTAGGAAATCAACATATGAAGAAACATACTCTTCAATTGTCTATCCAATAAATGAGAACAATCTGTGGGAGATTACCACATATGATGATGTCCTCCCTCCACCAAAAAGAACATTGCCTGGGAGACCAAAGAAGAAGCGAAGGTTGGAGCAATGGGAGTTGGTGAAGGATCACAAAAGAATGAGGAAGGGTGGTTTAAAGAAAAGATGTGGCATTTGTAAGGAACTCGGCCACAACAGGACTTCTTGCACCAAAGCAAAACAAACAATTGATGTTAACTCTCAACAAACACAACAAAGTAACCCATCAACTCAACCTTACATGCCATCATCAAATCAGGAAGAAGCTGCAGTTGAAGGGGATAAATGAACAAATTTAATGTTTCTTTTTATATCTTTTTTGTAATGTCTGTCATTTGAACAACAGTTTGGTAATCTTTTTGTATTAGACAGCAGTTTGGTAATCTTTTTGTATCAGACAGCAGCTTGGTGATCTTTTTGTATTAGACAGCAGTTTGGTAATCATCAGACAATGTCATTCTGCTTTTAAGAGTCTGTATTTTGATGTTTTATATTGGTTTCTTCACCTTTGCTTATCAATGAAATCAGTAGGTTTCTTCACCTCTGCATATCAATGAAATGAGTCTATATTTTGATGTTTTATATTTGTTGTGCACTTTTGTCCAGATATATTTGTTCTCCATCACGTATGTTTATCTACATATTTGGGCATCAGAAAAATATATGCCTTATTATTGGGTGATGCAAAATTCTTTAAAAAGTGACCCTGAGCAATGCAGATTTTTTTAGACTCATAAAAACACCTCAGATATGCATGACGCAGGTGTATGATAGCAATATATAGACTCATAAAAACATAACAGCTTTAACATAATAACATTATTTACTCATCACATTCCATAACAAAAATAGAATTTTTCACTAATAAGAAGTTTGACTTTTATTGAAATGGAACAAAGGTACAACACAGTTACAACCCATCAGCCCATTGTCATCAACATTGATACGCAAATTGTGTTTATTACACATAAAAGAAAAACCAAAAATATCAACACCTTCATCCGCTTTTCAACAACCAACAAAGATTTCTCAAACTTAACTAAAATTTTCCTATTACTATCCATTTTTTCACTGTGCACCGAACTTTCTTTCTTTCCTTCACACTTCAAGCATTTGCCCCTTTCCTCTTCCACAACATCATTGAACCATTTGAAGTAGTTGCAACCACCCTCTTTAGCAGCACTCTATATAAACAACAATCTCTTCTCAAAAACACTTCCACACAATACAAACGTCAAATAAATCATACCTTATACTTCGAGCATCCCCAAAATTGCTTGCCACGATTCTTCAAAGTTTTCGCAGTTCTCATCGCACATCTCAGTCCACAGTGGCAAATCGGTGAACACACATTACGGTTCTCCTTCCGCCACACATTGCATGTCGACGAACAACAAGAATGCTCCTTCGACATCGTCTTCGAACAACTACGTTCTTAAACCCACCCACCTGCGTCGAACCAAAATACCCTCAAATAACAACCTCCAACACGAACCTCGCTCTCGTCACCGAATTTGGGGATTTCTTCAATTTAGGGATTCCTTCATTTAAAACGTTCATTTATTCTGTTAAAAATCAAAATGTTGCGTTTTGATTTAAAAATTTCACTTTTTTAAATATAAAAACTCACCATTAAGCCAGGTCAACAACAATACTGTGCCACGTCAGTACCATTTGGTCATCTCAGCAGCCCACGCATCAATTTCTTTAACGCCGTCCAGCCAACTTAACGGGAAGGTCTCAATTGATTGCAATTTTCAAAATTAAAGACCATTTTGACACACTTTAGAAAACGAGGACCTATCTGAGACAAGAGAAAGTAATATATACCATAAAAGTCTGCAAGAGAAAGTTACTTTATCAATGTTGCGTGGTCAAAATCAAAAGGCTCGATCAGTGATAGTTTCAGAAAATTCTTCCGCAAGTGAATGCACAGATTTTATCTTAACTTTTTTTTATTTGTTGAAAACGGTCTTTGACGAGCGCGTCTTGCACGAATTTTTCCCAAGTTATAATCTTTGAGGCTGGTTCCAACTCTAAGAGTTCATGCTTTCCCATTTTGAAGTAAGGAAAATCCCTAATGCACTCCTCTCTCACGTAGGAGTCTTTTATATTCTATTTTCTTCTCTCTCACTCTTTCATTCTCTCATTTATTATATCTACCTTTATAACATTCTCGGTACTTTTTCTCCTTTTTTTTAAGGAGTCTTATTTACTAGTTCTGATATCTTTAGAATTTTTGAAAAGGAAGACTTGCACAACACATTGCAAATAAGTTTTTAAAGACAGTGATTTACACGTTTCGAAAAATTTTTGTTTGTGTTTTTTGTTAGCTTTTCTACAATAATCTTAAGAATTTATGGCTGACATCAACAACTCAAACCTGGAGAATCAGAACATTATTTTCGGAACTTATATGATATTGGCTAAACATTTTTTGGATGTATCGAAAATCGAAGTCTTTTCTCGTCAGAATTTTTGACACTAGCAAGAACGTGTGCTGACGTTACTTAGTGTGCTCTCTAATGAGTTTTTCGATGTATATTGTTCCTATAAAGAAGTAAAAGACATTTGGTATTTGTTGATTCTCAAATATAATGTTGAAGATATAGTCAAACAAAGGTTCGTTATTCAAAATTACTATCGCTGGAAAATTATTAAAGGTAAGGCCATAAAGTCTCAAATAAATGAGTACCACAAACTGCTTCAAGATATCAAAGTGAGAACATTCTTCTACCGGATGAATTTGTTTCAAAACTTCTGATTGAGAAATTATCACCATCTTGGACTGATTAGAAACACTAACTGAAACACAGACACAAGCAAATGTCACATTCAGAGCTCATCATGGACATAATTATTGAAGATACCAACAGGAAAGAGTGTGCTACTACAAGGTCAAAGCTTTGTCTACAAAAACAAATATGGTAGAAGACAAACCTGCTAAAAAAAGTATGAACACAAACCTGATCATAATATAAACAAATTATTTTCGAAAATCTCATCCAAACGGATCTAACCCCACCTTTAAGAAAAAAGGAAATTGCTTTGTATATGGAAAGTCGGGTCATCATGCACCATAGTACAGACGTAGAGCAAGAAAAACCAATCCTTATAGGCCAAATATAGTCGAAGGAGATGACATTATTATTGTCGTCGTTTCTCAAGTAAATTTGATGAACAATGTGAGCAAATGGGTGGTAGACTCTGGTGCTACTAGACATATTTGTGCAAACAGAAGTGCTTTTTCTCTTACTCTAGTGTAGGGGATGACCTTGGTGATTTCAGGACCACTCATGTTCTAGGAAAAAGAAAAGTTATTCTCAAGCTCATATCTGGAAAGACTATGGCCTTGAGTGATGTGCTACATGTGTCATCAATCAAAGTTAATTTAATCTCTGTAGCACTATTGGAAAAAGTGGGGTTAAAGTGTCATTTGAGTCTGACAAGATTGTAATGACAAAAAATAATGTTTTGTGGGGGAAGAGATATTGTGCTCAAGGTCACTTTGTACTCAACATTTTCGAAAATATGAATGAAATCTTGTTCTTCTACTTATATTGTTGATTCATATGATATGTGACATACTAGATTAGGACATGTGAATTCTTCATATGTTATGAAATTACAATGATTATGATTAATTAATACACATATTAAACATAGCAGTAAATGTGATATATGTATAGAATCTAAAATAAGAAAGAAAATATATTATCATGTAGATCGTCAAATGGAATTTTTAGGCTTAATTCATATTGATCTAACTTATTTAAAACAAACCATGTCTAGAAGCAGTAAAAAGTATTCTATAACCGTTATAGATGATTATTCTAGATACACCAAAGTATACTTAATCAAACATAAAGATGAAAACTTTGATGTGTTTTTAACTTATAAAGTAGAAGTAGAAAATCAATGAAATAAGAAAATTAAGAGGATTAGACATATAAAGGTGGTGAATATGTTTTATTTAATGAATTTTGTATTAGAGAAGATATTATTCATGAAGTAATCCCACCATATTCACCTGAGTCTAATGGAGTAGCCAAGAAAAAAAATAGAACTCTTAAGAAAATTGTTAGAAAAGTGATGCCTTGTATCTCAAACCAAGAGGGAGTGAATTGGATTTTGCCTTAAAAAATTGATATTTTCAAAAGCTTTGCAAAAAATTTTTTTTCTTGAAATCAATAAAACAACAATGATGAATCAACAATAAAATAGAAAGGATAGAGAATGATTAACTCAAGCAATTTATACTGGTTCGGGAAAGTCTACATTCAGTCTTTCTTCAACCACCTGAGTTGAAGGGATTCCACTATATTGATAGGGTTACAAGAATACAGAGCTATCCCCTCTCAATGTACTTCACACCCCACTCAAAATCACTATAGCAAAAAGATGTGAACATCCTCACAATCTTACCAAACAGAGAACACTCACAGCTCTTTACAACTTGAGAACAATCACAGCTCTCAATGAGAACACACACGACTCTCTTCCCCTAGCACACCTGCACAGGAACACAATTCACAAATTGGAAATGATGAAACTGATCTTCTAAGTACACTCTAGTAGTGCAGATTCAATCAGAACAATTCAGCCCAGTTTCTTGATAGAATATTGATGTGTTTGAAACTTAAATTGATCCTTGATTCTTCGAGACAGTTCTTGGATGCTCCTGTAATCAAAACTCAATGAAAATGTTAGTTATGAAATTGATTTCCAAAATATTAGTTTGAAACAACGCACAAGACAATTATTTATAAGATTTTTTGAATCTTGACACAATTTAATCGATTATAAAATTTATGTAATATGTTAAGATTTTCCTTATGCTTTAACATATTTTCTTCTGTTTAGATTAAATAGATTATACAACGCATGCAATCCATTATACAATTCATACAAGCCAACAATAAATTCATATGACCGTTAGAAACAGTTCAGGCTTTAAATGAAATTGATTTTGACAAGAGAAACATACTTAACCGATTATGAAACTTATGTAATCGGTTATGTTCAATAATTAAGCAAATTTTCAAATCAATTTCCATTCTTAAACAGATCAACACACAAATCAAACACATATTGGCATAACATCGTGTTTTAATCGATTACTACACAGTTGTTTGCCCCTATTAAGCATACAATGATATCTGGAGAAATCTAACAGATTATATACATTACTTAACCGATTATTTCTACCGAAAATGAAGTGTTCAATTTGTTTAACTCATGATTCATTTACAAATAATGATTTCATATATCAAGCACAAACACAATAAAGATAAAACAATTGTTATGTCATTTGTTGTGCAAGAAACTATAAAATCATTCTTTTGTTCATAATAAAAAACATAGATATATAGGGTAGGTATAGCTCCCCTTATCAACAGAAATGATGAATGTCATGCTTATTAGTTCTAGTGCACCTGATAACCTTTGGGGAAAAACCCTACTTACTCTGTCTTTTTTACAAAATAGAATACCTCATAAGAAAACTGGTAAAACTTCTTATGAGCTGTGGAAATGTTATCAACCTAACCTTAAATATCTAAGAGTGTGGAGGTGTCTAGCTAAGGTAATGTTACTTAATCCTAAGAAAAAGAAAAATAAGCTCTAAAAGCTCTTATTGCATGTTCTTAGGCTATGATGAACATAGTGCTACCTATAGGTTTTTGGTTCTTAAAAATCATATATTTGAGAGTAATTCGATAATAGAGACGAAAAATGTTGAGTTTTTTTAACATGTTTTTTCTTTCAAGGTTAGTGAGACATCTGAACCAGTTGATAATAATAATAATAATGATGCCTTGTGTGAGGATTTAAGAAGAAGTAAAAGACAGGAAGGAAACTTCTTTTGGTAATGATTTATATACTTATCTAGTTGATAATGATCCAAGTAGCCTTGTCGAAGTTAGCTCTTGAAGCAAAATAGTGGGATAAGGCCATTAAGACTGAAATTGAATCAATTCAGAAAAATAATACTTGGACCTTAGTAGATTTATTTAAAGGAGCAAAACTCATTGGTTGTAAGTGGATCTTTAAGAAAAAGTATCACCTTGATGGATCTATAGAGAAGTATAAGGCCAGATTAGTAGCAATAGATTTGACTAAAAAACCCAACATAGATTATTTTGACACTTTTGCCCCTATGACTATGATTTTCTCTATCCGAGTATTGTTAGCCTTAACAGTTATCCATAAGCTAGTGATACACCAAATGGATGTTAAAACTGCCTTTTTGAATGGTGATTTGGAGGACGAAATTTATATGACTCAACCTGAAGGGTGTGTTATACTTGGTCAAGATAATACAATATGCAAACTTTTAAAATCTTTGTATTGGTTTAAACAAGCACCAAAATAATGGCATGAAAAACTTGAAAATGTATTGTTATATGATGGTTTTTCACCTAATGATGTTGATAGATGTGTGTACTTTAAATATGAAAATGGTGAGTGTGTCATTATATGTTTGTATGTTCATGACACATTAATTTTTGGTACATGCAATGAGATTGTAGTTAGAACTAAATTGTTTCTAGGATCGAACTTTGAAATGAAAGACATGGGTGAAACCAATGTAATTTTAGGTATTAAAATCATAAAAGAAGAGAGATAGTATATTATCCTAAGAATAATACATTGAGAAACTTCTTAAGAAGTTTGGGTATTATGACTTCAAACCTATGAGTACTCCTTATGATGCTAACTCTAAATTAATGAAAAATATAGGAGAATCTATCTCTCAACCTCAGTATGCCCATATAATTGGGAGCATACTACACTTGATGAGCTTTTTTAGACTTGATATTGCTTATTTAGTAGGTAGACTGAGTAGGTACACTCAATATCCAAATCAAGAATATTGGGATGCACTTACTAGACTTATGAGATACTTAAGAGGTTCAATGGATTATGCCATTAAGTACAGTGGATTTATCGTTGTACTAAAAAGGTATATTGATGCTAATTGGATCTCTGATTCATATGAGACAAATTCTACTAGTGGTTATGTATTCACACTTGGGGTGGTGCGATTACATATCAGCCAAGCAAACAATTATTGCAAGATCAATAATTGAATATGAATTTGTTGCTCTTGATATAGCTGGTAGTGAGGCTGAGTGGTTGAAAAACCTCGTAGCAAACATTTCACTAGGAATGAAACCAACCCCATCAGTGTCAATACACTATGATTATCAATCAACAATAACTATAGCTAAAAACAAGAATTACAATAGAAATAACAAGCATATACAATTGAAACACAATTTGGTAAAGTAGTTGCTAAAGAGTAGAACTATTTTCTTTGATTATGTGAAGTCAAAATGAAATTTAGCATATTCTCTGACAAAACCCTCGGGAAGAAATATCATATTAGAAACATCGAGGAGAATGAGACTTAATACTTGCAAACAAACAAGTGGTGGCAACCCAATCTTTGTGATTGGAGATCCCATGCATAAGGTTCATATATGTAAAATAAGTCACTTGTTAGTTATGGTAGCACTAAATTAATTTAATCAATTATGTCTATTCCTATGGTGTGTGTGTGAAAGTGTTAGAGACTACATTAAGAGGTTAAATGTTGTAATTAAAATTCTATGTGGTGAAAGAATTTTAGTTTAAACAAAGTTTATAATGATTTCCATATCCCTTACTGATGTTGTAGATCTGCAGTGTAACTTGATGAAATCACCTATATAAGTGTCAAGTGGGGCTGCTTGCATGAGATCTTGGCATAGCCTAATAAGCACAACATATCGATAACAACAAGGATTGTGAGGGTGTATTGTGATTGATAAACCTTTAACACATTTTAAGTGTGCTTGGTTCATATAGCTTGTTATACCAACTATATTGTATGTTAAGTTTTTCGATCTAGGACTAGTTCATATAGCTTGTTATATCAGCTCTGATGCATTACATCTTATTAAACCTAGAAAATTTCTTTTTTTCTTTTTTACAATCTTTCTTTCTTGTCTTTTTCAATATGTGGATTATTGTTGTTAAAAACCTAATATATATTAAAAAATCCTGCTAGAGAAAGTTACTTTATGAACGTTGCACGTTCACATGGTCAAATTCAAAAGGCTCGGTCAGTGACAGTTTTTGAAGATTCTTCCGCAAGTGAAGGCACAAGTGTAAGACCTAGGGAAAGTAGGGGTTATAGGAATAAAGTTTTGTTAAGACTTAAGTATGTTTCTTTTAAGAGTTGATATGTCTAATAAGGTGTTGTGTGTGAATATCTTTGTTAAAACATAATTATGTTATTTCTTTGATGTTATTATGAATAAAATGCAACACATGATAGGTATGTTGATAATTGAGTGATTGGTGTGTGTGTGTGTGTGTGCGTGATATTATCAATGTGATGTGTTGGCTTGTTAATGGAGAATGGTTTAGGATTTAATGAGTATGTGAGTTCAATTCTAGGGAGAAATGGAGTTAAGAGAAACCTTTGTGTTCATTTGTATTTTTGGTCTAGAGGCAAAATGATCTTTTATCTTTAATTAATTAGGTGCATAAATTAAAATAGGGGGTGTAGAAAGGAAAAACATGCAAGTTAAATAATCTGGAAATTTAATAAAAATATATTACGTAGATCTTTGAGAAAATTTAATTGTTGTTATTTTAAAAAGTAGTTGAAAGAAAATAGAAGATATAATTTTGGTAGGTTTAAAGATTAAAATAAATATTATTAGATATTGTAGATATTTTAAAAAATATTATGAGATATTGTTAATAGAAAGATATCTTAAGATATAATTAGATGTACTTAGATATTATTATTAGATAATAATAATAATAATATATTATTGATAGACTTATTATAATAAATTAGAATAATAATATTAAGATAGAATTTACTAGGGACTTATCATAATTAATTAAGTTAAAAATAAAGTTAATATAATAGACATCTCTTATTTATATAGAAACTCTGGCGATTAGGAAAGGAGGATACAAACCTAAAAATAGAGAGATAGGAAGAGAGAATGTTTTCTAGAAGAGAGGCAAAAGAGTTGCAGTAAACATTAGTGTAAGGGAAGATTTGTGGTGTTTTTGGAGTATAGATAAAACTCTAATATTTGACCAAGGTTTAAAGATTAAAAGAAATATGGTTAGATATTGTAGATATTTTAAAAGATATTATGAGATATTGTTAATAAAAAGATATCTTAAGGTATTATTGGATGTACTTAGATATTATAATTAGATAATAATAATAACAATATATTATTGATAGACTTATTATAATAAATTAGAATAATTATATTAAGATAGAATTTGTTAGGAACTTATCATAATTAATTAAGTTAAAGATAAAGTTAATATAGTAGATATCTCTTATTTATATAAAAACTCTGGTCATTAGGAAAGGAGGATAAAAACCTAAAACCTAAAAAGAGAAAAAGAGAGAGATAGGAAGAGAGAACGTTTTCTAGAGGAGAGGCAAAGGAGTTGCAGAAAACATTAGTGCAAGAAAAGATTTGTGGTGTTTTTGGAGATAGATAAACCCTAGTATTTGGCCAAGGTAGGGGGAAACTTACCTTTGTTTTTCTTGTGGTTTGTATGATTAATAGAGTTTCATCTTAATTATCTTGAAAGGTAATGTTATTTTGATGCATGTGTATGTATGAAAATATGTTCTGCATGATGATAAGGTTACATCATGTTTGTGTTGGGTTTTTTCTATGAAAATATGTATATTTTTATTGGGTTATCCTATAATATGATTTGATATTAAGGGAAATAAATTTATGATAATTGGGAGTTTTACCATTCAAATATATTATTAAGTTAAAGATAAAGTTAATATAGTAGACATCTCTTATTTATATAAAACTCTGGCCATTAGGAAAGGAAGATACAACCCTAAAACCTAAAAAGAGAAAAAGAGAGAGATAGGAAGAGAGAATGTTTTCTAGAAGAGAAGCAAAAGAGTTGCAAAAAAACATTAGTGCAAGGGAAGATTTGTGGTGTTTTTGGAGTATATAGATAAAACTCTAGTATTTGATCAAGGTTTAAATATTAAAAGAAATATTATTAGATATTGTAGATATTTTAAAAGATATTATAAGATATTGTTAATAAAAAGATATCTTAAGATATTATTGGATGTACTTAGATATTATTATTATATAATAATAATAATATATTATTGATAGACTTATTATAATAAATTAGAATAATAATATTAAAATAGAATTTATTAAGAACTTATCAGAATTAATTAAGTTAAAGATAAAATTAATATAGTAGACATCTCTTATTTATATAGAAACTCTTGTCATGGGAAAATGAGAATACAAACCTAAAACCTAAAAAGAGAGAAAAAGAAAGAGATAGGAAGAGAGAATGTCTTTTAGAAGAGAGACAAAGGAGTTGGAGAAAACGTTAGTGTAAGAGAAGATTTGTGGTGTTTTTAAAATATAACAAAGCTCTAGTATTTGACCAAGGTATGGAGAAATTTATCTTTGTTTTTTTTGTGGTTTGTATGATAAATAGAGTTTGATTTTAATTTTCTTTAAAGTTAATGTGTTTGACACATGTATCAAAATATGTTTTGCATGATGACCATGATGATACATCATATTTATGTTGAGTTTTTTCTATGAAAACATATATACTTTTATTGGATTATAGATTTGATATCAAGGAAAATAAATTTATAACAGTTGAGAGTTTTACCATTCGGATATATTATTAACCAAATATTTAATACATGAGATAACTATATTTGTAATGAAGAATTCTTTCTATATATATATATATATATATAACTATAAATAATAAAAATATATAATAATATTAACACATTAGATATTTTAATATACTAATATATGAAAAAATATTATATGACACCTGAAAAAAATGAAAATAAATTATTTTTTCTTGTTCTTTCTTTTAATTATAATGTTTTTGTCCCAAAATATATAACGAACAAGCAAAACCTATAGTAACAAAGAAAAATATGCAGAAAAACAGATAATATTGGAAGTCCAGAAGAACAGAGGGCTGAGAGAATAAGAGTGCAAAGTTTAGGGTTTGTCTTTGCGGCATGAGTCACCGGGGAATGGACCGCGACGACGACGACGATGACGATTATATGGAAGACGAGCAGGTCGCAGACTTCGACGAGGAGGATGACCGCCGGGGGCGCGGTGGCGGCAGTAGGAAGCGCAGAAGATCTGGTTTTATTGACGATGACGCTGAGGAGGTAGATGAGGATGAGGAGGAGGAGGATGACGATGATGAGGATTTCGATGCCCGAGGGGGTCGCAGGCGCCAGTACAAAAAGGTTTCCGCTTCTAATTTTTTTGACGAGGAGGCCGTGGTGGATAGCGACGAGGAAGAGGAAGAGGAAGAGGGCGAGGACGGTGTGTATTTTTTTCTTTTTTCTCTGCTAATTTTTGTTTCTGATTTGGATGATTGGATATGAACTCGGCATGTATGAAATTAGGGTTGGAACTTTGGATTTATGGTTTCGTTAGGTGGTGGTTGTTGATTTTAAACTTGATTAGGCATATATTATTCAATCCCTTCCTGGCTGAACGATAGTATGGATTGTCTGCTATTCAAATCAATGTTTTGGATCATACCAGGGAAAAACTGGGTATGGAAGGAGCTATTGCAATAAATTGTGTTTAATTGAATGTACTGTGAATGTAAGGTTACTTTTGTTGAGGTGATTTGTTAATTGTTATGAGTATGAAGTCATGTATTCTTGTGGTGGGTTCTTCGGAGGAATTAGAAGATTAAGACTATTTTTTAACTCGAAGAAACTGAGAATCAATTTTGTTATTCATGGTTTTGCTTGTGATAGAACATCAAATTTGAACTGAAAACATTTATCGAAAGAAGATGAAAATACGTACTGCAGTGATGGTTTTATGTGTGCATATAGTATTTTATATCCTCAAACTTAACAGAACAGTAAAGTTGCACGTTATGCATACTTTTCTTAAATTACAAAAACAAACTCCAAAGCATTTGAATCCTCTCTACTCTATCTTTGTGTAAAATATATTATGTAGACAAGTTAACAATTGTTGAAACATCCAGACTTCATTGTTGAGGGTGGAGCCGATCTACCAGAAGAAGATGATGGGAGGAGGATGCGGAATAGGCGAATGCTGCCACATCACCAAGAAGATCATGAAGATCTTGAAGCTGTGGCCAGAAGCATCCAGGAACGTTATGGAAGGCGCCTAACGGATTATGATGAAGAAACAACAGATGTAGAACAACAAGCTCTTTTGCCATCTGTGAGAGATCCAAAGCTTTGGATGGTCAAATGTGCAGTATGTCCATATCTTTTTTTTTTTGTGTAAATATCCCTTTTTCTTGCAACATTATTGGAGCATGTCATGTATTCTTTGTTTTCGCATTAGATTGGACGCGAAAGAGAAACAGCCGTTTGCCTCATGCAAAAGTACATAGATAGAGGATCTGAATTGCAAATAAGATCAGCTATTGCTCTTGATCATCTAAAAAACTATATATACGTGGAAGCAGATAAAGAAGCTCATGTCAGAGAGGTAATGTCATGCAGAACGTCTGGTTGATAAATAGCCATGTCTATATGGATTAAATTGTGTTTTTAATTATTATGTATATGCTTCCAGGCTTGTAAAGGTCTACGCAATATATTTGGCCAAAAAATAACTCTTGTCCCAATCAGAGAAATGACTGATGTTCTGTCAGTTGAAAGCAAAGCAATTGATCTTGCTAGAGATACTTGGGTTAGAATGAAGATCGGGACATATAAAGGGGACCTTGCCAAAGTATGTACCACATTTTAGGAAATTCATGATACCCTCCATTTTGTTTTCTGTATTAACATCAAATGTCTTCTGTAGGTAGTGGATGTTGATAATGTGAGGCAGAGGGTTACTGTCAAATTAATTCCAAGGATAGACCTACAAGCTCTTGCAAATAAATTGGTAAGCGATGTCATAGTTTTTTGTTAAATTAATGTATTCTATTTGTCTAGTGTTTAAATTCTTTGGAAGGAATAGCCTGCGTCTGTTTTTTTATATTTTTTTATACATATGACTCGTGTCATGCAGGAAGGTAGGGAGGTTGTGAAAAAGAAGGCTTTTGTTCCTCCCCCTCGATTTATGAATGTTGATGAAGCAAGGTATTACTGGTTCTCTCTATTCTGTGGCTGAAAGTCTTCTGTGGATTGGAAATTTGTTTTTGATCTGATTAAATTTGTTCTTTCTATTCAGGGAACTGCATATCCGTGTGGAGCATCGACGAGACCCATATGGTGAACGTTTTGATGCAATTGGGGGCATGATGTTCAAAGATGGTTTCTTATACAAAACTGTTTCAATAAAATCCATCAGTGCTCAGAACATCAAACCTACTTTTGATGAGTTGGAAAAATTCCGTAAACCGGGTGAGAGTGGAGATGGTGATGTGTCTAGTCTTTCAACTTTGTTTGCGAACAGGAAGAAAGGACACTTTATGAAAGGTGACGCCATCATTGTTGTAAAGGGTGATTTAAAGAATCTTAAGGGGAAGGTGGAGAAGGTGGATGAAGATAACGTCCATATAAGGCCAGAAATAGAGGGACTTCCCGTAAGTATTTGTATGGTGCCATTTTTGCATTTTGATGATTAATGATTAACTGGTCATCATTATTTTTTTTCAGAAAACTATTGCTATAAATGAAAAGGAGCTTTGTAAATATTTTGAGCCTGGAAACCACGTTAAGGTTGTTTCTGGTGCTCAAGAAGGGGCTACGGGCATGGTTGTGAAGGTCGAGCAGCATGTCTTGATTTTGATATCCGATACAA
Organism: Vigna angularis; assembly: GCF_016808095.1. NCBI lineage: Eukaryota > Viridiplantae > Streptophyta > Magnoliopsida > Fabales > Fabaceae > Vigna > Vigna angularis. The sequence continues at coordinate 28,986,563 of NC_068973.1, read as the reverse complement.
CAAAAGAGCATGTGAGTTTTATGGTCTAAAGATTTGTTAATTTCTATTTTCTAATTATATTTACTGCATAAATGATATTAAAATATCCTCTCTTTAGATTCGTGTATTTGCAGATGATGTTGTAGAAAGTTCAGAAGTAACGACTGGAGTTACTAGAATTGGGGACTATGAACTCCGTGATCTTGTATTGCTTGAGTAAGCTTTGCTTGAGATTATTGCTATTCACCTAATCCCTAAGATATAGTTCAATGTTTTCTCATTTCTATTTTCTATTTAATATGTGCAGTAATATGAGCTTTGGTGTCATAATACGTGTAGAAAGTGAGGCATTTCAGGTCAGTGGCTTTAGGATTTAAAATTTTCTTTATTAAATTTTTGAGTTTGTTATTATATTAATGTCTATTGCTATTTTAGGTTCTAAAGGGGATTCCTGACAGACACGAAGTTGTGCTGGTTAAATTAAGAGAGATCAAATGTAAGATAGATAAGAAAATAAGTGTGCAAGATAGGTATAAGAATACAGTTTCATCAAAGGATGTTGTCCGGATTGTTGATGGTTCCAGTAAAGTGAGATTCTGTCTTTTGGCTAGATTTACCTTTGAAATATAATATTTTTAAATTTATTTATTTGTTTGTTTTTTTCTGGCTAGGGGAAACAAGGTCCTGTGGAACACATATATAGAGGAATCTTGTTCATCTTTGATCGCCATCATCTTGAACATGCAGGCTTTATATGTGCTAAGGCCCAATCATGTGTGGTAGTGGGGGGTTCACGCTCCAGTGGTGACAGAAATGTAACCACTTTTCCTATTTTATTTTTTGTGAATGTTTTGCTATTGGTTTTAGCACTGTGATAATATTTTGCATAAAAATTCATTCCTTTCTTCCTCTAGGGTGATGCCTACTCAAGATTTCCCACTCTTAGAAGCCCAAGTCGTATTCCACCATCCCCAAGGAGGTTTCCTCGTGGAGGGCCAATGGATTGTATGTCTCTTTTTTTTCTTCATGTTTTATGTGGAACCAGTCTATCATTTGTTGTACATTTCCTTAAATAACTTGATTGATGTTAATTTATTTGGATGTGATATAGCTGGAGGGAGACATAGGGGTGGGAGAGGGCATGACGGTTTGGCAGGTACAACTGTTAAAGTGCGTCAGGGTCCATATAAAGGTTATCGTGGTCGTGTTATAGATGATAAAGGCACTTCAGTTCGTGTTGAGCTTGAATCTCAAATGAAGGTTGTAACAGGTAAGTCTTTGTGAAGAAAAACCTGTAGTGTATGTATTTTGGTATTTTCATGGTTGCTTACTTGGTGATTTGCAGTTGACCGCAACCATATATCTGACAATGTTGCTATAACTCCATATCGGTGAGTTTTATGCAAATGTAATTTAAGTTTCCAAGTATTCAATGAAAGATGTTCAATCCTCTAACTTTTTTTGTGTTCTTCCAGTGATACATCTCGCTATGGAATGGGAAGTGAAACCCCAATGCATCCTTCTCGGACTCCCCTACACCCATATATGACTCCAATGAGAGATCCTGGAGGTTTGTTTGATTTTATTGTAATAAATTTTCATATAATCATCTGATAGGATTAACACTCTAACTTGTTCTGTTGACCGATGGTTATAATGTACTACTATTTATAGCAACACCTATTCATGATGGAATGAGGACACCTATGCGTGACCGAGCATGGAATCCATATACTCCAATGAGTCCTCCAAGGTTTGTCCAATTAACATGGTTCCTTGTTGAGTTTTATATACTGTTCTCTGATTTTTGTTTCACATAATTTTTGCTTTAATAAAAAAATTTCTTTCTTCCAATTTGTATATGGTAAAAATAATGTCTTAGTTAATAAATTTCCATGTGGACATTAATATTCCAAATAGAACAACTTGAACTAGAGGGTTATAAGGAATTTGTTAGTTAGAAACATTGTTATCTCCATAGAGTCTGCGGCACTATTTAGTTAGTATATATGTGATGTATGAATTCTGATGGTGAAAAATAAAATTAGGGACAACTGGGAAGATGGAAATCCAGGCTCTTGGGGAGCAAGTCCACAGTATCAGGTTAGGAGATTTAGCAAACTTCAGATACTATATGCAACTTCATATTAGGCACTGTGTTTATTTTCTTTTCCCTTTTTGATCTTTTCAGCCTGGAAGCCCTCCATCACGACCATATGAAGCCCCGACTCCTGGTGCTGGTTGGGCTAGCACACCTGGTGGAAATTATAGTGAAGCTGGAACACCTCGGGACAGTTCTGCCTATGGTAGCACTACTTCCTGCCCTTTCAAAAAAATAGTATGTACATTTTTACTTTTGTGCTAATACTTTTCTGGGTATGGGTGTTGTATTTTTTGCAGCTAATGCTCCAAGCCCGTATTTACCATCAACACCTGGGCAGCCTATGACACCAAGTTCAGCATCTTATCTTCCAGGCACTCCTGGAGGACAGCCCATGACTCCAGGCACAGGTGGTATGGACATGATGTCTCCAGTTTTAGGTAAGTTTGTTTTGTCAATCTTATGACAGACAAATTTAATTGATTTTTGTTACTTATCTATTCAGCTGTCTATTTGGTCACATAATCAAACTGATCTACCTAACTTTCTTCATATATGATAGTAAAATATCTCATGGGTTTGGTCCTTCAAATGAAGGACAACTAGCTAGGCGTCTCATTGGTTTTACTTTCTTTGTTATTTTTCACTTGTTATGTTGCATATACTATGAAGATGATTATTACTCCGCATTTAGCATATTGTCTGTCATTTTACTTGTGCTTAATTCAGTTGGATCATCCTTAAAATGTTATAATGTACATATTTCCTGGTTTAATTTGTTGTAGGTGGGGACAATGAAGGCCCATGGTTTATACCAGATATATTAGTCAATGTACACAGGGCCGGAGACGAATCTGTTGGAGTTATAAGAGAGGTTCTTCCGGTATGGTGACCTAGTAACTTGCTTTTATATTTGTACGAGTGGATCTCCAAGTTGAGACAATATATGCCAAACTAAATGAAGCTGTATTCTCATTCCATTTACTTGATTTCCGTCTAATGACGATAGCTTCTTTTTTGTTTCTTCAGGATGGCTCGTACAAGGTAGCTCTTGGATCTAGTGGTAATGGTGAAACGATTACCGCCCTTCCGAATGAAATGGAGGCTGTGGTACCAAGAAAATCAGACAAAATAAAGATTATGGGTGGGGCATTACGTGGTGCCACTGGCAAGTTGATTGGTGTAGATGGTACTGATGGAATTGTAAAGGTAGATGACACGTTGGATGTCAAGATTTTAGACTTGGTTATTTTGGCAAAATTAGCTCAACCATGATAAGTTTATGTAGAGATGGTACTTAATGCCATATCCTCTTTTTGTCTCAACTGTTGCGAGCGCTTTCGCCTGTCTGTCTATAAAATATACTCCCTGCATTGCACCTTTGTTCGCTCAACTTCAACTTGATTAGGTCAAGTTGCATATGCCAATCTCCCTCTGCAGATGGATATTTACTTCTACAAAACACTTGTTTGTCCCTTAATATTAACGGGAAAAAGAAAAACAGGGATGGTGTCTTGAGGCATCACTAACGGGAATTCATGTACCAGTATGTCTTCTGATTGAGTCACATAAACAAAAAATCTAGGACATATTTGGGAATATTGTTTCTGAAAAATATTTTCTCAAGCTTTAAAATAGATGTGATTATTTCTAATCTGTCTGATGGAACATTTGTTACTGACGTATTTTTGCTGTTTCTCCATGACGTGATGAACTCGGTGATGTTTTCTGCTCATGCCCTGTTTATTTGTTTCTTTTTGTTGAAAAAGTGAATAAAATGTTATTTTATCTGTAAATAAATCTGTAAAATAAAATATTTATAGGGGTCCTTTCATTTTTTTCTTTAAACCTATTTATTTTTATAATTTAAAAGTACACGTAGGGTGGAATAAAAAATTACTCGAGATAATAATTTGGTTCGTTTAAATGTTAATAATTTTTTTAATGTACGTGTTTTACCCTTCTGAGAGTGATCTTGGTTTTGAATTTGATTTTAGAAAAATTCTTAGTGAGAGGTTTAGTTAGTGCTTTACTTGTTACTTGATTACAAAAAGGCGAAGATACGTGTAGTTGAAGGATTCTTCAATGGGTCTTAGTATATCAGACTTTGTTCTTGTGTATAACAAACTTGAGTAGATTTTATCTTTTTACATGTCATTCACTAACTTCTTAAAATAGAAATTACGTTAATATATATATATATATATATATATATATATATATATATATATATATATTAAAATCAGTAGATAATATGTTTTGATATTCTTAATTTTACATTTAATAGGATTTGGGTCAAGGACGGAAGAATTCTTTAAATGAATTTTATTTTAATTCAAACTCATTGAGTCAAGCAGTTAAAAAGTGCAACAGAAAACATTTAATTTTTTAATTAAAATTCCATTTTTCAAAAACGGAATTGGTGTTGAAGTAGAAAAATAATTAATTACATTAATTTTTAATTTTTTAATTTGATGGTGTTGCGGGATAATATATGAATTTTTTAATTAATATTAATTTTAAATTAGGTTTAAATTTTGTTTTAACTTGATTCACCAATAAGATAAATGAGTGGCATAATGGATTATTTAGAAAAGACGATAATTCATACAATTTTAATTTTATTTGATGATCCTAACAATTTGTTTATGCAACGAACATGCGGGAGATTGGAATCGAAAATACAATATAAAATCGTAAAATCTTATGTGATTTAAATCATAATGAATATAGCTAACAGATTCAATTAATATTTTATAGTTCCAGTCGAAACAATATAAGGAAAAAGTCTTATACGAATATTTTAAAATTTAAATGCATAATTTGTAAAATGTTAATGCTCAGGGAAGAAAATGTAAACTTAAAAGTGAAGTGTTTATAAATAATTTTTTTTTAATGAGGCGAATTAGCATATTAATGGCTAAGGGTGGTCGCCATTGTAGTCAAGACCCAGGAATAACATAAAAATTTCTTTGTGACATGAGATGAAATAAAAAAGGTAAATATGATTTTATCATAGGATTAGCCATGGTTAACAATGATTGTAAGATCATATTACTACCTACCATATTGTTGTACGAAAGTTTTGGTTAACAAGTTCAAATGAGACAAATCCATATAATTTTTAGAAAAATTATATATATATATATATATATATATATTTATTTATTTTTCAGTATCATATGTTTTTCTTTTCATCATTTGTCACACAATCATGATAATAGTAAGTTTAGACATGTAATAACAATAAGAACTGAATTCCATTTATCCATTAAAAGTACTTTGATTATTAATATTTCATTATTATTATTATTATTATTATTATTATTATTATTATTATTATTATTATTATTAGTAGTAGTAGTAGTACTAGTAGTAGTGGTGGTGGTATTATTATTAGTGTTATGATAAATATTATCATTAGTAGTAGTAAAAAACAGTATTCGTATAATATTATTATTATTATTATTATTATTATTATTATTATTATTATTATATTTATTATTATTATTAGTGTTATTAGTATTAATATTATTATTTGTATTGATAGTATTATTATTATTATTAGGGTTAAATATGTTTTTCGTCCCTTAAGTATCACACGTTTTTGGTTTTAGTCCATACTCAAAACTTTGATGGTTTTTAGTTCTTATAGTTTTGAAACTCTGAGTTTTAGTCCTTCAAATTGAACGGTGTTAAGTTTTAGTAGAGGTGGCAAACGGCATTGCCACGTGAAATACCAGCTGTCTTCTTCTCTTTCTGCCACGTTCTTGATTGAAATCAAATTAACAATTAGGGTTCTTAATTGGGGCAAAATTAATTAGGGTTCTTAAGAAACTGTGGGTGTGATGAAATGGTGCATCCACCACGCAAACAAACTAGCCTTCAAACACCAGCGTTTCTCTCTTCTTCGACCCAGACAACACCCTATCTGCAATGTTTGTCATGATTAAACGAACAAAACAGAAATGAAAAAGGAAACTGTTTTTTCAGATGTTTGAAATTGTTGAAGATTGATTCTTTTCTGCGTTGTCGTAGGAGAGAAGAGCCTTCACGTTCTGTGCAGAGAGTGTGACATGTCGATTCAATCTGCGAATGAACACACCCTTAAGCATGATAGGTTCCTTCTCGCTAGTGTTAAACTTTCTGCTTCTTCTTCATCGCAAGAAACCCCTTCTCCTTCAAACTCCGCCCCTGATTCTCTTTTTGACGTTTCTCATAAAAAAACATTACCTTTATCTTCTACCGTCAGTAAGGTTGGTGTTGAAGTGGCGGCTTCCATCGATGCTAGCAGCATATCAGAGTATTTGATAGAGACTCTTCCTGGGTGGCAGGTTGAAGACTTTCTCGATTCATATTTTGTTCCCTTTGGTTTCTGCAAGGTCTGCACTTTCCTCCTTTCTCTCCTCTCGAAATCAATTGATTCAACTATCCAGGTGTTCCTTGCGATGGTCGTTCCAGTGCTCGTGAAATTTTCTCCAATTGAAAAAATTAACTTTGCCTCAATTAAGAACCCTAATTAACTTTGCCCCAATTAAGAATCCTAATTGCCCAATTAAGAACCCTAATTGTTAATTTGATTTCAATCAAGAACGTGGCAGAAAGAGAAGAGGGCAGCTGGTATTTCACGTGGCAACGTCGTTTGCCACCTCTACTAAAACTTAACACCGTTCAATTTGAAGGACTAAAACTCAGAGTTTCAAAACTATAAAGACTAAAAACCATCAAAGTTTTGAGTAGGGACTAAAACCAAAAACGTGTGATACTTAAGGGACAAAAAACATATTTAACCCTTATTATTAATACTAATATTATTATTGTTGTTGTTTTTAATGATATTATTATTATATTAACATTAGCATTATAATTAACATTAATCTTATATTTTTAGGAGATAAAAAATGTATTGTAGACTGTGGATCATTCCGTTAATAATCTAAATAAAGTAGATCATATTAAAATTTTTAATATCGTGAATTTGATTTAGATTCGACTTATTTATTATCGTAATTATCATGTTAAAGACAGGTCAACTCGTCCCAACCTATTGATCCTTTTTTAATTCAAAATTAAAATAAAAATAATTTAAAATATTAAAATGTTTAACACTTACAAATTATGTTTAGATTATTAACTATAATAAAGTAATTTAACATGTAAATATAATAATTATTTTAATTTATTCAATTAAAAATATTAATTAATTAATTAAAACTTTAAAAAGTATTTATATGATTAAATATGTTTTTAATATATATACATATATTTTAAAGGAAAAAAGTGGTGACAACTCATCTGTGGTAAGACGAGTTATATTTTTTGACTTTTTTTTGGAGTCATTTTGAACCGATCAAAAATAAACCAAGTTAAAATGAGATTAATTGACCTATTTTGTACTCGTAAACATTTTTACCTAATGAATATTTCGTACTAGTAATCCTAACTAATAAATAATAATGTTAGTAGATAAGTGATATTAATATTAATATTATTATTATTAGTACTATAATCAATAAAAATATAAGTATTATTATTACTATTAGTATTATTATTTGAATTAATATTAGTATTATTATATTTCAAAATTATGATACTTCTAATACTACAAATTTAAGAATAATTTAAAATGTGTAACCATCCTTTTAAGTTATTATCTAATGTAACTTCTTTAAGAACCAATTCATTTATAATTGTGCAAACAAAATTTTACAATTTTAAAAATACAAAAAAAAGAAGATAATACCTAAAAGTTATTTTCTTAATATATTGATTAATAGATTTGTATACTATGTTAAAAATATTTCCATTGAATAAAACAAAATAAAGAGACCGAAGGACGAGTCTCTTATTCATTTTAAAAGAGATTATATATATATATATATATATATATATATATATATATATATATATATATATATATATATATATATATATATATATAATATTCCAATATCGTATGTTTTTCTTTTTTATTATATAATAGTAAGTTTAGAGTTCAAAAACAATAAAAATTGAACCCCATTGTTGAATTGGAGTATACCATCTTCAATTTTATGAAATTAATGTGATTTAGGGTTTGTGTGTGCTATAAAATTTTAGGCTTTCTATGTTATTTGTGGTGAATATGATGATTTTGGCTGGATTGATTTGTTTACCACAAATTTGATGTGTATTTGACTTTTACTTCATGTAGACTTGTTAAGCGAGTAAACATCTCCCTAAGGCCAAAATCAATTTTGGCAACATAATTTTTAAAATTTTATAAAAGCTATTGTACGAAGAGGTTCACTTGGAGAAACACAATACCAATAACATCTAAGTCTAACCATATAAAAGATTGACACCACTCTCTATCCAAAACCTTAAGGCAATGGGTTAATGGGTCTTTCACCTTTATATACTGTTCTACTTTCCAATGTGAGACTTAGACTCATACTTGGATTCCCAACATGTTTGTGGTTGTCTCTCTTTTTTGCAATGATCACATTATCGATGTCAGCAAATGAAGATGCAGATATAAAAATAAATCTTGAAGGATGTTCTAGTAAACTGTCTGAGTTAAGGAAGAATATTTGATCATGTTAGTTATAATGTTGGAATAGAATCACAATATAAATAAAAATGTATATATCTTTTAAATGATTATACTAATATAAGAAATACTTTCGATGTTATTATTTAAATATTTATAATGAAATATTTTATTTTAGTAGTTTATATTATTAGAATTGAATGTTATAACTTATATTACATCAACCTAATGATTCAATGATGTACCTAACACACTTAAAAAAAGTAACTAATAACCAAATATAATAGTTTTTTCTTCCATTATTGTCATGTTTTAATCTATGTTGCATTTATAGCTAATATATCCGTAACAAAATACAAATAAAATATAAGTTTTAACCTAAAATTTTAAAACAAAGAGTTTATGAATCTTCCATCTTATATATTATTTAACATTGTCTTTTCTATTCAGTTAGAAACTTATTAATTATTCATAGTAAATAAATATTATGTTTGAATTACTTAATATAATTACTTTTTGTAAGATCAACATTATAAAAAAATTAACATACCCAAGTATTATATGTTATTTCTATTTTGTGTGTGGATATTTTAGCTATAATGTAATATGGATTTTTATAACAATGGTGAAAGAAAAAGTTACTATATTTTATTCCTAAGTATTTTTTGTATGCCTTAACTAGAACATTGGAGCATTATGTTGGTGTCATGTAAGTCATATGTATGCTTCACTCCTTCTAACTTATGAAATGTATGTCTATTAGAACTAAAATTATGTGAACTTAATTTAGTTTGGAAAAGATGATTTAGTGTAAATTTTAAGTCAGTTGAGATGAGTTTTTATTTCTAACAGAGAAAATATTAAATTTATTGGCATAATATTTATTACAAATAAAAATATTTTAAATGAAATCCAAACCCTCCATAGTCAAGGGAACTTCAGTTTTGATTAATCCATCTTATAAACTTTATTTTCCAACCACCAAGACAAATAAAAGAAAAAAAACATCCCATGTGAAGCACGAAGAATCGAGCTTTATGTTGGAGTTTAAACTTTGAACTTGTGATTAGGCAACAACTAAAGTAAAGTGTACCATATTTTAATTTTTTTAGCAACTTGGTTTAAACATATATGGTGACCTATTTTAAATTTAATTCCGCGATCTTCAATAGTCCGCCCACTTATTAATCTAACCACAGGACCATTTTTTTTAATAATGATCCATCTGTTTTTCTTTTTGTAAACTCTCAATTGTTTATTTAATTCTTTTTGCATGTATGGAATTGCAGTGTCTATATTAGTTAATTATTCAGTGAAGGATCTACTTTTTAATATAATTTCTTATTAATCAATAAAGATTATAATAATTATGATTAATCTAATTAGAAAATAATATATCAAATTAAAATTAAAAAAGAAAAAAGGATAAATATTCTATAAAAGTTCATAAAAAAAATAGTGATAATTATCTAAAAAACAATTGTAAGATAGAAAACAAGATTTCTTTTTCTACACCAATATTCAACCGATAAAAAAAGTACAAAATTATTTTTTAAAATATAAATTGAGTATCTTTATTATAGTTTTTCTATTGTGATTGAAATTCATATTAGATAATAAAAGATTATCTTTTTATAGTTATGTTTGTGGAGTGATATTATTTAAAGTTAAGATTATATATATATATATATATATATATATATATATATATATATATATATATATATAACTAATTAATTTTTTTATAACGTTAACTTTTTGAGTTTAAAAATTATAAGTAGAAATTTATTTCTATTAAAAATGAGAAAATCATGTTTTGGACACTTTATTTCAGAAGCTGCTGTTTGATAGAAATAGGATAATTGACACCTACCGGGAGAAGATATTTATTGAGTGATTTTCTATATAATAGAATACTAAAATAATAAAATTATTATTGGAAAAAATATTTTTTATTAGTTTATGTAATCAAATGTTAAATATCATCTATTAAGAAAAAGAGGGAGTATAAATTTTAAAACATGAAATTATTTTAGAAGCTTTTCCTTGAAAAGTTAACGGTGGAGGAGAAAAGGAAAGAAGCGAGGAAACTGTGCTCCTTCCCTGCTGTTACAACTGTGTCGATGCCAAAGACACGTCATTTTCTAGAAAGCACTTATTTTGTCTTTTTGTTTAATTTCAAATGTGTATTCTAGTAATAAAATTAAACACGTAAGTTAATATCTATTTTAATCTGTAAATATTATATAACTCTTTCTAGTTTCTATACATATACCTGTAATAACTTTTAATTTATTCTGTCTAATTCTGAGAGTTAATTAAAACATAATGTACAACAATTAAAGGACTAAAGGACATAGTTTTTAAATATAAAAACTAGAAGGTAAGTTTATTCAATTATAGAGATCGAACAATTAATTTTATCTTAAATATTATAAACAACCTATAATTGTTATTAATTAACCAACGTTTAAATAAATGTAGCATTTACTCTATATAATAGTCCTTGTATAAATCATATTCAAGAAGATCTGTGTACATGGATTTAGATTACCAGATTCTTCTAAGTTAAGTTAATCTCTCAAAATAATAATCAATCATCAAATTGACAAATTGAGAAACTAAATTTCATGTTCATAAATTTGACTTATCACAAAACAAAATATTATATTTTGAATCGTTCAAGATACAATCAGACATTTATTTTGTTTATCAAAATTAAAAACATAACCTATAACTAAATTTAATCATATCCACGTAAAAAAAAAGCACTTTAGGGAACAGCTTTTGGGAAAGAAACCGATACAAATTATGACTTTAGAAGGGAAAATGTATATTTAATTGTAATTCCTATCACCGCTAAGAGAGTGGTAGAATAATAGTGACCATGCCACTTGGTGTCACAAGTCAGAAACAACTAAAGAAAATTAAAACTAAAACCAGGAGCTGTTTTGTTGTGTGGTAATTGATACGTGGTACTGTGTCCGAATAATAATCTAAGGCGCCGCTTGGATACTAAACAACAGCATAACCAGAGTGGTATTGTCCATTTATCAACCTTCAATATCACTCTCTCAGACTATATAAATATATTCTGTACTCTCTTCTTCAAGGTCACAGTCAATACAAATTCATCAATTCTGCTTTCGTTCTTTCATCTTTTCTTCTCACCAACTATCATTAGCCATGCCGAGCACAGCTGGTCAGGTCATCAAATGCAAAGGTCACTCATCCACTCTTCTTCTCACTTTCATCTTGTTCTTTTCTGTGTTTCAGTTTTGGTGTCATGCATAGCGTAGATTCTTCTCATCTTGTTTTGTTTCTTTAAGAAAGTTTCTGTTTTTCATATTTGTTAACATCTTAGTTTTGCTGCATTCATGTTATGGCCACTTCGAATTATACGAAAAAACCTTAATTCTTCACAATTTTTTTTGTGGGTACTAAAAGTTGGGTCCTTTCTCAGCTTTGAATTATGGAAATTGAAATCTTGTTTACCAACCATTTCAAAGTGGTAAATGGTATTATAGAAGTTTGTTTAACGGACGGGTCATCGTTATTTAGCAATCAACAAGGGCACATTTGGTTTTCAAATTTTGTTGTGACTATAAAAGGACTGTTTTGTTTGAATTGAACGTACTGATTAAATGGGTCTATTGAAATGCATGAATGTGGCAGCCGCGGTAGCATGGGAGGCAGGGAAGCCACTGGTGATTGAGGAAGTAGAGGTGGCACCACCAGAGGCTGGTGAAGTGCGTTTGAAGATCCTCTACACCTCTCTTTGCCACACTGATGTTTACTTCTGGGAAGCCAAGGTAAGACACCTTTTTACCTAACTTCCATTTTCCCTTATGATCCACCAAACATACTTGATCTGATCTAAGAAAGGCTAGGAAATAGATCAATTGATTGATAGGTACCAAGACATTCAATAAGGTTTCACAAATTTAACATGATTTCCTTTCTTATATCTTCGTTTCAGGGCCAGACTCCATTGTTTCCTCGCATATTTGGTCATGAGGCTGGAGGGTATGTTTCTGTTCAGAACATTCCGCACACAATCTCAAATTATCAATCTTTGCTTATAATTTGGGCTATTGATTCATTTTTGTGAAGTATTTGGTCTCCACAGACTAATTGGGTCAAACATTCTGTTTTTCTATTATGTGCATTAATGAATGTTACCAATAATGTTTACTTGATGCTGTTATTCAGGATTGTGGAGAGCGTAGGTGAGGGTGTGACTCATCTGAAACCAGGGGACCATGCTCTTCCTGTGTTTACAGGGGAGTGTGGGGAATGTGCGCATTGTAAGTCAGAGGAGAGCAACATGTGTGATCTGCTGAGGATCAACACTGATCGTGGTGTCATGATCCATGATAGTCAAACAAGATTTTCTATAAAGGGACAACCTATTTACCATTTTGTCGGTACTTCTACATTCAGTGAATACACTGTGGTTCATGCTGGATGTGTTGCCAAAGTCAACCCTGCTGCCCCACTTGACAAAATTTGTGTTCTCAGTTGTGGAATATGCACAGGTTTGGAAAATCCCGGCCTTGACATAGTCTGTAACAATAATGTTAGTGAACATCAAATAAACGTCATTCTCATCTGTGCTTGTAGGTCTTGGGGCTACTGTCAATGTTGCAAAACCAAAACCTGGTTCTTCTGTTGCCATTTTTGGACTTGGAGCTGTTGGCCTTGCCGTATGTTATTCTTGCCTTTGTGTGTGAGCATTGTAGTTATTATGCAAACGATGAAAGAACGATGAAAGTACAATATTAATGTCTGCTCTTATCTTTGATCATATCAAAGGCTGCTGAAGGGGCAAGGATTTCCGGTGCATCAAGAATCATTGGGGTTGATTTAGTTTCAAGCCGATTTGAAGAAGGTACAGTGGTTTCTTCCTCCAATAAATGAAGGAATTCGGCTAAACATACATTAAATGGCTATTCACTTGTTGATGGCTTCTCTCATTTTTGTTCTTCTTTGGCAGCTAAGAAGTTTGGGGTCAATGAATTTGTGAACCCAAAAGACCATGACAAACCCGTACAACAGGTTAGTTTAGTTTCGTGGACAAATTATATTTCTTGTCTCTTAAAGATGATTTTTTTTTTCAAAATTGTTTTTATTTTGTTAATGTTGATTGAGATGTGAATGTTGGCTTCCAGGTAATTGCTGAAATGACAAATGGGGGAGTGGATCGTGCTGTTGAATGTACTGGCAGCATCCAGGCCATGGTGTCAGCATTCGAATGTGTTCACGATGTACATAAATCATACCTTGCTTGCTCTATTTAATGCTAAGAAATTTATGTGAAGCTTCTAAGGCTGATCCTTGATTATTTCTTCAGGGTTGGGGTGTTGCTGTACTTGTTGGAGTGCCAAACAAAGATGATGCATTCAAAACTCATCCAGTGAATTTTTTGAACGAGAGGACTCTTAAGGGTACCTTTTATGGTAACTACAAACCTCGCACTGATCTTCCTTCAGTTGTGGAGAAGTACATGAATGGGGTAAGTATATACACACACGTGTATATATATTGATTTTTGAGGTATATAAGATCATTCAAATTGATGTCGTATCTGATAATATGGTCTTTATCTCCAGGAATTGGAACTGGAGAAATTCATCACTCACACCGTTCCATTCTCAGAAATTAACAAAGCTTTTGATTACATGCTGAAAGGGGAGTCCATCAGATGCATTATCCGTATGGGAGAGTAGAACTGTAAAATAAAGGATGACATAGTTCCTGTGGAGGGACTTTGTTCTCTTTCTGGTTATCAAAAGAAGAAAATAAAGATTATGTATAATTAATCCCTTTTTGGATTATTGAATCTGTGAGAATTTGTCTATGTTTGATTGTAAAGAACGATAGGAGGCTTTGATGCTGTTATTGTCTATTTCATGATAAATAAAATGCCGTTTTGTGGATGAGTTGTTCTTAGAAATAACTTTCAACTATGATATATTTCAAAAATAAATTACTTCGAGCTGTGCATTTTGATTACTTTGTATCTTCTGGAGCTTGATTGAGTTCTATGGAGAGTATTGCACTGCATTTTGTTTCTGCTTCCTAAAATGGGTATTCAGATGTTTTAATTGTATGTCAGGTGTAATTGTATTCTTTGACAATTCTCTTAAGAAACAAAATATTGAACAAATTTTTATTTGAAAATAAGAATACATCCTTCGGAAATAAAAAGATAAAATAAGTAAAAGTCTTTTATAATATTATTATTTATTTCTTTACGATGTAGAATAATTGATATATCATGATATTAATTAATAATTATAAAAAATTAATCAATAACAATATTAAGTTTTTCATTTCAGTTTGGATAAGCCTTACATTAATTTATAATGAGTTATCCACATTAATTTATAATCATTATTAGAGAAAAATAATTAAATAAAAGTATTATTTTCATAAAAAAAACTAGCGTCATTTATATTTGTAAAATTTTATTTTTCGTGCACTGTGTTTAATTTTGACATGTTCTCAACATAGTTTTGCATTGAGTTTTCTCAGCGAGCTTTACATTGTCAAATAATTAAAATAGTTTTAAATGTGATTTTAAAAATAATTAGTAAAAAGTTAATAGTCATCTAATAATATGTGACAAATTAATGGCTATGTAAAAGTATTTACAGGACAAATACATCCTAATCAAAATTATAATTACAACCGTTTTGATGTTCACAATTTCTTTAAAATTTAATTTAATAACTTATTATAACCGTTATTTTATTATGAAAAGTTTTTATTTATTTACTTACATAAATGTCAAACACATAGATGTTGTTATAGAAAAGACAGATGCTATTATTCCACTAATGACAGTAATATCAGTACTTTTAACAGTGGAATGGTATTCATTTACCTACAAGTTTGGTCCCCGAAAAAAAGGTTGGTGTTGAGTTGAATTACGTACTAAGCTATATATATGGCTTTAGATGATAAAAGGCCTACCATGTTAGGTCTCTCTCATGTTAATTTGCTTCTTCTTTTGGTAGCAAATATGAGAGGAGAATTTCGTTCCACATATCAGGAACACCAGGTAAGCACCAATGGCTACAATCGGGCACAGCTGGCTTGTCACTCCAAGTCCCCACGTGTCCATCACTTCTATATGCAGTCATTGGTGTAACATGCAAAACTGTCACGGGAGTACTCATATTTTTCACAACTTCGCTGATCATATCTGAAATTGGACTTCTCTCCTTGCCATTAGTTCTCTTCCAAGGCTTTTGAGTCACTTTGCAAGAATTATGGTTCTGTCCACTGCCACAAAAACCAAAAAGCATCTTAATGATTAATACTTGACAACCTGTGTTGCCAAAAGCTTAAAGAATGGTAAATGTTATTTTTGGTTCATAGATAGCTCTTCATTGTCTGAGGTTGCTGAAGAAATGAAGTTATATGGTACAGAACCCACCTCCAATGAGATGATTCAAAGGTGCGGAAGAAAACCCTTGTCCTGTTTGTATTAATTGCATTCTCCACCCAAGATGCCCAGGAGAGCAAAGCTGTTTTGAAAGCAGAATTAATTGACATTCCAAGCTTCAGCGAGTTATCAACCTGAAAATACCACCCCCTGTCTGAAGATCATGTTAGCACCAAATGGTTGATAACAGAAGGTCTTCATAAAAAAAATTAGTCCTAGTCATGTATGAACAGATAGACTGTAGAACCGCATAATCAAAGGATGGGTTTGATTTCTATGCATATTCTGATTGGCAACAAGTTCTATAGTTTAAGTCAAAACCAGTTTTACAGATACAGCTGATCAATGACCAATTTGTTCGTCAGAGATCATCATACCAATACAGATTAGCCTAATTATAGTTTTGAAGTCTCATAAGAGAGTTGGTGATCAGACATGATTTCATTGTCAGCTTTGATGGTATAGATGCATCTCATCAGAAGAATTATGAACACCAAAATCACCGCAACCTTGCCAAAATCATTATTTGGTATCTTACAAAACCTGACTTTTTACTTTTCTTTAGAGAAACTGGCTTATACAAGTAATACCATTAATTAAAATTTTCCAAACATGACCAGAAGTATTCTAGAAACAGACAAAATGTGATTAACTTGAAGATCTTTCTAGTAATACTCACGAGTCATGACAAACATTCAGAAAGGTAAAATTCACGGCAGCAAGTGTCCAAAATTACCATAGGGATGAGGTTACCATTTAAAGAAAAGCTCTTGCGCGTTGAATATCTTTTGAACACCCAACAGTGAAATTCCGGCACATCTATGTTCTGGACTAAAAACTGCAGAGGATCCCCACCCTTATTTCTTTATGGAAAATTTTACATGTCAGTTGTTCTATACCTTTCTAACACCTAAAAATAAAAAATTAATATTTCTACATTTTTAATTCATTCATCCTAAATTATTTCATATTTTAAAACAAAAAATGCTATTTTATTGGTGTTAGATAGCTGTATAGTAGAAAATGGAGTGTGTGAATCATCAATCTTTATTTATTTATTTATTGGTTTTATGTTAAGATATTAAAATAAATATTTTGACAGATTTTCAGCCTTAGATTATGACACCAGTAGGTGCAGTAAAAAATACAGCGGCAGCTGATCCATTTCTCTATCGTTTGTAATTCTTACCTATGGTGAAGGTATGATTTCTAAACTTCCAGTAAAACATGCATTCTATGGATACAAAGACCAAAACAAAGTCAAAAAAGTGTCATCATAAAGAAGGCTGAGGATTTAAAATGTATTTCTACTGTCTAAACAAAAATGTATTTCTACTATCTAAACAAAAATGCAAATCATATAACTCTTTGGAGAATGAAGTCACTCACATGTCAAAAAGTTTAGTCCGCGTCCACCAGTGACCTGAATTGAATATAAGAAAGTCAGAATCAATCCACTCGTTGCTAATATCATCAATCTTATCCAATCTGAGCGTAGTCTTCACCCTCTGAGGAGCATGTCTAGGCACAGAACCAGGCTTCACCAGGAATACCGAGCGATAAAAATCAACTCTAACATCAAAAGTACTAAACCTTACACCTAAAAACCTTATCTGTTTTGTGATCTTGTTGCCTTTGATTTCGTATACGCTCTTCTTATTCTCAACTCCTGTCATTAGCAAACATATCATGGACTCCCATTGCGTCCTACTCAACGAATCACCAACAAAAACCACCCTTTTCCCACGAAGTTGTTCTAGTATTCCACGGGCGTCAAACTTTGGAATCTCACAGTTCTTAGGCTTCCACCTCCATTTTGTGTAACCTCTATCTTTTCTCCCATTGGCAAGGCAATTAAAACCCCTTTCTGCAAAGGGGCATTGAGAAGCATCATACAAAGGGTAGCTATCATCCCTTACCCAACTTCCTTCAAACACATTGCATGCGTCCATTGAAACATTGGATTTTAAAATCTCATCATAACTCTGAGCAAAAGGGTGAGAGCTGTTGGGAATATAATGACTCTGGAAAGATGAGTGAGAACTGTTGGGAATATCATGACTCTGGAAAGATGAGTGAGAACTGTTGGGAATATCATGACTCTGAACAGGTGAGACAGAACCGTTGGAAGTCTCATAACTCTTAATCACTGTGGGAGGAGTGGGAAATGCAAATAAATAAACCCAGGAAATGACCAAGAGGAAGAATAAGAAAGAACCAACTGTGACCAACCCATTGGACGAAACAAAGATCCAGGCACTGCAATCACCTTTCACAACTTTGTGACCATAACCAAAAGCTCTTGAGAGTAAAGTCCTAAACTTTGCAAATGAAACCCAAAAACTAACAAAGCCTAGCAACTGCATAATTTGCATAACCCACCAACTATTCCATATATCCATTGTAAAAGTACTCAGAAAAAAAAGAAAAAAAAAACGTAATCAGGCTGTACAGTTAATCATCACTCACGTTCCAACTTATAGGTAGTGCTCTAAGAAAGAAACGTGAAAAAAAGGACGCTACTTTCAATGTCTAAATTTAGGGAACCATTTTACTTAACACAAACAGAACACTCACAATTATTATAACCCAAATGCAAGACGAGAAAATAACAAGTTTGGAGACATTGCAGAGTAACGAGAGAGAAAACAGAAATGTAAGATAGAGTCTGTGGAAGTGAGAGGGGTGGGGGTTTTAATGCACAAGGTAGAGGTTGTGGTTGAAGAAGTTGGTGGAGGTTATATTTGCAGCATGGAAAATAAAGGTAGAAATATAGTTGGTGGAGTTAGGGGCAGTTTGGTCATTAGGAACATATTCTGAATGGAATAGCTTGGTTGGTTTGGCTACTGTAAAAAGGAAGAACTTGAAATAAACATAGAATCAACGTTAAATGCATAATAAAATCTGTCGGTGCATATCAGGAAACGAACCAATTTACTGAAACAACCTCTTACCCTTTTGTGTTATTTTTCGTCCACTAACTTATTGAGGTAAATAAATAAATAAATATTTATGGTAAAAGTTTAGTGGATGAGAAAGCTTGGCCCAATTCTGGAAATAAATAATAAAGTTAACTAACGAAAACTCTTTGAGGAATTTTATCGTCTTATTTTACTTTTATATCCCTTTGTTGAATAATTTCCCTTGGATCATGATATGTAAGTTTGAACAACAATAATAAGCTGGCTTGTGACAAACTCAATTCTTTTGTGTGAACATTGGGACACTTGTTGACAAATTTCGCGTCTTTAGTGAGATGATTCGGTTTGACTGAGATGGCAAATACAGACGCAAGAACTGAAAACAGCTAATTAACAAAATAGGTTTGGTCGCGTGTTGTTTGATCTCGTTACGACAATTCTTAATTTATATGGAAATCTTAACGTAAGGAAGTCTCTTATGAACTAATTATTTCGTACCATAAATGGGTTATTGAAATGGTTGTATTCTTTTGTTTTGGTAAATAGAATAATTAAGTGAAAGTAATATTAGGTTTGAAAGCAGTAGTTGCAACTATACGATGTTATGTTTGAACACCCAAAGCAAACAATGTGTTGTCAAAGTGTAATAGCTTCCACGTGATGTGTCAACCAATAATGAGATGGACGAGCACAACCTCAGAAGACATCTTCCAACGTTTCGGCCAACAGAAGTGGGCAGGAAGGGTTAATGAGAAAGCTACGTCGCACCAGGTTGGTGCGCCCTAACACAAACATAGCTTCTAAGTCAGATCTTATAGTACAACCAATTTTTAATGAATAAATTTAGGGTCAGATAAGTCTAAATATTTTTAATTTAAACAAGCTTAAATAAATTTAGGGCCAGATCTTAAAGTAATTTATAAATTTAAATATTTTTAATTCAGTTTTTATCAAAATATTTGTTTTATTAAATATTTATGTGTTAACTTTTATTCAAGTATCTTTTCATTTGTTAGTGGATTATTTCTGTTTTCTAGTCTTTAATTCATTAGTAAATCCATTTTTTTTTAATTTGGTAGTCAACTCGTTCTTTTACTTTTTAAAAATAAGTTGACCAATAAGTTAGAGAAGATTGAAAAGATAAAGAATAATTAATCAACGAAATGTAGATAAAAAAATGATAATAACATTAACCATTAATTAAAATCAAATAATAAATACTTAGGTAAACATGAAAAAATATATTTTAATCACTCAATAAAACAATTTTTTAATAATGATTCAATAGAAAAATATGATACTTAATAATTAAATGATTAAATATGTTTTTTATTTTTAAACTATTATAAAAAATTATATTTCATCTCTAAACTAAATTATAAAATAGTTAATTCATGTAAAATATTTTATTAAATGACGTAAAAAACAATATATATTATAATTTAGTTTAGAGAATTTTTTATAACAATTTAAAAAATATATTTAATCCATAATAAAACTATAAATATATATGAGTATTACTATAAGTTTTAAATTATAATTTAATTGGACTTTTTTTCTTATTATTAGCCATTTTTTAATCCACCTCTTCGATACCATGTTAAGAAGTGAAGTAAACTCCACAAAATCAACTTGTAATAAGGTGAAGTCTACATCCACTTATATACTTTAGATTGGTATATTTCCACCAATTCTTTTAATATATTTTTTATTTATTTCAAAATATATATTATAAATATATCCTAACTTAACTTTTATATATTTTTCATTAAGAAGAATAATCAGTATAATAAATATAGATATATTTAATTTATAATAAAATAAAAAAGTAAAATATTATATATATATATATATATATATATATATATATATATATATATATATATATATATATTCTTAGTATACAAACATAAATTTCGTTAATTTTTTTTAACTCCCTTAATATTTAATTAACCTCCTTTACAATTTACTACATAAATTTTAATATATGAATTCTTCAACATTAATTATATATTAATGATACTTTTTTTTCTTTAATAAACATGTGATACAAATAAGATCAAACAATCATCAACCAACCTTAAACAAAAATTGTTATGATAAGATATACATTTCTTTTCTTATTGTATTAGAACAAAAAAAGACAATATTACAGTGATGAAAATGTTTACTATTCCTTTTATTGTAGATTTAATTATATATAACATTGAAATTAATACATTATTGACGTTTATTAGAATATAATTTTTCATTTAATCAAGAGGTCCAAGTTTTAAATCCGATTAAGTGATACTTTCTGGTAACATATACATATTTTAGCATTGCCAGTTCTACTGTGACAATTTAAATATTTCAGAAATAAAATCAGTCAAACTGGACATGAACTGGAAAAGTTTGTGTGGAAAGAAAGCAATCGTAGTATATGGTTTCAATGTAACAACGGCTTTTGTGCTCTTCATCAATTACAATTTAGAATCACTGCATCACATCGTGGAACACAGGTAATAACAATTATAAATTAGCCTACCAGAACCAAGTTCTGATTTAGGAATAAAGGGCGTATGAGGTTGGAAGTAAGGAATGAAGAAGAGGCAATGCTAGCTAGCAAGGGAATGAATAGACCAGAAGAATGGAATCTTTATTACTTTGGTTTTCTTCCCTCTTTTTTTCCATACAATTGATAAATAATGGCCTAAAAGACATTCACTACTTACTCTTGTAGGCTAAAAGTCTTAAAATCTAAGAATTAACTCGACACCAGATCCATTGAATGTTCATAATTAATCGTAAATTGAAGGGCGTGTAGTGTTTGGCAATCTCCTTCCATGCACAAAAGAACTAAAGAGATGGAGTGCTCTTGAAGGCTGTGCAAATGGTACCATGTGAGCAGCTCCTCTTACAGTTGCAAAAGTCAACAAATTTCCATACTCTGTTACCCAACCTCCAACCTATATTTATTTAACAAATCCCACCAAGTAAACATCAATTAGCATAGGGAACTATAACATACAAAAATTACATCATTTTTTTTTCCATGTACCTGCCCTCGGTGGAACCATGCTCCATATGGTACTGTAATCTTGAACTTTAGCTCGTGAGCTAGTTCACGAATGAGTGTTCGAGAACCTAGTAACGGCACCACAGAATCTTGGTCTCCACTGTCATATTTTAACGTTAATAATTAGTGTACCACGCGCTTTACTAGCATTCATAATTAATGCTCCTTAATTAAAGGAAATTAATTTACCTGAAAACCCATACTGGAATATGGTTTTGAACTATCCTTTTGAGAACAGGGAGGATGTCTATATTAGGATCAGTCTCGCTATAATTCAAGACACTGCAATGAAGAAAATGCAGGATTATACATCAGTAACGAAAGTAGAAAGCAATGTGCTTATCATGGTTAAGTCTGTTTGGAGAATGTTACTGACAGATCATTGGATTAAAATTTAATAAAAGATATACATACACATAAAGACCGTAATAATTTTTCCTGCAGTAATTAACAGCATGATATGAATGACTTACCCACTGCACATGGACCAGCGGTAGGGAAGATTAGTACGGTTTGCATGGAGAGCCTTCTGAACCTCTGGGAGATTGAAATAAAAAGCTCTTTCGTAAGTCATGCATACATCTACACCTATGCTTATTTTAGTAGCCTGCATTACAGTAATCAAAATGTTTAGTCGATAATCTTAACTAACTAATCATCTTAAAGTATATAGTAATGAAAGACGCGTTGTACCATCTTTTTCAATTTCAGTTCTTGTTCAACTATGGATGGATAACAAACATCCAGAATCACATCATAGTAGTTTATGTAATCGCTAACAATCTCGTTTGCCTCATTTATTGCATTGTTGCATGATTTGGACACGTTGTGTGTATCAGCGAAGACATAGTCATCGAAATCGCAATCATTCGCTATGGCAAGGCCAACTTCATCGGAGATCAGTCCATGCGACCAGTAGTATTCGTATGTTGCTCGTGCATCACGATCAAGTTTCAGAAGTGGGTTTCCAATCTAACAAACGAGGAAGGAGTGAAATAGCTTTCAAATTAGAACATCGGTAGCAGAAAAATAAATGAGTAAACTAATGCCAAAAGATTTTGCATCAAAGGGGTCTTACAGCTACTCCTTTAATATTGAATTTGAAACCATTTGAATGAGCATTGTGGTCCAAAAGAACATTGGCTAACTGTGGTATATAATGTCCTGCATAACATTTAAATGTCAGTAACAAACAAAACTATATACTTTTTTTTTTTTGCAGGAGGGCAAAAGAACTTTTTCCAAAAGGAAACTAAAAAGGTAATCTGGTGCAATAATTTTATATCGTTAACCCTGTTAGGAATGATGACATTACGTTATCTGCATGTGCATAAATATTAGAATAAAAAGTTTAATCTTAAGAAAATCACGTCATCTGATGTACTATTATATAGAATATTTTGGAACTCGAGACCAACTTTGGGAGTTTCAATTCAATAAAATAATTATTAAATGGGATGAGATTATTATTGGTTGGACCTGCATAGCTTTCTCCGGTAAGAAACAGCTCCCTTGATCTGTAAGAAGGAAACTTCTCGTACCATTTCAGCAGGAAGAGAAGCGTATCATTGGCTGCCAAAATAGAAAAAATGTTAAAGCTCAACTCTAGTAAAACGAGTTTGAAATTATGCATACATAATCACATAGATTCATTCTCAGCCTTAAAAAGAGCTTAAACGAAGATTAAAAAATATATTAATTGGTGATTCTATTTACCTGTGGATGCATCGCCAGCGTTGTAATCTGAAGTTGTGTTTGAGTATGACCAACCAACTCCAGCTGGAGACTCCAAGAAAAGGAGGTTGGATGCTATGAAAAATACATAATGTCAGAATCAGGAATCAATGTAAACCCCAATTATTCTCCAATATCGCAAGAAAAATTCATGTAAAAATTTGTGACATATATAATATGTATACCTCTATTCCAAGACATTGAATTTCTTCGAAGACCACGTCCATCACCTCTGGGATAAAAGGGACCCAATTCAGTAAAGGCACCTCCTCCAATGGAGGAACATCCTGGGCCTGAAAAAAAATGGTACTTGCTCTGAGTTAAAGCAGTTTGACAGTTTTATAGTGTTTTGTAAAATATGTTAACCTTAATAGCCAGGGTATATTTGATTTATCTGTTGTAGTTTTTTTTTTCAAAATAAGAAAAACAAAACTGTTGCATCTTTTCAATAAATAATTCAAAATTTTGATCCAGAGGATCTGGCTATGGGGTCCTAGCAAACAGGATTTTCATTGAGTGAGACAAAGAACCTAAACTGGTAGGGACAAAGAAAGATAAATGGCAACCACCTATGGTTTACAAACATGAACATGGAAAAACCTAGACAGAAACAAACTAGAGATGATAATGTAAAAGTGTGGAAAAAGATGAAATTGAAGAGTATGAAGGAAGGAAATTGTATAAGAAAGTAAAGAATGAGTTAATTCCTTAAAGCATCCAAAAGTAGGAAAGGGGTGATGTGATGGAGCAATGAGAGGAAGGATAGGAAGTACCAACCTCCATTGAGCCAAAGAGTGAGGGGTTTCTTTTCATGGTCTTTCTCAGCCTCCACAAAATAGTAGAAGAGGCTTCTTCCATGTTTGACGTCTACATCCACATATCCTGCATATTGCTTGAATCCAACATTAGGTTGCCCAGGCAACTTCTCTATCAGATCCTCAGAAGGGTACCCTTCTACCCCAACACTGCCCAACAACACAATCAACACCCCAACTAACCAACACCCTTTCATTGTAACAACTTCAATCCCCTCAAAACTCCTATCCATTTCCTCAGTAACCCTTCACTCTTATATAGCACTTAAATTTGTTTTAAATTACTATTTGCACTATATAACAAACATTGTTTTCAACTTGGTCCCATCCTATCATATACAGTCAAAATTTGGAATCAAACTACAAATAAATAAAAACAAAAATGAAAAGTCATATAAAGAGACTAAAAGTGTTGTTTCTCTAGTTCGCATGTATGTTTGAATAAAAAATGAATAGGAATATGTTTGGTTTGGTGTTTTGTATTTTTTTTATTATAATTTTACATTTGCAGGGTTTATGTTGGAATATATAACGAGAACAAATTTGAAAACATCAGATATATTTAAGTAAAGATGAAAGTTAAAGAATTACCAGGAATATATATTTTTTAAACAAGATACTTTCTTCCCTCTAAAATAGGCAATTGGTTTCTTTAATAGAACAGAATGAATAGAAATTGATTACGGTACCATATCTCTAGTGAACAGATCTGTTATAGAAGCATGCACGTGAATCCCGGATTTCCTTTAACAAAAAGGTGAATTTCCACTTAAAGATCTGAATTGCATAGAGAATATGTTATATGCCCTCAAATCAAATGCATGGATAAATGGTATGCAGACTTCAATTTTCTCTGGTTGTCTGTGACAAGACAAATTTTAATAATAGAGGTGACAATTTTCCATCAACATGTGAAACATTAAATTATTAGATAAATACACCTAATCCGTTTAAGGTTAGAGCCACATTGCGACACATCATTATTCCAATGCAACGAATACTGCATATTATTCTACCAAAAACCGAGAGACACGGCCAAGAAAGTAGCATAGTACTGGGGAAGGTTACCTCCAAGGATTATCGATAAACACTAGGAAATTTCATAAAGGTAAACACAATGCTACAAAGTTGATGAGATAACCATCGATCATCAAACAAAAGCAAAAAATAATAATAATAATAAAAAAAATAAAAATAATTTGTTAACTTTGTGTATTAATTTTCATTTGTTAATTATACGTTTCTACTTTGTTTGGGAAGGCGCAACTACTACTAACTAGTAACCTTATTTAGCTGCAATTTCGCCGCACTTGTTTCTCTCACTTTCTGCGTCTCAATCTCATCACTAACTGTGCCATAGTTTTGTTTAAGGTTTCTGCTTTGTTGGCCAAACGATAAGGGAAAAAGGTCGACGCAAAACACTTTACAACTTTTCAAACATGCGCGGGGCTCAAATTCTCAAAAAGCAACTGCTCATATACAATACACCATTCATACTACTCATACACTGTTACTTTTTTTAAGAATCTAAATTATTCCTTCACCATCCAACGTATTCCTAATTCTACTCCTCTACATCAAAATTTACTAAGTAAATATTATTAAGTTTTTTTATGTTAACTTTACTTATTAAGCCTTCTTATAATTCTTTGTTTTTTTGTACGAAGTTCTCGTCAAAGTATCGTTGTGAGACTTTCAATAATTTAATTTTAATTTAGTTTATGCATTCTTATTTAGATTCTTATAGCATTTTTAATTTGGTGTCTTAGGTGTGGCAAACGAGTTAAAAATGCATAGATGCAAAAGCAAAATTAAGAATGTGTGAACCACATTAATACTTTGTAACAAAGTATATCTTGAACTTTTTTACGTAAATTTTAAACTTTTTTTTTATTGAATACGAACTACATATAGGAATCCGATGCATTTGCGAAGAAAAAGTGAAATACTTTATGCTTTGAAATACACTTACTTTTGAAGAGACAAATATACTCACGCGTGTGTGCGAGACACTTTTTTTCATGTCATTTTTTTATACAAACTAAAGTATATTTCTAATGCACATGGAAAAGAAAAAAAAATCTACAAAAATGAAAGAGTGGGCATTCTAGTTGTCTACTAATGAAACAGGGTTTGCATACCCAAATTAGAGCTAAGGAAAAGTACGTTTCTGAGATGTAATAGGTTTCCACTTTCCTCA
The DNA here is from genome assembly GCF_016808095.1 of Vigna angularis. Lineage (NCBI taxonomy): Eukaryota > Viridiplantae > Streptophyta > Magnoliopsida > Fabales > Fabaceae > Vigna > Vigna angularis. Next base: position 28,959,770 of record NC_068973.1, on the reverse strand, counting down.
ACATATTAAGAGTATATTAGATTTTGAAACATATTCAGAATGCTAGATGTTGCAAGGGTGACCAAACCCCGTCTTAAAATTGGATCAACAGACTTCAAACTAATCGTGTTGTTGTCTGGTTCCTGTATGTACCAAAAGTCAAAAAGAACATTCAAAGCTTTAGAAAAATTACTTGTTTTTTCTCAAATTAGCAATAATGTCTTTCCTAAAAAATCACACGAGCTTTGAACAAGACGAGACACCCACAAGAATCCTATAAAACTCTACTTTTAGAGTTGTTTCATATTATATACTAATTTTAAACTTTAAACAATGAGTTAACCCAAATTCAACTCTTGCAATGGATAGAGTTGCTGTTTAGAATCATTACTTTATGATGAAAAAAATAATTTTTAAAAAATTTATATCAATGAAAAGGTTAAAAAAAATTGTTCTTTATTAACGTTTTTTGGCAGAACTAATGAAAAAAAGTTATTATATAAAACACAAGGATGCAAAAAGAGTCAAAATTATAAAATTTTAAAGAGATTTAAATTTAAAATTCAAAAGAATTTAATGAGACAAATAAACTTATAATGATCAGTAAATATATTTGGCTAAGTGTAAATATTAAATGAGTGAAAAGAGAAAAAAATGTAAAACGAAACTTTTTATGAAATAGTGAATCGGAAATGAGTAACTATGTATATGCACATAGAGATACAAAGAGAGAGAAAAATGTTTTTTCTTCTCCAAAATTGCACAACGGAAAAACTGCAATGTATGTCAGTCACAAATACATTCCTCAGAGACGTGGCATTGTCATGCCATATTGTTGGCATACCATGAAATAAATATAAGAAAAATAACGGTGTTAAACAATGTTAATAATATAAGTTTTTACAGTCATCGAATTAAATTCAATAAATAGTTTGAAAGCAGTACAGGAGTACATTTAAAAGTTAATTGTTCCAATTATCTACAAATGCAGTTGCTTATGGTGTACATACAGGTTGAGACACGTATACTATATGCATAGGAAAGATGGAAAAATCTAATAATTAATCAACAACTTCCGGGGAAAATGAATTATTTAAATATCAGAGTGCAACCGTACAAAACGTAAGGAATCAAAGGGAATGCTTAACCGCCATTCTCTTTGTTTTTTATTCAGGGGTCTTCCTTTACCTGATTTCTGTCTGTTGACTTTCACATCTGCTAAACCCCAGGTGCAACATTTCGTTCCCAGGTCAAAGGATTCAAGCATGAAGACACCCTCACTCTCTGCAGCTGGGTTATTTGGATCATTAATAATGACATATTTCACATACATAGGTCGCTCCTTGAAGCGATCTAGGTCATCTGGAATCCGAACTATTCTTTCAACACCAGGAGAAGACACCTGAAAAAGCAAACATGTCAAACGCTAATAATATGAAACATTAATGATCAAAATGTCAATCCCTTGGGATCATCCTTCAAAATCAAGAGGGAAAAGCATAACCCATAAGATACAATGTTTAAAAAACATTATCGAGACCTGTCTGTGGATTTGATTAGGACATAATAGTGATTCAAAGTTTGTGCTTACAAATACTGATCATGTGATAACGTTGAATTGTATCCACCCCCCAAGATAACAGAACATGTCAACAAGACACTTGAGATGAGATGGTACCTCCAAACATAAATTGTCAGGAACTGATTTAGCAAGTTCAGCTTCATCCAATTTTTCTCTATACGTTGCAGAGAACGCTTCAATATTTTCCATGCTGGGCGAGCCAGACCTACAGACAGAACACAACAACTAAGCCAGACATTCATGATGATAATAGCCAGCAACTTTAGAAAAATAAAAACGATGACTTAAGCCACAAATGGCATTATGTGAAAATGCAGATATAGTGAAATCGGGTATTTCAAAAGGGTAGCCACTATCTTAGACTTATGGTTGACAGTAAGGACACCGACAACAACTCTAGACCCGAAGAAGCAAAACACTATTCCCAGTACTTAACCTTTCTCAAACATTTCCAAAATCAAAGTCTTTGCTGGACAAAACTTCCAAGGCTGACAAAAATGCACGTTTACTCTATTAGACATGTATGGAGTGAATTTCGCTTTTACAACCATCAAACCTAACTCCATTAGACCTGCAAAACAGATTGAAGACTAGATCCATTCGACTCGTGTACTGCTCTTATAAAGAAGCCAAGGATAATTGGGACTTGTTGATTCTCAAATACAAAGTCGAAGATGTTATAAGGCAAAGATTCGTCATTGGAAATTACTAGTGTAGGGAGATGATAGAAGACAAGGACATCAAGATCCAGATCAACGAGTACCACAAGTTGTTCAAAGTTGTTAAAGTAAAAAACATAGTCCTGCTTAATGAATTCGTTTCAAAACTTTTAATCAAAAAGCTTCCGAAATTCTAGACGGACTACAAACAACAGCTGAAACACAAGCACATACAAATGTCACTCCCAAACCTTATCACACACATCACTATTAAAGATACCAACCAAAAGGAGTGTGCTGCTAAAAGGGATAAGGCATTATCGGCCAAAGCAAATATGGTAGAAACCATTTCCAAAAATCTACAACAAAAAACCCGATCACAAGAAGAAAAGTTTTAAAAGTTCTCATCCTAGTGGATTTAACTTCACTTTCAAGAAAAAGAGGAAATTGCTTTGTATGTGAAAAACCAAGCCATCATGCACCTCAATGCAGATATAGAGTTAGAAACTAAAATACTCCTAAGGCAAATATAGCCAAAGGAGAAAATCTGATTGTTATGGTTGGTAGACTTTTCTTGTAATGTCTTAGCCCTTGTAGCAGCACACTCCTTTAAGTTGGTATCTTCAATGATGATATGTGATAAGGTCTAAGGGTGACATCTGTTGTATGTGCTTCAGCTGTTGTTTGTAGTCTGACTAGGATTCCGAAAGCTTTTCAGTTAGAAGTTTTGAAACGAACTTTTCAGGAAGGACTATGTTTTCTTCTTTAATATCTTCGAGCAACTTGTGATACTTGTTGATCTAGATCTTGATGTCTTTGTCTTCTATCATTTCCTGATAGATACCAGAAATAAGGAAGCACACAATAGCTGAATAGTCACTTTATTATTAAAGAAAAACAGAGTGCATATCCCAGAAAGAGAATACAGATATGTAAAAACAAGAAAAAAGGTATTTCTAGACAGTTAGAGAGTGTCTAGTCTCTCCCAATTCCCAGCCAATTCCAGCCCCCTTTCCCCCCACTCTCTTTCCACCCCTTATACCCCAAACAACATAATTACTCATTTCCTACTGTGTCACCTCAGCAGTTTGTTATATGGAAAGATTCTTCTCATTCTCTCTCTGACCATTTTGATCCCCTACTTTGCCATTCCTTCTTTGTCTAACATACACCTTAGATATTTTGGGTTTGGGCCTAACTATTTCTGGGTTCCTATCAACACTCCCCTCCACAAGATGCACCTTGTCCTCAAGGTGGAAATCAGGAAAGTGCTCCTTGATTATAGATAAAGCTTCCCACGAATTTTCAAAATCTGGTAAATTTTTCCACCTAATAAGAATTTCGAGATCCCCTTATTGATTCCTTCTAACAGCAAGTGCTTCTGCTGGTTGAACCTTCAATTCCCAATCATCTGCTAAAAATAAGGGTAATGGTTGGCTAGTAATTGTTGCAGCGATGGATTTCTTAAGTGCAGAAACATGGAAAACTGGATGCACTTTGCTTCCTGAAGGTAGTTGCAGTTTATAGGCAGCAGGACTAAACTTCTCCACAATTTCGTAAGGCCCATAATATCTCGGACTTAACTTTTGATTGACCTTTTTAGCCAAGCTCTTTAATTTATAAGGTTGTATCTTCAAATACACTACATCTCCAACTTCAAATTCCACCTCCAGTCGATGCTTGTTGGCTTGCTTGCGCATTCTGTTTTGGGCCTGGACTAGATGCTCTTTTAACTCATCCAACATATGATTCCTATCTGCCATCAGCCTATTGACCTCCTCCACCGAAGACTGTGTCATATCTCCTCTAATTAATACTGGAGGTTCTCTCCCATATAAAGCCTTAAAGGGAGTCATTTTGGTAGATGAGTTATAGTTAGTGTTGTACCAAAACTCTGCCCAGCTAAGCCATTTAGGCCACTGTTTAGGCTTAGTCCCACTGAGACACCGAAGGTAAGTCTCCAAACAGCGATTCACCACTTCAGTTTGTCCGTCCGTTTGAGGGTGATAGGCAAAACTGAATTTCAGCTTAGTGCCAGCGATTTTAAATAGTTCCGTCCAAAAATGACTGATAAAAACTCTATCTCGGTCAGACACAATTGAGGAGGGAAACCCGTGCAACCTGACAATATCTTTGATGAAAATTTTAGCAATGTCCTTAGCAGTGTAAGGATGGGCAATAGCTATAAAATGTGCATATTTTGTTAACCTGTCCAAGACCAAAAAAATGGTGTCAACCCCTTGGGTTTTAGGCAATCCTCCTATAAAATCCATCGAAATGTCAGACCAAGTGTGAGTAGGTATTGGCAAAGGTTGTAACAGCCCGCCTGGGTTCAAGGCTTGATACTTATTTTGTTGGCAAACTGCACAACTCAACACATATTGCTGTATTTCTTTCTTCATCCCTTCCCAAAATATTAATCAAGAAATTCTCTTATATGTTCTGAAAAATCCAGAATGCCCACCCAACGCTGAATCATGAAATTCCTTGAGTATTAGAGGAAATTTAGAGGAATTCTTTGGTATTACCATTCGTCCTTTGTAATACAATATTCCTTTTATTAATTGAAACCCCGGATGTGAATCCTCTTGTTTCAATAAATCCTGGATGATCCCCCTTAATCGAGCATTAGCTTGAATTTCATCTTCCAACCCATCCCATTCATTGAATTGTACCGTGGAAAGTGCAGAATATTGTAGCTTCCTAGAGAGGGCATCTGCTGCCCTATTTTAACAACCAGGTTTGTACCTTATCTCAAAGTCAAAACCCATTAATTTTGAAATCCACTTTTGCTGCTCCTCCCCCATAATCCTCTGGTCAGCCAAAAATCTCAAACTTTTCTGATCCGTGTGCACCACAAAATGGCTACCAAAGTAATGCCTCCATTTCTCAATAGCCAACACTATAGCCATTAATTCTCTCTAATAAACAGACTTACGTTGAGCTCTATCAGACAATGATTGACTCATGTAAGCTATGGGTCTGCCTTCCTGCATAAGCACTACTCCTACTCCCTTTCCAGAAGCATCTGTCTCTGTTACAAAAGGTTTCTCAAAATCCGGAACACCTAACAGGTAAAGTGGTCATTGCAGCCTTGAGCTATTCAAAAGCCTGTTGAGCATCATTTCCCCACTTGAAATTGTCCTTCTTGAGCAACTGTGTGAGTGGCTAAGCAATCTTGCCATAATTTTTAACAAAACGCCTATAATATCCCGTGAGCCCTAAGAATCCTCTCAACCTTTTTAAATCCTTCGGAACCGGCCAATTTATCATTTCATTAACCTTGTCTGGGTCTACCGAAACTCCTTTTCCCGAAATCAAATGTCCCAAATATCTCAATTGTTGCTGCCCAAAATTACATTTCTTGGAATTTGCAAATAAATTATTTTCCCGCAACAATTGAAGCACCAATTTGAGGTGTTTTTGATGGCTTCCCTCATTCGGACTATAGATTAGAATGTCATCCAAGAATACCAACACAAACTTCCTTAGATATGGTTTTAAGACCCTGTTCATAAGAGCTTGAAAGGTAGAAGGAGCATTGGTTAACCCAAATGGCATGACCAAGAATTCATAGTGCCCTTCATGTGTCCTAAAAGTTGTCTTAGGAATGTCTTCTTCCCTCATTCGAATATGGTGGTAACCAAATTTTAAGTCCAGTTTGGAAAATAGTACAGCCGATCCTACTTCATCCAATAATTCATCAATTACAGGGACAGGAAATTTATAGGGTACTGTCAACTTATTAAGTGCTCTACAATCCACACAGAATCTCCAACCACCATCTTTTTTTCTTACAAGAATAACAGGACTAGAGTAAGGGCTAGTACTAGTCCTAATAATCCCTGCATGCATCATCTCACCTACTATCTTTTCAATCTCATTCGTCTGATAATAGGGGTACCTATAAGGTCTGATATTTGGTATTTGAGCACCTTCTTTGAGATTGATTGCATGATCATGCTTTCTCCTTGGCGGTAGCCCTTGTGGGTCCTGAAAAATGTCCTTATACTCCTCTAGGACAGCCTTGATCTCATCAGATAACAGTTGTTGATTTTCCTTTGTATCCTCCAACTGCTGATATGCAATATAGTAGCCTACTCCTTCATCTTGTAAGGCTTTAATCATGCTCTTCCAGGATGCTTGCGCCTTGCTTAGGGAAGGGTCTCCCTCTAACACCTTCTTGCCTCCTTCATCTCCCCATTTAATGATCATGTTTCGAAAATTAGCTTCAATGTCACCAAGATCTGCCAACCAGTCCATACCTAATACCACCTCAGTTCCACCCAAATTAAACAGAAAAAAATCTTGTTTAATTTTGACTCCCTGCACCTCAAGATCAACTCCTCTACACAGTCCTCTACCCTTCACCTTCTCACCCGTTCCCACCTCCACAGTATAAGTAGGGGTATTCTCCACTGGAAGATCCAACTCAACTACTAATTTTCTAGAAAGGAAGTTGCTGGTTGCTCCACAATCCACCAATATCAGCACTCGTCTTTGGCCAATAGTTCCCCAAATCTTAAAAGATTTGTGAGGTCAGCCCCACTTTACTTTTCGAAGACAATTGAAGGGTCTTGTGCTCCAACTCTGCTTTTTCTTCCCCTTCCTCATCCTCATCCTCCGATTCTTCCTCCCCACATTCTTCCATCAAAACCAATTGATAATGCTTCAGCTTGCATTCATGTTCAGGTCCCCATTTCTCCCCACATTTAAAACACAACCCCTTTTTACTCCGTTCTTGCAACTCAGCTTACGAAAGCCTTCTGCCCATAGTGATTTGTTTTTCTCCACTGGGCCCATTTTGTGGTTTGGGCTCCGTTGGACCTGCACTTCCAAAATTGGGCTTCTTAGCATTCGATTTATTCTTCATAAAATCTACTGTTGCATTATACGATCTACCCATCTTAGTCACCATTGGAGAAATCTCCTTCTCACCCATGCTTAATTTCTCACCCGAGCCTAACACCCTTTTCTTCAAAGCCCAATTCTTCTCTTCCAACAATAAGGCCCGATCCATGAGTTCTGATAACGATTCTATGTTGTACAGCTTCAGTTTGGCTTGCAATTCGACATGGAGTCCGTTTAGAAAAATTCCTTTTAACATCACCCGGTCCGCGTTCTTCAATGGAGCTGAAATCATCTCAAATTTTTCCCTATACTCCATTATTGTCCCCGCTTGCTTAATGCTCAACAATGGCCCAAAAGGATTCTGCACCTAGTCCGGTTGAAACCTCTGAATCACTGCCTCCTTGAACTGGACCCAGCTTGGTGAAGGTGTTTGTTCCTCCCACCAATGGTACTAATTCAATGCCCGGTCCTCTAATGCTACTAACACCGCACTCATCTTTTCATAGTCATCCATATCGTTCACCTTGAAGTAGCGTTCAACTCTGGCAATCCATCCATAAGCATCATCATCAGCAAATATGGGAACCTCCAATTTTCGCCCTCTGTTATCCCCCTTCGGTGGTCAACTCCCCTTCCACGAATCCTGAGTTCTAGAACAGGGTTCAAAAACTCGTGATGAAATAGCTCGACTACCTTGACTCTCCCCCTCCGTGCGACGTTTCGGAGAACGTCGTTGTCGTGATCGGCCCCTTGTGTCCCCACGATTTTTCTCCTTCAACAACTGCTTGATTTTGTCCATTTGAATTTGACTCTCATGCTTCCATTCAAGCATACTTTTCTCTAGATTTTCAATCCTCGACTCCATTGTTGTTCTTGTAGTAACCATCCAGACCCCAAGAAGCGTGGGCTCTAAATACCAATTGATAGATACCAGAAATAAGGAAGCACACAATAGCTGAATAGTCACTTTATTATTAAAGAAAAACAGAGTGCATATCCCAGAAAGAGAATACAGATCTGTAAAATCAAGAAAAAAGGTATTTCTAGATAGTTAGAGAGTGTCTAGTCTCTCCCAATTCCCAGCCAATTCCAGCCCCCTTTCCCCCCACTCTCTTTCCACCCCTTATACCCCAAACAACATAATTACTCATTTCCTACTGTGCCAGCTAAGCAGTTTGTTATATGGAAAGATTCTTCTCATTCTCTCTCTGACCATTTTGATCCCCTACTTTGCCATTCCTTCTTTGTCTAACATACACCATAGATATTTTGGGTTTGGGCCTAACTATTTCTGGGTTCCTATCATTTCCCAACAGTAGTAATTTTCAATGACAAACCTTTGCCTCACAACATCTTTAGTTGTGTATTTGAGAATCAACTAGTCCCAAATATCCTTGGCTTCCTTATAAGACTAATACACATCAAGCAAATCATTAGATAATGCACTGCACAAAGTGTGTCAGCAGACCTAAGTCAAATGGATTTAGTCTTCAATATGTTTTGCAGGACTACTGGAGTCAGGTTTAATGGTTGTAATAGCGAAAGAAACTCCATACATGTCTAATAGAGAAGACATGTGTTTCTACTAGTGTCAGAAGTTTTGTTCATCAACAAAGACTTCAATTTTCAAATGCCCAAGAGGTTTTGCAAACATAGGTTGAGTTATAGAAATATTGCTTTGCTTCTCCGATGTAGAATTGTTCTTGGTGTCCATCCCGTCAGCCATAAGTGCTTAAGGCTATTGTAAAAGTTGATGAAAACACAAACAAAACTTGATTCTTGAGGCATGTATGATCACTACCTTGAAAAAGTTATTCATGGTGTATTGCGCAAGTTCTCTAAGATACAATAGCTTCTTGTATTTTTCAAGGAACCCAGAAACTAAGAAATAATTTTAAAAGAGTAGAAAATCCAACATATAGAAGGAGAAGAAGAAAATGTGAGAATGAGCGAATGTGTATATTTTGGAGGAGGGAAGTGATGTATTTATAGGTGGGAAAAGTGTTAGAGACCTCGTGGCTCATGGAAGAAAAAACTACAGGAGCCCATTGCCTACGAATGCACACCGAAATGGAGGCCTGTGCGTGGAATAAGAGCTTGGAGATAGGCCCAAATCCCAAAAAGGAGGACACATGCAGACCGTTGCAAAGTGAATTTCTGAGGTGGTGGGTACCCTTTTGAAATATCCTAGGCAGTGATCATACACACTTCAAGAATCAAGTTTTGTTCGTACTTTCATCAACTTTTACAGCACCAGATCATTGATACTTGGTTAGTCCTTACATAGTTAACCAAAAATCCATTCGCTAACAGATAGGATTTGCATTCAGAAATTGTGATAAATCAGGCACTTTGCATCAGTCCAATGCACCAGTCCAATGCACTTAGAAACACGGGACAAAAAATCGTCAAACCTTTGTTTACATCTTTAGGAAAGGATGTAAAATGAATGCTTATTATTAGCAACAAGCTCCACAATCCTTAAACTATGTAAGTAAAAGGGGAAGGGAATACTGAATACGTGCATTCAACTTCAGCATTTCCATTTTCTGCAGTGTAGATCTTTACAAATAAAAATTGCACCAATTTCCCACATCCTTACGATAGTTACACATTCTGCAATCTGGCATAACAACCTATTCCAGTATACCAGAAATAAACCTAAAAAAACCATGAGCAAATGACAAAAAAGAAAGATAAACCTTAATGTAACATTACTTTTAGGAAGGAAACACTGCTATATAGCACATAAAATTTCAACAATCCATATCAGTATACCAAAAAGAAAGATAAGCCTAAACATAACAATACTTCTAGCACATACGTATGTATTGCTAAAATTCCATACATATTTAGATTTTGTGTGTGAACCTCAGGTATCCTCCGCCAGAGTCAAAGACTAATCAAGAAGAAATACATTTAAGGAGTTGGTTCTTCCAGAATTGAACCCCAAATTATATGCTCAAGGTGCAAGGTTACTTATATATAAGCATAATTTCATAAATAATTGGATAAATAAAAAATTATGCTATTTATATAATTAATCAAAAAAGATCCTAAATAGTTATCCGATCCCCCAATTATGTTAAAAAAACTAAAGATTCATCACAAACAGTTCAGAATAATATATGCCTTTGTTCATAATAACCATTCAATAATAAAAGTTATCAAACTAATAATGTCTGCCTGTTCAAGGAGGTACGACTAATTCTTGATCTAGAAGGAACTATTCAGCCAATAAGTGAGATAAAACCACACGTACGGTGGCCAAATTTTCCTTGCTATTTAATCTTATCAAATTGTCTAATTTCAATATTTCATAAAAAAGTTAAAACAGAATAGAGTCCTAGTTAGCCTTATCGTTTTTGCTCTCTCTACCCCTGCCTTCATCCTCGTAATAATTATAAAAAGAATAATAAGGATAAGAAGAAGGATAATAATAATAATAATAATAAGAAGAAGAAGAATATTTTCGTCTTACTTTTTGGAAAGGTTCTCAATGCGCACTTGAATGGTGGAGTTCAGCAGTGTTTTAAAAGCATAACTTTGCAATTCGCCATCAAAAGAGAGAGTAACCTCTTTAGCAATGGCTAATGCTTTTTTGTCCCACCATGTGCCAGCGAGGGAGATTCCACCGCCTGCGCCGCCATCACCTGCCTTCAAAACATTCTAAATCAATAAATCATATCATTTCCCCCAGCCAAAACACACACTTATCATTCTAATTTCTAAAAAAAAACTTACATAAGGCACACCAGCCTCCTCTTGTTCCTCATAGTATTCGTCATCGTCACCGTCGTCTTCATCATCATTATCATCCAACTCTGTCTCTGTGCAATGAAACGAAAAGTTCAGAAAAATTCGGAAATAGAGAGAAGCGATTAGATTCGAGAGACTGAGCGCAATTTTACCGTATTCATACTCGTCGAGGAATTCTTCTTCTTCTTCTTCTTCTTCTAGTAATGATAGTTCTTGGACAATAGAGGGTTCTGGTAGCGGCTCTGAATCAGAGTCTCTCTTTCTGCCACGTGGAATTGGAGTGAAAAGCTTTCTGCGAGTGCTTGTATAGATGCAAAAATGACTACATTGTTTTGTTGTAGGGAGAGGAGGGGCACAGAAGCTAACACTAGTAAGAGTGATAAGTGGTGTTGAAGGAATTGCACCTACGCAAGGGCTCAACCTCAAACCCTTTATCAAATCCATTCAGTTCCAAGAATCCAGTGCCAGGGGGAAACAGCAACATAACACTCAAAGGTGGTGCTCAATTATAAAAGCCGAGCTTTTCTAATCAAATCCACAGGCCCAAGCCCATGAGTTCAATCCCCTTTCATCTATCATGTCAAAGTTTCGTCTTATTCTGTAATGAAGTTCATGTAAAAAATAAACCATTTTCATGAATAGTCATGTTTTCTATTTTCAATTTGAACTTCTTTTTATAATGTATCTTTTATAAATACTTAAGTGGTAATTGATTAATCTTTATATGAATTTTCTTACTGGTAATTAAAAAAAGGTAATTTCAAAGTGAATCATTTTATCAAATCTAACAATTCAACCTTCTTCAAATTAATCTCTTGGTATTCAGAGAATAGTTATTTAGTTATGACGTTTAATAATTTTGCGAGTAATCTTTTCTTTTTCTTTTGAATATACAATTCTAAGTTGGCCCTTCGCATACCAGTATTCAAGTGTCTTTCCATCTTACAAAAAACAAAATCATGAAATTACAAAGAGAAAGGTTGTGACTCTTTTAGTCACTCCATTTATATATTCTTTGCTATTACAAAATTTAGAGTAATTGTACCTTAATCTATCATTGGGAAAGCTTTCGGATTAAAAAAATATATTAGCAAAAATACTTACATTCATCTTATCTTAAATGAACAAATGAAATTTACAACTTATTATATAATACTTATAAACTAAACATAGATGTCTTTATTTTTATTTTAAAGAGAGTGTTGGTTACTGCTGTATATCTAGTCATTTTTCTTTAATTTTCTTTATTTTATAAAATCCATAAATATGTTTTCTAACAAATCTTTCACTTTATTTACTGGATATCATTCTCGAACTTAAAAATAATACTTTTGAAATATTAATATTAAATAAAATCAAATGAGTTAAAATTGGTATACACCTAAATTCATAAAATATAATTTTACCGAAGAAAGAATATAACACTTTTTAATCTTTGTTATTTTAATCAAATACCTTACACTTTTGTATTAAAGCTTTTCTCTTTAAATTAAAACAAAATTGTTCTTATCTGATTTGGTGGAACACCAGATGGTTAATATATGGACGAATTCCAAATCATATAAAAATATATATATTCATCTACAAATACTATATAACGTTGAAGTCAATTAAAATTTTATGAGTAATAATTGTGAATAAAAGTGATAATAAGCTAGGTTATACTTCCCCGTAATCAATCTACACTAATGGATATCAAGTGTATATTAATACATATATATTCACAAATTTTGCTTTTAGTTGTAAATCATATGTTACTTTAAATGGTATACTTGTTGTATCTTAGGGTGGTTAAATATATATTTAGATCTCAAATTTAGATTTTTAGTTATTTGGCTTTGATCCACTAAACAAACAAATTTAATTATAAAAAGGGGTTGAGTAGATATGCAAGTTTTTTAAACTACGAAATTTATTGATTACATATATACAGTATTTAAACTTGATTAAAATAATTAAATCTAAATATGAGAAATTAAATTGGTTCAAAGTTTAAAAATTAACTAATTTCAATTTTAATTAAAAATTAAAGGAAAAAAACATATTTATTCTTAACCTTAAAAATAAAAGTAACAAAATTAAAATAACAAATAATATAAAATACGTTTAAAGAAAAAGAAATTACTTTTGTTTTACATGAAATATTTAATATTGTGAAAATGAAATTTGTTTCTATATTTAGGTAAGGAGTCAACAATTTTATATTATTTAAAAATAAATAAGTTATCCTGTATATGAATTATTTGATCAATGACGCTCTCTTTCTATTATTATTTTTTACACAAATGAATTGATGAAAATTACATCTTGTTTTTTAATTAATTATGATCTCTCCTTAAAAAAACCTATAAGAGACTGAAGTTATTTTTTCCCTTTGTTTTGCTAAAAAAATTGCATAATTATAAAAATTGGCTAATTGATGGTGAAAGAATTAGATTCTAAGTGTTGTTAGAAGTTAGATAATGAAATTCATTGATGTAAAAGTATAGTGAAATGTGATGGAATGTAAGGGATTTTTTTCCCTTTTCCCCCTCTTGTTCTCTCATAAAAATTTACTATTTATCACTCTTGTTTATCATACTCTAAATACAAGAGGTGCTGTCCTTAAATAAAAATTAAATATTAAATAAAAGAATTATTTTAAGCGAGAAGTTGAAAATAATTTATGAGCACTACCTTGTATTATGATGCATATATAAAAATATAGTAGAAAAAGAGAGATAAAAATTGACTAAGTAATAAAAATTGTCATAAAGACCAGAACCAACTTCTACTTCCAAAACGGTGCGTTGGAGCGAAGTCGTTCGTTGTCCTCGTTCATCGTGGATCTGAATTCTGAATTGTGAACTCCGAATCTCTGTTCTCCCGTGCTCCTTGATTCGCCCACGCTGTAGCTGAACTGGTTTATCAATTTGTCTCCACGGAGAGATTCAAGTTCTACACGTACACACAAGATGGTGGTAACTTCCTCCGCGCGTGATTATATCAACCGCATCTTGCAAGACATCTCCGGCATGAAGGTTCTAATCCTTGATTCTCAAACGGTACGCTGCATCTTCCCTCAATGATCTTCCATAATGTTGGGAAATCCGATCAGAATATCAACCTATTGATTTTTTTTTTGGAATAAAAAACACTTGTGTTGCACACAGTTCGCTCGTTTTTTCGTTTTTTTTTTTTTTAATTTTCGCTCTGAGTTTTAGACAATTAATTGCCACTTCTTATAATTGGAACCATCTGTTTATTGTATTGGGATCATTGTGCAGTGGCGGTGAGACTCCGCATTACATGAATGTTTGTGTGTTTACATATATTTATGTATCTATGTATTTTTCATCAAGGCAAATATAATGATGAGGCTCCCTACCTTTGACAATCATAATGGATTGATTTATTTTTTGATATTGGTCTCTACTAACATTAGGTTTTTAAATCATAGCATTGATACAGTTGTGTAAAGTCACTCTGAGTTTTTATGGCCTAGAAACTAATGAATTATGATCTGGCTTATACTATTTTATTTTACTTTATCAAAATCATATGTCAACCTGCCAAGCAGACTTGGTTACTAGAATCTATTTTGCTTGTCCTTGTTAAGGAGGAAAATGGTGTTCTGAAGTTGAATCTACTCTTTTGGCAAATTGATGCAGGTTGGTGTTGTGAGTGTTGTGTATTCGCAGTCAGAGCTTCTCCAGAAAGAAGTGTTTTTGGTTGAATTGATAGATTCTATTTCCAAGTCGAGCGAATCGATGTCGCATCTCAAGGCCGTTTACTTCCTTCGACCTACATCAGAGAATATCCAGTTTTTGCGCCGCCAGCTACCTAATCCTAGATTTGGAGAGTATCACCTATGTAGGTTCTTTAAATTTTATGCTTGAATGTTAGATAAGCTGCGGTGCAGTACATCCTTTAGAATTTAATTTTTAATTTCCCCTTGTTAATTAGTAATGCTTTCCCATTGATTTGAAGACACTTTGTGAATCCATTCTGAAATTACAGTTTTCTCCAACATATTGAAGGACACTCAGATTCACATTCTTGCTGATTCTGATGAACAGGAAGTTGTCCAGCAGGTTCAGGTAGCTGTTTATGCATGCACTGTACTGCAATTTCTTTCTCCCCACTTGGACTTGAAACTTTACTATTTCTTTTATCGTTTTTGAACTCTGTAGGAAGTCCCAGATCAACTAGAGATAAAACTAATTCATAATATATAAATGGGTGCAGACTTGATCTTACAAGTCGGTTTTATAAGGTTGAATTAGACTTGAAGTTCACTTCTTAATAAACTCATTGTAATTTTTTTATGACATGCTTATCCAAGAATACATTTTAAAATAGATAAGAAAATTACACATCATTTGATTGTATCACAAAAGTATTACGAGTTTGCATGAACAAAATCCTAGATGGAACATGAAATGATATCTACCACTTTATTGTCCTTCCTATCCTATGATTGCATACTATTACATTCTTTATCTGACAAATGGCTCCACATTTGTTGATTATGAAGCCTTCACCCCTTCTTCTCCCACCAACACTTTGTGTTGCAAACTTTAATTCTGATACAGCTGTTGTCCTGATCATCCAGGAGTTCTATGCAGATTTTGTTGCAATTGATCCTTATCATTTCACTTTCCATGTGCCTTCACATTACATATATATGCTCCCAGCTGTGGTAGATCCTTCAACAGTGCAGCGCTTTTGTGACCGAGTTGTTGAAGGGCTTGCAGCTGTTTTTTTGGCACTAAAACGCAGACCAGTAATTAGGTATCAAAGGACATCTGACATTGCAAAAAGGATAGCACAGGAAGCAACTGTGAGTTCAAGTCCCCTTTTCTAACTCACGGCATTTTCTTTTATGTGAAATAATTATATTTGTATTTGAGAAATGTAGTTATCAGTTTCCACAATGAATTCAAACTTTTATACCTTCATCATTCATATGATTCTGAATCAGATAGAGCTCTTTTCTGAGTGCGTGTGTACTGCTGTGCACACATAGTAATCTATATGTTATTTAGGCTACCTTTCTAGCTATGCGTGTATCACAACATGCCATATTTATCATTAGTGAGTGTGCTGGCATATTAGTGAAAGCTAATTTGCATTGTTGGGCTTGAACAGAAACTGATGTACCAAGAGGAAAGTGGTCTTTTTGATTTTAGGCGAATGGAAGTTTCTCCTCTGTTGTTAGTTATTGACAGGAGGGAGGATCCTGTAACCCCATTGCTAAATCAATGGACTTATCAGGTACCTGGGTTATTAACAAATGTCTAGTGCGTATAATGTAATAAGTTGTTCATTCATATAAGCAATGCTCACTGCGGTGTTATACTGTACAGGCTATGGTTCATGAATTAATAGGAATCCAAGACAATAAAGTGGACTTAAAATCCATTGGTAAATTTCCAAAAGATCAGGAGGTTAGATACATTTCTTACACATGGTACTTGTGTTAAGTGTATTGCAGTACAGAATTTGTGCTCATTAAAAAACAGTTATTTGCTATTTCTTGTTCCAGGAGGTTGTGTTGTCATCGGAACAAGATCCCTTTTTCAAGGCTAACATGTATGAGAATTTTGGAGATATAGGTATGAATATCAAGCGAATGGTTGACGAATTTCAACAAGTGTCAAAAAGTAACCAGAACATCCAAACAATAGGTTTGTATTTTTTTCACCCTCTCACATCAGAGTAAACTTTTCATCAACAATTACACAGACAAAAACTTATTTATACTTGGTGGCATTGTATAAAATTCACCGATTTTATGATTTGACTCTTGGCAGAGGACATGGCCAAATTTGTTGATAATTATCCTGAGTACAGAAAAATGCATGGAAATGTGACAAAGCATGTGACTTTAGTAACCGAAATGAGCAAGATAGTTGATGAGCGAAAGCTTATGTCAGTTTCACAAACAGAACAGGAGTTGGCTTGCAATGGAGGACAAGGAGCTGCTTTTGAGGTATATATTATATAGTCTTAATTTATTGAAACATTCTCCTTTGCTTTTGATCAATTTTCAGAAATTCTTGTAGGGCCATGGAATAAAGTTTAAATTGATTTGTTAGTCCCTAGACTACTTTGGAAACATTTAAATAGGTCTGTACTACACTTTTAAATTTGGGTCCTTGAACTTATAAATAGTTTTTCGTTGGGTCGTTGGGCTAGATTATCATAGGAATCAAATTGAAAAATAAGAACTGTAAGTATTATTTATATGGAAGTAGTCACGGAGTCAAAGGAAGAATCCTCTGTTACAAACTTAAACTATATGAAGGTTGAAATTTTGACTAGAAGTTTGATGCAGACTACGGTATTATGGGGTGCCTAAGCCTCATATTGAGTAATATCATATACTCAGTTGAGTACATAAGTGGCTTGAACTCTTTAACTGCTAGATTTTAAGGGAGGGTTTCTCAAGCACTTGGAAGCTTATCAATTTGTATTAGCGCTGATTTTCAATATCTGTGGAGTGGGCCATAGTGAAGTGTCACATTATGCAGTGCTTAAGTCCAAATAAACTTTTATAGGATGCTAGGTGTACATTCATAAGTCACTTGATTCCCACCCTCTTAAATAGTTAGCATTTAAGGGAGGGTTTCCTCAATACCAAGGTCCTTATTAGAGCTAAACTCTTCCTTACAACACAAGTGGAAGAAATAAGAAAAGTAAGAACCCCTGTATTAGAGATATTATGATTTGATTATATTGAAGGTATATTTTGATTACATTAAATTGAAGGTATATTGAAGTGTCACATTTTGTTGGAGATCAGCTCATATCAATCAGAATCTGTTTGAGATCAGCACATATCAATCAGAATCATTCAATTCTTATTTGTACAGCCCATAATAGGATTTAACGTAAATAAAATCAATTATTATTTCCTTATTTAGGTAGAGCATTTATAGGGAGAATTATTTACCTGATTTTCTGGGAAAGATTGGTGTATAGATTTACTCCCTTGGTATTGTATTTATACCTTTTTTGTACTTTTCCCAAATCAGAAAATATACATCATATTTTGCAGATTTGATAGAGAAATATGTTGCCAAATACTTCCCATTATTAAGTATTGATTTTGTTTATTATTATTGTAACTCTTTTTCATTATAAATAAAAATATTCATATGTACATAACACACATAATTCATTATATTCCTTCTCGGTTAATCTCTTTCCACTCATCAGTACTGTGAGAAAAATTAGTATTTGGTCTAGTGGACTGGGAGAATCCCGTCAAAAACAAGTTGAAGAAATGAAGAATCCTTCTGAAATTTTCTTATGTACATTATTACTTGCTTTTCTTGTGCTCTGCACATGGGACTTGGTGCAGTACTTCTTTCGGCAGTTCTGAGAAATCAGAAAACTAATCTATGATAGTTTTTCATTTCAGTTCAAAGATTTGTTAGAACCACCATGTTACCCCTGTGATTAGTATAGCCTCTATCTTCATTAACTGCATATGATATACCCTAAGGATTCAGAATCTACATATGTTTTCCCTCATAAGTTAAAAGTATCAACAATCAACAGTTAAGTATAAGATTAAACAAATCCTTGAAAAATATGTCTTTATTAGTTTGGTTTCACTTGCCCAAATACTTCATATGTAACAACAAACACATATGGTTTATGAAACAATCTTGTTATTTCAACCTAACGATCACCACATAAAATGTTTTCTTTTTCTATTTTTCCTTGCTACTTTTTGGATCAACAAATATTAATTGTCTATGCATTAGTTTTGTTTGTGGTGAATTCGAACCTATGACATCATGTCCTTCTTCCGCTTACCACCAAGTCAACCTTGTGTCCCTATATTTTTAGTTAATTGTTATTCTGTGTACTGATGAATGCTTTAAAACACTAGAGGCGATAAGTTATGTTTCTATGTAATCTTCTGCAGGCAGTGACAAATCTACTAAACAATGAAAGTGTATCAGATCTGGATCGACTACGTTTAGTCATGTTGTATGCTTTACGATATGAGAAAGATAGCCCTGTTCAATTAATGCAGCTCTTCAATAAACTGGCTTCCAGATCTGCCAAGTACAAACCTGGGGTAAACTAATTTAAGCTATTCCTTTTCTTAAATCCATTATTCTCGTGCAAGAATGTTTGAATATTTATCCTTTAACCTTACCAGAACATGAACTTTTTAATCCTTGGATAATTGAATAGTGATGATGAAATTTTTGTGGTTGCGCTATCTTTCCATGCCACTGGCTTTGGATTCTGAAAGTATAATTTGCATTCAAATGGACTCAAATTTAAATTTTGAACAGCATATAGATGGGTGCCACTGTTGTTTCTGATATAGTTACACAAGAAAGTTACTGATATTGATATCTTTATTATGGTGCAACAGCTTGTCCAGTTTCTTCTGAAGCAAGCGGGTGTTGACAAGAGAATGGGTGATCTTTTTGGAAATCGAGATCTAATGAATATTGCCCGTAACATGGCTCGAGGTTTGAAGGTAAGCATAGAAATATATGATTATTGTATCATATCCTTAATAATCCAATCTATGTCTTCATGCTTAAAAGAAATCTTTCATTCTGAGTTTTTGAGCAGGGTGTTGAGAATGTTTACACCCAGCACCAGCCACTTCTGTTTCAAATCATGGAAAACATTGTCAAGGGGAGGTTAAGAGATGTGGACTACCCATTTGTTGGAAATCACTATCAACAGGGAAGGTTTGTTGCTATTAAATATAAATTCCTCACTATATCTTATTTGTGAATTCCTAGATGTAATTGTGTCTATCCAAAAGTGATGCTACTACGTTGTTGCCTGATTTCTAAATAATGTGGTATTAATTGACACGACTCTACAAACTTCTCAGTTTTTAGTACTGACTATTTATCAAATTGATGTATTATATTATTCCAATTGTCTACAATGTAATGTGGCACTGTTTATGTGATAACTTGTATTGGAAATCTATCAAATAACAGGGTGTCACAGGCCCCGCTTTGGGGGTTCGCTATCTTGAGCTTTAAGAGCAAACTATTACTTGAGTTTTTCTTTGTAGTGAGTCCACACACTTGATGAGTACAAGATTCTGCAATTCTTTCAGCGTTATACTCGAAGTTTATTTTATCCATTGTACAGATGCGACCTCCGAGGGAAGAAAAATATTAATTCCCGTTCTTCCTATTCATAAAAAGTTTGAACTAAGTTAATCTGTGTGGTTACCTTGCAAGAGTTCTGTGATGTGGTAGTATTGACATCACATGATTTCGTATCGGCTGCTTTGGCCTATGATCTAAATTCTTTTAATAATACCCTCTCACAGACCTGTAACTTATGCATTCTGTTAAATGTGTTGCGTTCAACTAACAGCTGCCAGAGTAAACTATATTTTTGGAATTAATCTGATTAGTTATCTGATAATTCTATTTTAGGTCTATCAGAATTTTATGTGCTGCATTTTAAAAAAGATTATTTAGTAGTTCAGAAATTTTCACTGCAAAGTTCTGTCAATGTATGTTCAATATCCTGAGTCCCTCACGAATCATCTGGGAAAGGCTTTTTGACCAGTTCTGTTAGACATCAGGAAGCATTGAATACAATTAGACCTTCGTAAGTGTATTATAGGAAAAAAGGTCAAGATAGGAATTAAACCTATTTTTGTTAGGAATACAAATATGAATTGGAAGTCTTACAAGTAAAAATGATCAAGTCGAGTGATATACAAGAAAAAAGAAAGACCCACAAACATTGAGTCTTGTATGGAAAACTCAGACCTCCTTGGTGGTGAATCCCCCCAGTCTATCCTACTAAAAATTTCCTAACTCTAGTAGTTAGGATCAAGGGAAGTGTATTGAGATAAATGGGTGCGGACAAGAATGTTTTGTGGTGGTAGAAACCCGTGAAACCCGTGATAGAATCCAAGTATAAGTTGAAAGCTTCATATTGAGTAAAAATGAAAAAATTAAGTGTCATGTAAGAAAACAAAAATGACCCACAAACATTGAGATAGTTCATCCCACTAAAAATTTCCCAATAATTTTTATCTTTTGGTCTATTAGTTAGGATTTCTGTTATGAGTAGTTTCTGTTTTAGGAATTACAGTGATTTTAGTTTATAACAGAAGTTGGTACCCCAACTTTCTTTAAATAGGACCTCTGTTATTGAAGAGGAGAGATTTTCTTTTTGTTAGCCACAAACTGGACAGATTCCAGTGTGAAAGGAGGAATCTCTTGTGTACTTGATTTTTTTCAAAACACAATAAAAATCAGGGATGAACAAAGCCTTGTTCATCTGTCATCTCAGAAATTCTGACAAGTAGACAGAGTGCATTTGTAATATAATCATAGAATTAATAAATAATCCAATTTGTGTTGTTGACGACTATATGAAATGCAGGCCACAGGATGTAATCATCTTCATTGTTGGTGGGACAACTTATGAGGAGTCTCGGTCTGTTGCTTTACAAAATGCCAACAATACCGGTATTCGGTTTATACTTGGTGGCTCTTCTGTTCTTAATTCTAAAAGGTATGATTTAGTCATAAAGATAGTTTGGATTTGATTAGTGCAGATGTTTACTTTTGACTTGGCTCTCAATTTAGCATGATATAATTGGTTTTAGTTTTTGAATAACAGTTCCAATGTTATCTTAGTCATAGTTTGGGCCAATAAGTCGATTGAAGTATTGCTTGAATTGAGTTATTGACCTAGGTTTAAGTGATAAAGTTTATTGCGCTGGTCTTAAATTTGTCTTCCAAATATATGCTTTGTTATATTTGATTATTCATTGGTTGGTTCAGGGTGCTTTAGTTAAGTGCAAAAACATTCAACTTGCTCTACACTATGTGAATTTCTGAATTTCTTAGCAGCATAGATGTTTTTCTTTTTGAATTTACAGGTTTTTAAAAGACTTGGAAGAAGCTCAAAGGGTAGCTCGCTCTAGCACCACTGTTGTTTGAAGCTTCTCGTGGCACATTTTTTCATCTGAGGGCCCGATAGATATAGTTTTTACAGCTTCAGGATGGGGATTTCTGCTTTGGACCCATGTATATGTATTAGAAAGTGTTGCAGACGGAGCTTGATGTGTGGAATCAGACTTAATCATTTTTCCTGCAGAAGATCATCATCAATCATTTCACAGGTACTGACAATTTACTGCGGATGAATGCGATTCAGGATGAGTATTGACAAGATCAAGGACAAACCATCCTCCCCTCTCTTTTGTTGTGGGGTTGAAGTAGGACACGGAACGCATAGGTACAATGAAAGAAACCTTTTTTGTGTAATTTTTGGTCATCATTTTTGCTGATCAAATCTAATGGTTTTATTGACACTCGCTAATGAAAGAACAATTTTGTATAATCGTGTAATGAATGTCCCATTCTTTTGTATACCAACAGATGCTTTCCATTTGTAGATTTACAGAGCCATAATAAGTTCAGGTTGTGAGTCTATTTTGATTAATATCATTTATTATACATGCACTTAATGATGCCATTTTGTCTGTTAGAGCGATCAGAGTACGTCTGATTTGAATAGGCTGCAAAGATAATTTTTAGCGAAGAGGCATGAGTCTGGTGCCAAACTTTCATTCTCGTGTATACCTTTAATGACAAATCAATTGTGCGAATGTTTTATTGAGACATCTTAATCTTGTGCAAATCTATCTTTCTTGTGCGGCACATGAATTGTGGTTTATTTGAACTGAAAAAAAAAATACAAATAACTCTACTTAATGGTTTTCAGGGTGTAGCAAGTAAATATAATTTTCAGGGAAATGTGGGGGTGTGGGGGAGGGTAGTCATGTGGTTAATAACTGAATGATTTAGCGAGATACTTGGTGGAGGTGCGAGTGACATTGTTTACTAGTATTCTAAGGGTTCAATGTAAATTATCGTGTTTAACATTGGTGGCTTGAACATCTTGGGTGGTATGAAACTAGGTGTGAAGTGTGGTTATTTTGTCTAAGATAATTTGGAAGGTTTCGTCAATATTTTTACTAGGTTTAGGAACAATGACTCAATGAAAGCACTATAATGATATGCTAACAAACTAAAAAAAGATTAAAAAAAAAAAGAAATAGTTTTTTTTTCTTTCTTCATTCAAGCATAACACTTGGTTTTATAAAGATTTTGTAAAAAGATACATGTAGAATGCATGTATCACTCTTTTAGTAGAAAGTATTCTTGTTTATACCAACTTATAAGAGTAGTAGAAAGTATTCGTTTTTATACCAACTTATAACAACTTTTAGTAGAAAGTATAATCCTTCATTCAAATGGACATGGATATTAGTAGGATGAGTCTATCATTAGATTGCAATAGAAATGCATTTTTATCATTATTCTTGTTTCAATTAATGAAATAGATTTTATTTTTGAAGTCATTTTTTTAACAAATTAATGATTAAAATAGGTAATGATTAAATGATATTTCAAAATGGGAGCATGAAGCAAACAAGCAAACAAATTATTTATACTGAAATATTCCAAACTACAATATTTACAAGTAAGTATATATATATATATATATATATATATATATATATATATATATATATATATATATATATATATATATATATATATATATATTATTGAGTCTAGATGTGACTTGCATTCTTAATTCAAAGAAACTTTCAAATATATTAAAGGTTTTACAAAATTGTTATTTAAATGCAATGGATAAAAGTTGTCTAGTGAGAAAAATATAGGGCTTATTCTAAAACAATGTTTTTTTTCTATTGCTAATAAAGAATTAAAATATAAAAAAGTAACTAATGATACTTCAACGTGTGTATAAAGTGTATATATATTCATACTCAATACGAGTATAAAAAACACACTCCTAATTGAATCCTCAAATAACAATAAGTTAAGAGGTGTATCATGATCTAACAATATCCAATATCTATAAGTAGATTAAAAAGAAAGATAAAACAAAACATTATAGTCGCTTATGGATATTTAGATTATAAGCAAAAAGGTTGTCACAAACTAAGGTATCTTTTGTGGGTTCCTTTCTTGTAGTTCTTAACTCACGCTTTCAGATTTTACGATTATGACACAGTTAAAATGATTGCAAATACAAATCTTGCATCCATACTAGAAAACCAAGGTTATGTGTTCACAACTCTTGCTCAAAATACAAACTAGTTTTCATTATGTCATAGAAATCAATCAAAAAGGAAAGTGTGTGACAATACTTATACCATGATCTCACAAGCTGATGTTACATATAACCATAGTTGCACCCTCTATAAGGCTTTTTACCCCATATCTACCTTAATTGCTTAATGACCCACGCTTTAACTTGAGCAACTATGACTCTTCCACATCTATTTTGGCGTTTCTAAAAATAACTATTTTTAAGAAGTCAAATACTCCACACAATTGTGACCCACATTGCCTTTCACACTATATTTTGCATGTTAATCAGAGTCACAATACTGAATCCAAAAAAGTGAAGTTTAGGTGTGTAATGTTGTGTACCCAACTCAACTATTTCATAAATCCCAATATCGACTTGTACTCATGCATGTAGAAAATAGATGATTCACTTATTCTTTCGTAGTTCCACACATCACACATATCATCTTATTCTGGACAGTCACCCTTCTTAGAATCAAATGATCAACTCTTGAGAGTTTATTTTGCAACATATTCTTGTAAGGACATCAGACTAATTCCCCCACACTCTTGCTGAGACTAAGGATATTGAAGGGTTGACTTAAGACACAATTGAAAGCCCAAATGACCCTACCCCTACACATGTGGAAAGACCTAGAAGGATAGCACACCAACCACAATATTTAACTGATTATGTGGTGATGTGTCCAAGTAACCGTAAGAATGGAAAAGTTGTTATGTAGAAATAATTGCAGGAGAATCTTATTATTTATTATCTCACGTAGGGTATTATATATATCATATTGTAAGGCTTTTGGCTAGTGTAGGGTATTATATATATCATGTTGTTAATGAAAAAGAGGGTAGAAAAAGAATTATATAGTAAATATCTTCTCTCTGCAATATTTTATATCTTTTACCTATGTCATTTCTTTCATTCTCCTGCCAAGTACCTTTCATTTGGTGCTTTCGTTGTACTAACTCTCTCCATGGTGGCTCCTTTGTCTCACACTAACGAATTTGCTCGCCTCTACAAACAACTAGAACATATCATTTTAGCCCAAGCCAATTTTGCAAACACATTTCACGACATTTATGAGTGCACCTCCCTCCTCGAATCAAAACCTCCACCACTTTTCTCTCAACACTCATTTTCCCGTCTGCTTAAGTTTGACCTTCCAACATTCTACGACAGATGCCTGTGGCTGGATTTTCAAGGTTACTCAATTCTTTGAGTATCATCAAACACCACCCGATCAACGAATCCAGATATCTCATTTTATCTTGAAGGTCTCGCCTTGTCCTGGTTCCAATGGATGTTTAACAATGGACTTTTTATTTCATGGGAGTTATTCCTATGTGCCCCAGAGCTTTGTTTTGCTCCCTCCAAGTTCGAGGATCCCATTGCCTCTATCTGTAAGCTCTCCCAAACCAAGAGCCTTCATGACTACCGTTTTAAGTTTGAGACACTCGCTAAAATATTGAGAAACGTTACAATATTTAAAACTTAAAAAAGTAATTATCCATTAACATTTTTATCCTAATTTTAATTCACTACTCCAACCCATAATTAAAAAAATTAACTAAATCCTAAAAATAAGAAACAGACTTTGACTCAATTAAAATTAAAAATAAAATATTCCTAAATTCTTTTCTTAACACTCCTCCTTGCTTTAGGAAGGGTAAAAGTTTATTAAAGGTCAATCTGGCTTAAGTAAAAAAATTTTGAATCTTGAACTATGAATTCTAACATAACCCTTCTTGACAGCTTCACCGTTGATTTTATTAACACCTTCAGGCTCCTTCTCTTCTTCGTCTTCATAGTCAAGAAGGTCTTCCTCGTACGCCTCGTTCCAATAACATACTAAATTGTTTCCTAGTTCATTCATGGTCATCCATAATAAGATCATAGCCCTTTCCACATGAACCTGCTGAGGAGCATTATAACTAGATAGGGCAGCAAATACATCACTTTGTAGGTCATGTCCTCAACCATATTGACCTTCCTAATGAAAGAATTGTTTTGCCTCCATGGCAAACCACAACCATATTGAGAAGGATCAAAACCAATGTTGCAGCCATTGCTGCAAAATAAGAGAAACTTTTTGCACCCAACATATGATGAGGATGTCTTAGCTTCTTGTGCCAGATTTTTGTCACATTTTCCTTGAGTGAGAATACAGTTTGCTCCTCCTCCAATGGTTTTAGAGCAAAGCTTTTCCCTTATCGTTTTCACCTTGAACATATCTTGACCAGCTGCATCTTTAATCAAGCAATTTGTGTCTTCAAAAATAACTCTAAATCCTCTTTCAATTAGTTGACCAACACTTAACAAATTTTGGTCAATTTCTGGAACGAAAAGAACATCTGGAATAAATTTTGTGTCTGCACAGCTTGTAATTGCAACTGTCCCCTTTCCTTTGATTGAGATATAATCACCATTGCCTATTCTGACTTTGGTGACTTTAGTTGGCCTCATATCTCTAAAGAGTACCTTGTCAAAGGTCATGTGGTTAGTACAACCACTATCAATTAGCCAAGATTCACTTGAAGCATTGGTTGAAAAACAGGTTGCAACAAAAAGTTGATTTTCCTCTTCTTCATTTGCAATTTGAGCATCTTCTTCCTGCTGCTGATTTTGGTTTTTGCATATGACAGCTTCATGCCCAAGTTGATTTCACTTGATGCATTTAGCATCAAGCTTTCTCCAACACTTGAATGAAGGATGACCCATCCTGTTGCAATGCTTGCAAGGAGGATACTTTCCCTTAGAGCTTTGTGCTTTGTTTTCATTTCTAACAACACCTTCTCTATTTGGTTGTTGGTTCCTTTTTTTTGTTTTTCCAACTGTCTTCATGTTTAGCAGGAAAGGCTTCCTCAAGAAAGCCTTTTTCTCTCATAGCCCTTCATTGTTCTTGTGCCTGCAAGGAACTCAGCAACTCTGCTAAGGTGATCTTGGAAAAATCCTTAGTGTTTTCTAATGTGGTTATGGTAGCTTCAAATCTTTCAGGTACGGTAACCAAATTTTTTTCAAAAATACGAGAGTCCTTAAATTCAAAACCAAGCAATCTTACTCTATTTGCTATGTTCAGAAGCCTCTCAGAATACTCCTTGATAGTTTTAGATTCCTCCATCTTCTGCAATTCAAAGTCTCTAATGAGATTCAACACCTTCATGCCTTTAATTCGATCATCTCCATCATATTCTTCTTTGAGATAATCCCATATGGCTTTGGCTAACTTTAGAGACATGATTTGAGTAAAAATGGTTGGTGAAACTGTGACATCCGGGCACTGACGAGGGCGGGGAGTGACGCCGGTGCAAGAGACATGGTGTAGGGAGCACAGACAAAGAGCGGCTCCTGGCAGCTTCGGGTGGAAGGGGTACATGGACGAATCGAACATACACCGGAATGAGAGGGATCTGGAGACTGTATAGGTATGGGATTATACGGTTGGAGGATAGCTTAAAGGGATTGATTTGGCTACTCATATCACCAAATGCATTTGCTTTTCAGTAGCTTGACTCATAAGAACTCCATAGTTAAGCGTGCTTAGCTTGAAGTAATTCTAGGATGGGTGACCTATACAACAAAGAGGCACACCTTTGCCTTAGCTTTTTTGGTTTTTTCATCCTTGTGATTCTTGATTTGAGCCATCGTTGGATTGCCAGATAGCATAGGAATTTCATAATCCTCTTCAATTGTCTCCCATAGATCTAGAGCTTCTAGGTAGGCTTTCCCAAATTTGATAATTTTCACCATCAATGACTGATGGTGCTATTGTTGAAAAATTTTGAATCTCCTTCCATGCTTTTATATTTTTCTCTCACAGGTCCCTCAAGAAAAAAGAGACTCATAATACCAATTGTTGATTTTTAGAATAAAAACCGTAGCAGTTTGAAACTAAAATGCTTATGAATTATTTATTGTAAAATAATGAGAAACGTTACAATATTTAAAACTTAAAATTAAAAATAAAATATTCCTAAAACATTTTCTTAACACTAATTTTTTCCTTAATTTCTATCTCAATTGTTTTCTCCCTAGCCTTAAACCTACCATCTACTGTGAGGTCGTGACACTCCAACCGGTTGACCTCCCTCAAGCTATAACCTTGGCTAAGCTCCACGAGGACAAATCACGACCCCTACTGCCAACTCCTTCACGCTTCTTTCACCCTTCACCATCCACTCGTCCTTCTCCCAAACCACTTCCATCACTTTTACCTACCCTCACTACCAGACTTCCTATCAAAAGGTTAATCAAAGCGAAAATGAAAACTCATTGGGACAACAATCCTTGTTTTAACTATGACGAGCATTATACTCGCGGTCACCTTTGCAAACCTCAATTTCTCCTCCTTTGACGCCGATGACCCTCCTAATCACCTTACATAGGATTTCATTCCAAACGTACCATCAGAACCAAAGACAAGTTTGATCAATCTCCACACCTTCTCTAGACAGTGGTTACTACTCACCTTTCAAATCAGTGGAGCAATTAACGGGTTTAATGTTATATATATACATATATATATATATATATATATATATATATATATATATATTATTTACATGACTTATTTTATTATAAATCTTAATTAAAAATAAATATATAATAAGATTTTATAAAAATACATATGGATTAAATTAGATATATTTTTTATTATATTATGTTGAGAGAATTCATATGCATTATACTATAAAAAAAACTAAAATAATTGGAAAAAAATATTTTAGAGATAATAATTTAAGTCAAATACGTATCTTCATAAATTAAATAATAATTTTGCCCATCATAAATATTTTTATATATTTTATTTTATATAAAATGAAATAAAATATCACAAGAATATAGGATTAAAATAATTTAAAATTTTTAAATAAAAAATAATTAAAATCAAATTAAATTAAAGAATACATAATTATTGAAATTTAGCACAAAATTAAAATCCAAATATTAAGTTAATGTAACTCAGTTAAATAAATAATCCTACATTATTATTAAAAAGAAAAGTAACATAACTAGAATAAACAAATGTATCATATAGACATAGTCAAACATTATTTTATTTCTTCTCAATGATCGTCCTTCTTATTATGTCTTAACTCTTATTTGTTTTTCCAAAGTTCAAACCGAGCTAGGATTCTTGTCAAAGAAACTTTAACGCTCAAGTCAATTTAAAATACTAATCGATTTTCATAAATAAGTCTTAAATGTCCAATAAATACAAGCACCTACCTCCTTACCTTATCTCTGTATTTATAAATTTCCTTACCATATTTTTGTATTTATAAATTTAGAAGTGGGCTTTTGGTTAGGACTGTCTCAATCAGGACCCTATGTCATAAATATGTTTTGTCTTGTTAGTCATGTTGAGTTTGTGTGGGTGTCCT
The DNA here is from genome assembly GCF_016808095.1 of Vigna angularis. NCBI lineage: Eukaryota > Viridiplantae > Streptophyta > Magnoliopsida > Fabales > Fabaceae > Vigna > Vigna angularis. The sequence continues at coordinate 28,930,425 of NC_068973.1, read as the reverse complement.
TAATATACAAGAAACTAAACGGTTACCCATAGAAATAACAACCAATCGATTCATATTATTCTAAAGGTTTCTAGAAAGTAAAGTGGTTTCATCGATCAATCACTTTTGAGAATGTGTTTGACTGAGCGGTCTATATGGTACAATAATATTGTAAAATATGTTTAAAGAAAACAAATTTACTTTGTTTTAGTATTTTAGGTTCAAAATTTAATTGCATTAGTTAATAGTAAATTGTATATGCTGAAAAAAAATAATATTTTTTTATATATGAATACAATTTTTTTTTTTGTGAAAAAAGTTTATATATACTTTTATTAATAGAGTACAATTAAAATAAATTGTAGAATTTTTTTATAAAGTAGTAAAATATTTTTTCTTAAATTAAAATGTATTAAGCTTTAAATAGGATAAATAAGAAAAACTCAAGCTTTATATTTTCTCGGCCAAACAAACTCAAATTTCAAACTCTTAAACCATCGATATTTTAAAAACTAAATTTAAGTTTTAAGAGTTTAACGCTAATTTTCAGCAAAATTTTATATTTTGTACTTTTTTTTATCTTAAAAATAGAAGATTCATATTTATATTTTTCCTCTTATTCTCCTCATTACGAAAATCAGTTTATATATATATATATATATATATATATATATATATATATATATTTGCTTCTGACCTTAGGTTACCAATTGACTATACTTATAATTCATAATTTTAAAAAAATATAGTTCAATATATAAAAATAATAACAACTGACAGATGAAAGATAAAAATAATGCGATACACAGAAAATAAAGAAAGAGAAAAAAAAAGAGTGCATATATTTAACATTTTTCTCAGCTCTTCTGTTATCTTATTATCTCAATTAAATTAAATTATTATAACTTTTTTCATCAATAAGAATTCAACTTATGTTACAACATCTTAAATAGCCATGATCATAATGTTAGTTTTATGTTATAAATATTTTTTTTTCTTCTCTAAATTAAAAATAATAATAAATGTATCACTTATTAGAACAATTTTATTAACACTTCAGTGAAAAAACATTACTTTAATATGATTTTTTAGTAACAAAACTATTATTTTTGAGATAGACAATAATTAATTTAAAATAAATTACAGATACAAACTAATATTTTGTTAAAAAATTTTAATTTCAGTTTTTTTAACTGTTTTAAAGGGAAGTAATATTCATGCATGGTTTGATGTGCAACAGTCCTTAAACATTTACTCCCTTCTTCATTTGCCACGTACTCATGCTGACATGGAAATCAAATTTTCAATAACTGGTCATATTTTTTAACATCACAGCCCTCACAAAAACGCCAAATAAGAAATATGTTCCAATAAGCTACTCACATAATAATAACTGTGGCAAAAGTAATGTACCTATCCCTTTATCATCTCTCCTTCATTTTTTTTATCCTTTTCTTCTTTTAAAAAAAAAAAAAAATCATAATTATGTTTTCCAACTACGCAAGCAAAATCCGTTGTTTTTCTTTTCTTCGTCACTGCTATATTCATGGGCTTCTCCTTCACTTTCGTTCTATTTGCCTGCTAAATATTCACCTCATTTTTCCCGGAAAATAGAAGAAAACGCTGAATGTAGGTTTGAACTCTCCTAAATTTTTCCACGGCACTTTCTGCGACTCATTGCTATGGTTCTTTTGTTATAGTTGCTGCTGTGATTTTCGTTTCGGAATATTGCGTCTTTTCTTTACTCGAATGCATACACTCGAGGTCTAGGGTTTTGGCCTGTTTTTTCACTCATGTTCTCTTATCTTTAACTGCTACGACAAAATATAGCGTTTCATTGAAAATAATCGGCGACTTGCACCTTTGCAATTTCTGAATGGACCTTTATTTATTTCTTTATTTGGATTGAGCATCGGTGCTTTCTGCTGAATACCTCTGTTCGCTAAAATGCATTTTGTCGATGAAACGTGAAAAGAAAGGTTGCTTATAGAACAGTTTTGTGTTAATCTTTTTTTTTTTTTTTAACCTTGCTTGGGTCGTAAACTACACTGCAGTTATGTGTTCCTGTGAAACTCAGAGAGGAGTGTAAATGTATTAAAATTAAAATATGGTTGTAGTCCTAAAAACTCAGAGAGGAGTGAAATAATTAATTTTTGGTATTTGTCTTCTACTACTCTTAGCAGCTGTGGATATTAAGTTACTGACAACTTAGAGAAGTGAGTGTGCGTGTTTGTTAACCTATGTACTGGACATTGTAGTCTATATACATTGAAATCTCTCTGCTGTCTGCTTTGTTTCTAATGATGGTGTCATCTTATTGCAAAATTGGATATATAAAGATAATTGATGTAACCATATTAATTTTGGCGATAATTAAGAATATTAAGGCTGAATTTGTAACAATTTTTTTTTTAAATGGAAAGATTTTGCTGAAACATTCTTGCGGGATGTTTATGTGTCCGATCTTTTATTTAGGTCCCCTTTCATCAACCAAACCCTTTAGTACGAGGTTGTTGTCTAGCTAAAGGTAGTTGACGTGATGGTGGCCAGCTAAAGTTAGCAGATAGTACTATACTTAGTAAATAGTTATACGCATTAAAGTTTTTGTTACAGCGTTTGTTATACTTCATAAAAAAATGGCATGCGAGCCGAGTTCTGCCCGTAGTTATTCATTTAGTTAGAGGTTGGGGCTTATTGATACCTTAATGTCTAGAACTTGAATGATACTTCAGATTATGGTTTCTGCACTTACGAGAACTCTGAGTTTCTGATATTTTATATTTCTGAAATTTATCATTATTAAACCTTCTTTCATAGTCAGAATGGGTGTGTTTCTTAATAGTTGAATTACCTGTACATGCTTTGAAAGAGAATTAGGAGTTTCTTTTTTTAATATATGTGTATAAATATTATTTCGTAAGTGATTTGATTTCTAATGCAGGATAATTGTCCTATCTCGATTTGGCAATCTTTGTTAGTTCGACATGTTGCATGCTGAATTTGAAGGATAGCTTTTGTACCATAAAGGTGGTTTACTTGCGTATACTATATCTTACATTGTACTGGTTGCCAGCCATACAGAATAACAGAAGGAGGGAAAGTTATACAAAATTGGAGGGTTGTGGAACGGAAACCTTCACATTGTCTTGGCTGGAATATGTAAAACATATAATTGACCAAGTCAAGGGAAGACTATTTGTTACAACGAATTCTAAGTTAGTTCATGGGTTTGATTGATATTCTATGTTCTTCCAGATTTCTTTTTACACTAGTTGAGGCCACTAGCAGGTCAGGGGCCATGTGGCCCCTAAAATTAGAAATGGAGTCTACTGTTACCATTGGCTGGACCGTCTTCAGTTCAAGTATATTTATGTTTGTAGCTCTTGTTCTCTCCACATATCTGATATTTCAGCATTTAGCTGCCTATAATCAGCCTGAGGTATTTTCTTTATGTTCCTTTAGTTTTGAATCTTATATTTCCTCCTACACCAATAAACTTCGTGTTTATGTAATGCCTAGTTCCCCTTTTCTTACTGCTTCTTATAATTGCACCTTTCAACTGACTTGACCATTTTCTCCTCTTCATTACAATTTCCTTATCTTTAATATTATTTTCTCTCTCTTTCTCTCTCTCTCTCTCTATATATATATATATATATGTATATGTATATTCTTTCTTTGATTCAGGAGCAGAAGTTTTTGATTGGTCTCATCTTAATGGTTCCTGTTTATGCCTTAGAATCGGTAAGGGAGGCTAAGTTAATGCCAAATACTGTGTGTTGTTCTGTTTATATAGCATCTTTTACTTGGGTTTATTAATTCATACAAGTGAAGACCGCTGTTGGTTGTGTTTTTTTATTCCACTTGCAACTGTTCTAATTTTTTCTAAACTTTTGTTGATACCTCATTTGATATATTGGAACTTACCTACTGGTGCATGTTGTTTGGCTAGATTTTCTGCTTCACTGCCGTTTACATAAATAACTAATTGTACATTTTTCAATGATTCAAGAATTTATGTGAGTGTCAAAAACAGTCAGACTAAAATAATGTTTATGTGAGTGTCAAGAATTTATTTGCATCTTTGTAATTTTTTTTCCTTTTCTTTTAATTATCTAATAGTGATTTCTATGATATCTAAATTCAATAATTGACACTGAAGCTAGAATTTCCTTCTTTTAAGTAGATAATACTCAGGTTTTTGTTCGTGTTATGTGATAATATAATTTCAGATAAGCTTTGGGTTTAATTTTCCAGGAATTTACTAATCTGCCTGCTATGTGTTATCCAACCATGGAAGTTTTTCTTTTGGTTTCCTTTTAGCATGATTGTTGTAATAGTAAGTTAGTAAGTTCTGATGGTTTTATGATGCAGTTTTTGTCACTATTGGATTCCAGTGCAGCATTTAACTGTGAAGTTATTCGGGACTGCTATGAGGCTTTTGCATTGTATTGCTTTCAGAGATATTTGATAGCTTGCTTAGGTATGCTGAACAGATTGTATAGCTACATGATTTTCATTAGTTGTAGCTGTTATTGTGTGTGTGTCTATATATATATCTATATATATATATATATATATATATATATATATATATATATATATATATATATATATATATATATATATATATATATATATAAATTCCAGAAATGCAGAAGTTTAGGATTGAGATATTATACAAGATTTTCCTCCTTTTTTTTTAATCTCAAGTCTAATTAAAAAATAAAAAAATATTAAATCTTTGTGACGCTGGAATATTATACTCTATTGATTAAAAGATGTCATACGCCTTTACAACGTCTGAATTATGTTGGATTTGTCATGCCCTTTAATAATACGAAAATTGTCTATGGTTGCTTGTAGGTGGTGAGGACAAAACAATTCAATTTATGGAAAGTATGAGCCTAACAGACTCCAGCACTCCTCTTCTAAAAGAATCATATGCATATGGAGTTGTAGAGCATCCATTTCCCTTAAATTGCTTTTTAAGAGACTGGTATCTTGGCACTGACTTCTATCAATCTGTGAAAATTGGCATCGTACAATATGTATGTTAGATTTTGATAAATCGTGCGTTTGTTCCACCACTCTTCTCTTTCTGTGAAATAAAAATCAGTTTCTTTCTTCTTGACGAAATCTTATATTCCAGATGATACTGAAAATGATATGTGCATTGCTGGCAATGATTCTGCAGTCTTTTGGGGTTTATGGAGAGGGAAAATTTGAATGGAAATATGGGTAAGATTATATTGTCTTGTGTTGTTTGTACCTATGATATGCATACCATAAAATCTATAATCTCAATTCTCAACTACAATACAAGTTTTATTTTTATCATACATAAAATTTCTTGCTTTTATTATTTGTATTTTCTTTTTCCTACCTTTTGTTTTTGGTAAAGGGGCACAATTTTATGAGCATGTTGAAGCCCAATTCTACTATGTGCTTGCAGGTATCCCTATTTGGCATGCATTCTTAATTTTAGTCAGACATGGGCCTTGTATTGCCTTGTACAGTTCTATTCTGTCACGAAAGATAAATTGGATCCAATAAAACCATTGACAAAATTTTTAACTTTTAAGTCAATCGTCTTCTTGACATGGTGGCAAGGTGTGGCTGTTGCATTTCTTTTTTTCATGGGAGCATTTCAAGGGTCTTTGGCTCAAGAGCTGACAACGCGTATACAAGACTATATAATCTGTATAGAGGTATGGTATTCTTGGATTTTATAATTTTGATTGTCATTACTAATTCATCTCAATTTTACCACCAAAAAAATCGTCTGAATATTAAGGAGTGCTAATATATACAATCATCGTACATATACTTTAGAACACGTTAACTTTTATCGCCCGGTAAGATCTATTTATGAAAACAAAAGTTTTAACTGGTTCCTGTGACAAGTTTGGATACATCAAATTGGGAGTATTTTTCTGCCAATTAGGAAAAATGGTTGACCATTGAATATCTGTATCATATATGAATGCATGTAAAGGTACAAAAGTTATACCTGTGATAAATGTCCCTGTGTCTACGTACGATTGAGTTGTCAATAGTGTTATGTTCACTTCATCTGATATCCTTACACACCAGGCTTCGACTGTTGTAAGCTCTGTGGAGGCACTTATATAGATGAAGACCTATTCCAATAGGGCTTCAGTAGTATGGAGTACTCACTCTGTTATTTATATATGAAATTACATTTTTCCCTCCTATCTTTTATTTTTTTTTAATTTCACCTGATACGATACCCCTTTTTAGAGAGTTGCAGAAATTCTATTGTTTTAACATTACACCCTTGTATTACGCTAATCTCCCTAAATTGTATAAAAAAAAATATTACGTGTACTCCTATGAAGATGATTCTAAACCTTATAGAAAACAAGGTTATTGTGTGCAATCAGGAAAACGTTAGGGTGTAGCATTGCAACTTCTCTATTAAATATTAGGTTGTGCTGAAATTTTAAACGACCAATAACTGCTCTGCTATCGAACTGCGATACACTCGTTTTTATTTTAAGCTGAATCAGGTGTTATATGCTTAAGCAAGTTAAGTCAGTTTTCGTCTTTGTCAAATGGTGTTCATATACCATTTTCCGCCACTGTTTAGCCTAAATTTTCCAGTAGTATCATCAACCTGAAAAAGTTTTCAATCAATTTTGTAGTTCTTGGTTGGGAATTGTATTTTATTTGATTCCTTATCTTATTTGTTAACAGATGGGTGTTGCTGCTGTTGTGCACCTTTACGTCTTTCCTGCAGTACCTTACAAAAGAGGAGAGAGGTGTGTCCGTGATGTATCAGTGATGGCAGACTATGCATCGCTGGGAACCCCTCCTGATCCTGCTGAGGTTCAAGATTCTGAAAGCTCAACTAGAATGCATCTGGGTAGACATGATGACATGGAGAGGCGTATGAAATTTACCCACAATGTTCGTGATGTGGTCTTCGGAAGTGGTGAAATTGTGAGATACGAAACACTAAAACGTTTCAAACCTTTGAATTTCCCAATCATGTATCTCTGTCAAACTCACGCTGTTTTATTTCAGATTGTCGATGACATGAAATTTACAGTTTCACATGTAGTAGAACCTGTAGAAAGGGGTATTGCAAAGTTAACCAAAGCCTTCCATCAGATATCCGAAAATGTGAAACGCCATGAAGAGGAGCGGAGAAGAAGCACAAAGGTCAAGGATGACAGTTACCTTGTTCCCTTGAGTTCTTGGAGACCAGAATTTTCTGATGTTCACGACGCTTTTGTGGAAGGAAGTTTCAGTGATAGTGGTTTGCCCAGCAGAAAGAGGCAACATCTCCCATAGAAAGCGTCCGCGTATCGTGGAAGAGAAGATAGTTTAACCCTTGACATACAGTTGAACAAAGTATAGTTTTTGCACCCACAAGATAGAAATTTCTGATAGATTTTGACGTCAAATTATAACTCAAAATGATAATCTGGTGACCTTTTTCAAAAATTGTATAAATATCTTGTGCCAGTCGCTCCAGCTTATTAATGGAAGTCGGACTAGCACCAGGAAGTGCTAGGATCACAAAAATAATTCACTTATGCTTGGGTTGGGTAATTCGAAATGGATACAAAATAGTATATATATATTAATTATGTTTTAATATTTGTAATGATGGAATGCATTTTTTGTGATAGAGAATGGAGATGGAGAAAGAAAATGTGTGCTCTGTTGAGTGATTGGGATATGGAATAAGAAGAATAGAATTGGAGTGGTAGTGATAGAAGATGGAATTCTGAATCGTGTCTTGAATTACTGCTCCGTCACATGTACATGTAATTAAAAATAGGACATGAGTCCAATAATAGAGGGACGTGACAATACGTAAAAGGAAAAAGAGTTTAATTTTAAGTACAAGAATTTAATAAGATATTTGAAAAAGAGTTTAAAACTAAAATTGTTTTATAGTTTCACGTTATATATTATTTACATTTACAGTTTTTTTATATTAATTTTATTTAAATTTGAATTTTATATTCTTATCACAATTTACGTTTTCATAATAGTTATTTTTATTTTATTTGTATTTTGTAATCATATTGTACTTTTCACTTTTCATGTTATAATCAGTTCTATAGATATTAAATTATTTCTACCTCAGTAGCTTGTTATATATAATATGAGAAAATAGACATATTTACATTTTTAAGTATTTATAAAGTTGATAAAGAGACAAATCTAGTACATAGATAAAGACATATTATACCTGATATAGTCTTTAATGGTAGAATATTTAAAATTTACATTCCACATTTATCTAGCTTTTTATCTAGCTATATTTATGAGATTATGGTACTAATATTTCATATTAACTACACTCATTCCAAAAACAAGTAAAAATATATCTTATTCTCATAGACTTTGTTACATATATTGATTCTTTTTATATCTATTTGTAATATTCTCTACTTTCATTACGACGAAAGAAAAGAAAATACACAACACAAGACTATTAAGTCCAATCATATCAAAATTTATATTTTTAAAATTAAATATTCAATTTTCATCACATCATATAATCTTATAGTCACACATTCACAAATACAAGACTAAGACATTTCTAAACTTAATGTTCATATTAATACAATTGCTCGAACACTAGAAGTTGAGAACTGAGATAACTTTTCATCAAATTTTTCACATTTTCTAATATGATAACTTAAGATTGACCTAGAATTTACCAATTCACAAAACTCTCCATGGGATTAAGTCACTATAACTTAACTGAAAAGGATTCCATAACTCCTAAATTAACTATAGAAACCTCTTGCACTTTTCACCATATAAACTCCATTCATAGGAGTCTAAGAGACTAAGAATAACTTTAAAGACATTCCTAAAAATTGAATCACACTAATTTTATTATATTATATTCTTCCTCGTTAGGAAGCACATAGTTGTACACACCAAACAATTTATACATTTATCACATTGAAATCCTTTCTCGAAAGTTTTCCCTTCATTTCCAATTTCTATAACATAATCATTCAATATTTCCATCACATTTCTCATATAGCTCAATTCATCATAACATACAATCACATTATTCCTTAATCCTTAACCATTCACGATTCTCAGCATAATAACATACTTTTTCAATAGTTCAAATCACACCTTTAATCGGTTACGACATTTAAGCTATGATGACTTAAAAACACTAGTCACTAAACAACGAAAGGGCTACCTCCTATCACAACTCCCAAGGATCTGTGTACATGGTGCTTGGCAGGGAAACAACACTGAAACATAATATCAAAGAATAGCCTTTGAAGAGCATCAAAGAAGCTGCAATTGGTTCATGTAGACATATATAGGCCTATTCAACCAACTTCAAGCATTAATAAGAGGTATATCTTAAGTTTTATTGATGGTTTATCCCGTAAAACTTGGGTATACATTTTTAAGTGAGAAATCATTTTTTTTTCTTTATTTAAAATTTTCGAAACACAGGTGAAAAGGAGGTTGGAGAAATCATTCTTTACTTATGTATACATAGATAGAGAGGATAATTTACTTCCAAAGAGTTTGAAAACTTTTATAGAAACCAAGGTATTCAAAGACAATTAATAGCTGCCTACACTCCTCAAAAGAATAAAGTTGTTGAAAGAAAGAATATAACTATCATGAATATGGTTTGATTAATGCTAGTTGGAAGACAGGTTCCCAAAGTTTTTTAGCCAGAAGCAATAAACTGGTGTATTCACATTCTTAATAGAAGTCCCACAAAATAGTAGAAGATAAAACTCCTGAAGAAACATAGAATGTGTTGGGAATCCAAGTGTGAATCTAAGTCCCACATTGAACTCATATCTCATTGGTATTTGTGGCTCCCCGGTGAACCTCCTTCTTAATAGACCTAACAGTGGTAGCATAGTCGATGGTTCGTCTTGGTGACTGACTCAGACGAGTATAATGGTCCCTATACCGAAAGTCTTCCTGACAAAGGGTATTCAGATAAGCAAGTCCCGTTAAGATGAATGGCAGTACAAAAGGCTACTCGTGGTTGTGGTTGGTTGGGAATGCTTCCTGGAGGGGGAGTGTACCTATGTGAAAGGGACTCACCCTTGTGGGGGAGATTGTTAAGAATCCAAGTGTGAGTCTAAGTTCCACATTGGATAGAAATGAGAAAGTAGAGCAGTATATAAAGGTGAAAGACCGATTAACCCATTGCCTTAAGGTTTTAGGTAGAGAGTGGTGTCAATCCTTTATATGGTTGAACTCATATCTCATTTGGTATTGTGTCTCCCCAATGAACCTCCTCCTCGATAAACCCAACAGTGGTATCATAGCCGATGGTTTATCTTGGTGACCGTCTCAGACGAGTATAATGGTCCCTATATCGAAAGTTTTCCTGGCAAAGGATATTCTTGTAAGCAAGTCCTTTTAAGATAAACGGCGGTATGAAGGGCTACTCGTGATTGTAGTTGGTTGAGAATGCTTCCGCTGAAGGAGGAGTGTACCTATGTGGAAGGGACTCATCCTTGAGGGAGAGATTGTTGGGAATCCAAGTGTGAGTCCAAGTCGCACATTGAATAAAAATGAGAAAGTAGAGCACTATATAAAGATGAAAAATCCATTAACCCATTGTCATAAGGTTTTGGGTAGAGAGTGGTGTCAATCCCTTATATGGTTGGACTCATCTCATTGGTGTTTGTGTCTCCTCGGTGAACCTCCTCTTTGATAGACCCAACAGAATGGAGTAAAGCCTTCAATTGATTATTTTCATGTATTTGGTTGTCTAGCCCATGCCTATACACTAGACAAACAATAGATCAAATTGGATTGATAAGTGTACGAAATGTGTTCTTCTTGGAGTTAATGATGAATCCAAGGCTTACAGTTTATTAAACCCTAGGAAAATTATAATCAATGAGATGTGATTTTTGAAGAACAAAAGGTCTAGAATTGGAAGCATAAGAGAGAAGAAAATCATCAAAACAAAATGGGAAGAAAATGAAGATTGTGAGGGACAACTTGAAGAGTATGTAGAAAATAAGGAGAAACAACAAGAAACAAAAGTTGTTAGCACTAGAATAAATTCCATAACTAAATCTACTCAACCTCTAGTAATTGAAATTTCAGTTGAAGGGAAGCCTAAAAGGTGTAGGAAAGAACCAATGCGGATGACAGATTATGAAGAACGAAAAGACCTATCAGATGATGAAGTAAATCTAATGTTTGTGGCTATTGATGACCCTGTAACTTTCAACGAAGCTATTAAGAGAAAGAAGTGGAGAGATGTAATGGTAAAAGAGATGGAGTCAATAGAAAGGAATGGTACATGGGAGTTGATAGATTTACGGGGTAAAACCAATTGGAGTAAAATGGATATTCAAGACAAAGCTTAAAGAAAATGGAGAAATTGACAAATTCAAAGCAAGGTTAATAGAAAGGGTTATGCATAACAATATGAAGTGGATAATGTTTTTGCACCAATGGCTAAACTTGACACCATATGCATAATCATCTCAATGGATGAATAACATGGTTGGATTATCTTCCAGTGAAATGTTTTTTTTTTCATGGAGAGCTCAAAGAAGAAATAAATGTGCAATAACCTATTGGATTTATGAAGAGGGAAAATAAGATAAAGTATACAAGTTGAGAAAAACTTTGTATGACTCAAACAAGCACCTTGGTACAATAAAATAGAATCATACTTCTTAAGAAATGACTTTTAGAGATGCTCGTGTGAACTAACATTGTTTACAAAATCAACAAAAGGAGGTAAATTGTTAATTGTGAGCTTATATGTAGATGATCTAATATATACTGCAAATGATGAAAATATGTGTGATGATTTTAAAAATTCTATGATGTCAAAATTTGACATGTTCGATTTAAAGAATGAGATATTTTCTTGGAATTGAAATTTTACAAAATGCATGTACAATTCTCATGTGTGAAAGGAAATATGCTCAACACGTTTTATCTCAATTTGGCATGAATGAATGTAATGTAGTCAAGAATCGAATTTTTCCTGGTACAAAATTATGTTGAAATGATGTAGGGAATAAAATAAATGCTACGTTTTTCAAACAAGTAGTTGGAAGCCTCATGTAGTTGATTGAAACCAAACCTGATCTAATGTATGGAGTTAGCTTAATCAGTAAATTCATGGCCAATCCAATAGAAATTCGTTGGTCTGTAGCCAAAAGAGTACTGAGATATTTAAGGGGCACCACTGAACTTGGTATTTTCTACCAGAAAAGGGAAAACACAGATTGTTGCTTATATAGATAGTGATTTGCTAGATATTTGAATGATAGGAAGATCACATCTAGTTTTGTGTTTTCTTTAGGTCTAGAGCAGTTTCATGGTCTTCCAAAAACAACCAGTGATAACAATGTCTACCACAAAAGTAGAGTACATAACTACTGCATCATGTGCATGTCAATGTATCTGGATATTGTAGACTCTTGGATTCAAAGAACAAGAAAATACTCTAGTTCTATGTGACAACGGTTCAACCATGAAGTTATTTAAAAGTCCAATATTTCAAGAAAGAAGAAAATATATTGATGTTAGATTTATTTTTTAAGAGATCTTGTAAAAAAAAGAAAGCATCAAGTTAAGCTACTGTAGCACTCAAAATTAATTCACTGACATAATGACCAAACCACTAAAATTGAAGTAATTTATAAAGCTTAGAAGAATGTTAGACATGGTTAAGGCGTCAGAGATAAACTAAATGCTATTGACATCTAGGTTAAGGGAGGGAATATTAACAGATAAGTTATCTATATTTTATTGTTCTATTTTTAAGCAGTTTTTGATTTAAATAAATTAGGTTACTTATTGACTTATTCTTTAGGAAGAGAAAAAACTATATTTTAGCTTATGATCTAGTTAGTACAACCGACTAATTCATGCATGAAAGTATTAGGATTGGATATTTGTATTTGGTTATAAAATATAATACTGTTTCAGTTTTTGATCAATAAAAACTAGTACAGAATTTGGAAAATTATTCTATCTTGTTTGTGTTTCCTGACAGCAGTCAACTTTCTTTGATTTTGTTATTTCTCTGAAAAAACTAAGACTTTCGACAGCACTTCCCATTAAAAAGTTGCAATTTCGTTTCATTCTTAAATAAAACAAACATTTATGGTTGAATTAAATCCGTAGCATCTGAAAAGAAATGTATGACTAATTTTTTTTTTAATTATCTTAGAAAATCACGTTAAAATATTTATGATTGAATTGGCCAATTGTAAATTTGTTAATACTGACATGTACTGTTACACTGACAGCAACTTGATACTAATGATTTATGAAACTTTTACTTTAGCTTTTGATTTTATAAAATATCACACAGTTTAATTCATAACTTTTGAGTTTGTTTAAATTTTTTGTGGAAAAGATAATTTTGGTTGTCTTTTTCGATTAAAAGAAGGCCCATCACAATTATATCAGTACAAGCAAAACTTCTACCGATATGAACTCTCCATCTCGCTTATACTGTGCTTGATTTTTTAAGTCTTTGCCTTCTTTTATATAGCAATAATAGCAAATTTATCATTCCAAAACTCATCAACACAGTAACACCCGAGATACATGTACACTCTATTTATATACACAAACGGATATTTTGTACAACGACAATGCAAAGGCTTCAAAACCACCTTGTTTTTGTGCTACTTACGTGTTTCATGTATACAGCTTGAGTTAATTACAATTGAACTATTTGCAGCATGGGAGACACTTGTATCACAATCAGTTTGAAACTATATGATACTGAGGAAGATTCTGGAATTCCTCTGCCTCTAGAATCTTTCAAAATTCTGTTTACACTTCCATCTTTTCTTGCAGAAGAGGTATCTTCTTGTCCAAGGAATCTGAGCTATCGTCACAGCTTGTCTCTTCTTCATTTCCTTTGACTTGTCCATACATTACTGTATAATACCCCATTCCAACTATGGTTGTTCCTACCACGCTGCACATTTAAAAAAAAAAAATTATATAGGAGACATCCAGACAAATTAGAACCAAAATTTTCATACTTGTATAAAAATATGCATCTGGGTCAACAAATGAATGAGAATTTAGTCCAAGTACCTTCCATAATGAAGGCTGTTAGAAAAGAAGCAAACTGCAAAAGTAGTGGCAAATGCAATACCAAAGGGCTTGAAAAGTGGCACATAAAGTGGACCCTTCGTGCGAGTTAACCATACTTGAACATTTGGACGAATCACACCTCCTACTAGTGCCTGTTACACGTTTCTCATCAGCACAGCTTTGCGGTAACTTATTTATGTATATCAAAAAATGATATTCAACTATATATGTTGATACTCACAGTTAGAAGAATGAGAATAAGATCCTTGTTGCGTTTTATCTTCCAAGCATTTATGTCCCTCTCAACAATACACGACACTGTTGCACTGAGGATCGTTCCAATTAAGCTAGAATAAGAAACCACCTTCATTGGTTCTGGATATTGTTCTAGAGTTTCTTTCTAGCAGGTGGAAAGAAAAGAATAAACTTGAATGACCACAATCATTCATCAGAGGGAAAACATGATTTTAAGAATAGAAGGAAAAAAAAAACGTTAAAAGGGTATATATAAGAAAGCAAAAGGAGTATACCTGGATAAAGTTAGAAATTGAAAGGGAGAAGGAAGCTGCAGCAAGCAAAGCGCCACCAAGAAGCCAAAACTCTGGTGTTGATGAGAAGAGAAGAAGTTGCTTAGTGTGTCTAAGGTGGTGAGAAGAAGGTCTTACAAGTGGTCCCTTGTAGAATTCAGCTACCACTGCTCCCATTATTGATACCAACACACCAATCAATTGGACTTGGATACCAGGGCTTCTCAGATTCAACTCTCTCTTCCTGAAACAAACAGAATAAACTTACTATATTTATAGCAAACTCTTGAAAAACAATTCACAATTTTATATTTTCAACTATTACATATCTTAAGGATTAGATAATATTTTTCATACACTCAGATTTCAGTTTTTTAATATAAAACTGGACTAATACTGGGTTTTGATGAGGTGGAACCTGAGAATGAGAGAGAGCAGAAAATTAAACGTTGGGATCAAGTGGCTCATGGCACACACAAGTATTGGCGAACTATAGCTTAGACCCAGAAATAAAAAGGCCTGAGTCATGGTTACCCTGCAGAATTCATTAATATAATCAAATGTTACAAATATGAATACCACTTTTGAGCCAAATAACTATAATGCAGCAAGCAAATAAAATCTTCCACTGTGTGAAGATTCTATTTGAAGGCCAAAAAAATTGTTACAACTATTCAAGGACCATAAGTAGGATAAGAGAGAGAGAGAGAGAGAGAGAGAGAGAGAGAGAGAGAGAGAGAGAGAGAGAGAGAGAGAGTATGTATGTGTATGTACCCTATCAAACCGATGAACAACAATCGCATGAACAAAGAGAAAGTAAAAGTTAGCCGCTGCTTTCTGTGCAGAAGAGAGAATACTGAAGATCAGAACCAAAACAAAACCTCCATGCAAGAAACTTCATGAGCTAGCTAGCTAGCAACACAAGAATAGAAGGAAAAGAAGAAGAGAAGGACCTGTCCTCTTGGTGCGATAAAAAGGAACAAGGGAACAGAATTATAGTGGCCAAAGCATTGGTATAAACTATGAACACAAATGGGCTCATTCCATTGGTTATTGCAGTTTTTGCAAAAATGGTGAGTCCTATGGTCCAACCTTCCATAATCACCATCATTATGAACGGCAGCAACTCAGACATCTTAGTCTTAGCCTCCATTCAATGTTCTTCTTATGCTCTCAGTCAAAGAGTGATAATATGATAATGGTGGTATAAATAGAAACTAGAACTTTCCTTTTTATATATTTACAGCTAGAGAGGGAGGAGCTTTGAGTATCTGGTATGGAACTTGTCTTTGTCTGTGTGCTCCCCCAAGTAGGAGCTTGCAGAAACCAAGAAAGCCAACCCTCTCTGTGTGGAGAAAGTTGTTTGTGGTTGTATTATAAGAAGGAAAGGTGGTGGAAGAAAAGAGATGGGACCTTGCAAGTTGCAACCCTTGAGAAAAAGGAAGGTACTTTGGAGGTGAAGTTGCAACTCGAGTGTCCCAAATTCTTAAACAAGGGACCAAAGCTGACGTCTGAGGGAGTTTTTAATCATTGAGTTATTTTCTTCGTGGTAGATCTTATGCCCTTGTTCTCTTTTAATTTGTCCTCTTTTCTTTTTGGTCTTAGTTTGGCATCATTTATGTTAAACAAAGGGTAAAACATCAGTTGAATATGTGTCACTCTTTGGCTTATAGTAGTAGATCTTATGGAGTTAATTAACCATGGTATAATACATAAATAATTGGGGCCAATCAGAGGAAAGTTTATAGTATGGTTGGGAAGGAATTAGTGGCAGACATCTCTTGTGGCCCTACCACAAGAGGATATTTAATGATGACGCTCATGTTAACTACCATCTTGCGTGTGAAGAAGAAAGATTCAATTAGAATCTAAATAAAATGTTATTCTGTCGAATATTTTTTTTGAATCTTTGTAGTGTTGTCAAGTTTGTGGGACCCTGTACCTCGTATGAGGCAGGTGAAATTTTACCCGAAAAAATAAAACCCCTTTTTATGTCTACCACGAAGTTGTAAGCAAGGCATTTAAAGGTGCATAATTGAAGGCAAAAAATTCAAAGTGCTTAGCTTTTGTTGAGTCACTACGAGAATTTTTTTTTTTTTTTATAGAAATGATTAATCTAATTAAAGAGAAGCGACTTGTAAGCACTTTACGATGAATCTAGAGATGAAATGTATTCTAATTGTGGAAAAATTAAAAAATTTCAGCTACCATATTCTCACATACTTAATGCTTGTAAACATATTCACCGTAATCATGTACATATAAATTTTGTATATTTTTAAAGGTATATAAGATAAATTGTTCAGAGATTACGACACAAAGAATATTAGACACCATACCATAAATCTATTCTGATGCATGAAATGAAAGAAATGAAAAGAAGTTCCATGGGTATTCTTAAATTATTATATCACACAGAAAACAAGTATACCTTAATAATCTTTTATTGCACAAGTAAAACTCAAATAGCTTAATAATTGATATATTTCATGTTTTCTATGTATTTGTTACCCGTAATTTAATCAATACATTTTTTTTTCATATACACTGTTTACAAAATTATGTCAAACATGACTTTTTTTTCTCGGACGATGTTTGATTCTCCTCTTTTTTTTTTCTCTCTCGGTACTCAGAGCTTTGCATACCACTTTGTTAAATAAAACACACTCAACAGCTACACATTGAAAATATTTTCGTTAGAAAAAATAAACGCGCGTTCCACTTCTTTTCTGTAAAGACTGAACCCCTAGCGGCACAAATATTTCTCTCTCTCTCAGATAAACAAAAACTACTCCACTCTAATATATGTTTCCTGATAAACTGTGGGAGTGCCTTCTCATTCATATAAAATGACTTCAAATAGCCGTAAACATAACAGAGACTGTGGGCCTTTACAAGATAATAAAAACAACTTCAAATAAAAACTAAATAATATCTATCTCTAATTCCTCCCTATTTTCTAAATAAAAACCGCTTTACGTAAAACACGCAACAACAAACAAAATATTAAAAAATAAATTTTAATATTTTAAAGTTTATTTAACAGGCCCTCGGTGGAGGTCCACCACCATCTATGGTGGTTGCTTGCGAATTTCTATGACATAAGCAGAAGTGGTGTGAATATTTACTTTTAGAACATGGAAAATAAAAATCTGAAGATAAAAAAAAACTGAGTAAAAAGGATAAAACTTTAATGGATATTGTTGTTCCGTCCAAGGGTGTAGATGTATGTCTCATCACTGTTCTTAAAGGGTTGTATCTCTTCATGTCTTGAACTTTGATAGTGATCATCTTTCCACAAAGGTAAGAGTTGAGTTCAATATATATTAATGTATTGGTCATGGTTTGTCTTTTATCTTGATAAGGGCTTTGCAAAACTATTGTCTTTGGAATAAAGCGTCTTTTATACCTGTCTTTTTAATCAAATTTTGCTTACAAAAAGATAGTTAAAGTAAATCTACACTTTATCTTTGGAATATTACATCTATTATATTGATTGTTCAAAATTTCTTTTAGCTTTTGATTTTATAACAATATCACGCACTTAAATTTATAATCTTTAGTTTGTCTAATTTGTGGAAAAGATGATTTTGGCTGTCTTTTTCAAGAAAAAGAAGGCTCTTTCTCATTTGATGAGTCTATCACCCTGATACTGTGCATATTTTGTCAAGTCTTTTTGGTCTTTGTTGAATTTCTTTTATACAACCACGATTGGAAATTTGAATGACTCGACTCTAAATATATGGGTCACGTATATATCAATACAGTAACGCTGGATATACATGTTATATATACAGATAGAAATGTTGTATTGTATGTATCAATTCCACCATCTTTTTTTCTTGCATGCAACTTATATGTTTCATGTTATTTATATAGCTGGAAACTTCTAACACAATGGGTTTGAAAGGATATGGTATGGAGGAAGTTCTGGTAAATAGATGAATTCCTCAACCATATCTTTCGAAGTTTTATTCACACGAAAGAGAGAAAAAGTATGATAATAATAACTCTATTTACACTTCCATCTTTTCTTGCAGAAGAGGTATCTTCTTGTCCAAAGAATCAGAGCTATCGTCACAGCTTGTGTCTTCTTCATTTCCTTTGATTTGTCCATATATCACTGTATAATACCCCATTCCAAGTAAAGTTGCTCCTATCACACTGCAAGTTTTTTTTTTTTTTGAGAAATAAAAACAAATTACGTATGAAGGAGAGATACAGACAAATCAAGTGAACCAAAAGTCTTGTGCATAATTAATCACTTCAGAAAAAAAGACATAAAAATATCCATCTGGGGTGAAGAGAATTCAAGTACCTTCCATAATGAAGGCTGTTAGAAAAGAAGCAAAGTCCAAAAGTAGTGGCGAAGGCAATACCAAAGGGCTTGAAAAGTGATACATAAAGTGGACCCTTCATTCTGGTTAACCATACTTGAAGATTTGGACGAATCACACCTCCTACTAGTGCCTGTAATTTGAATATTTGAATATTCACATCAGCAGCACATAATTATGTTTTGCTGTTATTAATTATGCATATCAAAATGATATTCAATTTGTGTTGATACTCACACTTAGAAGAATGAGAATAAGATCCTTGTTACGTTTTATCTTCCAAGCAATTATGTCCCTCTCAACAATACACGACACTACTGCACTGAGGATCGTTCCAATTAAGCTACAATAAGAAACCACCTTCATTGGTTCTGGATATTGCTGGACGGTTTCTTTCTATGGCAGGGAGAGAAGTAAATTAAGAACAACCTTGAATTACCACGAAGATTCATTCGAAAGAGAAAGATATATTTTTAGAATTGAAAAAAATATGAAAAGGGTTTGACAATTAAAAGAGAAGGTGTATACTTGGATGAAGTTGGAAAGTGAAAGCGAGAAAAAAGATGTAGCAAGCAAAGCGCCACCAAGAAGCCAAAACTCTGGTGTTGAGGAGAAGACAAGAAGTTGGTTGGTTTGTTTAAGGTGGTGAGAAGAGGGTCTTATAAGTGGTCCCTTGAAGAATTCAGCTAACACTGCTCCCATTATTGATACCAAGATACCAATTACTTGGACTTGGATACCAGTGCTTCTTAAATTCAGCTCTGTCTTCCTGAAATAAACTGAAAGTATGAATTAAAATGATCTATAAAGTTGACATCATGATACAGGGAGAAAGTTGAACCCATGGTATCTCACTCACTCATAATTTTATCAGTAATTCATTTTATAACTTCTATTTATATATATATATATATATATTTGTTATAGTTTAAATTTTGTGCATTATATGTTACAAGTAAATTGAATTCATGGTAAACATGATATTATTATAAAATTTAATAATTTTTTCATACATATATAGTTTTGTTTATTCATTAGTATATATACATGGTTTTTTGGTCGAATATCCTTTCAGTAGAAACATACGAAAACAATAAAAAATAACTAAACTAATTTCATAAATTTAATTTATTTAAACAAATTAATTTTAATTTGTAAGGAAAAAAATAACTTATTCTTTTCTGTATAAATATTTATAGAAAAAAAGTATTAAACATATTCATACATTGTAATGATAATTGGATATATAAACTGTTTTTTGTGTTTATATATAGTTCTGATTTCTTATTATTAAAATTAATGAAACAATAAATTATTATGCATGATTGTTAACCAGGAATATAGGAATAAAAGTTAGCGTCCAACTTTTACTTACTTTACATTAGTGATAATGATCTAAAAGCCGTTTCAATACAGATATTATCATTATGTAGATTTAGTTTTTTTTGTACAATTTTACAATTTACTAATAAAGTATAATATCACATAAATCTTTTGATACACATATATGGCAACTGTGCATTATGATCGAAGTGAAGATGTGTATAAAGAAAGAAGTCTCCGGAAGTTATTGAGGAACCTGAGAATGAGAGAGAGAAGAAAGTTAAACGTTGGAATCAATTGTCCCATGGCACACACAAGTATTGGCGAACTATAACTTAGACCCAGGAATAAAAAGCTCTGAGCCATGGTTATCCTGCAAAATCCATCCATCTAAAATCATGAATACAATAATACTACAACCAACTAATATTTGAAGGACATAAAAAATTCATAAAAGTTTAATTCAATTATTCAAGAACCCTCAAGAGAGAGAAACGCATGTATACCCTATAAAGCCAAGGAACAGGAATCGCATGAACAAAGAGAAAGTAAAAGTTGGCCGCTCCTTTCTGTGAAAAAAAAAAAATAGAACATTGAAATCAGAACCAAAGCAAATCCTCCATGCAAACAACTTCATGCATGCGGCTAGAACTTGAGTCTTAAGGAAAAAGGGAAAGAGGAAAGAGAAGGACCTGTCCTCTTGGTGTGATAAAAAGGAACAAGGGAACAGTATTACAGTGGCCAAAGCATTGGTATAAACTATGAACACAAATGGGCTCATTCCATTGGTTATTGCAGTTTTTGCAAAAATGGTGAGTCCTATGGTCCAACCTTCCATAATCACCATCATTATGAATGGCAGCAACTCATACATCTTAGTCTTAGCCTCCATTCTATGTTCTTCTTATGCTCTCACTTAGAGAGTGATATATGTCAATGGTGGTATAAATAGAAACCCTCTTACCCTCTCTATATACTGAGTTGCTCTTGAAAAGCTTGGTTTCTGCTAATATATATAAGAAGCAAAGAGAGAGGAATAGAAGACATGGGACCATGCAAGTATAACCCTTCACAAAATGGGGAAGCTACTTTGGAGGTGAAGTTGCATCTCGTGTGTCCCAAATTCTTAAACAAAGGACCAAAGATGACGACTCAGGCAGTTCTAAATCATTGAATATATATATATATATATATATATATATATATATATATATATATATATATATATATATATATATATTTTATTTTGTCTACATTCTCCATTCATTTTGTTCTTAATTTAACACTTTCTCGTTGAACCAGAGGTTAGAAAACACTTGTATTTTATATGCACTGATGTGTATCATTATCTGGTTTATTGTGCTTATCTTATGTGTGTTTTTAACCTTGGTATGAATATATGAATAATTGTGGACCAATAAGGGAAAGCTTTGTAGTATGGTTGAGAAAGTATTAGTGGAAGACATCTTTTGTGGCCCTACCATTGAGGATATTTAATATGGCATTCGTGTAAACCTACACATGTTTGTGTAATTATAAAAGATTCAATTAGTGTCTGAGGAAAATGTTATTGTGTGGAATATTTTATGAATCTTTCTACATTTTTGTCAAAATTGAGATGAATGAAACTCAACCAGGTTGTGTCGTCAAGACTCATGCGCTTGTTGGTGGGCCTGTTGGCGAAGCCTGACAGAGTCAATACAGTGTTGGGGGAACCTAGAAAGTAGCAAACTGAGCCCGTGACATTGTTACTGTTGCTCCTTCAGAATTTGAAAGGTTGCTCTGAGGAGAGGGCTCAATTTCTTCTCTGTTATTCTTTGATTTTAAATTCCTTTCATGTACTTGAGCCCCTCACCAGAAAAGCTTTTATACAATAATATACACAATGTGCTACCATTAACTTTTTCTAATTTTATTTTATAAAAGTGGTCAATGATAAAATAGGGTTGACGGAGGCAACATACTGAGAATTCTATTAAAATTGCTGCTAACAAGAAGTGGATAAATGCTTATATCATTTCATTCTGTAAGGTGGACCAAAAAATAAAAAGAAAAAAGATTGACATGTTTTAAAATGACATTGTCATAAACTAGAAAGGGTGGTTATTGATCAATTTAGATTTGGAAGAAAAAAAAATTAAATTCAATTGATTCTCGTCAGAATATTAATTGGATTTAATACTATATAAATGTGAATTTTCTTAAAAATAAATACTTGATTTTGTAAGAAATATTCACATTTGTTTCTATTTCTAAAAAAAATGTCATTAACATTTCTACAAACAAAATAATAGGAGATTTATAAAAGAAACCATAATTATAAGCAATATTTTATACATAATAAATAATAATAGGAAAAAATCATATTCATTGTTTAATTTGGGTTCAAAATATTTGTAAATTATAAATTCAATGCTGAAATTAATTAACATTGAATTGGTTCAAATTATATTTTATAAATTTAGAAATATAAACTAATTTAATTTAAATTATCAATTTGATTGAATGGATCCAAATCTGTTAACATCACTACATCATTCACTTAATCACATGTTGTTATGTGCGGTTAAATTAGTAGAGTAAACTTCCAAGCATAAGACAAATAGACCATTTATATAAGTTTACTTAATATTGGAGTTAATATATTGGACCTATAATACCAAATTGAAATTTAAAGGGAAAAATAACTTTTCTTTGCTTACTCATTCCAAGTAAGAACTCATATACGACATTTAAAATTTTTAAATAAAAAAAAAGTGGGGAAGTTTCTTTCCCTCTAAGTGGAAAAGCGAAAAATAAAATTTATGACCTTGGCATTGTTAAAATATTGGGCAGAATGATGTATAAGGTCGGTGTATTTATAAAACGTAACAAAAAAAAATATGTTTTAGTTTGTTATTCATCAATTAATTAATTATACTGAAGTGATATTGTAATAATATACTTTCACTCAATATTTCTTCATTTAGATATACTATTAAAGAACTGATTTAAGGACATTCAGGAAAAAAAAAGGAAATAGAAAATAGGTATAATGTAACAAAAAAGATAAATAATTTTTTTAATAGTTATATGTATATTATTCTTAGAATTAAGTGTTGATTAATTATTGAGTAATTCACTTCAACCAAATTTGATAATTGTAGCAAATCATTATCTATACACCTAAGCAAGCACTCTTTCTTCAATATGTATTGACCAATGTAAAATGTTAACGTAAAGTGATATAACATAAGGTGTTTACTCCTTTAACACAACCAAGTCGATTCACACGAAGTCAAAATTATAAGAACTCTCATGAGAACATGATGGAAATGGATCATCATTTTGTATTTCTAAATGAAAGTCAATTTGTATCATTATCAGCAAATTCAATAGATTCTTGAAACCAGGGCAGCTTCGACTTCCATTTATTTCTTCATGCACTGTATAAAAAAAACTTTTCATTTTCCTTCTTTTACCTCTGCAATCTGAGAATTAAAATAAATTTAAAAATTCAAAACTCAATCCAAAAATTAAAGATAATTAAAAATATATATAATTTTTAGGTTGCACAATAAAAAAAATATTTTAAACAACACAATCTACAATTATTCTTTATCTTCAAATTGTATAATCATTATTTTTTAAAAAATAACTTTTAGATTGCACAATATAAAAATTATTTTTTCATTTTTAAATTGCACAATTTTAAAAAATAAGTTGTCAGAAACCATGCATGTTTTAAAGCCCATTTCCCTTGCCTCACATGTTTATTTGGATTAAATTATTATGAGTTAAATGTTGCTGTTTGCCATTTTTAAGCATTTTGGTCTCAAAATTATCTTAGTGTGTAGAATGTTAATAGTGAAATGATATGAAATGCAGCCTTTAGACAAAATGGTATAGTGACGTTTTCTTCTTTTTATCAATCAATTTTCCAAGTAATAATAAATGTTCAAAAATAAAATTAGTTGGAAATTCTTGGCTTTTATTATATATATATATATATATATATATATATATATATATATATATATATATATATATATATATATATATATATATATATATATATATATATATATATATATATATATATATATATATATATATATATATATATATATATGGGTTTGCTAACGCATGTACTCAGTTGGTACTAGCAATGTATACCGGGTTTTAGTAGACAAAAATACTCATATATATCATGGATTCTAAGTTTTAAGGTTAATGATATTTTAATAATTTTCATTCTCAAAACTAAAAAGAAACCTGAAACCCTTACTCACCTCTCTCATCCCTCTCAATCATTTCTTTTTCATCTCTCTCACTCCAATTTTTTCTCTGTCATTCTTACTATAGTCCCAATTGAAAAAATCAGAAACACTTGTCGTTAAACAATTTGCCTTTGTAAAGTGTTGAGTCATTGACATATTCATCTTCAGGCAAAGGTTCATTCAAGATCTCTTCGATTTCATAATCTTCACTAACCTCTCTAATTTCATCATCTCCATATGTTGAATCATCATCTCTAAAAAAGCCCTCCAGGCCAATTACCAATTCCTTCAGATGTCATTATGCTTGTGAAAATTAGATAAAATTATATACGACAAAAATTATAAAATGAAAACTCATTATAAAATAATTTTTTGTAAGAAATTGTTTAACAACGAGTGTTTCTGATTTTTTCGAGGCCAATTACCAATTCCTTTGATGTCATTATGCTTATGAAAATTAGATAAAATTAGATAAGACAAAAATTATAAAATGAAAACTCATTATAAAATCATTTTTTGTAAGAAATTGTTTAACCGCGAGTATTTCTGATTTTTTCCAGGTCAATTACTGTTTCTGCTGAACGGGACCGGGGAAAATCTCTGCTACCTCCGTCCGGAAACACTCCTCCTCTGATCAGTCTTCCTCCTCTCGCCTCCTCTGCGCTCAGTCTCAGTATGAAGGGGTTGACCTGCAGCAAACACTCCGACGATCAAGTCAGAATATGCTATAACAAGTCTATCTGTATGTAAAATGAGTCGAACCTTTACCTTCCCCTTTGACTTCTATTTATACAATTTCAGGGAATATTATTCATTAATTTACCTTTTAATGGCTTTCAATGCTCACTTTAATCCCTCGAAGATGACCGTTACCTCATTAACCATGCATTCATGAGCATTTAACAGCTGTCTGCAGTCTATTCTCTTTGCGTTTGCCCGATCGGCTGTGTTATGGCACATCCGACCGGCTCTCTACCCTCGGTAGAGGCACACGACACTCATCTGCCTACCCTCGGTAGAATATTCTCTGCGGTCGGTTGCCTGCCCTCGGTAGTAACAATTACCAATTCCTTTATGCTTGTTAAAATTGGATAAAATTAGATATGACAAAAATTATAAAATGAAAACTCATTATAAAATCATTTTTTGTAAGATTGTTTAACGGCAAGTGTTTTTGATTTTTCAATTGGGGCTACAGTAGGGATGACATAGAAAAGGTTGGAGTGAGAGAGATGAAAGAGAAAGGGTTGAGAGGAATGAGAGAGGTGAGTAAGGGTTTGGGGGTTTCTTTTTAGTTTTGAGAATGAAAATTATTAAAATATCATTAACCTTAAAACTTAGAATCCATGATATATAACGGTATTTTTGTCTACTAAAACCCGGTACACATTGCTAAAATGTACTAAATGAAAATCAGGCATACGCGCGTTAGCAAACCCCTATATATATAATGTAATTACAATCCTTTTAAGTTGAAAAAATATTAAAATAAAAAGAAACTAAATATACTTTGAAAAAGGGACTTGCACTACACAAAATATACATTTATATATATTTATCTATAATCTTTAAGCTTTCAAACTTCAAATATTATTTTTTTTAAGGTTAAATTTGTTCTAAAACTACCATCCTTCTTTCTTATTAACAAAACTACCATTCCCCACGACAACGCATTAAGCCCGATGAATTTCTTCTCTATAAATATTTTTATATGCTTTTTCCTATTTTACTAACTCTAAAGTCGTTGTATAAGGAGTTGTTGATAATGCTCTCTCTCTTAACACTACAAATATATGCAATTTTAGGAGAGGTTATTTTTTATGTTATCGGGGTTTTAACCCTCGGAAAATAAGTTTCTCGCGGTTACAAAAATCACTGGGAAAACCAGCGTCACAAAATTACCAACGATTTTATGCAAAATCGCTCCTATTTCTAGGGATTTCTGGAACTGCCGGAATTAACCGGGGTTATGTGGAATCACCCCTATTTCTAGGGCTTCTGGAGAATCGCTGAAACTAACCGGGGTTCTACGAAACCGTCGGAACTAATTGGAATTCTACAAAACTACCAGAACTAACCGGGATTCTACAAAACCGCCGGAAATGCATCTTAAATTGTTTTTTTTTTCTTTTTTGGTATTATTTACTTGATTATGATAAAAAATACTATAATAAACAAAACACAATAAAATAATTTGAAACTAAAATTGAATATTATATAAAATAAATTATAAACATGTTTTGATACAAGTAATTGTTAAATATAAATAATAACATTATTCAAATACAGAAACATTTTCATTAAAAATGACTAATTTTGATCTTATTCAATTTAATTCATCATCATTTGTTTCTTCTGCTATTTGACTTCGAATCTGGAGTGTCACTCTTATCTGTATCTGAAATCTCCTTCTAAGCCTACACCTCCATCACTCTTCTCATTCAGTAAGCCAGAATTGGCATATTCCGGAACCACATATCTGAAAAATGCAATTGGAGCACGAAAAAAAGAATGCAGTAAGCCAACTAAAACAGTCAAAAAAGTCAATTCAGTCATTTTTATAGAACATTGCAATCTGTTCATAGATATCAAGGTAAATGAAATGCATGATTCCATTTAATCTGGTGCTCACTGTGATATTCATGGTTGATTAAATTGCTGAGAAAATTTAACCAAAAAATTAATCGTACAATTATTTACTTTACACTATAAAATATACTAGCAAAAAGTAATGGCTTGTAAAATGAAAAATACCAAGAAAAAGTGTTTCTGAATCATAAAGAATTCCCTAATACGAAGGCATTAGAAAGAGAACTTACTCAAAAGTACCCATTATTCGAGTTGTGATATGACTTTTTCCAGCACCAAGTAAGATAGCCTGCAATAGAATCATAAATCAATGAAACTCACCAAGTAGGACAGTGCTAAACATTTTACCAAAACTAAAAGAACATTTGTTTAAATGAATTGAGTCTGTTCTTGTGTTATATTCAACCTAGATGCATAAACATATCTATAAACAAGTAAAATAAATAAATATATGAAAAATATTTTATTTGCTTTAATAAATATGTGAAGAAATTCAAGTATAAAAAAATGGTACGTTAGTTTGATTTTGAAGTAGAAAGTTTTAGAACAGAGAAATGACAGATACAACCCTTAAATAAATGCTACGTTAGTTTATTTTGAAGTCGTTGTATAATATTGACAACTAATATTAATTAACAAAAGATAAAACCCTTAAATCTTAATTGATTTGCATTACAAACACTCGTGGTTTTTGCATATTTTAAAGGGTTAAATATGTTTTTTATCCCTTAAGTATCACTGATTTTTGGTTTTAGTCCCTACTCAAAACTTTGATGGCTTTTAGTTCTCATAGTATTAAAACATGTAATATTAATCCTTAAAAATGGACGGCGTCAACTTTTTATTGATCTGGCAAACGGCGAGACCACGTCTTCTTCTTAAGTATCTGCCACGTTGCTTCTTCATCATCTTAGTTGGGGGCAAAACTGGGTTCTTCTTCTGGCTAGCAGGGTGCAACCTTGTAGGCCCCATTCCTCCTTCTCTAGGAAACTTGACGAATCTCATAAACCTCGACTTGTCCATGAACGAACCTCGACATTACTTTGCTTGATGAGTCTCCAACATTGTCTGCGGAGTTTCTCATACTGCTTTCTGTGTATAAAGATATGGAATAAAATTAAAATGATGTTAACACCCCTCCCAAGAAGGAAAAAATCCAAACAATATACATTTTAAGTCTAACAGTACATGATGGATTGAGCTCAAGCAATAAAATGAATCAAACATTTGGAGATAAAACTTGCATTCCCACCTATTTTGAGTTCTTATAACATCTCTTTCACCCTTGGTGCTGCCTAAGTCATACTTGCATGTTTAAAGTATAATCAGTAGTTGTATAAATTTTATCTAAATAAATTTCTAATATATACATGATGAAAAAGTATAATCAAGGAACTTATTTCCACCATCATAGAATTTACCATCTTCTGTAAACAAGGATTTCCATTGATGAGATGACAGAGCGTGTTTTCTTCTCCTTTGTGATCATGGTGATTTAAGTCGGCCCCTAAAACACGGGGTAATTAATTACTACTTGCAGGTTAGAGAATAAAGGATAAGGAGCCAATTAATCATGAAAGGAACGAAATTTGCAGAAAAATGCACATACAAATGCATCCCAAAAAATAAAAAGCACAGAGAGACATTCTTCCACAAGTAAACAACAGTACACTAGCATGAAAGACAACTTCTACAAGTAGTTGTGTCGGTGCAGGGGAGCTTGCAAGATGAAGGCGCGGCGGAGAGGCTTGGGCGATTTAGGGTTCGTCACAGCACTCACGATTTGGGACTTCGCTTGACTGTGGTTCTCGATTGGCTGGAGCGAACTCAATGTTCTGGCACGGTGCAATTTGGGATTGGGGTTGCTCGCGTTTTTTGGATTTGTCTGAGTTTCAGGTGATTCTGGGAATGCCATGGATTACTCGCGAGGAAGAAAAATGGGCTCGGCTGTTTGATTCTTTGCAGGTGAAGAATGAAGATGCTTGCTTGATCTGCGGCTTAGGTTGTTGCACGATTGGGGTAATGGTGCACGAGAAGTGAAACCGTGATTGCTCTGCCGGAGAAGATGAACGAAGTTCAAGCACAAACAACGTGGCAGAGAGTGAAGAGGCAAGCTGGCATAAGACGTGGCCTTGTCGTTTGCCAGATCAATAAAAAGTTGACGCTGTCCATTTTTAAGGACTAATATTACATGTTTCAATACTATGAGGACTAAAAGCCATCAAAGTTTTGAGTAGGGAATAAAACCAAAAATCAGTGATACTTAAGGGACGAAAAACATATTTAACCCTATTTTAAATCAATAATATAACTTAGCATCAACAATTGAATTCAAGTACTACAACTGATAACTTTTTGGCAAGTATACCAAATCGTTCCAAGTAATATAGAGTAAGTTCAGAGTATCGTTCTCCCAAAGGACTTGTGCAACACATGGCAATTCTTCCTTTTATAACTCAATTAGACATCAAAATGCACAAAACAATACAAGAAACTCTTTTTGGTATTTTATCAAACATTTGGTGTGCAAGGAATTATATTTAAAAGAAACTTTGTTGGAATTGGGTTTCATGAATCATATAAAACTAAAACTCTGTACAATATATCATTATTTCATTCAAACATTCACATCAAGACATACTAGTTTCAATCCCTTAGCAACTAGTTCTAAATTTATATTTCAAAATGTTAATCTCTTAGTCAATTTAACATACAATTTGCATTAAGTCCGATGCTAAAAATGACAAGTTATTGAGTCTATCCCTAGATCCCAAATCACTTAGGTGCTCTATCTATGTTCATGTTCAAATTTACTTTCCAGTTATCAAAGACATTCAAATAACATTATATTTTCATACAATGTTAGTAAATTCAAGAAATAACATATGAACGAACAACAATATATTGAACAGGAAAATTACATCAGAGTGAGTTCATTACATCCAATTCCAACGAAAGAAAAATTTAACTACTCCTAGTCATGTACAAAGTACACATTTGAAGCAATCCCTTGCAACAATGGTGTCTTGATGCCTTGAAGTAATCTCTTGAAACTCCTGAGATGTTTTCGTTTCTTTCCTCTGTCCGGAACTTCTTTCAAGAGTTCTTTCTGTCTATTTCCCACTTTAAAAGCCAATTGAAAAAATAACTAATTCGCTAAGCGCACAACTCTTTATGCACTAAGAGAATATTCAACTGCAACATATCTTTAATTATCCTTTATTCGCTCAACGTGTTGTGCTGGTGCGCTGAACGAATAAAACTCTATTTAGCTGAGCGATTTAATGATGGCTTAGCCAGAAACATCTTATAGCACTCCACTTTGATGTATAAATTCCTGTACAATTTACTACACACTTTCCTACTTTTAATTACAACTTTTCAATGAGGAAAACAAATTATTTCATGAATAAATACAAATTTTGAGTTAATTACACTAGTGCAGAATTTGCCTTTAACGTCACCCAATAGACGTCTATCCACGAAAACACCAACGTAAATAATTAATCGGTGGCATTTTCGTAAATAAGTGGGACTTTAGACGTCCTTTGTGGGGGGGCCCCGACGTCTATAATATTATAAACGTCGGTCCCCCTACAACGGACGCCTAAAGGCTGACAGGGTAGTTGAAGAGTTTATTTTTTCAGCCACTTAAACGTCTGTTGTGGGGGGCTCCCGACGTCTATAATATTATAAACGTCGGGCCCCCACAACGGACGCCTAAAGAACTGACAGGGTAGTTGAAGAGTTTATTTTTTTCAGCCACTTAAACGTCCTTTGTGGGGGGGTCCCGACGTCTATAATATTATAAACGTCGGGCTCCCCACAACGGACGCCTAAAGGACTGACAGGGTAGTTGAAGAGTTTATTTTTTCAGCCACTTAAGCGTCCGTTAGAGGGGCTCCGACGTTTATAATATTATAGACGTCGGGGTCCCTCTAACGGACGTCTAAATGCCCCTACGAATATGAATATTTAAATCAGAAAGACGTCATATTAGTTAGGGCCCCGATGTCTATAATATTATAAACGTCGGGGCCCCCCAGTACCCGACGTCTAGTGTCATTTATACTAAAATCGCGAACCCGCGAGGAGTTACGCTCACTGTTCATCGTCTTCCCCGCGTTTTTTCTTTGCGGCATTGCATTTCCAGGTGCGTTTTCTCTCTTTTGGACCGTTTAAATTTACTTTTACTTCTATTAAATTACTATTTGATGAAATATCTTTGATTTGAACCGATTAAAAATCATTTTCGGTGCGTTTTGGTGCAATTTCTTGCGTGTTCTTGGGCGACATTTTTTACTCTTTTTGGCCTACGTTTTAGGTCATGCACTCCTCCATTTCCCTCCATTTCTTTTTGAATCTGCTAAAAAGGTTAGCTTCTTTGTTGATAAGTTTTTTGTATGCATGTTATTGGGTTTTCTGTATACATTTTATTAGCTTTTGCTTATGCATGTTTTTGACTTTAAGGTCTGCATGTGTTATTGGCTTTTGAATATGCATGTATTAGTTGTGTTATTATAATTGGCATGTTAGATTATAAGTATCAAATCATTGAGTGAAACTTAGTTCCCGTTTGAAATTTAACACAAACGATTAATCTTTTAATAGTTTGTATTAAATTTTGAATTGTCCGATTGGACAGTTTGAGAAAATTATTTTTCATAATTTGCAATAACATGTATGTTGGAGTTTATGGATAAGATTGATAAAGTTTCGGTTCAGTATTTGTGTTGTTCTCCGGATGCATATTTGATTGTGGTCATCGTTGACTACTCTCATTTCATGTATTTCGGAGACCAATGCGAAATGCTGCCGAAATGTTATCAAATTTATAATGTAGACTTCTTTGCACGTGTCTTAGCAAATTATGAAAAATAATTTTTTTGAATGAGTAGGGTCTAACCTTGTGAGAGTTAAAAAACTTAAACTGTTGATTTTACGAACATAGTATGGATCGAAGCTGGATGAATGAACGTCGCATCAGTGAAGAATATGATAAGGGTGTTTCGGAGTTCTTGCAATACGTTGAACAAAATGCTAAGTCTATGAACGAGACATATTTTTGTCCTTGTGTTCGTTGTCTTAATCAAATACGGCAAGACTTAGGCAATGTGTGTGACCATCTATTCATGTTCAGCAAAATGAGGACTTATACCGTTTGGACTTGGCATGGAGAAGTACTGAAGCAGCCTACCACGTCACGAGGAACGAATTATGTGGAAGAATGGATGAGTGATCATTTAGAGGACATGATACGTGATGTCGGTGAAGATAATTTTGGAAGAGTTCATTTGTATGATTCTTTTATAAATGATTCAGAGCAACCGTTGTTCCCAGGATGCTCGAACTTTACACGTCTGTCTGCAACTTTAAAGTTGTTTAGTTTAAAAGCAAGGAATGGATGGACCGATAAAAGTTTCACCGAGTTGTTGGAGTTGTTGAAGGAGATGCTGTTAGCAAATTGATGAAGATGAAGTTTTGATGATGTCCAACTCAAGTCAAGAACAAACAAGACTCATGAAGAATGATCTTTGAAGACTTGTAATCTTTTGTAATAATTGTATGAACATAGGAAAATTAGTAGTTTTATGTATGCATTCAAAAGTGATGTAAAAATAAGCCATAAGCAAAATTCTGTGCAGTGCTAATCGATTAACAAGAGGTGCTAATCGATTAGCGTTAATCGATTAACAA
Source organism: Vigna angularis (assembly GCF_016808095.1). Classification (NCBI taxonomy): domain Eukaryota; kingdom Viridiplantae; phylum Streptophyta; class Magnoliopsida; order Fabales; family Fabaceae; genus Vigna; species Vigna angularis. Next base: position 28,897,632 of record NC_068973.1, on the reverse strand, counting down.
GGGCTGTTAATCGATTGTTCCAGTGCGCCATGAAGAAGCCCAGCAGTGCAGTGCTAATCGATTAACAGAAGGTGTTAATCGATTAGCGTTAATCGATTAACAAGGGCTGTTAATCGATTAACAAGGTGAACGTTTGAAAAACTAGCCGTTTTTAGAGCCGTTGAAGTATCCGTTGGGTTGTTAATCGATTAACCACTGTAGCTAATCGATTAACACAGTCAGAAAGTCTAAAAGCGAAAATGGAGGAGCCTTTGGATGAGTCTATAAATAGACTCTCATTTTCTCTCAACTCTAACTCTTCCCTTGTGCTCAAATACTCTGAAACTCTTGAGAATTGTGTACTCTTGCTCAGCTAAGGAAACTCTGTCTGTAGAGTTGGTGAAATACTGCTACGGTGATAGAGGAATAGCTGGTTCATCCTTGGTGCATCTAAGGAAGTGTTTGGAAGAGGAATTCATCCTTCGTGAAGTATTCGGAGGAAGTGTTTCATCCTTTGTGAAGATTCAAAGGAGGTGTTGTTTCATCTCTTGTGGCTTCAAGAGAGGTGTTTTCTAAACTTTTACAAATTGTATCTGTGTGATTGTAGTTTGTAATAGTTTTGTGATTAGTGAAGTGTTTATCTTGTTTTTGAGATAAGCGACTGGACGTAGGATTGGTAAGATCCGAACCAGGATAAAATCAACTGTGCAAATTTCTCTCAACCTTACTCTATTTTATAGTCTTTATTATTTGCTAAGTAAGTTTAATTGAGTAGAAATTTTTAAGGCACACGATTTTAGTAAGAACCAATTCACCCCCCCTCTTGGTTTGTTATCCCACGCTAACCATTCCGCTGCAGCCGCTCTGACAATTGGTATCAGAGCTTGCTTTGATAGTCATTCAAATGGCGGGATCACATCAAACCTTTGCAGAGGGTGCTTCTATCAATAGACCACCACTATTCACAGGTGAAAATTACGCATTCTGGAAGGTAAGAATGCAAATTTTTATGGAATCTATTGATATAGATATTTGGGATGCTGTTGTATCTGGTCCTTTTGTTCCAATTAACAATATGCAGGAACCAAAGCCCCGTGACCAATGGACTGTTGAAGATAAGAGAAAATTTGGTAATGATGTAAAAGCTCGTAATATTATTTCATCTGCTTTAACTGTTGATGAGTTTTACAGGATTTCTATTTGTAAAACTGCACAAGAAATGTGGGAAGTACTTAGAGTAACCCACGAAGGTACAGATGATGTTAAGAGAGCAAGAAAGAATACATTAATCCAGGAATACGAAATGTTCAGGATGAAGCAAGGGGAAACAATAGTAGATGTTCAGAAACGCTTCACCAACATCGTAAATCATCTTATTGGATTAGGTAAGTCTTTCGATACAGATGAGCTTAACATTAAAATTTTGAAATCTTTAGACAGGTCTTGGCAACCAAAAGTGACTGCAATTTCTGAGTCACAAAATCTCAACACGATGACAATGGCTGCATTATTTGGAAAGTTGAGAGAGCATGAACTTGATCTTGGAAGACTTGATGAAGAAGAAGCAAAAGCCAAAAACAACAAGAAGAGTTTGGCATTAAAGTCGGAAGTTGAAAGAAACAAAGGTAAATCAGAAGATGAAGACTCAGACGAAGAAGAAAATTTAAGTCTCATGATCAAAAGGTTAAACAGGTTCATGAAGTCTAAAGGTAAAGGAAGATTTAGATACGAAAAGAAAGATAGTCAAGCATCTTCCTCAAATTACCGATGTTACGGCTGTGGAGAAAAGGGGCATCTAAAAGCAGACTGCCCAAATCAAAAGAAGGGTGAAGAAAAGAAGGAGAAAAGATTCTTCAAGAAAAAGAAGGCCTACATTGCCTGGGAAGACGACAATGAGACCATTTCAGATTCAAGCGACTCAGATGAAGAAGCAAATATCTGTTTGATGGCAGATGATGATAACGTCAGCCAAGTAAGTAGTTCACACTATTCTGATAATGATAGTCATATGGATGAAGATGAACTGCATGATACTTATGCTGCTTTATTAGTAGAATCTGAAAAATTAGATATAGCTCATAAGAAATTGAAAAAGGACTTCAAAAAGTTAAAATTGAATTTTGAAAATATTCTTGAAGAAAATGAAAAATTGAAAATTACTTCTGAAAACTTCTCTAAAATAAATGATAATTTGAAAACTGAATTTACAAATTTATCTGAAGAAAACAGAAGTTTGAAAAATAAATTTTTATATCAAGCGGAAGAAATTAGAAATTTAAAAAATAAGGTTTTATATTATGAAAAAGAAAAATATGTTACTAAAAATGAATGTGAATCTTGCATAAAATTCAAATATTTTTCTGAAAATACAACCACTGGAGAATGTAGTAAAACTAATGAAAATAAGGTTGTTAAAAATAAGTATGTTCCTAAAACTAAACATAATCATAGAACCCGTAGAACTTGGGTACAAAAAGGAACTACTTATAGGAACACAAATGTTGCATCATGCTTTTATTGTATGAAAAAGGGTCATACATCTAATAAATGTAAAATTAAGCATTATGGTGTTCCAAGTGGAAGATATGCTTGGGTTGCAAAATGATTTTAATCTTTTTAAATCTAACCCAAAGGACCCATACAAAGTAGTTGGGTACCTAAATAGCTTGTTCTTTTTATGTTGTAGGAATTATCAAAACCAAGGAAGTATATGTGGTGTCTTGACAGTGGATGTTCAAAACACATGACCGGAGATAAAAAGAAATTTACAAGCTTCCGGAAAAAGGAACGAGGCTTTGTCACCTATGGTGATAACAACAAAGGAAAAATCCTTGGAATTGGAGATATTGGAAGTGAAGATACCTTGATGATCAAAGACGTGCTATATGTGGAAGGATTAAAGCATAACTTAATTAGCATTAGTCAATTATGCGATAAAGGATTCAAGGTAACCTTCGAACAAAATTCTTGCACTATTTATAAAAATGATTCTTCTGAAATTGCTTTGAAAGGAATTAGGCATAACAATATTTATTTGATTGATTTAGAAAATGCATCAAATAGGAATATTTCATGTTTAGTAGTAAAAGAAGAAAATCCATGGTTATGGCATAAAAGAGCTGCACATATTCATATGCAACAATTGAATAAACTCATTTCTAAAGACTTAGTAATTGGTCTACCAAAACTAAAATATGTGAAAAATAAATTGTGTGATGCATGTCAAAAGGGAAAACAAGTGAAATCATCTTTCCATTCGAAAAATGTTGTTTCTAGTTTAAAACCCTTAGAACTTTTGCACATGGATTTATTTGGTCCCTCTAGGATAAAAAGTTTTGGAGGAAATTATTATGCTTTAGTTATTGTGGATGATTATTCAAGATATACTTGGACTTTCTTTCTTACTCTTAAAAGTGAAGCTTTCAAAGAATTTAAAAAGTTTGCAAATTTAGTTCAAAATGAAAAGGACTTGAAAATAAAGGCTATTAGAAGTGACCATGGAGGTGAATTTCAAAATGAATCTTTTGAAACTTTTTGTGAAGAATATGGCATTTCTCATAATTTTTCTGCACCTAGAACTCCTCAACAAAATGGAGTTGTAGAAAGAAAGAATAGATCCTTAGAGGAACTTGCTAGAACTATGTTAAATGAATATAGTGTTCCTAAACAATTTTGGGCTGATGCTGTGAGTACTGCATGTTATGTATTAAATAGAATGCTTATTAGGCCTATTTTGAAATGTACTCCTTATGAACTTTTTAAAAGTAGAAAACCAAATGTTTCACATTTAAGAATTTTTGGATGCAAATGTTTTGTCTTAAATAATGGAAAACAAAATTTAGGAAAATTTGATTCCAAATCCGATGAAGCTATTTTTCTAGGATATTCTCTAACTAGTAAAGCTTATAGAGTTTTTAATCGGAAAACACTTGAAATAGAAGAATCTGTGCATGTTGTCTTTGATGAAATTGTGGACCTTGAGGTAAAACCTCTTGAGTCAGATGAATCAGATGCAGGTGAAAATGAAGACTTGCAAAAGACAACCAATGAAGAGAAAATGAATAATCCTCAAGATGATGAAGATCTAAACAAAATATGGCAACAACCTAGAGGATTATCATTGGACAACATCATTGGCGACATATCAAAAGGGGTAAACACTAGAAGAAATTTAGTTAATTTTTGTATGAATGTAGCTTTTATGTCGCAGATTGAACCTAAGAACATTAAGGAAGCTCTTCAAGATGAACAATGGTGTATAGCAATGCAAGAAGAACTCAACCAGTTTGAAAGAAATCAAGTTTGGGAATTGATTCCTAGAGAAGATACTCATCAAGTAATTGGAACAAAATGGGTATTTAGAAACAAACTGGATGAAGATGGAAACATCACCAAGAATAAAGCTAGGCTTGTGGCTCAAGGATATAGTCAAGAAGAAGGTATAGATTATGATGAGACATATGCTCCAGTTGCCAGGTTAGAGGCAATACGCCTACTTCTTGCTTATGCATCTATAATGAAATTTAAATTATTTCAAATGGATGTTAAAAGTGCATTTCTAAATGGTTTTATAAAAGAAGATGTGTATGTTGAACAACCACCCGGTTTTGAAGATTTTAAATTTCCAAATCACATCTATAAATTAAAGAAAGCACTTTATGGTTTAAAACAAGCACCTAGATCTTGGTATGAAAGACTTAGTAATTTTCTTTTAGAAAATGATTTCAATAGAGGAAAAGTTGATTCCACTTTGTTTATTAAGAGAGTCGGAAAACATATTTTGATTATTCAAGTATATGTTGATGATATTATTTTTGGATCAACTAATAAATCTCTTTGTGAGGAATTTTCTAAGACTATGCAAGGTGAATTTGAAATGTCTATGATGGGAGAATTAACATTCTTCCTTGGCCTTCAAATTAAGCAAATGAAAGAAGGTACGTTCATTTCTCAAACTAAATATTGTAGAGAAATTCTTAAGAAGTTTGAAATGGACAAAGCAAAGGAAGCATCTACTCCTATGGGAACTTCTTGCTATCTTGACAAAGATGAGTCAGGTAAAGAGGTAAATCAAACTAAATATAGATGTATGATAGGTTCTTTGCTATATCTCACTACTAGTCGACCAGATATTATGCAAAGTGTTTGTGTGTGCGCTAGGTATCAATCTAGTCCTAGAGAATCTCACCTTACTGCAGTTAAAAGAATATTGAAATATCTTAAGGGAACTGCATCATTTGGTTTATGGTATCCATCTGGAACGGAACCTAGTCTTGTAGGATTTTCAGATGCTGATTATGGAGGTTGTAAGATAGATAGAAAAAGCACTAGTGGAACATGTCATCTTCTAGGTAGCTCCTTAGTTTCTTGGCATTCTAAGAAACAAGCCTGTGTAGCCTTATCTACCACTGAGGCTGAATATATTGCTGCGGGAAATTGCTGTGCACAAATCTTATGGATGAAACAGCAATTAGAAGATTATGACATTCACTTAGATCATATACCACTTAAGTGTGATAATACAAGTGCAATAAACCTTACAAAGAATCCCATAATGCACTCTAGAACCAAGCACATTGAGATTAGGCATCACTTTCTTAGAGATCATGTGCAAAAAGGAGATTGTGAAATAGAGTATATTGATACCCAACACCAATTAGCTGATATTTTCACCAAAGCATTGCCTAAAGATAGATTCTATGAGCTTAGAAGAGACCTAGGGATATTAAAAACATGTTAAAAATTGAAAAGCAGAACAATTTGCTGATTTTCGGAAATCAGCGTCTGTTAATCGATTAACACGTCCTGTTAATCGATTAACGTTAATCGATTAACACACCCTGTTAATCGATTAACAACGGTAACCTGCAGTAAATTCTGCAGAATCTAGCCGTTATAAACGGCTATAAACGGTAACTTTTTGAATTTGAACGTTGGGGGGTCATTTTTTAGCCTATTTAAACCCATACCATCCCTCATTTTTACCCACTCACTTTACCCATCCCTCTACAACTCAAAATCACTTCATTTCTTCTCTCAAAATTCAAATCTCTTGCTCTCATGGCTGAACCATCAAGAAGAAGAAGAAGAAGCTATGGATCGGAAAGCACACCTATTGCACATGGTCCGAACATTCAAGGGTGGATTTCCGATGATGGAAAGCATGAAGAATATCTACAAATGTGGAAAGAACGCAAGATTCTTCGTCAAAAATTTGTAGATCTCAATTGGTTTACCACACATCAATTTCAATTTTCTCAGCAATTGATTGAGCAAGGTGTCCAGCATCTCCTGCAACTACAAGGGGATTACTATCCAGATTTGGTAAGAGTATTCTACTACAATCTAAAATCCCAAAATGGTATTATTTACACTCGTGTAAAAGGGATAGATATCATTCTGGATAATGACATTTGGACCAATGTTGCTCATCTTCCCATCTTAGAAAATACCATGCATGTGCCAAATGACTTTGGTGATTTTAACAAAATTTTGGCATATCGTTCTTTCATGCGCAACCCTCAACAACCTCTACCAAATAGGCGATATCTTCTTGTAGGAAATCTTAGAATGGAGGAAAGGGTTCTTCATTATCTTATTGTATGGTTGTTGTGTCCAAGAGGCTCAAACCTAGCCCAATGCTTTGAAATTGATCTCATGATCATGTCTGCCATTACTCAAAATATCAAAATCAATTGGGTGGATCTTATCTCCGACACTATTGTCCGGGCAAAGAGGTATGATAGAAGTCATCTTCCATATCCCCTCCTTATTTCCTTAATATGTGTGTATAAAGGAGTTGATGTCACCGGAGAGAAACATCTATCCGTCTTAAGAAGTCATGAAATTGAGGAATCAGCTTTGCATCAAATGGGATTTATACGCCAAGGAAATATGTTTGTCCGTGCTGAAGATGATATTGCACCAGAAGATGATGCATCAGCTGAAGAAGATGAAGATATACCTATGCCTCATCCAACCAATGTTGCTGGACCATCCCATCCTCCCCAAGAATATAGTCTAGAGAGTATATCTAGACAAATTGCAGATATGGCTTCTATGCAGCAATCACGGATGGATGATATGATGGCTTATCATGCTCTTAGATATGATGCAATTGATAATCATCTTAAGGCGATTGATGAAAAACTGGCAAAACTCTATGTACCCGATAGCGATGATGAGCCCTAGGAAATTTATGTTTCTATGCTTTTATTAGTGTGTGCCCTTTATATTTCCTTGTATGCTTGCTTCTTAATATTCAATAAAATGTATGTTGTCTTTTCTTATTCTTTCTATGCATACATGCTTTTATTAAGGGGGAGTATAATTTCTAATCAAATTAGGGGGAGCACTTATTCATCACTTTTTAATAATGATCAAAAAGGGGGAGAAATATTTAAAGCCTTAAACTTATTTCTAAGTACCCTAACAATTATTTCTTCCTTAAGTTGTGTTTCAAATACAGATTATTACCAAAAGCTTTAAATCAAGAAAGTTTTGATCATCATCAAAAAGGGGGAGATTGTTAGCAAATTGATGAAGATGAAGTTTTGATGATGTCCAACTCAAGTCAAGAACAAACAAGACTCATGAAGAATGATCTTTGAAGACTTGTAATCTTTTGTAATAATTGTATGAACATAGGAAAATTAGTAGTTTTATGTATGCATTCAAAAGTGATGTAAAAATAAGCCATAAGCAAAATTCTGTGCAGTGCTAATCGATTAACAAGAGGTGCTAATCGATTAGCGTTAATCGATTAACAAGGGCTGTTAATCGATTGTTCCAGTGCGCCATGAAGAAGCCCAGCAGTGCAGTGCTAATCGATTAACAGAAGGTGTTAATCGATTAGCGTTAATCGATTAACAAGGGCTGTTAATCGATTAACAAGGTGAACGTTTGAAAAACTAGCCGTTTTTAGAGCCGTTGAAGTATCCGTTGGGTTGTTAATCGATTAACCACTGTAGCTAATCGATTAACACAGTCAGAAAGTCTAAAAGCGAAAATGGAGGAGCCTTTGGATGAGTCTATAAATAGACTCTCATTTTCTCTCAACTCTAACTCTTCCCTTGTGCTCAAATACTCTGAAACTCTTGAGAATTGTGTACTCTTGCTCAGCTAAGGAAACTCTGTCTGTAGAGTTGGTGAAATACTGCTACGGTGATAGAGGAATAGCTGGTTCATCCTTGGTGCATCTAAGGAAGTGTTTGGAAGAGGAATTCATCCTTCGTGAAGTATTCGGAGGAAGTGTTTCATCCTTTGTGAAGATTCAAAGGAGGTGTTGTTTCATCTCTTGTGGCTTCAAGAGAGGTGTTTTCTAAACTTTTACAAATTGTATCTGTGTGATTGTAGTTTGTAATAGTTTTGTGATTAGTGAAGTGTTTATCTTGTTTTTGAGATAAGCGACTGGACGTAGGATTGGTAAGATCCGAACCAGGATAAAATCAACTGTGCAAATTTCTCTCAACCTTACTCTATTTTATAGTCTTTATTATTTGCTAAGTAAGTTTAATTGAGTAGAAATTTTTAAGGCACACGATTTTAGTAAGAACCAATTCACCCCCCCTCTTGGTTTGTTATCCCACGCTAACCATTCCGCTGCAGCCGCTCTGACAGATGCTTCCAGAAAATAATACTCTACCTATTCGTAATTATGAGGCAAATTTTTTTTTATGTCCAATGGGTCTTGAATATCAAAAGATACATGCTTGTCCTAATGATTGTGTTTTGTACACAAAGGAGTTTGCTTCGCTAAAGTATTGTCCAACATGTGGTTTATTCCGTTTTAAAAAGAAATCTGACAGAAACATTGCTAACGAAGGTAATGATGGTGCACCTGCTAAGGTGATGTGGTATTTGCCTATAATACCTAGGTTCAAACGTATGTTCTCTGTTAAAGAAGATGCAAAGAACCTTAAATGACACTTTGACGAAAGAAAGTGCGATAATCTTCTTCGACACCCTACTGATTCACCACAATGGAAAAAGATTGATGAAAAATTTCCAGAATTTGGTGCAGATCCAAGAAACTTAAGACTTGCACTTGCAACTGATGGTATGAATCCTTATGGAAACTTAAGTAGCAAACACAGTTCATGGCCAGTTATGTTGATGATTTACAATCTTTCTCCTTTGTTGTGCATGAAGAGAAAATATGTGGTGTTGTCCATGATGATATTGGGTCCTAGACAACTTGGAAATGACATTGATGTTTACTTAAAACCTTTAATTGATGATTTGAAATTGTTGTGGGAAGAAGGGGTCGACGTGTTTGATTCACATGTTGAGGAACAGTTTCGTTTGCGTGCAATGTTGTTTTGCACTATAAATGATTTCCCAGCATATGGAAACTTGAGCGGTTATAGTGTTAAAGGTCATTTTGCATGTCCCATATGTGAAGAAAACACTAGTTACCTTCAATTGAAGCATGGTTAGAAGACGGTATATACAAGACATCGAAAATTCCTTCCTCGTAATCATCCTTCCTCGTAATCATCCTTATCGTAGATTGAAAAAAGCATTTAATGGAAGTGATGAGGATGAGGTTGTGTGCAGACCCCGGAATGGTGAACAGGTGTACAAAGAAGTCAAAAACATTGACATTATGTTTGGAAAACATCATAAAAGTACCTTTGCAAAAAACATTTGGAAGAAACGATCAATATTTTTTAAGCTTCCATATTGGTGTCAACTTGATGTTAGACATTGTATTGATGTGATGCACATTGAAAAAAATGTTTGTGACAGTGTCATCGAAACTTTATTAAACATCAAAGGGAAGAGCAAAGACGGAATAAAAGCACGACAAGATTTGGCTGACATGGGAATCCGATCTGAGTTACATCCACAGATAATAGGAAGACGCACCTATCTGCCCCCAGCCTGTCACACACTTTATAAAAAAGAAAAACAAAGTTTTTGTAACTGTTTAAGAAGTGTGAAGGTTCCACAAGGTTATTCTTCAAATATTAGTAACCTTGTTTCTATGCAAGAGTTAAAGTTAGTTGGTTTAAAGGCTCACGATTGTCATGTATTGATGCAACAATTGTTACCTATTGTTATTCGAGGCATATTACCTCCTTCTGTTAGGGGTATTCTGACACGTCTGAGTTTGTTCTTTAATGCCATTTGTAAGAAAGTTGTTGACCCTCGAGATTTAGATGAATTGGAAAATGAAGGAATAAGACTACTATGTCAATTGGAGATGTATTTTCCACCTTCTTTTTTTGATATCATGGTACATTTGATTGTTCATCTAGTCAAAGAAATTCGAATATGTGGGTCAGTCTTCTTAAGTTGGATGTACCCAGTTGAAAGATACATGAAGACCTTAAAGAGATATGTTAGGAATCAATATAGACCAGAAGCTTCAATCATAGAGCGATACGTTACAGAAGAAGCCATTGAATTTTGTTCAAGTTATATGCCATCTTGTGAACCCGTGGGTCTTCCTAAGAGCAGACATGAAGGAAAATGTGAAGGTAAGGGTGTTCGAGGTGTGAGAATTCAAAGTGTTAGCCGAAAAGAAGTTTACCAAGCTCATTTGTACATCTTAAACAACATTATTGATGTAATTCCTTACATTTCTGACCACGTTAATGAAATAAAGGCAGCAAACCCAAGAATGAGTGAAAAATGACATCTTAATGAACATGTGAAAACCTTCTTACAATGGTTTAAGAAAAAGATTTATGCGACTCCACATGTTTCTGAAAGTTTATTGAGGTTATCTCGTGGGCCGAACATAGATGTCATTACATATGGTGGGTACTATATAAACAATATTTCTTTTCAGACAAAGGTAGAAGATGACAAAAGTAGAGTTCAAAATAGTGGCGTCACACTACAAGCTGAGGCTGTGCACATTGTTAGTTCTAAAGACAAAAATCCAATCACAGCATCCATGAGTTATTTTGGAATAATACAAGAAATATGAGAAGTTGATTATGTCACTTTTAGAGTCTCAGTTTTCAAGTGTAAATGAGTTTATATAAATTCTGGTGTCATGACAGATGACTTTGGTTTCACATTGGTAGACTTGAACAAGATGAATTACACTGATGAACCATTTATCATGGCTAGTCAAGCAAGACAAATATTCTACATAAATGATCCAGCGAATAAAAAATGGTCAGTGGGTTTAGAAGGAAAATATGCATGGACATGATGATGATGATTCTCTTGATATACTTGAGACAACATATGTTGCATTTAGAACCATTGAAGACCCAGTTGATGACGTTGCCGATGTCATCCAGACAATTCGTAGTGATCACAATGAAGGGATTTGGGAAAAAACAATATCTTAATAGGTTGTGATATTTTTTGTATTGACTTTATATGTATGTTCATCATAATTGAATTATTACTAACCTTGTATAATTTTTCAGGTATGTCGGCCTCAGACTCAGGATCGGGACAGACCAGACGTGGTCGAGGCGTTACACGATTGATAGATGTGACATCCGGACGCGTGGATGGGCAGAGGAAACATGTTGACATTGACCCCAAATCAGGTCAGGCATCAGGGCCAAATGCTAATAGGTTTAGGAGTTATCTGGGTAAGTTAGCAAAAAGCCATGTCTCTATCCTTCATGCAACTTGGGATGACGTCCTAGAGGTCGACAAGAACCTCTTATGGCAAGATATTCAGGTATGTTCACTTAAAAGAATTTTGATATACTTATTTCTTTCATATTTTCTTATCAATAACATGTTTTTTGTTTTAAACACCAACATTATGATATTTCAAACACAATACAAATTAGAAAGAAAGTGTTATCGCATATAGCGATAAGATGGAGGGATTTGAAGACAAGGCTGACACGACTATATGTCTTTAGAGACAGACAACATGAAAATCCATGTCAGCATTATACCTTCACAGAGGAGGAGTGGATACAGTTTCGTGCATCTAGAGAGTCTGAGGAATGGAAGGTATGTTTCTTAACATCTGAAAAGTCTTTCATTGAGTTCTTATGATTTTACACTTATTTATATACATGGTTTCACAGGGTAAAAGGTTAGCCGCCCAAGAAAGACAAAGGCTAAACGATGCACCACACTTGTTATCACGAGGTGGTTATGCAAAACTAGAAAAGAAAATTAGAAAGTCTAGAGCGGATGCCTTGGGACTTGAGTCGTCGGACCTTGCACCTGCACCTGCTAGGTACGAGCTGTGGAAGGCTGCTCGGACTAAATCTGATGGGAACATGACATCTTCCTCAGTTGCCTTGATCTCACAAAGAATTGTAAGTTCAAATTCTAAACATTGTTTGATTGTGTATCTTTCACAACATGTCTTCTAAGTAACTTGGTTTTTTTATGTGCAGGATGAGTTGGTTGAGCAGCAGACTCAGGGAACATTTGCTGGCCAAGGTAGGGATGACATTCTAACAACGGTCATTGGAAAGCCCGAGCACCCAGGATGTGTACGTGGAGTTCCTGGGGCGATTGGTCTTCATGACTACTTTGGCCCTACACAGGAAACCACTCAATCAGTGAGTCAGGAGGCATTGAGGCAGATGGATCTTCAGTGGGAGGAAAGATTCAACCAAAGCATGAGATCAATGGAGCAACGATTCATGGAGCAGCTACAAGAACAAAAAGAAATACAAAGAGCGCTTGAAGAGAAGCTGCATTCCATGACGCAAGGCAACATGGGGCCCGCTGAAACTCCCACACCACCTCGTGTCAGCACTAGAGGATCATGCTCTGTTGTAAAACCTACTTAGTATAGTGGTCAATATGAGCTGTTGGTTGAAAGGGATCCCCACGCATTGTGGCTGTCGGACGAGTGCTTGAGGGAGGGCAGACTATTCATGGTGTTCCCATATTACCCCACCACGTGCGTGTGACGATTGACGAGATTCGGGATCCTCAGGCTCAGGTGCCTGTACCCACTCCAGAAATTAATTTTGTGGGGGAGGCCATAAGATCATTTATAGCCTGGCCTAGAGCATTGATCATGTCACACATCGCTACTCCACAGGTATAATGTCTTTTTTATTAGTATTTCTATGTGAAGTTTAAAAATATTTGTTGATAACTCTTTGATGAAATTCTTATCTTCAGTTCACACGTCCTCAGAAGCAGCCGATTCATGATACAGTCATACATGAAGATGATGACATGGTTGAAGCGGAGGATGATCCTCTATCAAAGCTAATGACAAGATTACCCAGGTTGAAGAAAGCACCATTAGAGCTATATTGGGATTTGAGAGTATTTGGTCTTCCCCCCATGTGCCAGTATATATCACATTGCCTGATGCATTGGAGGTGATTGGGGGAGACAAGATGTTGAATATTTCCATCATTCAACTGTGGTGCATGTAAGATAGTTAATTTTGTCTTCCATATTACTTTTATTTAGATTCCTATAGTTTCTAACAACTTAACTTTGTTGTTTTAGGTACATGGACACAATCTTTGTAGACCAAGGTCGGTCTTCCATGTACGAATTTGTTGAACCTCAGACCATTCAACCTTCTGGTAACACACTTGAAAACAGACAACATTATTTGCAAACATGGATGGATGAGTCAAAAAGAGACATATACCTTGTGCCACACATTGATGGGTAGGTGTTGTTATATGTAAAAGTTCATTATTAAAGTTTCTTTAATTAGTTAAATAACTATTTGTCCTTCGTGATAGGTCGCACTGGCAGCTGATGGTCATCATTCCCAAACAATGTAAAATTATATGGTTTTGTTCGTTGCATAGGAAGATGAAAAATGACTTGAGAACAATGCTTCAAGGGTAAGGGTTTCTCCAAAAATGACTTTGAATTTAATGTTCACCTTAAACTTTTATTATAAATATAGTTATATTAATTTTACTTTGTGTTTTCAATCTGTACAGAGTTATTGGTAAATCTCGAGGTCAACTAGTTCAAATTTTGTATCCAAAGGTTGTAAGTCATTTATAATTCTAATTCATTTCCTATGTTATTGAATGATCTAAATTCTTAACTATTTAGTTTGTCATTTTAGTGTAACCAGAAGCTAGATTCATGGGAATGTAGCTTCTATGTCATGTGTTGGATTAAGACCATCATTCGAGTTGTCATTACAGATGACTGGAATGAGGTAATGATGCATACCTTGAATACATTACAAATCAAATTCATCTTCAAACATATATGAAACCATAATGAATCTTTCTTCAATTTTGCAGCGCTTCAAGAGTACATCTCTTATACTAGAGGACACAATTAGGCAGATAAGGCAGGAGTGGACAACTTATCTTCTGCAAAGATGGAGTTAGGAATAGTTTTATTTGTTGTTGAACATTGCTTAGTTTTAGTTTAAGTTTATATCTTTATAGTTTTGGTATTGGATTATTTTTTACATTAAGTAGAACTTTCTTTATATGAAACACATATATATATATTATACTATATTGTTCTGGGAATATTTTCTGCTTTTCAGGTGTGGTTTTATTGTAAAAATAAATTAATTTTAAAAAAAAAAACCTAGTAGACGTCGGTTAGTGCACTAACGGACGTCTATAGACGTCTGACAGTGCACAAACCGACGTCCAACCCCTAATCCCTAAACAACCCGTTTCAGGCATATGGACGTCAGTGGGTACACCTTGGACGTCTACGTAGACGTCGAGGGTATACCTCGGACGTCTACGTAGACGTCGGACGTCTATATAGACGTCGGGCCTGACACATCGGACGTCTATATAGACGTCCAAGGTATACGCCCGACGTCTGGCTAACGTCACCCACAAAGATATCGGGTACAGGTCGGACGTCAAAAAGCCAAAAGAACAGACGTCTAAATCCCTTTCTGCACTAGTGTTAATAAGTCTTAAAACATGTATTTTTCATACTTATCAACAACGTGGTCATAACTGCATTAAATTATTCCAAACTGATATAAATAGAAGTAGTACACATGAAAGGGTTTTTTTTTTTTATTAATCATTCATCATACCATTAGTCGTTCTCATCATCGCATCTCATTTCACTTTGTTATCATGTATTGTATCACCTTCCACATCGAAAACTAAGTCTCTTAGGTTGATTTCTTCTATAATTTCATAATGGATTATAAGATGATACACCTTTATTCATTTAATTAATGTATAAATTTATTTTTGTTTATTCTTCTTGAGTTCTGATTTATGCTTTAAGATTGGTTTAAACAGTAGCATTTCTATTTTACATCTTTAGTTATAATTTGTATTTAAACTTCCAAATAACTTCTTGTTTAAGTGAAAGGTAAAAGATTTACATTGTTTGCATGCATATGTGTATTCGTCATTATGCTTTATTCATAGTTGGACTATAGTAATGGATTAAGTGATTAGAGTCTTTCTTGGACTACAAAAAGAAGTTAAATGAATTAATTGATTGGTTGATTCTAATTTTTATGTTTGTTGTCTTAACAATAAGAGGTATAAGAATATGTAAGATTTTACATTTTTTGTACTATGCATGCATGTAAAATCTAAGAGTCTTACTTGCTTGGGTTAATTAATGGATTGGTTAACTAGAGTGAGTAAGAAACTTAGCAAATAGATCATTTTATTGACTTAAACTCTATTTTGAAATTGATTGAATAATGATACTTCGAAAACCGACATAGAATTTTAATATGAGATATCTGAAAATTTAACCTTTGTTTATCATATTTGTTTAAGTCTTTTACATTTTCCATAATTTACTATTTCATTCAAAATACTCTTTTTTTACAATTCTTTCATCTAAAACCTTATGACATCATAAGAAACTAATTTAAGTGAGTTCTTTCACTGAATTTGTTGGAAGACGAATGTGGTTGACTTAACCCAATCTAGTAGCTCATCCTATAATACTAACATTGTAGAAGTGAAAATTATTTGATAGCTAAAATGACAACCATCAAGCATATCTTCTTTTTGTACAAAGTGTTGGTAAAAAGAGTCTTGAAGAATGAAGGTTTGATGAAGCTTGAAAATTTATGTGTAAATCTGACTTAGGATAGAAATCTTAGTGTGTGTCCTGTAGTTATTTAATATGTTAAAGTATTGTTTAATAGGTTAAAATAATTGTGCATATAGTTATGTAAATATGATAACTTTTTGGCAAGTATACCAAATCGTTACAAGTAATATAGAGTAAGTTCAAAGTATCGTTCTCCCAAGGGACTTGTGCAACACATGACAATTCTTCCTTTTATAATTCAATTAGACATCAAAGTGTACAAAAAACACAAGAAACTCTTTTTGGTATTTTTATCAAACAGTTGGTGTGCAAGGAATTATATTTAAAAGAAACTTTGTTGGAATTGAGTTTCATGAATCATATGAAGATAAAACTCTGTACAATATATCATTATTTCATTCAAACATTCACATCAAGGCATACTAGTTCTAATCCCTTAGCAACTAGTTCTAAATTAATATATCAAAATGCTAATCCCTTAGTCAATTTAACATACAATTTGCATTAAGTCCGATGTTAAGAATGACCAAGTTATTGAGTCTATCCCTAGATCCCAAATCACTTAGGTGCTCTATCTATGTCCATGTTCAAAGTTACTTTCCAGTAATCAGAAACATTCAAATAACATTATATTTCCATAGTAAATTCAAGAAAGAGCATATGAACGAACAACGATATATTGAACAGGAAAAGTACATCACAGTGAGTTCATTACATCCAATTCCAACGAAAGAAAAACTACTCCTAGTCATCTAAACGTACACATTTGAAGCAATCCCTTGCAAAAATGGTGTCTCGATGCCTTGAAGTAGTCTCCGGAAGTTCCTGAGATGTTTTCCTTTCTTTCTTTTGTTCGGAACTTCCCCCTTTCCTTCAGTTCCTTCAAATCACGTCTTTTAAGAGACAGTTGAATTCTCATAAAACTGCTCCATTCGCTCAGCGCACAGAAGCATATTCGCTGTGCGAATTAAAATTAATTCAGCACTCAACTGCACAAATTAGCTAAGCGCACAGCCTCTGGTGCGCTGTGCGAATTTTGCAATTTTCATTCTTCTCTGATGTCATTCGCTCAGCGAACCAATGGTGGTGCGCCGTGCGAATGTATTCTCCTGGCTCTGCGAATTTTGCTTCTGCTATGCGAGAATTGACTGTTTTGTACAACTTTTCTTGAACAATAATTTACAACACAATCTACTTCCTATTACGACTTTTCACTGAGTAATAACATGAATAATTACAAAATTGAGATCCTTTATAAGTGTCAAAACATCTGTTTTTCACACTTATCAACTCCCCCAAACTTGAACTATTTCATGCCCTCATGAAATCACATAAGAAAATGAACATCGCAACAGACATTTGACATTTTGATAAAATGACTCTGCACATCAGAATAATCACATGCATTCCCAAAGATTTCAAACAAGTATGACATGATGCATCACTCACAAAATCATGTGTGCATAGAATATGAACAACCAGATCAACATTTATCATTACTCACACTCAAGTGTTTGTCCTCACATGACAGTAGAATTGACATAGAACTTCATCAGCTTTTGCATTTCATTTGATTCACACACTTTACACACTATTGGTTAAGTCCAAAGGTCTTTTCAGGTTAAGGCTTGGCTTGGCTAGAAAAAGAATCATGGTTTTTCTTGGATTCAAAGACACCTATTAAGAAGAGAACAACTTCAATTCCCAATCCAGTACTCAAATCCCAAAATATATCAATCATCACATACCATTTTCTTTCACAACTCAACCTTCTTTTTCATTTTAAGCATCATTTTTATAATTTTTTTATTGATCTTTTCTTCCCCCAAACTTGAATTCAACCGTAACCTCATTGAAAGCATTGTACATGTTCTCTTCTAGGGTGTAAGGTAGGATATCATCTATTAGGCTCAAGGTGGAAGGAAAAAATTTTCAAGGCTCAAAAAGGTTCACAAATGTATCCCAGTGTCTAAAGGTTGGCTATTTGGCCAAGTAGCTATATAATCAATAATAAACAGGGCCTTTTTCATCCTTAACCAAAAAGTGTGTGTATATACGTAGAATCAAAATCATGCAAAAACCAATTTCATATCTAGACAACTCAATATCTCTCAATCAATATATGCTCTCAACACTCACAGATCTGGTCATATTCATACACACAGATAAAAAAAAAAAATTTAAGCACTGCCACCACAAACATACATGTCATCATCCTCAAGAATCACATAACGTAATCAGACAATGCCAAATCATTAAATCAAAACACAATTGTCTTTACAACTAACACATAGTTCAAAACATATTACAAAACATAAATAACATAACTAAACACTGAAGATGACTCCATTTGCACCTGCATAACAATTTCTTACAAAAACTAAAACATAAAGATAAAATTAAAAGTAACATATAGAGAAGTGAAATAGAAAAATAAAATAAAAACACAAACAAAGAAATAAGGAAAAGAAGAAACAAAATTGCAGAACGTGAGCACACCAACCAAACAACAATTCCAATATGCAAAATGATTGAAATGGATTTCTTAAATAACCTCACTCAGATCCCTCTTGTTGCAAGATCACTTAGTACTCCCTTTTCAGCTGTTGAAATCCCATCCCTAGGATCTTCCAACAACTAGAAACATCTGTAGGCAAATTGCATAAAAGAAATTCAAACAAAAGAGACATACAATTGGCAAAGAATTCCACTTTCCCTGTTTTCTGAAGTTAGAACACTCAGATCCCTCTTGTTGTGCCTACCTAAGTATGACAAATCCTCACCCAATCCCTTGGTGTAAGAAGTCCATCAAACTTGCCTTAAGTTCCAAAACAGTGAATCCAAACACAAAACCCCATCCCTGGTGATTTGCACATCTGGTTTGATTTAGTTAGTTCCGCTACTGAAATCTCATTCCTAAGAACTTTCAATAACAACATCAAGCTCTAAAGCGTACCCCGAGACAGACATTAAGTTCAAACTAAATCAATGGAAAGTCTTAAAAAAATAAAGCCAACTGCATACACAACAACATTAAAAAGAAAAATTCACAACAAAGTTTAAATGAGTCATAAATGCCCAAATTGCCTTGTGTTGGAACACAAGTCCCCGGCAACGGCGCCAAAAACTTGATGACCCAAAACTTGTTAGTCGTTGCTAGGACTCGGGTTCAATCCCCAAATCCCCGGCAACGGCGCCAAAAACTTGATAGTCCAAAAACTTGTTGGGCTCGATTTCGGCAAGTGCACCGAATCGTTCAAGTAATAAACCGGTAACATAACATCGATTTACAGAACAAGTGTAGAAATATAAATTCATACATAATTACAAGGTTGGACTTTGGTATTGAAGGCACTTGGAAATGGAAAAGATTAGAAATGGAATGAAATGACATTGTTAAGGCTAGTTTTCACCAATTCACTCTTGTGTATGACCAATTTTATCTCCTCTCTATCAATTTACTAAAGTCAATCCACTAAAACACTCTAGCCCTAATTCCTTAGGTGAAAGGCCTAGGTTTTCCTTATCAAACCCCAATTCCTTGGCAATCTAACAAGCAAAACCCGCATTAAAGAGCTGGGATCTAAGACAACATGTGAATCATCTTCCATTCCTAGAATCAATGACCCACAAGGACTCCTATTTCAGTTCCGGGTTTCATCTTACGTTCCCATAATCCATAAAACCCCAAAATCAAGTCATGAACGTTCCCATTACATGCAAGCTTTAAGATCGGAAACAAGAATACTAGCAATTGATAGAAAAGGCATATATATAATCAAATCATTCAACAATTACACAAGAATTCAAAGGCTACAACTAATCCCAACAAGATGGGTTTGGTTCTCCATTTCCATGGAGAACCCTAAAGCTTACAAGAATGGAAGATGGATGAAGAAGGAGACCCAAAGGAAGAGGAGGAGATGTTCCCACAAGCTCCTCACGCCCTCCATGAGCTCCAGCCGTGAAATCGCACCTCCAAAGAACCAAAGACCCTTTCCCCTTCGCGTTTTAGGGTTAAATAAGTTGTCTGCCACATCAGTAAAAGTCGCGCCCGGCGCCCTCTATAAGTCGCGCCCGGGCGCGAGACTCTCTGGAAAGTCACGCCCGGGCGCCCCATTTCTCACGCCCGGGCGTGAAACTCTCTGGAAGCTGAAAGTGGACGAACGTCCACTTCTCGCTGCCGAGCGTTAACGCCTCCTTGGACGAGCGTCCTCTTCTGCTCGCTGGACGAACGTCCTCTTTTGCATGGACGAGCGTCCTCTCTGCTACTTGGACGAGCGTCCTCTCTGCTAGCTAGACGAGCGTCCTGCTCTGCCTGGCTTGGACGAGCGTCCTCTGCCTGTCTGGCCGAACGAGCGTCCTCTGCCTGGCTGGACGAGCGTCCACTTCTGCCTGGGACGAGCGTCCTCTCCTGGGACGAGCGTCCTCTTCTGGACGAGCGTCCTCTTTCCTGGACGAGCGTCCTCTTGCCTGGACGAGCGTCCTCTCGTTCGTTCACACTCGACGAACGTCCACTTCTCTCTTCTGGACGAGCGTCCGCTTGTGCTTCCAATCTGGACGAGCGTCCGCTCTTCTGCCTTCTGGACGAGCGTCCGCTCTCCTGGGACAAGCGTCCGCCCTGCGACGAGCGTTCTTGCGCTGCTGATGGCATTTCTGCATGTGCTTGCTTCTTGGTCCAGTTCTATACATGGTTGGAGAGTCTTCCAAGCTCATTTTTAGCTACAAAATAAGGGATTATTGATGAAAGTACATCAAAGTAGCCAAAAACACAAATATTTAGAAAACAAGACAAAAGAAGAGGATTTAACAAGTTATAAGTTAGAAAGGAGTTGATTTTGCCACTAAAATGATGCTTAAAATATGGTAAAATTTAGCATTATCAAAATAACATATTAAATGAGATGAAATAACAATAAGTGAAATCAATCTATGGGGAATTACTTTCAATGGATTCAATATGTCAAGTTTACATATACAACCTTTTTTTTTCTATGAGAAGATGAAAAATTTGAAAAACACAAAAACACTTTTGAAAATATGCTTAATCTCATTCTCTTAGAGAAAGTTTGTGCTACTACTGGTTGAAAAGCACTCATATTTGCTCAATCTAGTTGGCGAGTTGAAGAAGGTTATTAATTAATTAGAGGGAGTAAATCATAATGTTTGATCTTTCTTGTGTCTTCGCTTGTGTTTGTGTGGTGTTTCTGGTATGAGTCTAGAAATACAAGAGTGATTATGATGTCTTGATTATTTCTTATATGATTTAAGAAACTTGTGTTGTGTGTATTTATTTTTTCAAGAATTCAACTATAAGGATATCTTAAATTAGTGAAAAGTCAAGGTAAGGTTGTCTTGACTAAATAGATGTAGTTCTATTAGAGTGAACCTGTATAAAATTCGAGTGTATTATATTTAAGTTTATGCAAATTTAAAATTCTAATTGTTTGTTTTAAGAAATGCTATAAATTGAATCTTTAATAATAATTTTGGGGTTATTAGGTAATTAATTGATAAATCACTATATTTGTTACTATTATAATTGATATGTAATATCATATTAATCATATGTGTAATTTAATTGTGGTGTGATATATTATAAAATTTATTGTCTGAATTTTAATTAAATATTTTCATATTTCAAACAGTTGAAATGTTTGATTAAAGAATGTAAAGAGCTTTAAATCTCGTTGTCAATCAGATTTTAAAAAATCTTTTTAATAAATTTTTTAAGTGAACAAAATTTTAAAGGACCAATTCAACACTTTTTATTGGCATAAACACTTTTTAGTGATTACACTCCTAAACTTTGAACATTTTCTTATAGAAATCATGTTATAATGTTTTAAATTAATTTTTGTATATTTCTTTTAAGATCTTTTCGAAATTCCGATTTGAATGCAAGGTTTTTAAAATGTTTATATAATTACATAATATTTTATTTAGTTATTTATAGAAATATATATTTATAAGACAGAAAAATATTTTTTTTTATTTTTATAATTCAAGATTTTACTATTTTGATGATGTCATATTATTAAATAGTTATGTAAGACGAACACCTTAGTCTTATGTCTTCCAACAAAATACTTTTATGACCTTAAATATAATCTTCGAAATATTCCTAGTTACACACGAACGTTTATATATTAAGTGTGTTTTATATTTTTAATATATTAAATATGTATTTGTAAATAAAGTCAATATGTTTCTTTGTGCAATTTGGAATTTTACTACATGTTTATCTAATAAAAGATTTAATTAGTAATTTAATTTTTATATTTAGACCCATATTTTATTTTTATTTATATATATTTTTTTATTCAATTAAATCTTTATATTATTTAAATTTAAATAGAAATAATGTGTTTATTTTTGTGAAATCAGCGTTAATATTATTAGGATGATGAGTGTTGTTCGACAAGTTACCAACAAAGAACAAATGACGAGTGTTGTTTGACAAGTTACCAATAAAGAATAAATTTATTATAAGGAGGACACACTTACCAAATAACTTGTGTAAGCTATACTTAGATAAAGAGGAAAGTATAACTTGTGTAAGCTATACTTAGATAAAGAGAAAGTATGACTCACCTATTCTTTTCGTGCATAGTATCTCAGAGTATGAAACATGTGTGATAGATGGATGAAAGTGACTAAAGCGTATCATAACCAACCTAGAGTCAATTTTGAAAAATTCAATCTTCTTAATCTTAATAGTATGCAAAATCTCATTTGGAGAGAAATGAAATCAGAAAAGTGGTGCAATTTTTAGACAATAGAAGGTAAATGCATGAATTTGGATTAAACATAAGATTCATAATGTTAAATTCTTATATAGTGACTAGTGTATGTGTCTTTATTTATGTTTAAAATCTTTATGAATTAGTAATCCCTATTTGTTAGAAGTGTCTTATGTATTTGGAAGTAGCATCACCTAAATAAGGAAGGAAGTGAGAAAGTGAAAACTGAGTAGCTAAGATCAAGAGATCGAAAGACGCATAATTGAAATGAAAGTTGGATACAAGCGCTATGTAAAGATCATAAAAAGACATTATCCACCTTATTAGGAGAAGCAATATCAAATGACCAATATTAGTGCCTTTTTCTTTTGGCTAGAATTGTTGTGAATATATTAGTTGTTTAGGTATGCATTCCTTACTTGACTTCGTTCTAGTGCACCCTAGGTCTTACCAAGCTTGTTATAAGATGTATCTATCCAAGAATGACTAACTAGAACTAATCACTTCCAACTTTATAAGTATGTATTGTGCTTTAAAACCCATATGGGTTGTCATTTATGTAGAGGTATATATATATATATATATCTTTTTGTAAGGAGCTTTTTTTTTGTTCATGATGTTATGTCTTCTATACCTCATGTACTTTTTTTGTAAAGAGTTAGAGCATCCCATAAGTGTTTTATTATATTATATTTATTTATTCTTTGCTGATAAAAAAAGTACTATACATATACCCACCTTGTTAGTATCTTAATAGGCTTAAATGCTTACTTTGTCCCATGTTAAGAGGTGAATTTCTGTTTAGTACTCAGTTTTTAAAAATGAAGACATTGGGTCTCTATGTTATGAAAAATATACGAATAAGGTCCACAAAGAAAGAACAAGTTCAACAAATCATCAAAGAAAAAGTTGAACAAGAGAGAAAAAAAGCTGGACAGCAGAAGAGAGAAGAGAAAAAGTACAGCCACATCAGCATGGACTTAACGCCGTTGCTATCAACTTAACTGACAGGACCTTATTCATATACTTTTTATAACATTAGGACCCAATGTCTTCATTTTTAAAATCGGGTACTAAACAGAAATCTAGCTCTTAACATGAGGACGAAGTAAGCATTTAAGCCTATGCTAATATAAAAAAATACTTCTATCTATTATTTATAGATATTCATTTATAATATCAATTTTTTATCTGTTACAGAATTTATATATGAACACAATTTTTTTTTATATCTTTAGACACAGTTTCGATAAGATCGACTGTTTCCTATCTAATATCACAAATTTAAAATTTTAATTATTGTCTAATGTATAATTGAAAATGAATATATATATATATATATATATATATATATATATATATATATATATATATATATATATAAATTCAATTGTAGTTTTTGAATTGTTCCTTAGATTTGTAGAGAACAACACTCATGAAAAATTTATGACATTATATATCTTCATATAAAAAATACAAGATCAATTGATGTAAAAATCAAATTACTAATTGAACATTTTATGAAAATGTCGACATTGTAAACAATATTCACTTAAATATTAATATTCAATTAATAAAAAATAAATATAGGAATAAAATAAATAAAAAACCAAAAATATCAACTACATTAATAATTAAGTGTCTAAATTATTAAAAACAGAACATGTAAACTCTATTTTTATACCCAGCCGCCAAGGGGTTAGGCCGTAACCTCTGCTGCAATTTATTTCACACGATCTAATCCAACGGTTCTGCTTTCTGGCACAGAGAAAACCTTGATAGAAACACCGAACAGGATCCAAACTGGTTCATAAGAATGAGGAAGATACAGGGAGTGGAAGTTGACTCTGAATTGAAGTAGTTTTCGCGTTATCCTTGAAAACTGCTGCTGATAGTAAGCGTAATTTATGTGAAGATGGGGAAGTTGACTCTTCCTTTTGTTGGAATGATTATGGCGGAGTTTGCTCAAGTTGGTCTAATCATATTGAGCAAAAAAGCCATGGCACAAGGAATGACCAATTTCATCTTCATCTTCTATTCCAACACAATCGCTGCCCTCCTTCTTCTTCCCATTTCCTTACTTATACACAGGTTACCACCTATCTCTCTCTATAAATTATTATCAATTCAGTTGCTATTTTTCAGAACTGAACCTCGCCATTAATGATTTATGATTGGCTTATAATACTTGGCAGATTTGAACGTCCTCCAATCACCTTTTCCATCCTTTGTGAATTCTTCCTGCTTGCACTGCTCGGGCAAGTTCAAAAATTCACCTATTTCATGTATATTGTGCAGAGAAATATGTATTTATATATTGTGGATAAAAGAATGTGTTATCAGTTTTTATACATATCTTTTGTTAAACCTAATTTTACTCTTTATGTTCTTAAATTGATGAATTTGCGGACATTTTTTTACTATACAAAGTTAGAAAGAGACTGAACTCACATAGCTGGAGAATTAATTTATTAATTTAAAAGAACAGAGATCAAAAACCGAATTTATCCAAAAAATATAGGGAATAATAGCATATTTTTTCCTATGTCATATTATTCATATGAATGAGATAAAAAGACAGTTGATTCTAATGCCTGAAATGCGTTTTGTTTTAGTTTGTTTTAGTTATTTGGCGCAGGCTTTTGGGTATGCTGGGATTTACTACGGCTCAGCTACACTCAGCACATCCATGCTCAACCTCGTTCCTGGTTTTACATTCGTACTTGCTGTTCTTTTTAGGTTCATCCCATTTCCTTGTTCTTGCTTATGTCCTTACCCTTCCTATACTTAACTCTAGCATGATTTATTTTATTATGGGGCAATGTGAATGTCATGTTTGGCTCCACAAACTACATGTGGTTTCCAAGTTTATGCTTGCCAACGGGTTTCTAAACATGTTGATTTCAATATTAATATCAATACAATGTGAAGATTAATATTTTTCATATGACTGTTGAGTGTTGGGGAACTGTGATCAAATTGCAAGGTATGGAGTTGTAAGAACAATTGATTCTAGAAAAGGGATTGAATAGAGCTCTAGACTTTTTTCTCACAAACGATAGATCGTCTAATAACCAAACTAAACAACACAATAATTTTATTCCGATATACTCAGACTCACGAGTTATGTTTAGTCTAGTTCTATCTTAAGATAAGTAATAGGTTCCACTAATTAATCACATATTACATATGAATACACAAACCATTCCTAGTTAGTCCATCTCAATAAGAACTCAAAAGATAGTAACATTGAAACTATCAAAGAAAAAACAGTTTAGGCTCACTAGGTATCTCATACTATCCCACAAAACTTAGAACACTTAGAACATGTACGTTAGTATTTGTATACGTTCTTCACTAGAGATTTTTGTCTTATATAATTTTGGAGATTTTTGTCTTATATAATTTTCGTGAATTTGACCATTGCTTCAAGTGATTCTCAATATCATAATCTTTACTGATTGCTTGAAATCATCTTTGCATGACTTGATTACCGTTTGTATAGAGACGAAATTGAAGACTGCATTTCCATAGATACTGCAAAGCATATCATAAAAACAATTTGAATATATGCAGTAAAAGCATATGATTGAATCAAATAAATCACTTCATGTTTCATTTGTTTCTTTTCTTATCTTCAATATGAAAGTTGTGAAATCTAATGTTTAGGCAGTTTTTGTAACGGGAAGATATAAACTTACAGAGTATATTTTTGATTTAATTCTAGTTACGGCTGATGATGTAGAATATGTTTAGCACTTTATACAATTATATGAGAAGTCGTCTAACAAGTGTTGGTAAGCTCTGAAAGGTCTGACAAGCTATGGTTTGTACAAAACACACATTATAAGGTTTATAATAAAGAACATATACATATGCATAAGTCACATTGAATAATAGTTATCATCAAAACATCTTATATGGGGATGGTTTAGTAGTTTTAGATTGGTTAGATGGTCTTAGTCTCGGTAGGAGTTTGATTCAAAGTTTGAATTCTAGTTCTAACCATAGCAACTGGCTTTTTTGGCATGGTTCTCCCAAGATTCTTATCATAATCTTTGAATTCCACTTTTGGTTATGTGTATATAAACTCATGTTCATCTCTTGTTTTAGGGACTTTGTTTGTACCTAACAAAACATATATCTGGATCAAATGATGAGTTTAGTTGGGGGATGAATTGGGAAGACTTTTGTAGTTATTTTAAAATTAAAGACTCGCTAAATATGCACTTTATTTCATTAAAAGAGCAAATGATGACAATGTTGTTTTTCAATTGGTGGTTCACCGCCATAGATTTATTTAAACTTTTCCCACTTTCTGGTTCCAGAATGGAACAATTAGATTGGAGAAAATTTAGCAGCCTAGCTAAGTCCTTGGGAACAATAGTATCAATTGCTGGTGCTTTTATTGTGACTTTGTACAAGGGCCCTGCACTTTTGCTGGGAATGTCATCGGCAAACTCATCTCCAAAGCAACTTTTATCGGTAGATTCTAATTGGATACTTGCAGGATTATTTCTCGCTGCAGATTGTATAATGGCTTCCGCATATATTATTTTACAGGTAAAGTTATCACCATAGTATTATTGATAGAGCTCTCATAATCTGTGATTTCTACCAGCATGGTGCAAATACTCTATATTTGGTTAATTGTAATTTGCTATATTACAGGCTTCTATTCTTAAAAAGTACCCAGCAGAGTTGATTGTTGTATTCTTTTATTGTTTCTTTGTGGCCATTCAATCTGCTGTGACTTGTTTAGTTGTGGAAAGAGACATCAGCGCTTGGAGCTTGGAACCCAAGTTAAGGTTGCTTGCAGTATTATACTCGGTAATCAAAATAAATTAAATTCCCGCTAATAATTACTGCATTATCTTTACCTAGAAATCTGAGCTTCATCTGTAAACATTGACAGGGAGTCATGGGCTCTGCATTTCAAGTTGGTATTATTTCTTGGTGTTTGCACAAGACAGGACCAGTTTTTGTTTCCATGTTCAAGCCCTTAGGAATACTCATATCAGTGGTTTTAGGTGTTTTCTTCCTCGGAGACGCATTCTATCTTGGAAGGTCGGTTGTGTAGCTTGTGCTTTATTGTACTATTGAGTTTATTTTATCCAATATGGATTCATAGTTACCATTTAATGCAGTCTGGTTGGTGCTATTGTGATTGTTGTCGGGTTTTATTCTGTATTATGGGGGAAAGCCGAAGACATTAAAGATGGTGGAGTGAGAATGATACGTTACCAGAAAGTGGGAGATGAGCTCCTTTTGGAGGAAAACGGCCATGAAGACACACAAGGGCCTTAGTTCATTTGAAAGGATGCTCCAATTCTGCCATCAAATAGGCAGTTTCAAATATTGTACTCAGAATAAAAAAATAGTCTCTGAAGTATATTATTTCTCTCCTTTCTTTTGAGGATGAGGACTAGTGTTACCTATATACTAGTGTGTAGATGTGTCGATCTAAAGTTGGAGTTTAAAGATGACATCAACCTTGATAGTTGTAACATGTTTTGTTCATCAAGTCTTTAAGAAAAGTCATGTTGTAAAATTTTTATTTTTGTAAAGAAGAAAATTGTTCTGTGGATACCAAAAGTTTGTCAACACTCTACACCATGAGAGAGAAAGACTGGGACGAGGGATGGGTGCGTAGGTGATAAGATGTGACAAGAAAATGAAAATGATATGTTAAATGGGTCTTTATATTTGTTGGTGTCTATGTATCATTGTTGGAAAAGAAAAGTTCATCTAATATGAACATGAAGTCGCATTTCAAGAAAATAAGAAGCCTAGTAAGTACAATCTATAACATCATTCAGATATGAAAATCCTACAACAAAATGCTTCGACATCTCGTGGAAATGATGGTTCCACGTATTTTCAGTGAGAAATGGGTTTAAATTGTTCAGATATTTAGCACCAGAATTTTCAGAGTTTTCTTTCTTTCTCTTTTTATCTTTCATCTTGTTTGTTTGTTATGTGTATTGATTAATAAAATAGGACTGTACGTTTAAGGTTTGATCCAAATAACAATTTTTTCTTTCTATATCTTCTATTGCGCTGATAAATTTTAAATTTAAAAAGAGTAAGGAAAGAGAGGAAAACTAAACCATTATTTAATAAAAAAAGGGGACACAATTTTGTGTTTACATATTTAATTTAAATTTAATATTTATTTAAAAGTAAGTAAAATAATATAATGTTGCAAACAAAATTAATATGGAAATGTGAATAACCCATAAACATATAAGAGAGAGATGTAATTATATTAATTGCCTGTATTTGTGGTATTTTTTCTAACTATGTTTAGTATTTGTTTATGTATGTATAATACTTTTTAATGTAATGTATGGATCATATTTAAAAAAAACTTATTAAAAAATGTTTTATAAGAACAAATACTAGAAAGGAATTAAGAAATACCAAATTCACTGACAATTAAAATGGATTATGTTGATATTCAAGAAATGAATATCTGATGCAAGAAGCTGTCTTCGGTGCAGTGCTGCAAATCAAGGGGTGCTTTGAACATGAAACAGACCCATATAATCTTATCAAATTAGACTAAAAAAATTTTTTTTTTTAGTCTGCCGTCAAAATATTACATCGTGAGACATTTATCTTGAAGATCTGTAAGGGCTAATAATTTCAGCATTTGCCAAAAAATAACCAGTCTTTGATTCCATCATTATCTCAGGGATGATTCTATTCTTCCATTCTCTTGTTCTGCAAAAGAGGGGCAACGGGCGAGGATGATTCCAACGTATGATCTTCACTCTCTTCCTTTGTTCTTCTCTCTTGGCTTTTCCCCCAAAGAACACCATAAAAACCAATCACCACTATGGCTGCTCCAAGCACACTGTACATAAAACAAAGACAAGACTTTGATATCCTATTCCTTCTAACACTAAAGTATTTTTTCAATTGCATTACACAAAAGGAGAATATTCTCCTTTCATAATTGTCTTCCTTAGACTGGGATCACTCACACGCAAACAAAAATCATCCCTCCACGTTTCTCTTATGATTAAAACATGAAAGAAATTTATACCTGCCAAGATAGAGAGAGTCACCCAGTAACGAAATTCCCATTATGGCCGCAAAGACTATTCCAATTGGCTTAAACATTGCAACATAGAGAGGGCCCTTCTTTCCCATCACCCATATATGAACAACACTTCGAAAGGATACGCTGAAAATTGCCTACATTCAGAAAGACACTAAGTTAACTCGAAAATCAGAACAACAAGACTTGTATAATACAGTCAGGAATAGTATCAGTCTCTATTCTTACTTGACATATAATAGCTATCAACTGCACATCAAATCCCAATCTCAAAGCCTTTGGATCCTTAACTGAAATCAGTGAAGCAGGAACAGATAGCAGAGCTACTAATATACCGCGAATGAGTACCACCATAAGCTCTGCAGGGTAATTTCTGATTATCCATGTCTACAAATACGAAAGAAACTAAGTGAAACCAATATTTTTTAGCATCTGTTATACTTATTTGTACATAAGCCAACATCCTGTCCGATATTTGCATTAATTACCTGAACTATAAACAACAACGAGAGAACAAAGCTATGACCCGCAAGTAACACTGCTCCAATTACCCAATCAAAATTTTCAGATGAAACGAGGTTTTTGGGAAACAATTTATTAGACGGATGATTATTTATGATTGCCTGGCCCTTGTACAGAGTAATTATCAAGGCTCCAGTGATTGATACAAATGTCCCAATGGCCTTGGCCTGTGTGGTGTTAGTTTTCCAATCCAATTTTTCCATCCTGTACCCACAATTACCAAACGGATAAGCTTAAAGGATTAAGTTAAGAAAATTATGCAATACCTACTATAAGGTAGCTATTAATTCCAAAATTTGATTGCACTCTGTCACTTTTCATTGCTAAGATCTCAAGAGAAAACCGTTGTTACAAAATGAGAGCAAAGATAAGAACCTGAAGAAGATGGCAAGTATGAAGGTAAAAGCAGGGATTAAGTCAGACATTGCAGTTGCTAAAGTAGGAGAGCTGAAACCGATTCCAAAAAACCTTAGCATCTGAACACTGCAACTGCAAGACAGAGAAGAACACAAGTTCAGAGAAAGAAAGGTAAAAAGAAGTCCAAATGAGACTTGAAAACAAATAACCATAAACCTGCTCCCTCATCAACAAGACATTCATTCAGGTTAAACCAAAATTGAGATTGTTTACACTGAAAAAGGTAATTACCTTAACAAGCCATTAACAAATATTTGGCCCACCAAGGAATAAGTGAGTGGCGGAGGAGCTCTTTTCCTGCTAAGTCATGAAATCGATTAAAAAGAGAGAGAGAGGAGAATGTATTTACTTGTCTAGAATTCATTAATATATGGGTAAAGGGAAAAGAAAAGAAAAGAAGTTTGGATGGAGATACCTGTGAAAGAGTAAGGTTAAGGGAAGAAGTAAGCAAGATGCCAATGCATTGGAATACATGACGAACACAAAATCATTCATGCCCTTCTTCATGGCTGCTTTGCTTAGAGTGTACACAATCACATCCAAGAACTCTATGGATAACAGCAAAGCAACCACACCCCATTCCCTCATGCTGGTTTTCTGAAGGAATTTCTTGTGAATGCAATTTGCTAAGATGCTTAGTAATGTTCATTCTCTCGCTCCGAGGAGGAGTTTATTATAAAGACGAAAGTGTTTCTGATTGCACCAGTTCAAGTGGAGATAAGTGAAAATGACTGAAATTTGTGGGGCCACAGAGAACAGAAATTATCTTAAAAACGAATAGAAGGGACCACTACGTGGATTATGCATTTGATAACGGGGAAATGATACTTTAACAATTTGACAACATTTTGACACGGGACAGGTGTCAAAAATGTTACTGGTCTACGTGGAAAATTGGATTGAAAATTTTAAATGACGTGGAAAGAGAGTGCATAAGGGGTTTGAAGTTTGGCGGTTTCAATTTCACATTTCAGAATTTCAAATTGGGACCTTCATAGAGAGAGAAGAGAAGCTTGAGAGAGAGAGAGTCGAACCCTAGATAGAGAGTTCCGACAGAGAGCCGCTGGAGTGCCGCCGGAGTTCCGACGTTCGGTCGGCTTACGGACAACGTTGAACACTGCCGTATTTCTTCCACCCAACCAGTTCCGATTCAGGGTCGCCGCAGCTCCGGCGTTCGCAGAAGAAACGAAGACGGCATCGTCTTCCCTCCGACCCAGCCAACCAAGGGCGCGTTTTGAGTCTCGATTCCTCCCACCCGCTTCCTTCCCTGTGCCGGACCCTTGCGATGGCCGTCGGAGCATAGCTGGAGTGTTGCTTGAACGGAGGACGAAAAAGAAGGCTTTTCGGGATTGTTAGTCCAACCCACACATTTTTCTTCGTGTGTGTTCCCACTGGCATACGTTGTGTTCATTAAAGGTTGGTTTATTTGTATTGAGTGGAATGAATTTATAATAGATGTATGATGTTGTTTATGTATGATGTTGGTTATGTATGATATGGTGTTTGTAAGCTGTAAAAATATGACATGTTGGATGGCGGTGGAATGTTATTTATGTATGATGTTGGTGGTTTGTTAATACTATTTGTTGAATAAATAAATTGTGTGGTGATTGATACTATGGACATGAGAACATAAACATTCTTGGTTTGACGATACTGAAAATGTTTATCCCAAGTGCCAAAATTTATGGAATAGAGGACCTCCAAAAAGAATGTAATTTAACTTTTTTTGCTTTACTTGTAATATAGATATTTGATAAGTTAATATATGAAATAAATCTGGTGGGATGACTTGGGTTTTTTAGAAGGTCCTTTGATATAAATAATGATATTGTCTGTCTGGTTGTCCATTTCTTGTTTATCCTTTATAAATTGACATATAATTGAAGTCTATTGCATTTTGTAGTGTTATTGTTTTTTATACATGTTGTTTGCGTAATCTTACATTGTTTTTGTAATTTTTTTGGATTGGCAGTCATGGATTGCACAAAAGAAGAAGGTTACAAGAATGTAAGTAGATTTAATATTATCAAAACTTATAACTTTGTTTGAAAAGAGGTTATGATGGTTTTTTTGTTTGAAAATGAATTGTAGTTGCGGTTGCGGCCATGGAGCGACACAAAACCGATAGTCGACATTAATTCTATACTACGCCAAAGTGATAGGACACGTATCGAGGAGACTCCATTCAAGTGGTGTCTTTATATGAACAGTCCAATTGAGTTCTGCAGTCCTTTGTTCAAGGAAATGGTTAGACGTTGGGTTTGCCGCAACGAATGTTTTGTTTTAAAGCAAACAATGGTACCATTTACAGTTGGCGATGTTTGCACAGGTTTAGGGTTGGGTGTTGGTGGTTTAGATGTAAATTTTGATGATAACTTTGATGCTGTTGTTTGTCATCAATTTTCTTCAAAGTCGTTCACTCTAAAAGATGTCATACATAAGATAAAGTTCTTAATACAAAATAATGGCATGGATGTTGATTGTGTTTGTCGTTTGTATATTTTAGTTTGTTTTATTGTTTTCTACTTTCCTAGACATTCAAAGGCAGTTAGTAACATGCCTTTTACAGTATTAGATAACATCGATAATTTGTACCAATATAATTGGACAAAAGCTGTGCACACATTTGTGGTAAATAGTTTAGGAAATGCTTCAAGGATGATAAGGCAACATGACATAAGGGACCTAGGTCTTAGTGGGAATGTTGTAGTGTTGCAGGTAAGAATTTTAAAATTTTATTACGTTTCATGTGGCTGTAATTTGTTTATTATATGATTATCGTTTTGGTTAATATTTATTTTTTAGCTTTGGGCGGTTGAACGTTTGGGTTTAGCGGACGGTGCACATCACATTGTCTTCCCGCGAATAATAAATTGGTCTTCGCTTAAGTTAAGGTCAAACAAAATAGAGGACTTGTTTAAAAGGAAAGAGGTAAGTTAGTTCTTATTTTTATTTACATTTATACGAAATGTAATACATGAATTGTGTTTTTTGTTATTTAATGATTAGTTATATTTGGATGTTTATAGATATGTTGGGAGTGGTTTTTGCGCGAGGGGGACCGTGGGAACTCAATCATTCGTGCGACCCTTCATTTGGAAGAAGGGCCAATACCGGAAGATGATGGACATGAGTTAGGGTTGAGTTGGGAAGAAATGGTGATGAAGAAAATTGAATACAACCAAAGAAAAATGGTTGCAATGAATAAAGATTTAAGAACTTTGGCTACAATGGTAGATGTTGGCAAGGAAGAAACAAAGCAACCTTCTTTTTTAAAAGAAGGTGGTACATGTGGTGTTGATGTTGAACGTGATGATGGTGAAGGTGATGATGAAGAAGGGGATGATGGTAAAACAGATGATGGTCATGTTGATGGTGGGGCAGATGGGGAAGCCCAATGTTTTGAAACAGTCAGGTATACTGATGTGGGTGGTTGTTTCGAAGAAGAGAAGGAGGACGTTGAGGACGTTATGGATGTTGCACCTGTTGTATGCATTGTGGCACAACATCATCACAATGAGGATGGTAATTTATTGAATGTAAATCCAAAATACTTGTACAATTTGGTTAT
Source organism: Vigna angularis (assembly GCF_016808095.1). Lineage (NCBI taxonomy): Eukaryota > Viridiplantae > Streptophyta > Magnoliopsida > Fabales > Fabaceae > Vigna > Vigna angularis. The sequence continues at coordinate 28,863,386 of NC_068973.1, read as the reverse complement.
TCCGTTTAAGCTTCCTTGAAGGTAATGAATTTCACAAATTTTAAATTTTCAATTTGTTTTATTAATAGTGTGATGATGAAACATGTTGACTTATGTGATATTTTTGTTCGAAGGGTTGTTTTTGAAATTTGCGGTCAAACATTTGGAACCCAAGAGTGTTATTCTTTTGGACCTAGGATGCAGCTTGACAACATGGTAATAATGAAATTTGGTGTGTTAATTTATGATTTAGTTTATATGTCGGTTGAATTGTGTAGTATTAAGAAGTTCTTGGTTATTCGTACTTTATGGTGAAATATTTTATTTGTTGTAGTTGTTTCTCCCAATTATCCATGACGGGCATTGGTGGTGCTACGCTGTGAAGATTCTATCACTGCAAATGTTTGCACTGGACTCTTTTGGGCACAAAAGAAAAGAACGACAAAAGATTGACAATGTCATTGTATGTGTAGTAATTGATGTTTACTTTGTAATTACAAATTTATAAGGGGAGTATGTTGTTTTCCAGGCACATAATCTTGCATTGCTTTTTGGACATTTGTTGAATTGTTCCGAAGACAACAAACCATCATTAGAGGTACAACACTTGCATACTCCAATCCAACCAAATAAGTATGTTTGTAATGTTTATTTTTGTAAATATAATATTTTATTGTATCATTGATATGTTAAATATCATACTTGTGTTGTTGGACTTGTTTTGTTGTAGATTTGAATGTGGCGTAATTGTTTTGAAAATTATGGAGTTGTGGGATGACATTGAGAAATATGAAAGAACCAAACGGTTGAACACATTTAATGCTTGGTTGAACGGATTCAAATACGACCAAACTTCTCCCAACAACAATGCTGTATGACCAACAATATATTTCAATTAATTCCTTTGTTATGATTTCCGGTCTAACAAAAACAAGAACCAATTCCAAAACCTAATTTCTTTCAACAACCATGCCAAAAACTCCAAAGTCATGCCTCAAATTCACCATCATTACCATACAAACTTCATTTCAAATAAGTATATTTCATGTTCATCCCACTTCATTTCAACTCCCTGGTTCTGTCATAAACCATTACAGACAACAAAAATCAAATCATGACAATTCAAAAAAGGATTCCAATGTTTTCAAAATTCAACCAAGTTTTTGAACAAGATTCCAAACATCATAACATTATCTAACAGTTAAATTCCTATTGTAATACAACTTATTGAAGTACTCATTGTTTTCTTCTACCATCTGCAATATAAGGACTTCTTTTTACGACACTCTTAAGTCGTATTCGGGTTGCGCTTTCATACGATCATACATTGTGCTTTGTTGCATTTCAAAACTACCTTCAAACACCGGGGTTTGCTGCTCATGTTGAACCAGTGTACTTTGACAACGATCATCACTTCCCCACAACGGTTCTTCCACACAATCTTCACCATTATCTTCATTTTTTGCTTCAACCAACTTTCTTAAATCATTAATACTACTTTGCATGTCCGCAATAACCCGTGTTTGTTCTTCTACAACAGAAATTAATTTTTCCTTATCTCCTCTATTTTGCTTCTTAAATGGAATACAAAATTTCTCACAAGCGTCTTTCACCATACCATAACAAAGCTCCTCTTTGGACACACCAACATCAATAACAACCTGCAATGTCATTAACAAATTTTATTTCATAAAAACACAAATCATAAATTACTTTGCACCAACACATTCGTCTAATCAACAACTACTCACTGATCCCTTTGCCAAAGCAGTTTTGATAAACTTCTCCCCAATATTGATATCAATCCAGTTCAACAACCTTGGGAATTTTGTTACCCGTGTACTATAAATGGACTTCGATGTCACAAAATGGTGACAAAACCATACCTGCAAATTTTTAATCCATCAACAATGACAATAAAAATGATGAAAACAATAACAAATCATTCTTGTTTCATTTAACATTTACATAACAAACATGTACCTTCAACAGGTAAGCACATCCTTGAACATGAAAATGGCTTTTGCTTGTTTCATTCTTCATTGTTGTTGAAGCACTACACACACTTTCAACAAAGTACTAAAAAACTAAATTGCCCCAATTGTACTTACCCACACACCCAACTCCCAAACAAGGTAAAAAAGAATTGGAAATACTACTCCACTTCGACTGGGAAGCAAGAACTCTGATATCCCTACCAATATATACAAGCTGCAAAAATGTTCTATTGGAAAATTTTCATGTTCCTCTAACAAAAAGTCATATACCATGCTCACATCTACTTTCCCCTCAGGGAAGTACTCCCTACAAACACTACGACGCCCAATTTTATTTATATCTATCACTTCACCAACAACAGGCAACCCTAACGATAGACACACATCAAATTCAGTAAACTTAATAACTTTATCTCCAAAATAAAACCCACTCATGCTATCTACCCATTGACCACATAACTTAGATAAAAAATTCCTACCCATCTTAATACAACCTCGCAAGTATAACAACCAATTAAAAACAGTCTTCTCAATGTAACCCTTATGCTCAGAAGTCAATCGTTCGTTCAAAAGACCTATCATCTTGGTTTTGCAGTAGTGTCTGAACACTAACTGCATACGAAGTCATGCTTACTATTTAAATACAGCCAAACAATAAATGTATGCAAATCAAATACAATCCTACGTACCTTCTTCGTTGTATCTCGACCTTTACTTTGTTCACCAAGTTCATCCATCACACTACACCAACACAAAACAACCATAGACAATATATCAACCACAACCATCAAAATAACATTACCAAAATCGGGCCTCAAAAATTACAAATCAAATAAAACACACCTACGCACAAAGGATTGTCACGCTCGACACTCCGTCGGTCACGGGTTTGGACAATAGTTCCACAGCCGGAAGTCCGGCGGACAGGACACCGCGCCGGTCAAGGGAATGGACCAAGTGGAAACACGCTACTACCTCAAAAAGCCACAATGTCTGCCTAGGTCGGAGGAAGAGGGCCTCTATCTACCGTTCACGATTCCTTCCACAATCGACACTCCGGCGGCTACCGCAAGGGTCCGGCACAGGGAAGGAAGCTGGTGGGAGGAATCGAGACTCAAAACGCGCCCTTGGTTGGCTGGGTCGGAGGGAAGACAATGTCGTCTTCGTTTCGTCTGCGAACGCCGGAGCTGCGGCGACCCTGAATCGGAACTGGCTGGCTGGGTGGAAGAAATACGGCAATGTTCAACGTTGTCCGTAAGTCGACCGAACGTCGAAAATCCGGCGGCACTCCAGTGGCTCTCCGTCAGAACTCTCTATCTAGGGTTCGACTCTCTCTCTCTCAAGCTTCTCTTCTCTCTCTACGGAGGTCCTAATTTGAAATTCTGAAATATGAAATTGAAACTGCCAAACTTCAAACCCCTTCTGCACTCCCTTTCCACGTCATTTAAAATTTTCAATCTAATTTTCCACGTGGACAGTAACATTTTGACACCTGTCTCGTGTCAAAATGTTGTCAAAACCTGTTGTTAAAGTATCATTTCCCTTTGATAATGACAGGGGAAATATAAGACACGATAGGTACTCACATACGATGTCAAGTGTTAGGGCGAGTATCATCATAAAATTGTACCCACTATTCAATCCTACGGTATCCATTTAGAAAATATTTGTGGATAAAATCCGCAGGTACCTCTAAACATCTGTAAAATAAATAAATATATTTTATACATTTTAAAATAAAATTACAAAAAATATATAATATATAATATAAATTAAATTAAATTTAAATTTAAATTTAATTTAAAATAAATTTAACCTAATAAAATATAATTTTATTTTATTTTTAATTAAATTTAATTAAAATATATATAAATTAACTATGTGTATCCGACTTGTTTAAAAATAAGTATTAAAATACCTGCTACCCGTTACCCATATATACTAAATATACCTGCCACAGATTTTATCCATGTATATATGTACTCGTGAAATTTTTATTATTTCTATACTGAAAAATTATTCAGAATAATTTAAGTTGAAGATTAATTTTTATCCAAATGTCAATGTTAAATATTATACAAGAAAATAAAATTTATAAACAGATTTATTTAAAGTTTTAGGATAAAATTAGCATTTACAGACTAATATATGCTAATCAAAATAGATATTCATGCATAAAAAATCAATCGATTAGAATTAGAATAAGTTAGATATTTAATTAGTCTAAACAATAATAAAATTTCTTTAAATTAAACGATAATTAAATGACCTGAATTAAAAATCTATAAAAAAACTATAAATATAAGTTAAAATTATATTATTAAAATTTTTATTACGTATCTATAACAACAATTTTATCCATCCAATTTGAATTAATCTTAACATCAAAACATTTTTAACATATATCATATCTAGTTAAAAAAATTATTTATTGAGAAAAGGATAGCATTAAAACAAGTGAAAAAAATTATTTTAAGAAAACATTTAAGCAAAAGTGTCAAATGTTTTATTTGTATTGGTGTGAAATTATATAATATCTCTCTCACACCCTTATTAAAAAACATGATAATTGTAATCTTTGTCAAATGAATATTGACACACTTGTATTAAATGATGATGACGACGTGGCATTATTCAACTGCAGAACTATGGTTACTTAAATTTATTACAGTAGGTGAGTGAATGACAACGGAAAGTGCGTATGGTAAGGATTGTGGACTGAAACCTGCGTCTTCTATCTAAAGTCCACCGCACATAAATAGCCTGTCTTTATCGTCAAAAAAGTACAATAACGTAAATGCAAAAAACGAAGGTAGCGGAGAGACCACAAACTAACTTTTCAAAGTTACTTGTTTTTTTTGTATTTATTTAAAATAATATAATTTCTGTTTTATACACAATTTTAGCTCGTGTTCTTAGAACACCACTTCAATCTCATTTTAAAAGAATTAAAAAGAAGGTAGCTATTATCACATTAATCTTCTTTGTTGTCATTGTTTCATTTTTAAAATGGGTGAAGAAAAAAATAGAATTCATTATTAGAAATGCTTGATAGCTACTGAAAAGTGACAGGATGTATTCTGCATGGTATTGTACAATAATACGGCTGTTTCTTAAGTTTGATATTCTATTGTTGTAAGACATACGACATATAGAAAGATTGAAAATTAAGATTCTTATAAGGAGACTTTCTTTAAATATCTAATCTTCAATTTAATGTTTCTTCTATAAAACAAGGCGACGTTTTTCTATTTAATTTCTTTAAACGATATATTTTTTGAATGAATTTGAGAATTTCATACCTAATATTCCAACAGTGCAGAGTGTTCTTGCACAGGTTTAACTATTATTTCTAATTGAAAAATAAAAGATCAAGTCATGTCATTTTTACATGCATTAAGTTGTCAATATAGTAATCTGAGATCTCACGTTCTCTTTTTTGGATACTTTATCATTTGGAATGGCACCGGGGAAAACTCCTGCTGTCTTCGCCTAGAAACACTCTTCCTCTACCGATCGGTCTTTCGCCTTTCACCTTCCTTACGCTCGGTCTCAATCTAAATGGGATGATCTGTAGGAAACACTCTGACGCTCAAGTCAGAATTTGTCTTTACAAGTCTATCAAATTGTAGGAAAAAACAGAGAGTTTACCTTCATCATCGATTGTTATTTATATGATTTCAGAGAATATTACCCATTAATTTACCTCTTAATGACTTTCAATGCTGATCTTAACTACTCGACAACGACCGTTACCTTATTAACTACGCATTCATGGGCATTCAAAAGTTGTCCCTATCTAACGGCTGAGCAATTCGCAAGAACTATCCTGCTTCCGATCGGAAATGATCGGCTCCCTTACCTTTACGCGCCCGATCAGTCTGGTTGGACTATCGGTCCCTCCTACTCGGTATTGACTAAGCGATGTTCCGAAAGAAGTTGTCATCCACATGGACTCCACCGGTGCTTGGGATGGGAAACCTCGAGCTTGGCCAGTTGTCCCCGGCTATGACTGGGCTCCTCATGAGGTTAGACAAATTTCTTCCTCCTTCCACCATGCCGCCCCTTTAGAGATTTGATCGGCCATATCTCTCTGGTCAAGGCGGCTGAAGACGCTAAGCATTTTAAACTGGCCATCTGCCAAATGACCGAGCGCGTCTGCCACGGTCGGGGCAACTACCCCACCGACTTCTTTTACGTCTATGCCACTATGTTCAAAGACCTGAAGGTCCTTCTCCCCTTCTCGGACTTCCAAATGGGCGTGCTACGAACGCTTAACTTGGCTCTCACACAGCTGCACCCAAACGGCTGAGCTTTATGCAAGCGTTCTCCGCTATCTGTTCCGGTTTAGCACTCAAACCGACACTTGCGGCTTTCCTTTATTTCTTCCATGTACAACCTTATCCATCCAAGCCTTGGGTTTCCCTTTGCATGATCGGGAATAGACACCTGCTGACCCTCTTCAACAGCTCGTACAAAGACCGTTACCTTATTAACTACGCATTCATATGCATTCAAAAGCTGTCCCTATCCAACGGCTGAGGAATTCGCAATAACTATCCTGCTTCCGATCGGAAATGATCGGCTCCCTTACCTTTATGCGCCCGATTAGTCTGGTTGGACTATCGATCCCTCCTACTCGGTATTGACTAAGCATGCCCGATCGGTTGATCCTATTTGGTAGTAACATCATCTATTGCAAATATTTTTTGTTGGCGTAGCTAACAAGGATGACAATATTTTGCAACAAATTTTACCTAATGTATACTAATGCAGTCAATTTAGTCAATTCTTCATCTACGTGCAACCACTTTTGACATATTGATCATACAAAATATTTGTTGTTGTAAAATGGATTTTTTATCACCAAGTCACAATTAAAATGTCCTAGTCTCAAAGCTTTAAGTTCCTTTTCTAAAATCAGTGCAGCAGGAACAGAAAGTATATGGGTTAAGGTAGTGAATGAATACTACCACCGACTCCGAACGGTATTCTCTCAGTATATGTTTCAACAAAATATGAAAGAAGTAAAAGTAAAATCAATTGTGCAATGCTTGCAGTTGCAAATATGCCAAAAGATGTTTCAGATTTGAATTGATTACCACAAGTTTATAAAAAGAAAACACGAACTAGCAGCAAGGAACACTGCCCCAAGTAACCAATCATGTTGCATAGATAGAACACGTTTTCTATGGAACGATTTAAAAGGTTGATAGTTGTTCAAGATAAACTGGCCTTTGTACAGAGACATTATCAAGTCCCCAACTTTTGTACCAATGTGTCCATACTCTTGGTCCAACTGATGTAAGCTTTCAGTATAGTGTATATCCGATCAATTATTTGTCGGACAGTCATTTTTATAATACAAAAATCAAAGTAAATTAATTTCAAAACTATATGTTGTAACCCCTCTAAGCAATAATATTATTAGCAATGAGAGGTTCAAATGTGTGAGTCACAAGCCTACATGTTGGGATGATTTTATTCACTATTAATTAATGAGTCAACAAAGCTTTAGAACCTTTGAGTTGCGTACTGAACATTTGTTACCCATTAGGGAATATTGTTAGAAGGGTTGGTTATATATATGATTGTAAGTTCCGTTATGAAGGAATGAAAAAAATAGTATTTTCTCTTCCTACTCTTCTCATTCTTTAAGAGGTTCCTCTGTCCTCGAATAAAAAAAGTACATGCTACCCTAACATTTTGGTGCTCTTGCTGTTTTCTCTCCATCATGGTTGAATCTGTTCATAAGACTCAGTCAGAAAACATGGATGAGATGCTTCATAACATGTCCCTTGTCATCTCCAAAATGGATGACATGAATCTTCGCCTCTCAACCCTTGAAAATCATCCCCCTTCTCCACCTCCTTCTCCTCCCTCATTTTCCTCACCTGATAATCATTCCTCTCATTGTCATTTTCTCAAGTTAGATGTTCCCCGCCTTGATGGTTATGACCCCATGGCTGGATCTTCAAGATCTCTCAGTTCTTTGACTATCATTCCACACCGGAGGAAGAATGGATCACCATCGTGTCTTTCTGCCTTGATGGTCCTGCTCTTGCGTGGTTTCAGTGGATATACCGCAATGAACAGATTCACTCATGGCCACAATTACTACAACCTTTAGAGACTTGTTTCACGCCCACCGCCTTCGATGATCCTCAGGGTAAGCTTTTCAATCTAACTCAAACCTCCTTTGTTGCTGTTTATATGAGTAGGTTTGAGACTCTTGCTAATCGGATTGTTGAGTTGCAACCCCAATTTCTTTTGAGTTGCTTTATTTCTAGGTTAAAACCGAAAATTTTCCGTGAGATGCTTTCTCAAGAGCCGCAAATGCTTTCTCAAGCTTATGGGTTAGCTCGCCTTCATGAGGAAAAGTTCCATGATCTGACTCGTCTAGTTCGGTCGCGTAGTGGTCTTCCCAGATCGTTGTCACCGGTGACCCGTCCGTTCACTCCACTTCTGATTCCTTCAGTTCCTCTAAAGCAATTCCCACCTCTTCTACCTGTTCCTCCTCGGCGCACACACTTTAAATAATTAACAGAGCCAAAGATGGTTGATCGATGTGAGTGTGGCTTGTGTTTCAATTGCGAACAAAAATTCTCACACAACCATCGTTGCCCATCATGTTACTTGTTGTTGGTTGCTGAAGAGGATGATGACTCAGATGATTCTTCTTTGCATGCTTTAATTACGGAACCCAACTCGCCATCTTCTATAGTACCTGTTCCCACTAATGATCCGAATCCAACCCAGCTTAGCTTGAATGCCTTGTCGAGCCTTGAAGCTCTTACAACACTACGGATCTTAGGTCAGGTGAGTCAATTTCAGGTAAAAGTTTTGGTGGATGGGGGCAGCACTCATAATTTCATCCAAGAAACATTGGCTATTTTTTTAGCCCTATCTCGCAGCCCAATTCTAGTTTTGAAAATTATGGCGGGGAGCGACAAAGTTCTATTATGCACTGAATTATGTACAGGGGTTGAATTACTTATACAGGGACATGTTTTTAGGGTAGACTTATACATATTGGGAATGAATGGGTCTGACATTGTCTTAAGGGCCCAATGTCTGAAACAAATGGGTCCAGTTCTCATGGACTACCAAATCCTTACTATGTAGTTTAACCATCCTAATGGCCTTATTGTGTTAAAGGATCAAACTACTTCCCCTCTGAAACCTATTTCTTTTCACCAATTAAAAAGAGTCCTTTATTCAGACCCTACAACTCAATTCTGCTCCCTTAGAGTTAGAAGTCAACCAGTCACCACATTGCCTTTCCTTACCCTCTCACACAAACACACTCCCCTCCAACTTCTACTACACAAATACCACTTCCTTTTTACTAAACCTTTTTCTCTCCCTCGCAAAAGGTTTTTCGATCATTTCATTCCCTTACTCCCAAATTCTGTCCTGGTCAATGTTTGACCCTACCGTTACCCACAATCCCAGAAAATCGAGATTGAAGCTTAAGTCTCTAAGCTATTATCCAATGGGTGGATACAACCAAGTGCTAAAATCCCTTCTCTTCTCCGGTCTTACTACTGAAGAAGAAAGATGGCTCTTGGCGTATGTGTGTTGATTATCAGGCCCTCAATGCCATCACAATCAAGGATCACTTCCCAATGCCTATGGTGGATGAACTTCTTGATGAATTGGGTCATGGTCAATGTTTTTCCAAGCTTGATTTGACTTTCAGGTTCCATCAAATCCACTTAAACCTCAAGGACACTCACAAAACCGCCTTTCGATCTCACGACGAACATTACAAATATTGTGTCATGCCTTTCGGGTTATGTAATGCCCCTTCCATGGTCTAGTCCACCATGAATGACATCTTTCGCCCTTGGTTACGTTGATTTGTGATTTTTTTTTCAACGATATATTGGTTTATGGTACGTCTTTATCTAATCATGGTTTCCATTTAATAGATTTTCTCTGTATTATCAGAGCACAAGTTTTTCTTAAAATCTCAGGAGTGCGAGTTTGGACGACCTAAGATCGGTTATTTGGGCCATATTGTATCTGATGGCGGAGTATCACCTGATCCATTAAAGATTTCAATTGTGCTTGATTGGCCAGTTCCTATATTCGTTAAAGGGCTTCATGTTTCTTCGGCTAATTGGGTTTTATCCAAAATTTGTGAAGGGTTATGCTTCGATTGCCAACTTTCTCACCGAGTTGCTTAAGAATGATAATTTTCATTGGTCACATGCATCACAGGATGCCATTGATGCATTGAGGAAGGCAATGACAACAACTCTGGTTCTAACATTCTCCAATTTTTCTGAACCATTTCTTGTTCAAACTGATGCTTCAGGCACGACCATGGGTTCGGTCCTTTTATAGGGACACCCCATTGCTTACTTCAGTAAGGTATTCTGTCCTCGGATGGCTCGTGCATCTACATATTGATTGTTCCTCAATTTTTCTTCTTGGACGAATTGAAGAAGGAGCTTCAGAGTGATTCCTCTTACATTTCCATGTTGGATAAATGTGATATCAATCCTTCCTCCCTTACCGAGTACAAGAAAGTGGATGGGTTTTTATTGTACAAGGGAAGAATCTGGCTTCCTCCAAATTTTGGTTATAAGCCAACAATACTCCGAGAGTTTCATGACACTAATACATGGGACATGATAAAATCGCTACGACCTTGCAACGTCTTAGTGCCAATTTTTATTGGGACTCGATGAAGAAGGATGTTCGCGATTATGTATCAAAGTGTAATATCTGCCAACAAACAAAGTACCAAGCTATGAAACAACCAAGGCTTTTGAAACCTCTTCCTATTTTATTTAATGTGTGGGAAGATGTGTCTATGGATTTCATTACTTGTCTTCCTCCTTCATTTGGATACACTATGATTTTGGTGGTAGTAGATGGTTTTTCTAAAGGGGTTCATCTGGGTGCTTTACTTGCCCACTTTGAGGGCTTTCATTTTTGACGAGGCTTCTCTTTGGTACAAATTTTTACCTTGGGCAAAGTACCACTATAACACCTCAGTTCATTCTCGTTCTTGTCTTTCCCCAATATCAAATTATCTACGGGAAACCTCCTCCTTCCTTTTCTTTTTATGTTGTTAGGTCATCATAAATTGTTGTTGTCACTATCATCTCGTGAGGAGGTTTTTCGCCTACTACAATAGAAACTGCTCAAAGTACAGATTGGCATGAAGGAATATGCGGATAAGCATCGTAGAGACATGATTTATGAAGTGGGTTCTTGTGTTACAGCCCCACAAACAAACTTCCCCTTCCAGTTCCAAGTATCACAAATTAGTCAAATGCTACTATGGTATATACAAGGTTTTGATGCACATTGGCCTTATAGCTTATAAATTAGAGCTCCCTTTAAATGCCAAAATACATTATGTCTTCCATTGCTCCTGTCTAAAGCCATATGTCGGTCCTTCCCCAACTAAGGTTGATCACCTTCCACCTAACTTTACTGGTAGTCACCCCCTTGCCAGTGGTTGACTTTGTCCCCTGATGACACCTCTTGGGAAATTTGGGATGAACTAAAATCCTTGTACAACATTGAGGACAAGGTTGAATCTCATGGGAAAGGTGTTGTTGTAGTAACCCCTCCAAGCAATACTATTATTAGTAGTGAGAATCTCAAACGTGTGAGTCACAAGCCTATAGGCTGGGATGATTTTATTCACTATTAGTTAATGAGTCAGCAAAGTTCTGGAACATTTTTCATTGCATACTACACATTTGTTACCCATTAAGGAATATTCTTAGAAGGTTGATTATATATATGATTGTAAGTTTCGTTATGAAGGAATGAAAAAAACAGTATTTTCTCTTCCTACTCTTCTATTTCTTTAAGAGGTTCCTATGTCCTCGAATATAGAGATTACACACTACCCTAACATTATTCCACTTAAAGATTAAATCACGATTAGTCATGTTTTGACTCTAATTAGGTCGACCTTAATCAGAAGCTTATCACTAAATCTATAAATAGTAGTTCGAGGTAAAGAAGTAGGTTAAACATTAATTACATATTTATTGTCCTTTCAATCTGAACCAAACTGACATTGACATTGGAAGACCTATGACAAGTACCCATTGACCAGTGTTTAACGAACATGACTTGGGTTTGTGAGCGATTAGTTGAAGACCAACCAGTTAGACGTGAAGACTCAACCTCATACCCGAAACATTTTGGCACACACCGAGAGCAACTTGTTAATTCCATGGTGACTACAAGGAACATGACGAGCAACATAGTTGTGGAAGAAGTGAATAATCAGCCTAATGCAATATAGATGATGAGAAACTTACAAAGACAAATGAAAGAAATGCAAATGAAGTATGAAGAAGAGTTGAGGACCCTTCGCACTGAAAACACAACTATTCATCTCCAACTCAGCTTATGTAGACCAAGCAACTAGAAAAGCCTTGTCGAACGATTCATGAAGGCAACTCAAGGGCTAGCAAGGACCATATGTTCGTGGCAATTGCGAATACGGTCGGGATGCTTCTGTTCATGCCAAGAATAATGGATACATCTTTGCCAGACAAGTGAACGATGCTTATTTTGTATAAGTATGAAGATTCTACTGATTATGATGAACATCTTAGAATGTTTAGGAATCAAATGACCCTCTATATATCGAGTGATCCCATATGGTGTAGATCATTCTCTATATCACTAAAAGGTAAAGCTTTGACCTAGTTCTCCTTATTGTTGTCAGACTCCATAGATAGCTTTGCCATCATCCGCTCTAAGTTTGGGGCACAATTTATAACCAGTTTTATCGCATCATCTTACATCCATTGCCTTAGTGAATGTAAGGTAGGAAAATGGTGATTCTCTCCGAGCATTCATGAAGAGGTTTGAAAGGTGATAAGACAAATCCAAAATCTTAGCCATGAAGTGGCTATGCATCACATGATGACGACCTTATGACCAAGATCGTTCATAAATAGTCTGTGTATGAAGCTTGTAGACAACATGGATGAGTTTATAAAAAGAGCTGCCTAATTCATGCAAGTGGAAGAAATGTGCGATTTCAGCAAGCAAATGTGAGCATAAACCTAGTCAAGTGACAAGAAAGCTGATAAAAAAACTGCACAATAAAAGGAATGATACCCAATTCAAGGAGTTGGTCAAACGGTTATGGTTTCACCGGTATACTTTGATAGTGGCATATTTTACTATGAATTCAGTATTGAATTAGAGAAAATATCAACTCTTTCTCATCCTTTTTACCTTGTAAATCCTAGTTTTCATTTAGTTTAAGAAGTGGTTTCATCTTAAGCTTTAATTAGATAAATTGATCACTAACCCCTTTATTTATACAAGTTAATTAGTTGGAAGAAGTCTCTGCATCAAATGAAGAGTGCTGGAACCAGAGAAAACAAGAAAACAGCAAAAACAGCAAAAATATGAAGAACCAGAATCTGGAAAAAGTTAGCTGGAGCGCCCTTTTTCCATGGGCGCTGGAGCGGGCTCTGCACCAGGACTGGAGCTAGCTGGAGCGCCCCCTACAAAAGGGCGCTGGAGCGCCCTTTTTCCTGTTTTCGCGCGCTGGAGCGCGGTCTCAAGCGCGCCTGCTGCTGATTTGGCAGATTGGGTTTATTTAACCCCAAATTAGAAGGGCTTTGACATCTTTGGCATCCCAGACACAAATTCTCTCAATTGGAGCGTCCAGAGGCGAGCTAGGAGCTGTGGGAACAGCCCTTCTTCATCCTTGGGTCCTCCTCCTTCTTCCATTTCCACCATTGTTGTAAGCTCAAGCTCTCCATTCATGGAGAGCTAGTTTCATTCTTGTTGGGGATTGATGTAACCACGGATCTCTTATGTAATTACAGTTGTTTTGAATGATTATATGCCTCTTTCATTGATTGTTAGTGTTTAATTCCTCTACTTAAAGCTTGTATGAGTAATTCAACCATATCATGATTTTAGGGTTTGCTTGATATTGGGAAATATTGGGTGAATCTAGAACTGGATTAAACACCTAAAGGAAATTGTATCTAGGGATAGAACTAGGACCTTTGGTTGTCTTGAATCTCAATTCTTAAAGCGGATGAACTTGTTAGGTTTTCCAAGGGATTGGAGTTTAAGAAGTAAGTCTAGGCTCTCTCTACCAAGGGATTGGGTTTGAGTAAATTAGAAGATTGACATTGGCTAATTAATGAAGAGGAAGTGATTTTCTATACATAAGAGTGAAGTAGGTGAAATCATCCCCCAACAATATCATTCCATAGCATTTCTAATCTTTCCATTTCAAAGTGTTTGCATAATCAAAGATCACTTTTACCCTTTATGTTTTATCTTTAATTTAATTGCATGAAAATCCCAAAAACATGGAATCATTCTTTAGTCTAAATTAGTTAGATATTATACGATTGTCTAGGACACGAGTCTCTTGGGAAACGATATTCGGTCTTACCGGTTTTATTACTTGAACGATTTGGTACACTTGCCAAAGTCTCAACAAGTTTTTGGCGCCGCTGCCGGGGACCCGTGTTAAACTAGACTTTTGTGTGATCTTTAACCGATTTAGACTTTATCTTTTATGTATAACTTTCTGTTTATTGTATTTATCATTTATATATTTTTTTGAGCTAAATTGTGCTTCGAGCTTGGGTGATTCTAGTGTATGCAGGGAAACATCCGTACAAGGAGGACTGTGTCATCTGAACCACTCCTTGCGGATCCTGAGATTGAGAAAGCAGCTAGAAGGAACAATAGTGACACTAGGAAACGAAAAGCTCTAGCAACACAAGCTGCTCTTGAATCTTCATCTTCTTTCAACAATCAAGACATAGAGTCTTTTGATTCTTCTTCTGTGGACGGGATGGCTGGCGCAGGACCACCTCCAAGGAGAACCATAGGGGACTCAATAACCTACACAAGCCCGAGGAATTTCTCAAGCATTGTGAGGCCCACTATGAGTGACAAGCTGGCAGAAATGAAGCCTGCTCTACTCCAGCTCATCAGTTCAAACCAATTTTCTGGCCTGGACAATGAAGACCCTCATGCACATTTGGTCACCTTTTATGAGTTGTGTGGCACTATGGGTGTACAAGGGGAGGATGAAGAAGCATTGTACATGAGACTCTTCCCATTCTCACTGAATGGCAAAGCAAAGGCTTGGCTCCAGTCACAGCCTAATCAAAGTCTTACGAGCTGGGAGGATGTAGAATACAAATTTCTAGCACGCTTCTTTCCACCATCAAAGAGCACAGAGGTGAAGGCTGCCATTGCTACTTTCGTACAAGGTGTAGATGAACCACTTTGTGAAACCTGGGAAAGATTTAAATCCTTACTGAGAAAGTGTCCCAGCCATGGATTCAGTCTAGAAATGCAAGTGCAAATTTTCTGTAATGGTTTGCAACCTCATACTAAGATGATACTAGACGCATCTTTTGGTGGTTCAGTACTATTTAAAACTGCTGATGAAGCCATTGCGGTGATTGAAAATATGGCTTCCACTGACATGCGGAGCCAACATGGGAGAAATCCAGCACAGAGGAGAGGAGTGTATGAACTGAGTGCCCAGGATGCTTTACTTGCACAAAATAAAATTCTGGCCCAACAGATGGAACTCCTAACTCAACATATGGCCAAACTACCTCAGCAGTTGCAAGCAATGCAAGCTCAACCTCAACCACATCATCAAGTAATGAGATGTGATTTCTGTGGAGATAACCACCCCAACGGCCATTGTCAAAGTCCTAGTACATCCCAACCTGAAGAAGTCAATTATATGGGAAATCAAGGACGGCAACACTTCTTCAACAATCATTTCCCTAATCCTTCCAATCAAGGGTGGAGACAATATCAAGAAGCTTCTAGCAGTAAAAATCCGTATCAACCTGCTCAGCATTATCAACCTCAAAATGATCGGACTTCAAAGCTAGAAGATACTTTGCAAATGTTTATGCAGCAGTCCATCCAAAACCAGAAAAACACTGATGCATCCATAAAGAACCTGGAAGTGCAAGTTGGTCAATTGGCTAAGCAATTAGCAAACCAACAGGGTGGACATTTTACTGCAAATACTCAAGCCAACCCGAAGGAGGAGTGTAATGTAATATTCACAAGAAGTGGGAAAGAGGTTGGAAGAAAAGAAGAAGAAGAAGAAAAGCCAGAAAAAGAAGATCAGAAAGAAAATGAAGAAGAAGAAGACATGGTTGGAAGAGAAGAAGAGAATAAAAAGAAAGAAAAAGAGAAAAATCAAAAAGAGAAAGAAATAGTGAAACACCTCCCTTACCCAAAAATCCCATCTACTAAAGGGAAGGAGAAACAGTTGGCTCGGTTCAAGCAAATATTCGATCAACTTGAGATCACCATGCCATTGACCGAAGCACTGCAACAAATTCCTGCTTATGCGAAATACATGAAGCAAATCCTCAGCAAGAAGAAATATTTAGATGAGGAAACAATTGAAGTACAGGGAAATTGTAGTGCCATCATGCAGAAGACTCTTCCTCCAAAATTTAAAGATCCAGGGAGTTTCACCATTCCATGCACTATTGGAAACCATGAGATAGGTAGAGCTCTCGTTGACTTGGGGGCTAGTATCAATCTGATACCCCTATCTATGCTTAAGAAGATTGGTGGTCTTGAAGTCAAGCCTACGAGAATGATGCTGCAGCTGGCGGATAGATCCATCAAGTATCCGTATGGTGTCGTGGAAGATGTGGTGGTCAAAATAGATAAACTCCAATTCCCGGTGGATTTTGTAGTTATGGACATAGAAGAAGATGTCAAGATACCACTCATACTTGGAAGACCTTTCATGAAGACAGCTAAGGTTGTCATTCATGTAGAAGAAGGAACAGTGAAATTGAAAAACCAAGATGAGGAAGTAACTTTCAACGTCTTTGGAGTTGAGCAGCAAAATCATGAAAAAGAGACTAGTATTGAAGCCACTGATGAAATTTTATCAATTACTAGTCTAACAGAGCAAGCTGCCAAGTTGGTCAAGAGGAGCTTCAGCTGTTTATCCCCAAGAGTAAAGGGAGAGGAAGAAGAAAAAGAAGAAGAACTAGTCCACCAAAATTCTGTGATAGCAAGCGATGAACCCAAACCTGGAAAACCAGTGAGATTCAAAAATAGGTTATGGGTCATCAAGAACATAAAGATAAATGGAGTGCTTGAGATAGAGGCTCCATATTCTAGGAGAGTCAAGTTGGTGACTAGGAAATTGCTGAGAGGATGTTGGTGTCATGACAAGAAGAAGCATTCTAACATCAAAAATCAAACTTGAGCTTAATGGTGTCAAGCTAATGACGTTAAACAAGCGCTTACTGGGAGGCAACCCAGCTTTCTAACCCTTTCTCTATGTGTGATTTTGTTATTTGAGTGTGTTTTTATTGTTCGAATTTGCTTTAGAATGTTTTGTTTTGATTTGGTTATTTTGGAGCATGTTAATTTCAATCGTAGTTTTTGTGTTGTTAATGGTTAACTTGTGTATTGTTGAGTTTTATTGTGTATTGTTGTGTTTTAGAATTGTTCAATCTGTTTTTATGTGTTCTAGTGTGATTGTGTATGTTCTGAATGGTTATGTTGAGTTTAGGTATGTTTAAAGTGTAAAATTTGAAGTCTTGAGTTGTAGAATTAGAAAGCTTTGGAAGTGTGCACCTAAATTGGCATTCTTGCACTTAATTTCAATCCTTATGGATTTGATCAAGTTTGTATAGTGAAAACATGTTAATCTGGGCTGAATTGAGCATCAAGAAGTGCCAAATTCCAAAAATCGTAGGTGTAGTTGTGAAATTCTGCAAATCTGCAATCTGGTATGGCGCTCCAGCGCCCTCTGCTCAGGGGCGCTCCAGCGCGCTTAGCACGAATCCAGTTTTCTGGCATTCTGACCCATAGCTAGCTCCAGCGCCCTCTGCTTAGGGGCGCTCCAGCTAACTTTTTCCAACCAGACCAGATTTTTCAGCAACTCTATTTTTCTCTTCTGCTTCAAATTTTTCATGCTCCAGGCTGTGTTTCGTGATTTTTCTTGCATATTTAGTATGCGTTTGACCTTGTGAACTCATGATCATGTGATCTAATGATTGTTTGTTACAAATACATACATTGTGAGCTCACATTTGCAAACTTTATTTTCAATCTTTTGTGCAGAAATGACTTCTTCATCCAACTCCAAGAGAATAAAAACAAACGCCGCCACAAAGTAGAGATGTCAACAGAGGAATATGCGACCCAAGTAGCATGGCTTGGGGACCAACCCAATTTATTGGGGGAGGTGGTGCAGAAAATGAAGGAGTCTGACAATGAGCTACAAATCATGAGTCACAGGACCTTTTATTTTGCTTTCTTTTACTTTGGTTGCTAGTTAGCTTTTGTTTTTCAATTTTAGTTAAGTTGTTTTAGTTATCTGGCTTGTTAGACTTATGCTGATTCATAATGCTTATGGTTTGATATGAAATGATGCTTGAGATGGGTCAATTTAGTTCAAATTGTATTGCTTCCTTCATGAAAAAGTCTGAGAATGTTGTATGCTTAACTGAGATCATTATTCATGGCAGTTGCTTGATGTTATTGTGGAACCTCGAGTTGACCTTGTGAGATGTTGTGCCTTAGAATTTTCTTGTGAATGCTATCATATTTGATCACAATTGACTTTGCCTGAGTTTCTCTGATTTGAACCATTTGCTTATTAGTTGCACATGATCAAGGCCATCTTGCTCTCCTACTTCTTCCACATATTGCCAAAAGAAACCAATTCAAAACCTTTTGACCTTGATTGATAAATGACTCTTTTTGAACCTTAAAGCCCAAATGAAATTTCCCTATTTTCCTTACCTTGAGCTAAATAGAGAAATCATATGTACTGCAGGAGAATGATTTAAGTTTGGGGGAGTTGTTATGAAAGGATGAATTGAGAAAAATTTGAAAGTTACAAAAGTAACAAAAAGGAAGAAAGAAGAAGATAAAGAAAAAGAACTGAATGAAAGAAAGTTGGGTGTAAGTTCGACATTGGTGGTAATCTAAGTGAAGCAAAAGAAAACTTTTATTCATGATTGTAATTGGTTGATCTCTTAGCTCAAGGTGCTTTGTTATCCAGAAAAACCATGTTCCTTCTTAGCCCAGCCACAATTCAAGCCAATGAAAGTCCTTGTGATGTTGACTTACTTGTGCATGTGTTTAATTTGGTTGAAACAAATGGCAAAGTTGATTTGTGTGACAATTTGATAGTAGAGTGATAGACACACATCCTTATACACCAGTGCATTAGAGTGAAATACTATCTTAAGTGAGGATTGGTTCTACATAATTCAGTAAAGCATCCTGCCATGACTGTTGATCTCTTATAAACTATGGCATTTGATTGATTGATTGTGTTGTGAGCATCATAGTGGAAAACTAACATGATACACATTTCTAGTTGTTTCAAGTTAAGCAATGTATTATGAATCCAGATGTTATCTTTGAAAAATATGTTTTGTTTGACAGTCAGATACCTTTTGCTTGAGGACAAGCAAGGTTCTAAGTTTGGGGGAGTTGATAGTGGCATATTTTACTATGAATTCAGTATTGAATTAGAGAAAATATCAACTCTTTCTCATCCTTTTTACCTTGTAAATCCTAGTTTTCATTTAGTTTAAGAAGTGGTTTCATCTTAAGCTTTAATTAGATAAATTGATCACTAACCCCTTTATTTATACAAGTTAATTAGTTGGAAGAAGTCTCTGCATCAAATGAAGAGTGCTGGAACCAGAGAAAACAAGAAAACAGCAAAAACAGCAAAAATATGAAGAACCAGAATCTGGAAAAAGTTAGCTGGAGCGCCCTTTTTCCATGGGCGCTGGAGCGGGCTCTGCACCAGGACTGGAGCTAGCTGGAGCGCCCCCTACAAAAGGGCGCTGGAGCGCCCTTTTTCCTGTTTTCGCGCGCTGGAGCGCGGTCTCAAGCGCGCCTGCTGCTGATTTGGCAGATTGGGTTTATTTAACCCCAAATTAGAAGGGCTTTGACATCTTTGGCATCCCAGACACAAATTCTCTCAATTGGAGCGTCCAGAGGCGAGCTAGGAGCTGTGGGAACAGCCCTTCTTCATCCTTGGGTCCTCCTCCTTCTTCCATTTCCACCATTGTTGTAAGCTCAAGCTCTCCATTCATGGAGAGCTAGTTTCATTCTTGTTGGGGATTGATGTAACCACGGATCTCTTATGTAATTACAGTTGTTTTGAATGATTATATGCCTCTTTCATTGATTGTTAGTGTTTAATTCCTCTACTTAAAGCTTGTATGAGTAATTCAACCATATCATGATTTTAGGGTTTGCTTGATATTGGGAAATATTGGGTGAATCTAGAACTGGATTAAACACCTAAAGGAAATTGTATCTAGGGATAGAACTAGGACCTTTGGTTGTCTTGAATCTCAATTCTTAAAGCGGATGAACTTGTTAGGTTTTCCAAGGGATTGGAGTTTAAGAAGTAAGTCTAGGCTCTCTCTACCAAGGGATTGGGTTTGAGTAAATTAGAAGATTGACATTGGCTAATTAATGAAGAGGAAGTGATTTTCTATACATAAGAGTGAAGTAGGTGAAATCATCCCCCAACAATATCATTCCATAGCATTTCTAATCTTTCCATTTCAAAGTGTTTGCATAATCAAAGATCACTTTTACCCTTTATGTTTTATCTTTAATTTAATTGCATGAAAATCCCAAAAACATGGAATCATTCTTTAGTCTAAATTAGTTAGATATTATACGATTGTCTAGGACACGAGTCTCTTGGGAAACGATATCCGGTCTTACCGGTTTTATTACTTGAACGATTTGGTACACTTGCCAAAGTCTCAACATACTTCTCCTCAACGCATCCTAAATGAAGATCCTCAAAGAAGATCTTAACATTAAGTTGATACCTACTCCCAGGAGGAAGCTCACTCCTCCGAATGTTGATAGGAATAAGCATTGCCTATATCATAAGAACCTTGGGCATACAAAAGAAGAATATGTTGCCCTATGTGACAAGATTGAAGAGTTGATCTGGGCAGGGCATTTGAAGAAGTTTGTTAAACCCGAACGGGTAGAGATCAGTCTTCCTCACATATGAATGTTGTGTACTATTGATAGACCTTTTAGTTAATTCATACATGCATACATACATATGCACATGCATGCATACATGAATACACATGCATGCACACATGCATATATGCATACATGGTCACATTCATCCATAGATACATACACATGCACATGCATGCACAGATGCATACATGCACACATGTATACATTAATATATGCACACAAGCACACATGCATACATGCATACGTGCACACATGCATACATCCACTCATTTTGAAATCGGAGTGTTAATTATTTTGTATTTCTTGTTCCAATGTACAATTGTTATCAAGTATACAACTTAATGACAAACTATACAAAAGTTGAGAACATATTTTTCTTTAAAACTCGTTAATTATCTTTTAGATGTTGATGAATGCACTAAGGAATTCCACGACTGTTTAAAGGGGAAATAAAAAATGCATCAACAATCCAGCAGGGAGTTATAATTGTTCTTATCTAAAGGGATACAGAGATGGGAAGATCAATGGAAGAGGATGTGAAGAAGCATGCATTCTGTCTCTGATATTTTATACCGAATTTCCTTCTCCTTAGCTAGTGGAAGATGATTAGCTGATATTATTATAATAATTCACAAGAGTCTCGTTATTCAAGACTAGATTCAGAGTAATGGATGTCATGTATTGTATGTTGTATTCTTTTTTGTTTTCATTGCACAATGTGTCATTATTTTTATGATTAAATGTTGTGTACTATTGATAGACCTTTTAGTTAATTCATACATGCATACACACATATGTACATGCATGAATACATGCACACATGGTTACATGCACATGCATGCACACATGCTTGCATACATGCATACATGCACAGATGAACACATGCATATATTGATACACACATGAACACATGCATACATGCTTACGTGCATACATGCATACGTGCACTCATTTTAAAATCAGAGTGTTAATATTTCGTATTTCTTATTCCAATGTACAATTGTTATCAAGTGTACAACTTAATGACAAACTATACACAAATTGTGAAAATATGTTTCTTTAAAACTCGTTAATTATCTTTTAGATATTGATGAATGCACTAAGGAATCCCACGATTGTTTAAAGGGGAAATTAACAGTCCAACAGTGAGCTACAATTGTTCTTTTCGAAAGGGATACGAAGATCAGAAGATCAATGGAAGCAGATGTGTTAGCATGAGTAACCATAAAATAATAATTGCTTTCAGTATGTATACTTTTGTCTGTCAAAACATTTTATTCTCCATTATAGAACAACATTATTAGGGTTTACTATTACATTATAATATTCTTGAAAGAAATTTCATTGGTATAGAAAACGAAATTAATAATATAAACTACAACTTTCTATATACATATGTTTTATGTTAATTACTATATGGCATCTAAATAGATCAACAATATTAATTTCAGTATTATATTCATATCACACAAAGGGGACGATGACTTTTTGTTTCAGGAATTGTTGAGCCACCACTTCTCTTTATTCTTCGGGTTTCGAATTCTCTTTGATCTGTTGTTTTCAATTATGTAATAAATCAATAAATAAAAACATACTTTCTACAGAGGCCACCAACAATTTCAATGAAGAGATGGTCTTAGGCAAAGGTGGGGAGGGAACAGTTTACAAAGGAATATTACTTGACAATAGAATTGTAGCAATAAAAAGATCCAAAGTTAGTAACCCAAATCAAATTGAGCATTTCATCAAAGATGTGATTCTTCTTTGTCAAATCAACCATAGAAATGTGGTGAAACTCTTGAGATGTTGTTCTCGTCCAACAACAACTAAGTTTTTGCTCAGCGAGTTTACATAGTTCTGGAGAACCTAATTTTGTATATTTATGTCATTCCTACCCTACCAAATAGTGCAACAGTTATTGCATATGCCAACACATACCAAATTTCAAGTTACACTACCTTCACTTATTCAAACAATATCATATGCAATACTAATCCGACAACATTCTCAATTTCATGATACAATTCAAGTAAGCCAAATTAAAACCCTAATTTCAATTCCACACATCATACTCAATCATACAACCTAATCATATAGGCAAAACACCGTACAAGCTTATAATTAGAAATTTCAAGGTATCAATCACATGAAAACTATGCAATTAGTTTTTCTTACCTGAAAGTAAATGAAATTGTTCTAAGAAATCCCAAATCCCTTCAAGCTCACAAGATGTTCTATTTATACCTAGGAACAACAGAAAAACGATAAAGGCACACATTTAGAATCACTAATTAGCAGAGACTCGTATATAAGACTCAAACACTACATGTAAACCAAAAAGATTCACATGCATATAAAGAACATAGAGGTCAAGAAAATGAGCATAAAACTAATGTACTCTATTGGAGAAACTAGGATAAAAATGGAGAACTCGTTGTAAGAATCACTCAAGTTGTTTCCGATCTTCAAACAGATGAACAAAATGTAAGAAAACCAATAAAGAAGAAAAAGAACTATATGAGAAAAGTTTTTAAAGAAAATATATGTTTTTAAACAATAAAACTTAATTTATAAAAACTCTATTTATACTTTTTAAACTTTTAATACTAAAATAATTGAATTTTATTATTTGAAATAAATTATCAATTCTAAAATACGATTTTCTAAACTAATCTATGTATTATTTTATAAAAATTAATTGTTACATTTTGTAAATTTATAATTATATATTTTTATTTTGCTATATAACTCTATAGTTATACTTTTAATGCTTTCTCCACTAGTACAGGTGGAGGATATAACACCGGTTAAAATTGGTTATAGGCACCGGTTCTGCAACCGGTGCATAACTAGACGAGGTAAAAAAACGTAGGTATTATGCCTCGGTCATGAACCGAGACAAAAATGGTAAGATTATGCCCCGAATTTTAGATAACCGAGGCCGTAACACTATTTTTTTTTTTTAAATTTAGGTAACCCAGTTCAGTTCAAGTTCAGTTCAAGCAGGAGGATTTGGTGACCGAGATTCACAAAAATGCAACTGTAAGAAGAAAAAATCAAAGCAACAGAAACGTGGTTTAGTAATCCATAACCCAGAAGCAAAAATCAAAGCAACAGAAACGTGGTTTGGTAATCCAGAACCCAGAAGCGCAACCCATAACCCAGAACAGCAGCCCAGAACAACAACCTGCAAACCAAAACAACAACCCAGAACCACCATAACAGCAACCCAAATCGTGCCTCCATGATTCAATCTTCTCTACCTCAACCTGCACACAGAACCCAGAAACTCAAAAATCGGAGAAACGAAACTCAAATTGCAGCAACCAAACTCAAATCGCAGAAGCCAAACTCAAATCGAAGAAACCAAACTCAAATCACAGAAACTCAAACGGTAGGAGAGAAAACATAGATGGTGAGGGAGATCGAGGAATTGCCGTTGCCGCCGCGTCCACCATCGTTTCTCTCTCGCCGGAAACCACCGATCTCGCGACTGTGCTGGCTGTGTGGGTGTCGTGACCGTCATCGTCGCGAGGGGATCTAGACTCAAGGACGTTGGGGTCGTTGTCGCCCGTCGGAGATCTCTTCCATGGAGTGGAACGAGACCGCACTCGGAGAAGGCGATGTCACCGGTGGAGCGGTCGGGGACGAGGCCGCAGTCGGAGTAGATGATGCCGCCGGTGGAATGGTCGAGAACGAGACTGGACGACGCGAGAAAGCGATGGAGGGAGAGGGAGGGAGGGAGTCAGATCTGGAGGAAGAAGGAAAGGAGGGAGAGCGAGGGAGCGAGGGTGGGAGTCGGATCTGGAAGAGGGAGGGAGGGAGTCTCTGGAGGAAGAAGGAAAGGAGGGAGAGCGAGGGAGCGAGAGTGGGAGTCGGATCTGGAAGAGGGAGGGAGTCTCTGGAGGAAGAAGGAAAGGAGGGAGAGCGAGGGAGCGAGAGT
This sequence comes from Vigna angularis, assembly GCF_016808095.1. NCBI lineage: Eukaryota > Viridiplantae > Streptophyta > Magnoliopsida > Fabales > Fabaceae > Vigna > Vigna angularis. The sequence continues at coordinate 28,838,441 of NC_068973.1, read as the reverse complement.
GGTTAAGATACGTGCACATATGACTCGGTTCTCTGCGTGCCCGAAACGATACATGCATATAGGTCTCGGTTCTACACCTGACCGAGGCATATAGTCCTCAAAAAAATGAAAAAAAAATATAAAATGATTATATACCTCGGTTTCCGTTTAAACCGAGGCATAAACACTATTTCGTACTGGTTCTGAACGAACCGAAGCCATAGACTCTACACAGGTGGGCTTTTAGGCTTCGATCGTTGCTTTAACCGAGGTAATATGACTTATATGCTTTGATTGATTTTGAATCAAGACGTATAAGTTCACTTAAACTACGAAAATGCCACTGCATTTTGATAGGCTTCGGTTTCACCTAAACCAGTACCTATAACGCGAGTTTAAAAACAGTTTTTTTACTAGTGCTCTTTTGTTATAATTTCTTATTCTTGTTCAAAATAATTTAAATACATGACAAGGTTAAAAAAATGGAATTAATTCATATAGCAATAATTAGTTTGAAACTAAATATTTTTATCACACAATTAAAATAAAATATATCATTTAAGTAAAATAATTATAAGTTTCTATGTGGATATATGTCACTAAAAAAATCGATTATTACTGACTGAAAAAGCAAAAGTCCGTGGTAATTTGAGTTTATCGAATTATTACCTATGACAAAAAATATTATCGGTAAATGGTAAATGGTAAATTGTAAATTGTAAATTATAAATTATGTGTTGTTAACGTGCTGTAACGAATGAAGGAGGAAAAAAATATTTGGTTTTAAATTATTTCAACTTTGATGTTAACATAATACTCTTTCCCCAATCAATTATAAGTAAAAATTGAAAAGTTTATATAGATTCGAAATATAAATAAAATTTCATTTTTTGAAAAATAAAAACTAAATTTTCTGATAAAATAATGATAATGCGATAAATGATCCTCCTTTTAATATATACTTATTAAATTTATTTTCTATCTCTTTTCTATTATCTTTTATATATATATATATATATATATATATATATATATATATATATATATATATATATATATATATATATATATATATATATATATATATATATATATATATAACTTGGATTCTTTTCCAAAGAGAGTTTTGGATGTACATGACTTAGTATCCATAAAAGAAAGTGTGATGAGAAAAACACTGCAGTGGTCCAAAGATGACAGCGTCAAGTGTTGCGGAGGACAAGTACCGCCCCTTACTGCGCCAAGATATCGAGGAGAACACCAAATGGAGATACGGTCCTCCAAGTTATGAAGTTGTGAACAAACTATTTGAAGAAGGCCGAACAAAGGTAATAATTATTAGGTTTCTGTCAGTTTCATGTTAATTAATTTCTGTGTTATAGCTCAATCAAAACCGTGGTTATGATTTTGATGACAGGTATGGGCTCCAGGCTCACTGGAAGAGAAGGTGCAGACTATAGTGAAGCAGTGGGAGATGGAAATGTTCCACAAGCTTGATTTCCAGGAGAACCGATCGGTGGATCCAGAGAAATACATCTTCAGCCTAAACGGTACCGTTTTATCTCCATAATGAGACTCGATTCTTGTTCTTTATTTCATGCTTTGAACTTGTTTCACAGGAAGAAAGGGCATAAGTTTGGAAGAGAAAAGGAAGCTTGGTGGAGGGTATATCCCTCTTCTGCAAACCTCTCTGCCAGAGAAACTAAGGCCCTACAATCCGTATGCAGAAACAGCAGATTCATCCCACAAGGCCTTTACCACTGCATTTCCACGCGGTTTTGCTCTCGAGATTCTGCACGTTTATTCAGGACCACCAGAGATAGTGTACAAGTTCAGGCACTGGGGTTACATGGAGGGTCCCTTCAATGGCCATGCTCCCACTGGCGACAAAATTGAACTCTATGGAATGGCTATTTTCACGGTAAGAATTCATTAATTAATACTATATACATACTATAGTGATCAACCATATATAGAAAAATTGAAACAAACTGTCATGATATTTTCGATGAGACTGTTTCTGGTGATAGTTGGATGAGAATTCGAAAATAGTGAAGGTGGAATTTTTTTATGATCCTGCGGAACTGCTGGGAGGTCTCTTGAAGGGTGCTGAGTTTGAGAACAGTGCTGAAGATGCTGTTGCGAGCTGTCCTGTCCTCAGGAGCACTGGCTAGAGAAGAACATGTTCAAAAACTTTAAGCTTCAATAAAATTATGGTGCAAAAATCCTATCTGTTGCTTCTTTAATTCTAGTTTTTCATCCCTAATTCGAGCATTAAGGTTGTAATTTATTAGTTCAAATCCCTTCCTAAATCATCTTCAATGTCTAATATATATTTAAAGCCGTATGTTAGCATTAAGAAGTTGTGATTAGTTAAACGATTATTAATAAAACTCAATAATTCTCTGTATATATTATTTTCTTATATATTTTTTCTTTCATATTTTCTCTTATCATGCACGTAACTATCAGCACTGCATTATTTTGCAGTCGTTATGCTTGACTTGTTTAAGCTAAAAAGTAAAGTGAACAAAGAAATAACTATATAATATAGACCACAACAAAAAAACATTTTTTTAATGAAATAATATAACTACTACTGAATACTTTTCTTTCGATAAGAAAAAAAGTTGGCCATAACATTTCAATCCCTTTATTTTCTGTGAATAGACTTAAAACACCAAACATTTAGATGATCCTGGAGGAGAACAATTGTATAATTATTTTTTCAATTGTAAAAATATTGATGTATATTTTAAACTAAATATTGCGTATAAAATTCAAAGATTTTTTATATACAGTATATATATTTCTAATTAATTTTTATTATAACTTTTTAATTGAATTGCTTTAAAATATATATTAAGAAGGAAAACCGAGTAGGAACAAGAATTCTCAATCATTAACGTCCACATAATTTAAATTCAATTATTTGGATTTATTTATCCACTCAAATTCTTTGTCATGTAAAATGAAATCTTCAAAGTTACAATTTTAATGATATTGCGTTCTCTTTTTTCATAATAAAGTGAGTTCACTTATAATTTAAAGAAAATGAAATACAAGAATTCAAAATCAGGTATAGAAACATTAATCTCTCTTCATCACCTAGACTCTTTCTTCTTTATGAGTCAGCATCTTTATGAATAAGTAGAGAGTCTATTACAATATAAGGATAGTTTTCAAATAGTGTCCATAATAAATGTATAATACTAAACATACATGTCATATCATTAGGAATTATATCATCATACTCTCTGACCTGATAATAACCCATTGAATCATTCATATCTACCATATGCATAACCTCATCATCTAATTACATATCCACAAACCTTAATTCTCACGAATATTCTTTATATTTAAACATTTATCATATTCTATTCACATAAACTTCATACACTATCCACAATATATATATATATATATATATATATATATATATATATATATATATATATATATATATATATATATATATTTATTGACATACTTTACATTTCAAGTCACACGCATTTATAATTCATAATATATATTCTTTTCTTTCAAGATCAAACCAAAATCACAAATAAGTACGAAACAACCCACAAACACATGAAGTAGAAATGTTCTTCAGAAAAGAGAAACCCAAAAAATAACACAATCGGAAGAGACTAAATTTTTCTAAAACTAGCTGTCAAAATGTTTAAAACTAAATGTAATCTTAATTTTAGTTCGATCTAACTGTTAACTAATCCGTAATCTTAATTTTCTCCGAGATGACTCATAACAAAAAGAAAACAACTCATCCAATGAGATATATGACTCACCCAACTAGTCTACATGACACATAAACTCAAATTCTGCAATTTGGTAGTGCCAAAACCCATTCAATTTCTCATCTTATGCTTCACACAAGTCATAAAGACTCCAAAAACCATATTGAAACAGTTCATCTCAACAAACATAATCAATTTCACAATTTCATAGCAAAGAGTTTATCCCAATATCAAATATAACCTATTTTATAACTTCTATATTCAATCAAATTCATACACAATTTCAAACATCAATTCAAACAAAATTATGCAATTCTAACATCACAATTTACATACACATGCAACAATTAGAATGAAAATCAAAAGGAAATTTGTTATAATCAGCTTCTCTTACTTGACACATACCCCTTTTTTCACATTGTCACTTCCTAAAACTCTATACTACATAGGATCACTTAATCAACCAATCAAAACTCCAATTTTGAACATAACATCGTGATTATAGAGCAACAAAAATTTACCAAGAATAACCTAATCACATGCATATCCTAAATTCCTAATACAATACAAGATTGTAAAATTCCTAAAAGGGAACAAAATAATAACTTATTCTATTCGAGTCTTTAATCATATAAAAATGTAGAACTCTTTACTGAGATAGATCCTACTCTCTCTTTAATCAGGTGAAGATTGAAATTAGAAATGAAGAGAAGATAAAGAAAACAAAGAATTTTTAGACAAATTGTGATTTTTATAAAAAAATAATCTCTCTTGTTAAAAATTTTCTATAACTTAACATTTTATCATTAAAATATTACACTATTTTTTCTTTATAAAAATCTCCACTCTCTAAAACCATTTTCTAGATTCTCATATCTATAATTATATATATATATATATATATATATATATATATATATATATATATATCCGATTATTTTTATTGTTACTTCATATATACATATGGTTTATTAATAATGAAAAAGGCACACTATTTGAAGTTTATAATTAATAAAGTAGACGAATAATTTTCTTTAAATTAATGTTCTGCTTACTCTTTGAAAACTACAACCAATATTTTTTAAGATAATTACTGAAAAAACGTTTAGAGATCAATTTCAAAATTTTTAATCAATTTATAGACCTAATTTCTAATTTAACTATTTAGATACTGTTCTTAGTTTAACTTCGATACTAATATTTGGTAAATGATTCTTTGTTGAATTTGAATAACGTAATTTTTATGCTATAATTTTACGCCTTAATTTTATTTTAACTTGGTATTGTTTAAGTATTACTTTGAAATTTTATTTTTGAATTGTTTCTATTCTATTATTTTTCTAACATTATAATGATACAGATTTATTTAAATCACGTTATCCAGAAGCTAAAATAAACCAGACTTGTCCTTTGCAATTTATACTTGTGGCTTTTATATAAATTTGCTCCAACCATGAATAAAGATTGGGCTTAAAACATTTCTGTGCACCTCTCCCATCTCTTCCTGTCCTTCACATTCCACAAATAATTTTTTTCAATAATTTATGAAATAAATTTTTTTAACAAATTTTAAAATTTATTAGAAAAAATTTCAAAATTTTTAACAAATTTTAAAATTTGTTAAAAATTTAAAAAATATTTAATGAATTTGGAATCCGTTGAATTATTTTTTTTAACGGATTTTAAAATTTATTAAAGAAAAAGGTTCTAAAGTTTTTTAAATGTAAAGAATAGTTTTTGAATTTAAAAAAAATGTAGAGATATGAGAGAAACATGGAATGATGTAAAAAAAAATACAATTGAGCGTACTTATACTAAAGAACTCAGCTTATCAGCAATATCATACATGCTTTAAGAAACAGCTATTTATCAAGAAATTGAAATGAATCTAATACAAAACATTTGATCTAAAAAAATTGAGTAGAGGAAAAATTTTATTATTAAGAATTGAGATAGAAAAAATTAAAAATTAAATTATATATTAAATCTCTTAAATTCTTGAATTTTACTCTGTTATTTACAGATTAAGAAAAATCCCTTTATAATTAGGTCAAACCAAAATCTTCTGGTAGAGAAGATAGGCATCTCTGAATTTGAATTCTTTGGTCATGTCTACTCGAGGGAATATTCAGACTGAGGCTTTATTCATTGTTCATTCTGCTTCAACTTTTAATTGGTATTACAAGAATACAATTTTGACACCCATAGTGCTGGAATTTAGACGGCACAGAAAAGACAAAACCCATGCTTTGGAATATCAACCCAAATCAACTCCAATAAGCTACGGTGTCCAAACACACAGCGTAACTAATAACATAGTTTAGTGATATGAACCAAATTGACTTACTAATATATCAACCTTGTTACAATAGCAGTTAATGAGACAGTTTCAGAATAAAGGCACTTTTGTTTCTCTTAGTTTAGACACCATATACATTTATGATTGTAGATTTTATTATACAGAGATTATTTTCTAACTTTCTGCACTTGGTGGGGTTGAGAGCTAAGCTCGGATACAAGCAACTGTATCAGTAATACTAATATGATTAACTGTGAGGAAGAGTTATTCATAACCATATACCAACAAATAAGATCAAGTTCTCCAAATTTCTCAGCCTTGTTTCCGAACCAGCTGTATGTGTGTGTATGTACTTGTCTTATTGACAAAACTAGCTAGTTTAGATAGAAACTAGAAGCCAGATTCTTCTACGGTAGTACATGAGTTATTCTGTTCATTTAATTTTCTTCTTCAACTGATTCAAATTTAGCAATCAACATAATCATGCCACCAGCAGTGTCATCTACTTTTGAGTCAGAGAGAGATCCTGTGATATATGTGCACACAGTTTCAGAGGCTGGTCGCCTTCTTCCTTCAGCTAGCCGCTGGAACTCTATAGCAGTTGACATTAAACTTGCTCCTGATTCTTCCACTGCTTATGAATCTATCCCTTCCCAATATCCAAAATCTGTTGATTACGATCTTGTTATCACTAACAGGAAGCATTTTCATTGTTTTATTTTTGTTCTTGTAACAATAATTTTAGTCATCCTAGCAGCTGTTTTGTTGGTACATTTTTTACCTCAGAAGCACAAGCACCAAGGGTCTTCAATCAATCTCAAAGTGGCAATAAACCAGGCTCTAACATTTTATGATGCACAAAAATGTATTACTTCTATTTCTGCTGCTACAAAATAAAATTTCTAGGTGTAGTTCAACTAATTATTTATTTTTTATTTTTGTTCAGCTGGGCATTATCCTAGGAACAGTCCAGTGAAATTTCGGGGAGATTCAGGATTACAAGATGGGAATTCGGCTAATACTGATCTTACTGGTGGATTTTATGATTCTGGCAACAACATCAAGTTTACCTTCACCACAGCTTACACCATGACCTTGTTGAGTTGGACTGTCATGGAATATCAAAGTAAATATGCTGATATTGATGAACTTGATCATGTTAGGGACATCATTAGATGGGGCAGTGACTACCTGCTCAAGGTGTTCATTCCCCCAAATTCAGCAGATGGATCAAACTTGACGCTATATTCCCAGGCAAGTTACAATTTTTTTGTAGGGAATGGATCTTGTCGTGTATATGATAATATGACACACATTACGTTCAAAATATTGGGGTACCGTGAGAGATGCTAAAATTCAGTCTCATTTTTGTGCCATAATCCTGAATTAAATACTAATAGATATGAATAGAAATTGGTCCTTTTTTCCTTTGTTTTATTCAATTTCATTAGGTTGGAAGTACCATTAGTATCAACAATGAACCTAATGAGTTGAGTTGCTGGCAACGACCGGAAGATATGAAATATGAGAGATCAGTTTCAATTTGCGATGGCTCTGCTACAGATTTAGTTGGTGAAATTGTGGCAGCATTATCTGCAGCATCGATGGTATTCAAGGAAGACAGAGATTACTCAAAGAGACTTAAGGATGCAGCAGAAAGGGTCTTTGGGGCAATACCTACCACACAAGGGACTCACACCATGGTTGATGCATGTGGAAAACAAGCAACAATGCTTTATAACTCAACCAGCTACCAAGATGAGTTAGCTTGGGGGGCAACATGGTTATTTCTTGCTACTACAAACACTAATTACCTTGCAATTGCAACTGAAACTTTTTTTTCAGCCAAGAGTAGTGAATCAAGCGTTGACAAAGGGGTTGTTTACTGGAATAATAAGCTCAATGCTGTGGAGGTAACTTCAATAGATACACAAACTGAAATTTGAGGAGAATTTGTTTTTGGTCTGATCTTTGATCTTTGTAGGTTTTGCTAACCGGTATTCGATACTTCCGTGATCCTGGCTTCCCATATGAGGATGTTCTGATACTTTCATCTAACTCAACCGATGCACTCATGTGTTCTTATCTATTCAATAAATACTTTAGCAGGACACCTGGTAATTAATTCTACGATCAATTGCCACATACGTCATTCGTTTGCTTGCGATTAATTACCTATGTGAGTGCATACGTGTTATCTATGTATATGACATGTTAAACATAATGATAGGTGGGTTGATTATCCTGAAACCTGATAATGAACCACTGCTCCAGTTTGCTGCTACAGCGTCTTTTCTCAGTAAATTATACAGCGATTACCTTGATCATCTGAAAATGTCTAGTGCAAGTTGCAAGACTGATACATTCTCCGTGAAAATGCTTCGTGACTTTGCCACTTCTCAGGCAGTTCCTAGCTTCCTTAACATTTCATTGTTGCATGTAAATTGGGAAAAAGTTTATTTATGTTTCATTCTGTAATGTGTTCTTCAGGTTAACTACATCTTGGGGCAGAACCCTTTGCAAATGAGTTATTTAGTGGGCTATGGTGACAGGTATCCTGTCCAAGTTCATCACAGAAGTGCATCAATCCCTTGGAACAACCAACCTTACAATTGTGACGATGGTAAGAGATGGCTAAACTCTAAAGATCCAAATCCACAAGTTCTTTTGGGAGCCATGGTGGGAGGGCCAGACGCTAATGATAATTTCCTGGACCAAAGGACCAACCAAAAGTTCACTGAACCGAGCATAGCCAGCAACGCAGGCTTAGTTGCAGCATTGATTGCACTTCAAGATCCTCCTTATAATTCACGTGACCTAAAAAGCACATTGTGGGGATGGACTTGATCTATATTTGACATGTCCATTAGATTATGTTCTGTTCCATATTGAGCATGTGCATTAAACGTCAATCATTTGATGGATGGGATTTTAATGTTGTTCGTGTTATCTAATGTAGAGTTCATGCATCCACCATGCAGATTTGTGCGAGGACAGACCCAGGAATTGGTTATTTTAGGATTCTTTACGCCACCAAGGTGTTATATTCAACTTTGAAATCATTTGAAATATAAAAAATCTGGTCATGCAGACCACTTTATTTGGAGGAACATTTAACAGTATCCTCAAGGTTTTCATTTCTTCAAAATATCAAAAAACTGTTTGTGAAAACAGCCAATCTTTGGAAAGAGAAAAAGTGCATATTTGTAATCATAAGACTTCCGTTAATAATAAGTTAAACCTTATACCAAGCTATCATTTACCTTTGAAAATTAGTGAGCAGTGCACACTAGAGATGTAACTCAAATAAACAGCAAGCATGGATGTAACTAAAAGAAATTACTAAACTATGACCATTGAGTGGTGGATTCCTCCTTCAACTTTAATTAACTTAGCACGTTTTGGATGTAACAAGGCTCTAAATTAGATCCTCCATCTAGACAAAATAAAACTTTGAATTCAACTTGTACAATTTTAATGTATAATAATATTATATATTGAGTAGCCGAAAGCAAATTTATAACTACATATCAGTGTTGACGAAAATTTTACTATACAAGCCATTTACACGAAAACAGAGAAGAATGAAACCAAAATATACACTACACAGAGCTGTACATATTCTTCTATCTTCAAGTTGACTTAATCCTGTCCAAGTTATACACTTTCTGCAAAATAATATTAATGAGGTAAGATGACAGAAAATTGAAGGAGCATGTAGGATATATGTTATGTTAGGAAGCATGAAATAAGCTTACAAGAATACAATGAACATCCTCAAGAAAAGGCACAAGCAAAGAAACCAAGATCTGCATTTGGTCCTTTAGGGTGTCACAGCTTTCATCTCTTTCCTTGAGGAGATCCATGAAAGTTTGAGTATCTGGCACTAGTTTTATAGCTACCTGCAGCAGTATTCCGGTTAGTTCAGCAAGAAACAAGTGCACAATTTTGGTGACTACACTAAACTCTGCAAGTTTTACATAGAGCACGGGATTTCATTTGGTAAAGAAGTTAGTAAGCTAATTGCTTGGAACAGACAAGTTGAGGTTAGCTTGAAAAAGCCATCAACAAGCTTAAAATTGATTTAACACAAGAGAAGAACAAGTGGTTATTTATTACTCTGAAAGCAGCTGATGAAATCCATCCATGCCATGGTGACAGGGTTGCATCATAAGTCTCTTGAACTATTTGCTCCATATTCTTTTTAGGATCGATTTCTAATGCTCGTAACAATGCTGAAGAGAAATCCAGGGATCTGTAAAGTTGCACATCTGTGAGTGAATATTAAGCACCTTACACAAAGGGAGGAATATATACTATACAAGTAAAGATAATTTTTCTGTTACTTCATCTGAGTAACAGTTATTAACCCATCGTTTTTTCTCAACAATTTGTAGAGCTGAAAGGAACTGATGATACAACCTAGCCTAAGTGTTAGGAATAACAAAATAGTAAATGAAAACAATATAATTTATGCATATGTTTACCTGGTGAGCCAAAGAAAGGCTTTACTGCAACTAAACCTCTTTCTTGCGTTGCCTTTGCTAGCTTCTGATTTCAGTATTTCAACCAAATTCGAATTCATTGAGGGGTTCAATTCATGCATCATTTCCAATCTCTGCAGAGACACAGAATTCAATAGCCCAACTGTTCGATCAATGTGCAATTAAATGCTTACTGAAAACTAGACCTCGTACAAGTAGACAAGAAACAACAAATTTAGAAGATCCCAATAATTGCCATGCAGAGACAGTTTCCTTCAAGTGAACTGAAGCAATTGAGAGTTGAAATTTAATTTGTACCTTAATATTCTGGTGAACGTCTTGTCTCAAAACAGCCATCGTTGGGCCTATCTTATCTGCAAGAGAGCATCAATCAAGCATAAAGACAATGTGTTTGGTGTTACATCACATTCATGTTTTCAAGTAAAACAAGCGAGTAAACCCACCAAGAACTTGTAGAACCATGTAGCATAGAGATAGGAAGGGTTTGGTGGGGATGTTCGCAGTCTCATGATTACCACCTGGTTTGACTATAGCCAGCAAAGACAACTCTTCAATGGCAGAGTTTATCTCTGATCTCTTCTCCATATCTCTGCTCCTCTTCATTCTCCTTATTATCTTCCCTCCCTCTCCCTCTTCCACTTCTCGGATACACAAACATGTATATTATGTATGCAGCTTCCAATACCCAACTAGGCTTCTCTATTAATACCTCTAGCTAGCTAGCTTGAAGCCTTGAACTTCCAACCGTAGTTAATTGGTTCAAAAATTTATATTATACTTGCTCCCAGATAGAGAGAGAGTAAAAGAAATTTCAAAATTTTGATCCAAGTGGTTGAACCAAGGAGTGAATCTTGCTTTGCCCACCTTGCCAATTATTTAATTGTTCTTCACATCTAGTAAAACAGCTAGTTTGGCTTCAACAATTTTTTTTTCCTATTGATTTGTTAATAATAATATTCTTGTGCTATCAGTTTCCTCTGTAAGTCATTGATAGTGACTTTATATTTGACCTTGTAGTTATCATCGATCACTCCCTTACCTTATGTTAATGAAACATTATCCGAATAAATCAAATTTGTATAGGTCCCATGCTGAAATTGACAGGGCTAGATAGTATAGCCGTTTATCTCCATCTCAGATTAACTGTGACAGCTTTGTTAGTTGTTACTGCTACTTAGAATTTTTAAACATTTTCTTGTTAAATGTTGCCCTATTGGGCCTTGCATCAGAACCGATAATAGTAGGATATGCTTTTTCAATTGGATCTCATATGATGAACAGAAAAAGATGGTTCATCACAGGCATCACAGGGACAAACCTATTTGTTTTTTTTTTTTTTACTACTATATCCAATAATTTCATATAATTTAGGATCAATTTAAATATTTATTTTTTTTCCATTCTTTAAAATGTTTAAAAAAAATAAAATTATGATAAAATTTATTGCTTCAAAGCGAATAATAAGAAAGGTAATAAGGCATTGTGCCAAAGAAGTGACTTTGTTTTGGAGTCTTTTATCTTCTTTTCCTAGAAGCTATTCAATTATGACTTCTCAAATTGGTCTAACATTTTCTTTTCTTTTTAATAAAACACAGTTGATATTTTAACATATTTTTAAGGTTAAACATGTACCTGTAATGGATTCTCTGTAGACAATATTATTAATTCAGTGTATAAGTGTAAAATGTTACTGTTCTTGTTCATGTTATTGTTAGATTTTATCAATACTTTTAATTTATTTTTTGTAAGTATAATAAATTCTTAATTTGATACATACCACCCCTATTTTTTTTAATTGCTTTTTATGTAAATTACGAAGATTTAAATATTATATTTGTCTTTGATAATTATTGGATTTTTGTTTTTATTCTTAACATTTTTTTAGTATTTTTGCCTTTACTACTTTTTTTTGTTTCTAAAAAGCAGTTTATATAAAACTTTAGACAGTAAAATAAAGTTATTTATAAAAAGCTTTTTTGATAAAAATGTTATTTCATATATGTATTACATCACTCTTATTGGAGAATAAAAACAATTATAATAGATTTCAATTGTTTTAATATTGTTTAAGAGAAAATTTATTTCATTGGAAAAATAATAAGCCAATTTCATTAATTTGGTATAGTCATATTCAATATGTAACTAAACATTTTAAACTTAATAATTCTTTTATCTTCAACTTTTAAAATAAAACCCAAATATAAAAATATATAACTTAAATGAATAGTTAATAATTATTACATTTTAAAATTAATAATACATTTATCTTCAACTTTTAAAATAAAAACCAAATACAAAAATATATAACTTAAATGAATAGTTAATAATTATTTCTCACGTAATTATATCTGATTTTTTTTAATTATTCTATCTACTTTAAAAAGAGTCCTTAAAAATTTAATTGATTTTAGAAATACATTTATTGATTTTAAATAACGTAAATACCCAAAGAATCTCATCTCTGGGAATAGGTTCTAGTTGTTTGATTATCTTAAAGCTTAAGGCGAGTTTTTGTTATGATTGAGTGTAAAAATTATTTAGAATTTATCTCCTAAGAAATTAAATTTTAAGGTAACATCACAATTTCTTTAGGCTTAAGTAAGTTTTTATTCGTTCAAGTTACGATGTGATGAGTTTGATCTTCTAATTAAGTTTTTTATTATTATTTAATTTTGAAAAAAAATGTTAGTGATGTTTACGTGTATTTAATTAAATGACGTGATTTTTTTTTAAATGTGTTAATGCTTAAATATATTTTCAATCATCTAAATTGAGTATATTACTTTTCTTTTTCCTTTCATTAAATTTTTCATTTTAAATAATTTATTTTGTGTATTTTTATGTTTAATTTGTGAGGTTAGGCCTCATTAATAAATAATGACTTATTTATAATTTTTCACATAAATTCAGTTAAGTGCATGACTTGTTAAAGGTTTGGTAAAGTTTTGTTAACTTCCATATTAACTAGAATTCTATTAGTTTTGGAGATATGTACATATGAGTTTGTTCTAAAAATAAAAGGAATGACCAACAATTATTTATCATTGTTTAGTTTAGTTTATAACGGGTGAATGTACAAATCTCTTACAAGAATATTCTATGAGAAGTAACAATTTGTTTAATTTAATTTTTTTATTTAATTTAAGACTTAGAGTTATATTTAAATTATTTTTAACAATTTTTATTTAAGGATGAGTCTTTTTTTATCTATGATATTTTTTTTCTTTAAGTATATAACTGCTGTTGTGGTTATGGTATTAGGTTTATGAATTTTTTTAATGTGAAATTTATTTTTTGTTATTTTTATCAAATAAGAATTAAATTCATATTTGAATTACTTTTAATAAAATTTTAGTTACTATCGTGGTTGTTGTACCTTCAAATGAAGATGTAAGAATGTGGTGTTGAAATGAGAAATCATAATTATTAAAATATGGCCAATGCATGTATGTAAGGGGAAAGACCCAATTTGCTTGGAAGTCCACGAGTGAGATAAAGCGTCTATTGGGAGACGTTGTTGGCAGAGTACTCCCTTTGTCCCGGTTGATAGAGAGAGAAAGAGCTCGAGGCTCTTCCAGAAGCTAGAGAAAGAAGTGGAGCAACGCTCTGCATAGCGACGGAGCCATGGATGTTCAGGGAAAGTGGAACGCGATCTGCACGGAGGTTTCGTGAGAGGTAAGAAAAATGCACACTTTATTTATTCTCTGTAATAGCATATGTATCTGTTTGTGTTACAAAAAATTACAAATGAAAAAGGGAGAACTCTATATATAGAGCTCTTGGGAAAACGGGGACAATACCGATTATTGTCTCTAAACAGTAATCTAGCAGTTATAGGAAAACTCAATAGCCTCCCCTCAAGCTGGATGGTGTATGCTCACTAATCCAAGCTTGGGAACTATGGATCTGAACCGCACACGATGGGGAAACTTGGTGAAGATGTCGGCCAGTTGTTCATCCAATCGAACCGGAAGAAGCCGTAGGAGATTCGCTTGTATCTTTTCACGAACAACATGATAATCAAGCTTTATGTGCTTGGTCCTTTCGTGGAAGCTCTGGTTATGAGCTATGTGTCTCGTCGATTTGTTGTCATAGTATAGAGCAGGAGTTCCCGCTTCCTATACTTTGAGATCTTGTAGGAGATAGTGAAGCCACTGTATCTCGCATACAGTGGCTGCAAGGGCACGATATTCTGCCTCGATGGAAGATCTGGAAACCGCGCTTTGCTTCTTGGGTTTCCATGAAATGAGAGATGATCCAAGGAATACACAAAATCCTGTAGTGGACCTTCTAGTATTTGGACACGTTGCCCAATCTGAGTCACTAAAAGCTTTTAGGTGAACTGGAGAATCAGCTCCAAAGAACAATCCCTCCGAAGGCTTAGATTTTATGTACCTAAGAACATGTTGCACAGCCCGATAATGATAGTTAGTGGGTGATTTCATAAATTGACTTAATAGATTAATGTAAAAGCACAAATCAGGTCTGGTATTGGTGAGATAGAGCAACTTCCCTATCAATCTTCGATAGGAGCCAGGGTCATCCAAGTAGCTGTCTGCTTTATACAGTGAGCTTGTATCACTTAAAAAAGGTGTAGAGGATGGTTTGCATCCCAGCATTCTTGTTTCCTTAAGGATGTCCAAAGCATACTTTCTCTAACATAAATGAATTCCCTTTTTAGATATGGCCACCTCCAAGCCTAGGAAATATTTGAGTTCTCCTAGGTTCTTTATTTGGAATTTATTATGCAATAGAACCTTTATGTGGTTGATTTCGGTCATGGAGTTTCCAGCTAATATGATGTCATCTACATAGACAAGTAAAGCAGTAAAATTTGCATAAGTACTTTTTATAAAAAAGAGAGTAATCAGATTTAGATTGGATATAGTTGATAGAAATGAGAAAAGAAGACAATTTTTCAAACCATTTCCTACTGGCTTGTTTTAGTCCATATAGTGACTTAGTAAGCCTGCAAACCTGACCCTCTTTATGGATATTTAGACTAGGTGGTGGCTCCATGTAGACTTCTTCATTTAGGTCCCCATGTAGAAAGGCATTGTCTACATTAAGTTGATGTAGAAACCAATTATTAGAGGCTACAAGGGCAATAAGCAATCTAATAGTAGTGAGCTTGGCAACAGGAGAGAAAGTGTCCAAATGGGCTTCTTTCCTGGAGGTAGTTGTGTTAAGTACCAGGTATTATTGTCTTGTAAGGCCCTGATTTCTCTCTGCATCGCTTCTGCCCATACACACATACCTTTGGCTTCATTATAAGACTGAGGCTTATTATTTGCAGTGATGGCCATAGTATACTTCAAGTGCTTTTCTGACAAAGAGTCACATGACAATAGATCAGAAATGGGATAAGGGGTTTTAAAATTATTTTTCATTGATAAAGATTGATTAACCTGATGCACATAGTCACTCAGATATCTTGGAGTCCTTTTAACCCTGTTAGATCTCCTGCAGCCATGATTTTCTTCACCATCAGCAATGTTGTCACCATTATTGTTGTTAGCGATAGTCTGTTGCATATCTCTTGGATCATTGGTACCCATTTCAGTAGGTCTCTCATCATCAATAGGGTTATGACTACCTAGGAGATCATTAAGAAAGGTGGTTTTATTTCCTTCTTTGTCAGCAATTTCCCTATTGTCTCCCCGGTCTTTGTAGGGAAAGATGTCTTCATAAAAGACAACATTTATGCTTATGAAGAGTTCCTTAGTGCTGACATCAAGAACAATGTAGCCTTTGACACCACCTTTGTAGCCAAGGAAAATCCCTTTTCTAGCTCTTGGATCAAGCTTACTTCTATTGTTTTCAAGGGTAGAGGCAAAGCATAGGCACCCAAAAACTTTGAGACTCAAGTAAGTAGGAGGAACATTATAGACCAGATCATAAGGAGTCTTGTTACTAAGAATGGGGGAAGGCAACCTATTTATTGGGTAAACAACATGACTTACAACGTAGGACCAATAGGCATTGGGCATATTAGATTGAAAAAGGAGACTACGGGTCACATTAAGTATGTGTTGGTGTTTTCTTTCAACGACATAATTTTGTTCAGGGGTTTCAACACAACTCTTTTGGTGATTAATGCCATACAAATCATATAGATTAACACAATTAAATTCAGGTCCATTGTTGTCCTAATAGTCTTAATCCTTTTATCAAACTGATTTTTAATTTTCACAATAAAATTCTGCAACAAATACCTTGTTTGACCTTTATTATTCATTAAAAAACCCAAGTATGTCTACTATAGTCATCAACTATAGTAAGAAAATACCTATGACCGTGAACAGAAGAAGTGGAAAGAGGGTCCTATATATCACAGTGAATCATTTCGAAACATTCAGTAGTCAAAGAATACTTCTAGGAAAAGGCAGTTTATGTTGTTTAGCATAGTGGCAAGCATCACACACAATATCAGGACTCATTTGCACATAAGGGAATTTTCACATATTTGTTTAACAGTTTTGTGTCCAGGATGACCTAACCTATAGTGCCACAAATTTATATCAACATGTTCATAAGAGAAAGCAGAATTTGAAATAAAATTTTGGTCCGGGTTAGGAAAGCCTTGTAGATAATAGAGGCCTTTGCAAAGGTTAGCATACCCAATCATCTTCAACGTAGAATTCTCCCTTATCTAACAAATCTCAGAAGAAAAATCTAGACTGCAATTTAAGTCCTTGATGAGACTTTGGACAAAAATCAGATTAAAACAAAAATCAGGGATATATAAAACATTAAAAATAACAAAAATCTTAGAAAATTGGACAGTCCCTACATGTTCAGCAGTAATAATGGTATTATTTGGCAGTCTGATAGAGATAGGTTTGATTATATGAAAGGTAACAAAGTTTCTTTTATCATGGGTCACATGGTCTGTGGCCCCGGTGTCAAGGATCCAAGAAGAGATACCTTGTTTGTCCTCTATGTTATCTCTCTGCAACTGGTTGATCTTGTGAGCGGGTTCATCAACCTTCTCTATTATTTTGAGGAGTTTCTGCATTTGCTCAGGGGTAAAAGAGTTGAAGGCAGCATTGGTGCTTACCTGTTGAGCAGATTGGACACCCTCTAGGCCTGAACTGCTTTGGCAGGCATTGACAGAGTTCCAGTCTCCCTTCCTATCTTGATTACTCTCAGTTTTCTTATACCAAGGTGGGTAACCGTGCTTGGAATAACACTCATCCATAGTATGATTCATTTTGTTACAGTAAGAACATTGCTTTCCATAGTTAGGGTTCCTTCCTCTTCCCTGCCTTGACCATGTGATCCAGCTCCACGCCCTTGGTTTTTCCAGGTCTGGTCTGGTTTCCAGTTATTATTTCTGTCAGCAGTATTGGCCAGAATCTTGGTTTCAGCAGTTTGATTCTGGCTGACAATGCCTAAATCTTGTCTCTCCTGTCTTTCTTGCTGCATGATAAGGGAGAAAACTCTATTGATGTTGGGTAGAGGGTCCATAAAAAAGACTTGAGTTCTAACAGTGTTGTATGTGTCGTTCAGCCCCTTTAAGAAGCATATGACGTGTTCTATTTCTCTGTACTTCAGAGAAATCTTTGAAAGTTCACAACTGCAAGGAATATCACATGTACAACTGGGTATGGGTCTAAGGGATTCCAATTCCTCCCAAAGAATTTTTAAGTCTGTGAAAAATTGACTAACGTCTCTCTCTCCCTGTTTGATCGAGTGGATATCCTGGAGTAAATTAGAAATTTTAAAATAGTCACCCTTGGAGAATCTTTCCTTCAATTCATCCCATAGCTCCTTTGCTTCTTCAACATATATCACGCTCTCTACAATCTGTGGAGAGAGAGAGTCTTTATAATCCAAGAAAGAACCATCATATTACATCTCTCCCAGGCGTCGAACAAAACCTCATTTCTTTGAGGTTTCTTGATTGACTCATCAATGAACTTGATTTTATTTTTTGAAAGCAGAGCCCTCCTCATGCTTCTGCTCCAAGAAGAGTAATTGTTTTCGTTCAGAACTTGAGAGATGAGAGTAACACCAGGATTCTCCCCATGATGCAAATAGAAAGGGCTGGTAGGATTAGCGGATTGATCCATGTGATCCATTACGGTAGGAAGCAAGAAGGGGCCAAAAAACAATCCAAGAAGATAACAAGAATGAAAACAGAGGCAGTGGAAGCAAAGCAGGTATTAAACCTGCTCTGATATCATATTAAAATATGGCTCAATGCATGTCTGAAAGGGGAAAGGCCCAATTGGCTTGGACGCCCGCGAGTGAGATAAAGCGTATATTGGGAGACGTTGCTGGCAAAGTACACCCTTCGTCCGTGTTGATAGAGAGAGAAAGAGCTCGAGGCTCTTCCAAAAGCTAGAGAGAGAAGTGGAGCAACGCTCTGCACAGCGACGGAGCCATGGATGTTCAAAGAAAGTGGAACACGATCTGCACAGAGGCTTCGTGAGAGGTAAGAAAAATGCACACTTTATTTATTCTCTATAATAGCATATGTATCTGTCTATGTTACAAAAAATTACAAATGAAAAAGGAAGAACTCTATATATAGAGCTCTTGGGAAAACAGGGACAATACCGATTACTGTCTCTAGACAGTAATCTAGCCGTTATAGGAAAACTCAATAATAATCTTATAAGATATTGGTAAATGTTGACTAAAAATTCAAATAATTATAGCAAAAAGAAAATATCACTAACACTATCTAATTCCCAAGACTAAAATAACATTTTACAAAATCAAAGAAATAAAAAATAAATAAAAAATAATAATAATTAAAAGGCTAAAAATTACCCAAATTTCAAAGGCTAAAAACACATCTAAACAATTAATAAACTTTTAAAAAATCATGTTTCTCAAATAAATTCATGTGACAAATTTTGAGTAGACCACTCCTTGTTACATCATCAATACTAACATTGTCTAACCCTAAAGACTATGAATAACTTTTCGAAGGTAGAAAAATTGCTCACAAAGATCCTTTTGAAAATATATTTGTAGTACATTGTAGAAGAAATTTAACTATCAAGGTTTTGGACTTTCTATTTTAATGGTTAACCGTCTTTTTTTTTTTCATGTTTGAGTATACTGTTATTATATATTTACATCTATTTATTGTTGACCGTTGTTCTTGGTAATTTTAATTTTTCTTGAATTATTTTTATAGTAAAGACTTTTCAATTAGGTTCTAAAATTTTTAGCTTTTGTGTGGGGTGAATTTGTTAGGTGATGATGCCTTATTTATTATTATTATTATTATTATTTTACATTCTTGAAACCTAATTCTTATGTCAGTAAGATAAAATTAAAATGTTTACTCACTTTTACGTGACAATACATAAAGGAGGTAATATTGATAAATCCAAAAATTTGAAAGCTAATTCTCTCGCCAACGTAGTGTTTAAAAATAGGCTTAAATATGTTTAGAGACTAGAAACAAATTCGCTTGATAGTTTAGAGATTAAAAACATATTTAACCCTTAAAAATATGATTACTGCATAAATGAAAGCAAACTAAAAAAAGAACGAAATTGAATTATTGGAAAGTAGAAAAATGTTAGAAATTCTAAATTTCATTAAAAAAAATTGACACATTATATAAAAGTGAATATCTAATAATTTATTTTTTAAAAGTTTTGGATTGAAAATGATGTGATGTTGTGGTTCTTCAGTGAAGATAATTTCATCAGAAAAAAGGTTTGTGTATATATGAATTTATAGTTTTGGATAAGATTTAAAATGATGATGAACTTTTTTTTTTATTTCTTACAGTAAAAAAGTTTTTAGTTTCATATGATGTTATCTTTTGTTAGAGTCAATTTACTCTGTTAAATGATAACTATTAGTGCGAATTAATCTTTTTGTAAAACATTACTCGTTGTGTAGGCATGGTCTATTATGGAGAAAGGAATACTGTTGGCTTTCAAAATCTACATAAGTTAAATGATAAATTGAAGTCACCTAGGATTGAGAAATATATTAGCATGAAAATTAAGTGATTATGTGGACTTCTATTAACAATTCAACTTAGCGAATGACTTAAATACTAGATGATTTTTTTAATAACTCTAATATTGTAATGGTCCTTGTCCTCACATCATATTGGTTCTAAAATAACCTGAACTATTTACGTAACTGGGGAATGTCCTTCTCTTTGGCTTATCCCGAATCTCTCTTCTACCTGGAATATAAAATGTTTAAGAAACAAAAGTGTAATGTAATAGGTTGTTCTGTTTTACCAATCATGTATGGTCATGCTAACATCTCATTTGTGTGCCATTCTTTTGTGACAATATCGTACAATTGCTTTCGCACTATATTAGGTATCAGCACCTCTGAAAATTTTTGGTGTGCCATTCCCAATCTAGGACCCATAATATATAACGGGAAAGTAACACTTTTACTTAAAGTTCATCAAAAATTATAATTTTAGGCAAATTTTAGTTAATGAAATTATATTTAGAAGAATGTTTCAACAGATATATCTCTAAAATAGCTGGCGTTTAACTTCATCTTTAACATGTGATTGATAAAGAATGAAGTTGCAATGTTTACAAAAAAATTGAAGATTGAAAATCATTTCATAAGTGTATTGTATAACATCGGTTATCTTCGTATTAGAGAATTTAATCGATCAATCACTTCACAAACATTATTATAATAATTATTTTGAGATCGAACGGTTGTAATCTATAAATTGAACGATTATAACCTACAAATCGAACGGTCATTCTTCAAAACAATTACACCTAACTAATACTGATTAATTTATGACAAAATGTGATTAGTATCAATTAGGTTATGAGCCTTTAATAATTTAAACCTTTAAAAATCTATAAATATAAATTTGAAATAAAGAGATAAATGAGAACATTTAATACACATTAATTGTTACAAATATCGGTTCTTTATTAATTTTGACATCAAAATATTTTATAAATAACCTCTCAGTTTGACCGAATAAGATTCAAGACACACAATAATAAAAACAAACACGTATTTATAAGATAATGAACAAATGATTTCGACTCTATCACCAAAATGTAGTTTATTCTTAGAAAATAGTATTCTCTCAATAATTTTTTTTTCATGCTTCTCCCAAAATTTATTCTCGTGAAAAAAAAAGAGTTAAGAACCTACTTTTCAGTTAATTTTTTACTGTAATAAAAATAATATTTACTATCAACTTGATAAATTTTAATTACTATCATTACTAAAAATCATGAAACAATAAAATATTATGGTATGAAATCGTTCATAGCAAAGTTCCCTTAACAATTATTATAGTTTTTTTTATTGAAGTTATTCAGTTTTGTGAGTGGTCCAGCTAGTACAGGACAAACCTTAAATTATATATAGGTTTTTGTCCTTGGATTGAGTTTTGTTAGGATGCATAAATCTTAGGATAGTTTCGAATTAAAATTTAAATCAAACAGGTTGGGTTGGTCTAGTTGTTGGTCTGTGGATTTGCTTCTCCATTTCTAATTTTACACTTACATCACCATTCCATTCTCAAATTCATTTTCACTGCTTTGTCTGCAGCCATCACTGGAATATATTGTTTAATTAAAAAACCAACGTACTTCTATTATTTTACTTAAATAATAATACAAATCGAAGCATGTTCGGATTCTGAAGCAAAAGTTTGACAACTTCAGGGTTTTCAAAGGAGCTTTAGATAACTGTCCAGAAAACACAAATCAAATTATTAATGTAATATATCGTTTATATAGTCTATAACTATTAATAAAAAAATTAATTTATATGATAGTTCGGTTCCGTAACTGCTTTTTAATACACACATTTTAATTTTATCTTTAATAATATAAATTATTTTATTAATTATTTTACTCTTTAAATTTTGTAACTGTTTTTCTATAATTATACTTTAAAATTTATTTTTTTATAAATTTAATAACATTTTTACTTTAATATTACTTATAAAATAGTTAATTTTTATTTTTTGTTACTATAAGATAAAAATGGACACATACACTTGTATACATGTGTTTTCACTAGTTATTCCTAAAAATAATTTTTTATACACATTTTTATTATATATATACTAATAAAAACACATATATCCAATATAATTAAATTTTACAATTTTATTGTAGATAGTTTTTTTCATAATAAAATATAATTATTTTTGAAAAAATCTATGAAATTAAAAAATTAGTCATTAAACAATAATGTTGGTATAATTGATTTTTAAAATAGATGTTATTTAAATAGTAAAATAGGAAATAAAATGTGATCATCAAAAAAGAGAGTGAGTAAATGAATTTAAGGTAATAAAGAGAAGAAAACAAAATTATTTGTTTTAAGGGATTGAGAGATGAAAGTGAAGAAATTTGAAAGTAAAATTTATGAAAGTTTATGAATAATAATAGATGTGATGGATAAAAAAAATATATTTTAATAGATAAAATTGTTAGATTATAATTTTACCCTTGTAGTTAAATTAATGTAAAATAAATTATAACTATTATTAGTAGTATTATTATTATTATAAATTATCCATGAGGTTTAACAATGGTAATAATTATTATTAGTTTAATAATAAAGATTATTATTATTATTATTAATTTTTTCAATAATCTTAATTTCATAATTAATATTATTAATATTGAAATTTTTTAAAGAAAATGATAGACATTTAGGTAAAAAGTAGGTACTAGATTGTCTTTTTTTCTTCTCATCTCCCTCAAATCCATCGGCATAAATCACCAAGCAAACAAGTTTCATCCATCCTCATTCTATCATTTCCAATTCTCTCAAACAATAAATGTCCAGAGACAATGACAATAAGGTATGAGAAGTGTGAGTTTAATTATCACATTTTTATTTTCAAAGTAAAAATCTATTTCTGACGAGTATGAAATCTATTTTTATCTTTATCCGAATTGCATACACGTGTAATTAGAGTTGTCAAAATGAGTAACTCGGGTTGACCTGATCCAGCTTATCACGGGTTGGTCATTTACTGAGTCAACTTAATCCGGCTCACTTGTTAAGAAACTGAAAAAAATTCAAATCTGCTCTGACCCACCACGGATTGGTAGGTTAAACGGGTTAGCTCACTACCTCATTTAATTATAAGTTTTTTTTTAAAATAAAAAATTACAATTTTTTTAAATTCAAATCTAAATAAACGTCAAAATGATGTTAAACTCCAAAGACAATTCAAAATAAAAACAAAAATATCATATAATCCAAACGTAATATAAAAATATGTACAAAAAACGAACAAATAAGTTTCTAATATTGATAATTTTTATATCACTTGTCTATTTATAATATTAGAGTCTACAACACATAAATCTATAACATTTTTCTCTTTTGAAATATCTTCTTCTTTATCATAATCTACAATATAATAAAAAAATGATAACTAATAATATTAAAAAACAAAATACTAAATAATTAAATTAAATTAGGTGGGTTGGTGAGTAAGGTTCAATCCGGTGAACTGGGTTCTAAGTGAGCTTGGTTGAAAACTAACCCGTATAAAAAAATTACATTTTTTTCAAACCCAACCCGGCTCAAACCTGTGGTGAACCGAGTTGGCTCACGAGTTACAACCCATTTTGACAACATTACCTCTAGTACTTGTTCATTTATTGTTTCAAATGTTAATTAAATATTTTTTTTACAAAGAAATAGAACTCACGTCAAATAAAACATCATTTTATCAAGTATTAAATATTAAAAGGATATGCCTTATCTTATCTTGAAAAATATTAAAAATGAAATTATAATTGTATTAAAATAAAATAAAAATATGAAATAATAATTGAATAAATGTCAAATAATTATTAAAAATAGTATAAATGATTAAATATAAATATGTACCTTAAAATAAGTTATGAATCAAAGGATTAAATAATAACCATATAAGTTTTTTAAATTATTTAAAATAAGTTAAAAGTGTTTTAGTATTTTAAAGAGATTGGGTAAGAAGACGAAAATTAGTATTGGAACCAATATGAAAACGTGGATCGGACCGATATATATATATATATATATATATATATATATATATATATATATATATATATATATATATATATATATATATATATATATATATATATATATATATATATATATATATATATATATATATATATATATATATATATATATATATATATATATATATATATATATATAATAACTTAATGTGATAATTTTTCATTGAAATTAAAACGGGTTTAAATAATTATTCGAAGGAATAAATTCATTTGTCATTTCATAGTTCCTTTCCAAGAAAATATTTAATATCAATAAGAAATAAGTCAACTCATAATAAATTATGATACTAATATAAAACTCTAAAATAATATATTTATGAATTTTTTTGGTATATTGATCGATTTTATTTCCAACTTATGTTTGAATTCCTATTTTTTTGTTATGTAAAAGATTAAAACTAATTTGCTTCACGGTAAAAAGAATTAATAATAGTTACATGATTACTTAAAAAAGTTGTGTATTTTTTTCTTTGAATAAAATGTTATATAGTTCTTATTTATTAAAGTAAAAAAAACAAAAAAAAAAAACTCATGTGATATACATCTAATATATAGTAATCAAATAACTTTATTTAATAAGTATTTGCATGTGCATATAGTAATTTAAATATTTAAATACTTTTATTGTTGGATATTAATAAAAAAAGTTGATAGTATTTCAAAGATCTGTTTAAATATTTAAATTATATGCGTGTGTTTGTTTTGTTAATTTTAGTTTATTTAACAAAATATCAAATAATTTAAAAACATTAAATTTGTAAAATTGACCTTTATTTTAGTTTATTTAATAAAATATCAAATAATTTAAAAACATTAAATTTGTAAAATTGACCTTTATTCTACGATAACTTTTTATTTAGTGATCAAGTTAATTTTAAGTTATTTAGATATTTTTTAGCTTAAGTAAGTTGTTAGTTATTAAATTTGAATGTGAAATTGGAATTAGTTATCATTTTAAACTTTAATATATTTTAGTATTCAAAACTTTTCAAATAGATATAATCTTTTTAATTTAATAATATTAACTTTTTGAACTTGTTAAATTATGTACAAGTATTTAAACTGGAACGTATTAAAAATAATGTAAGTATCTCAAATATCATTTTTAAATACATTAAAATTTTAATGCAATTAAATTAAAAAGGATATAATGGTTAATTTTTAAAATTTAAAAATTAAAATATATCAAAATTTAAGACAATAACAAATTTTAATTTTACATTCAAGATTATGATTAAAAATATATTTAATTTTATTTTCTTCTTAAATGAATATTATAACTATTAAAAAATTCAACTGTGATGATTTAAAATTAAATAAATGTCATAATAATTTACACTATAAATCGAATTAAAAAACTTATGAATTGTAAGTGTAAATATGCTATCGCCTCCGTCACCAATGACGTAAAACGATGGATAGAACATAACTTGCTCAATTTTGATATTAACAATTTACGTATGTATGAGCTACTCGTCTCAATACAAAATACACTTTCTATATATTTATTATGCATATGGATATGGATATGGAAGTGTGAACGTGCTAGATTCTTTAGGAAGCTTCTTAATTATATTTTGTTGGTTTATTTAACATTTAACACTATCCATAGGAAGACGACACTAGTTTCGGCTTAGTTTTTAAATTAAAAATAACATTAATATCAATTAATAATTAAGGACCTCAATCCAATCCACACACTAACTATTTCAGAATATGTTTCACGAGAAACTGATAACGGTTCGAACCAATTTGAAATTAATTAGAGATTCCATCAATAATTAACGCATTAAATTTTCTTTCTTAAGTAAACTCCTCAAGCCATGAAAATTTTCTAATTTGATCCAATAATTAAATTTTTTTTAAGCCAACATTTTACAGAACACTTGGCATTGTCACGCTGCTAATCATTGTCAAAATGATGTTTGATC
Organism: Vigna angularis; assembly: GCF_016808095.1. NCBI lineage: Eukaryota > Viridiplantae > Streptophyta > Magnoliopsida > Fabales > Fabaceae > Vigna > Vigna angularis. The sequence goes on along the minus strand of NC_068973.1, from coordinate 28,811,945 downwards.
TTTTGAAACAGCATCTGTATAGTACTTACTAAAATCAGGTGAGTCCTAAATAATGAAAGTTTGTCTAAATTGTATGTTTACAAACAAAAAATAACAATTTCTCTGCCAAAAACAAATCATAATTTATTGTTGTCGACAGAAATGATGAACCCAATTGAGTTTATAACTATATTAGAATTTTCAGTAAGAGTTCCAAAGTCCCAACTAAACTGGTTCCCTCTTTCTTGTATTAGTACCTAATTATATGTTCTTTTCCTCCAACGTACTTGGTTGTTGTGACATGACCACTGAATCTTTCGTATTTAATTTATTTTAAGTTAAATAATGTGATTTGTCTCAACTTTTGTAAAAGAATTTTAAATTAGTCATTATTTTTGTGTGTGAATTTAGTTTTTATTTTAAAAAATTTGATGCAATCTGATTTTTCTATTAGTAATGTATTAATAATGTTAAAAGAGGTATTATTTATGTATTTATTTAATTTTTTCAATTTTAATTTCTTTTAAAAATAAAAATTTGTCACATGTAAATATGGAGGGACAATGTTACCGGATATCATTGTTTTAGTCTTAATTTGCTTTTGAATTTTTATTTTATCTCAATTGTATTATAATTATCTTTTAAAATAAAACAATTTTGTCCCTTTCCAAATTATAATGAAATTTAATTTGTATATAAATGTTATACAAATAATTTTATTAAAATTGATTTTTTATTATATTTAAATTTATATTTTAGATTGAATTTTATTTAAAATTATTTTCAAATTTCAAAATTTATGTTTTACATTGTTCCTAGCCAAAGGAACCGCATTATCTTTATTCTAGCATCGACTCTTCTTAAAGAAGCGAGTAGATGACGACTTCTCACCATGACACTGATATCTCCTTTTCCTTTTATCCTTGTTCAGATGACTGATCCTCACAACATGGACCATCTTTAAGGGAATGGCTTTGGTAATGACCAGTGTAGCACATTCGTGGCCAACCTCTTTAACAATTGCATTGTTCTGTGGCAGTTGTTGAATAACCTATCGGTAGTAGGACTTACTAAAGGTTGATTAAACTTATGATGTCTGTATGACAAGAGAAAACTTAGTGAGGTTAACCCCCTAAAAAAAAATAACTGAAAAATAGGAAACATGTTTACCATAAATGTCCTCTCACATAGTGAGAGAAGGAGCGGTCCGAAGGATCTTCTGGATCGAGAGTTTAAAGGATAGCTGATTCAAAATCTCTAATATGGAAACCTCGATGGAAGTCATTGTAGACAGGGACCAGGAGGTGCGACTGGTTGGTTGATTGATCCAATAAAAAGGAAACTCGGGACAATCGCCCTAAAAGAATGGTGACAATCGTCCTCTTTTATCACGATCTTGAAAAAAACTATCCTTAAAGCTCTTAAAGGAGGAGACATATTGATCGAGGAACCACTTCGACTTCTCACATTTTAGGGAAAGCTAACCCGTTTTTTTCGTAGGAGGGCAAGTGTGAAAATGATGAAGGAACAAGGTACGCATAGCCATCAAGACCAACGCTCGACATAAGACGTGAAAGGCTTACATGGCAGCCCAACCATTCAGGTGTAGTTGGATTGACGCCACATTGAGCGCACAGAGTATTACCATAGTGAAATCATCCAAGGACGAGAAACATCTAGCTCAACAAACAAACATGTATAACTGTAAAAGAACTTGTCCATGGAACCCTCGCGGGCATGGAAGACATGCTCGTTTCCTTTATAGACGTGCAACATCACTACATTGTCAACAATATCTCCTTTGAGCACGTCCACCACTTCCATCAAAGCGCGTAAATGCTCACCCTATAGGTATTGTGTAACATAGTCCTGAACCTCATGGTTGACCCAATCATACCCTAATCGTTTGGATAAACCCAATTCATCACCTTTTCTTGAGGCACGTATATCAATATTTGTTGTGACGCATTGAGCACTCTCCTTAGGAGAACCACCCCTTCATTATTACATGTACTACTAGCCTCCACACTACCCTTATTAGGCAGTTAGACATGACTCTGATACTAATGACCAGGTTGCACCTTCGTCATAACATTTACCCTCCTGACAAGAAAGATCTTCTGGCAGTGAGAAACTGAAAGACTAAGAAATTATTATTACCTCTATGCAGAAAAGTCAATCGTTTGAGCAGAGCTAGGAAAAGGAAAAGATGAAAATGATTGACCAACCCCACAACTATTTATAGGAATGAGAAGCAAACGATCACTTGATCCAAACCGTCAAAGTAAATCACATCCAACAACTACAGATATCTATCGCTTCACATCCTTTGTCAAAACTTACAACAAGCATTACAAAGCAATGTAGCTTTCAAAACCGCATGGTCACTATTCGTCGAAGAGTTATGACTGCACGAATGGTCACAAGAGCCCAGCCGAACGAAACCTGTCATACAAACCCCTACACATTGGGAATTGACAACAACACTTGGCTTGGCGGGTAGTGTACTATGGGTACACATTGGATTGATCGATCAATATATGATGCTAAACTGTAGGTACACACACATACACACCCATATAAGAAGGAAACATAACTTTTGGTAGCCTTTGTCAACAACATTTTAGATTTTTTTTAGGAATGTATCTTTTGTTTTTAGTGTTCATTTATCTAAGAGATAATAGTCATAGAAAAGGGGGAACATGGAACAACACAATTTCTAGGACTGGTTTTGTTCTTTACATTTTCTTTGCTTTAGGCTGACTATTGGAGTTCCAAAATTTTATATTTTTAGTTTCTAAATGCAATTTGGTTCTTTTGCTTCCTTATTCTTTCTTTTGTAATTTTCATTTCATTTGTGCTTCGCAATTTGAATGTTATGGTGTTTAATTCCAATTTTCAATTTCTTATTTTATGTTCTTTACATTACTTTTATAATGTTTTCATGCACTATTTTACAATTTTACACTAACCCATTTACATTGTAATAAATGTTTGAGTTTCATTGTTTTCAATCTCATTTATATTTTTTCAACCAATCTTATTAACTGCATTTTAATTTCAGTTGTAAAATATGGATTTTAATGCTTTCAATTTCTTATTTTCCATTTTCAATTTAGTTTTAAGCTTCCTAATCCGCCAACCTTCAAAGTGACAAAAATAAATTTCTATCAATGAACTTACATGACATTGTTCCTTGTGCTGACTTAGGTTGACTTTTATACTACACTAGTAAAAAGAAAAAACTTAGTTTTTATTTAATAATACTTGTGCGACACCAAAACCCTTTATCAACAACTCCTTAGTACCATATGTTGATAAGTTTTAGATGATCATGTGAGGGTGTTAGAAAACCATATGAGAGTGTTAGATGTCCTAAGTTTTCTAGTGTTAGACAACCTCCCATTAAACGACTTTTGAGATAAATCATTATACGCTAAAAATGTCGGCGTGAGAAATTTTTTGTTTTATTAGCTTTTCTGTGATACCTTGTGATACTTGATAACTTTTTGGCAAGTATATCAAATCATTCAAGTAATACTCTTAATTAAGTTAAGAGTATTATTCTCCCAAGGGAATTTGAGTTACGTTATTCAATTAAAATTATTTATCAAGATCAATTAAATTCAATTAAATTTGATGATAACATTTGTGATTTTAATTTGGAAATTAGCATGAAATTAACGACATAAAAAATTAAGATTGAAAAATACGATAAAAGATCACTGGAATTGGTCTTTGACTAACATTACACTAAAATCCTGTACAACATACATTATCTGTTCAAGCATTCACATAATAGTATCTTGGTTTAATTCCTTAAAACAAGTTCTAAAATTATCTATTGAATTATTAATTCCTTACTTAATTCAGCAGATAATTTTGCATTAAATTCAGATGTTGAGAATGACCAAAAGCATAGAAGCTATTCCTAGCGTAGTTATTTTTAGTTTCTTTTCTTACGTTTCTGGTTCTAAAAATACTTCCCAGTACAAAAGAACTTTTAAAGAGAATTATACTTATGTATAATCAAAAGCAAGTCAAGAAAAGAACAAGAACAGAAACATATATTGCACAGGAAATTTACATTAATGTGTCGTCATACAACCAATTCCAATGAACAAAAAATTTAGCCTATCCTAGACATCTCAAACGTACTCTTTACAGCAATTCCTTGCAGAAAGTGAAGTCTTGATGTCTGGAAAGGTCTCCTGATCGTCTCCTGCAGTTCTACAGTATTTTTCTCGCTTTGTTTGTGTGTCAGAAGATCCTTTCTGTCTTTCTGTCACGTCTTTTTAAGCCACTTAATTAATTTCATTAATTCGCTCAGCGCATAAGCATATGTGCGCTCTACGAATTTTCAAAATGTTGTTTCTTTAACTGGTGTTATTCGCTTAACGCACAGGTGATGATGCGCTATGCAAATTTCTTCTTGCTAGCTCTGCGAATTTTGGCTTGCTCTAAGCGAGAATTGGTTGACAGAGTCCAAATAATACACTATTTCCTGTACAATATTTGACATAACAATCTACTCCCTATTACAACTTTTCACTGAGGAACAACATGAATAATTACAAGATTGAGCTCATTTATAAGTGTAAAAACAACTCTTTTTCACACTTATCAACTCCCCCAAACTTGAACTATTTTATGCCCTCATGAAATCACACAAGAAAATGAACAAGACAACAGACAATTGACATTTTGATAAAATGACTTTGCACATCAGAATAATCACATGCATTCCCAAAGATTTCAAACAAGTATGACATGATGCATCACTCACAAAATCACCTGTGCATAGAATATGAACAACTAGATCAGCATTTATCATTACTCACACTCAAGTGTTTGTCCTCACATGACAGTAGAATTATCATAGAACTTCATCAGCTTTTGCATTTCATTTGATTCACACACTTCACACACTATTGGTTAAGTCCAAAAGTCTTTTCAGGTTAAGGCTTCACTTGGCTAGACAAAGAATCATGGGTTTTTCTTGGATTCAAAGACGCCTATTAAGAAGAGAACAACTTCAATTCCCAATCCAGTACTCAAATCCCAAAATATATCATTCATCACATACCATTTTCTGATTAGTTACATATCTTCATAAATGATTATTACTTTTCATGAATGGTTGTAACTCTTCATAATAATTGTAACTCTTCATTGGTTATAACTCTTCATGAATAAATGTAACTCTTCATGAATCTGAAAATGGTCTCTAATACTGTTAAATTCCAACATGTTCATTGATCTAATTCCGTATATAGAAGATTGGTTGATAGGTTACTCAATCTTATAATACTGGCCTATATATTATTCTTACCAAGTAAAAAATGAGGTAATTTATGTTTAAAATTATTCAAATTTATCTTTAAATTGTAATCTTAAGTAGAGAAAAAAAATTTCTAGTCACATATAAGGATTTTGTCATAGATGACTTGTGTTCACTCTCTTGATTAATTGATACTTCTTCCTTAATAGCTATTTAATTTTGACAAATACTAAAACAACAAACTATTATGTCTATTTTTTTTATTAAAGTAAAATATAGATATCTTATACCTATCACAAGTAAGCTATAATGGTTTATTCATCTACTTAAACTTAAGTCCTATGTCAATGTTATGTAGTTATAACTATGATAATCACAATATTCTTGACATTGATTGTCAAATATTATCTGTATAATATCCAACAATGACTGGTGTATCTTCTACATATATCTTCTTTCAACTAATTAATCAATATGTGCACCAAAAGCTTGTATATGAAGTTATGCAATGCTAATCTCTCTAAGTCCGAATTGCTCAATATGCTTACACCTCCATCCTATTGAGGCTAATAAGAAAATTAAAAAAACATATGATTCAAGCTTCACTCAAAATCATAAGTGATCGAAACCCTAGTAACATCGATATATTAATATTATTTTCCTATTTTTATCTCTTGTCTACTATTCTTATTATTTTTAGTATTAGCTAGAAAACTTATTTTATGTTTAGTTGTTTTTTTTTTCTATTATTATACTTTTTTATGCAAAATTGCTTTTTATTCTTTAAGCAACACACAAATAAATTTTTCCAAACTCTTTTTATTATTGTGGTTCAAACTTGCATTATATTGGTACGTATTAAAATCTTCTAAGAATATTTTAATTATGCTCATGGTATACACACAATTTTTCAAACCATAAATATGTTTATGCATTAAATATTCGATTGAAAAAATAATATCAATTAAATATTATCATATTATAATTAAAGTATACATATATAACTAATAAAATAAAATAAAAAACAAAAAGAAAATAACCTTATCTATAAGATAATTTTATTATAATAGTAATATAAAGTAATATTATACTGGCGAAAGTTGTTTTTATTAAATTTCTTAAATTTAATTTTTAATTTTATGTATAATATAACTTATTTTATGTAAAATCTTTTTTTGTTGTTGTTTATGGAGAAGTTTTTTTAATTAAACAAACATTTAATCTTAATCAATTTTTAGATCCAGGAAAAAAAGAGAGACCAAGCAGCAGCAGCTCAAAGCCTAAACAGGTAAGTTTTTTTAGCCCAATTAATTTTTTATTTTAAAGGCCCTACTAATTGGGTTTTAGTGATGATCCGTTACAGTATAGGCCCATTATGAGTGTGAAATAACGAAGACCAGAAAAGAATGAGGGGTGATGAAAGAAGAGGATGATATTGATGATGACGATGATGATGTAGAATTGAGGTTGAAGTGAATGTTGGAGTAAGATTGACACAGCAATGGCATTGAGACTGAGACCGAAAGTGTCTTCTGTTGGGTCACCTTTTCTGCAGTTAGGTTCTTCTGCAACTGCCTTCGCATTCTCACAAGCATGCTCTGTTCCAAACCTTGGTTTTCAACCCCTACGCTTGCAACGCAAAAAATATTTATCCCCAACAACATTCTTTGTTCGGGCTTCTAGAACAGAGTCCAAAGGTGTTATCTTGGGCTTCAGGGCACCGCAATTCGAGGTTTTTAGCTTCCCCTCTCTCCACATTTTTTTTTTGTTTTCTTTGAAATATGGAATGGAGTAATTATTATATGTTTTATTTATTTATTTTTGGATGGATTGAAATTGTATTAGCTTCCGGAGCCCCTTACTGGGAAGGTTTGGACATTAGAAGATTTTGAAGCATATCCTGCTCTACTGGTAAGATGCCACTTATCTTCATTCTTTTTGCCTTTTGTTAACTTTGTTTGTTTTGCTCACTTCATTGATTGTTCATTCTTCTTGTGCTATGTTTGTAGTATTTAATGTATAATTGGAAAGAGTTTGTTTAACTGACCAAGTTTTAGCATTTTCATGCAAGTTTTATATTAAGGTAGTAATTCTTTAAAGTAGATATTGCAGAATAATAGCAGCAAATAAGTAATTTCCTTTTTTTCTTATTGGATGCTTATGTCTTCGTTCGTACAAGCTAACAAAAATTGAGGGAACCCACTTTCGTGCCTAAAATTTTGTGAAGTGTTATGGTTGTTCTTCTTTATGAATTACGATGCATAAATTAAGACCTTTCTCTAGTTGCTAAATTAATGCCAATAGGCAAAGTAAGACCCTGCTCATTTTCCTATTTTTTGTGGTCATGCAGGTTATGTTTCTATGCAACCACTGTCCATTCGTTAAGCACCTGAAAAAAGACATTGTAAAGCTTACAAAATTCTTTATGGAGGTAGTCAAATCAATTATCCAGGAAGAAACATACTACTTTCTACCGTTGCAGGTTGGACTTGCACAAGTTAAATCTGTTATAAGAATTTTTTTTCCTCTTTGTACAGAAAGGACTTGCTGTTGTTGCTATATCTTCGAATTCCGTAGCCACACACCCCCAGGTTCTAGTAACTTCATATCCTGGAATAAAGCTACATTGAAAGTATTGAATGACTTGTGCAACTTGGAATTGTGCCTCACAGGATGGTCCAGAATTCATGGCAGAGGATGCTAAACTGTTTAAATATCCTTTCCCATACCTATACGATGAGGTATGCTTTTACATCCTTCAGTAACATTTCTGAGTTGGACTCCTTTAGCCTAGTTAATGACATAATCTTTTTCCATGTAAAGCAGGGGTGAATATCATGTTGATACTGGGATGATGAACCTAAATAACCAACTACTTAAAATATTATTAGATAGTGTTATCCAAACTCTGCCATAAAAACCTAAGACCATAAGACCATCTGGAAAAAGGAGGCCAATCAATTTTTTGTTTTTATTGAATTATTTAATTCACCAACTAAAGTATGTATTTTTATGATGTGAATATCAGAACCAGATATTGAATGTCAAAAATTTATTATTATTACTATTATTGTTTTTCATATGTTCAATTCAGAATGTTTTAAAAGTTCTTCATTTTCCAGATCACTATAGCATATTTATATTAAAACTGGAAGGTCTTTTCTGATAGCAATGACTCAACTTGAATACAAGCTCTATCTGCAATGTGGTTAAACACTGATATTTGATGGAATTTTTTATGCAGTCGCAGGATGTTGCACAGGATTTTGGAGCTGTTTGTACCCCAGAATTTTTCCTTTTCAAAAAGGCAATTTCTATTACAACCATCATTATTCATTGTACTGCACATTGATCACCATGATTTTGATTAGGGGTGAAACTAAACCCTCGAGTGTCAGTGTATATCTCATATTTCTATCGATTAATAACAGGCTGGTCGAAGGCCATTTGAGCTGGTTTATCATGGCCAATTTGATGATTCACGGCCAAGTAATAATGTACCAGTCACTGGAAGGTTGGTTTCTTATATTGAATTAGCATCAAACAATTATTCAAACATATTTTATTTCTTGGCAGTAGTAACCATTTAAGTTTCTATATAAAGAGACTTGAGCTTGGCAATAGATCGTGTTCTTAGTGGCCAACCGGTACCATCAGTGCAAAAGCCCAGGTACTTTCTACATATTGTTGTCCTTTAAATTGTTTGAGAGTCTTTCAAGCTTAGGCATGTTACATTTACGTTGTTTTTCTGCTTGTATAAAGTGTTGGATGCAGCATAAAGTGGCACCCAGGGAAGAAGTTTTGATCGATAAACCGTAATTATCTTGTTCAAAAGATACTATTCAGTGAGTTAAAGTTTCTTTTTCAGGCTTTTCTATGTTTTATGTAATTTCACAAACCATATTACAATCTTACACCTGCTTATTGTTTTCTCAGTGTTCCTCTCCACCTAGAATTTCGGTAAGTGTGACATTCAAGGAAATGGTGTCATCTGTGGTTCTTATGGATATATCTCACTTAAGTTGTGTACTAAATTGATCTCATCAAAATATTGAAACCACCATTCGGTCACACGAGGTTCGGGTGTCATTGTTCTTTGTATCTTATGTTGTAACTGTAATAATGTCATGAAATTTGTTTTGCAATCCTCCTGGAAATACAATCATATTTTCTTTTGTTATAAGCTATTTATGATGTTTTCTAAGAGTACAATGTCCATGTACTATCTATCCACTTACACGACAATTTATGATGTCATACTGTTTTACACTGTAATGTTTAACTTATTTTCTCATTTTTAATGTGTAGAACTTGAAATGTATAATAATATTAGCTTTTTATTTATTTTATGCATTAATAATATGGGACAATAAAGTATACTTATAAAACCAAAGTAAACTTCATTAATATAATTTCATCTCATGTTTGGGCTTTCTTTTTGGGACGCATAATTGAGAAATCATGATGTGGTGTCCGTGTGATTTGTCTTATAATTGATACTTTCCAGTTACCAAGTTTTGCGGTTGCTGAAGACCATCATAACATGGTCCAGTTCTTTCAATGTAAATGGCCTAACCGTTTTAATGAGGCGAAACAGGTAAACGAAGTAACTTTAAAGTACCAAGTTATGGACCCCAGAAAAGTACCAAGATATTCTGCTCCTTGTGTTTTGTCTACAATTATTTACTTGTACTATCATCCTCCACTACCCTTGCTTCCACCTTTTTCTTTTATTCATCAAGCATTGTCTATTCCTCACCTTTACCTGAAACACTTTACTTATAATTAATATCTCTGCTGGTATTACTTTATCACAAAAAGATTTATGATGAAACAATTATAGTGGTAATTCAGTTTTTAAGGTTTTCTTTATAGTAAGTTACTTTTTATGTAAGCAATTACGTCATTAGTTAAATGCCACTGTTTGTATTTTTTTAAGGACGAAAATACTTTAGTAATTTTATCTTCTTATATTTTTAATTTAGATGATAATGCTTGTTAAACAAAACTGAAAGAAAAATGTCTACAAAAACTTGAGGTCGACATAATTTAACAGAATTATTATTATAGAATTAACGGAAGTAAGTTACTACGAAAGAAAACTTTATAAAAATAAATATCACTATAAAAAATCTAAAAATCAAATAAAATAACACTTCGGGGAAATTGTCTTCTTTTCAACTGACTGAATTTCCATGTGTATAGACTTTTATGGTAAACAAAACCTTTACTTCTACGTTTTGTGGACTTTCCTAAATTCTTGTACGCTATTTCTATGGTTGTATTGTAAGTGGAGGGAAATAGAGAATGCCTTTCACGTGCCATAACTACTGTTTTTTCCTACCTTTTTTTCTTTTCTTTTCTTTGTATGAATGTCCTATTTTTACCGTAAAATGGAGTGGATGAAACACAAAACAGACATCTCTAAACTTTGTAATGTGTAGTAAGGGGAGAGATGTACAAGGGTGAAAGAGAAAACGTTCCATATATATAAACCACATGGTTTCTTTTAAAGATAGTTTTATTAAAGCTCAAACACAAAAAAGATTGGAGAGAAAATGCTTTACTTTGTATGATATTATTCTTTTCGTGTTTATATCTCTCTATCATTATAATACATAATAAGTTATGAGGAAGAAGATATAGGCATAAAAATGATGTTATATTACATGAGTTATTGTATAAATTACATTTCTTAAAATGAAATATACACTTCTTTATTTCAAAAACCTAAGCTCACATAAAATAACTTTTAGAACTGATTTTTAAAATTAATTTCTGGTTCAAAACAGTTTCAACCTTCTTCAATAAAATCCAAATCAGTTTTTATAGAAATGATTAACTTAGTTTTTTTTTTTTTTTAAAAAAAAAGTCGTAATGATTTGGTTCAGATTTTTTAAAAAGCCAGACCATGCTCCAAGAGAATAAAGAAACTACATGCAAACATGAAATGAACATTTTGTTTAGAAGCATTCACACCTTAACTTCTGAAAGTCTCTTGAATTTGAACTATAGTCATTATCGTTTCATCATTTGACTGTTTTCTAGTTCTTCAGCTCTTATCCTTACACCAGTAGGGTTAATTTATGTGTGTTTGTGTTTGTAAGAAACAAAAACACCAGTAGTTACTCCGTTCTGTACTCTTGAATAGATTCATCTGTGTGTACCTCTTTGTCTCCTGTTGTTGTTTCCTCCAAACGTGGTTTGTTGTGCTCCATTTGTTCTCTTTGTTGCTGATGCACGCAGTTCTATATTTCCTCATTTATCATTTTCATATTATCTTACTGCCATTATAATATCCATCAATTTAGTGACGAGTGAAAAAAAAAAAATCTTGGATGCTTATTTCTGTACGTTGCTATAGCTATAGTTTGTTTGTTTCCAATGGTTGACCGTGGGTTTGTGATCATACAAAAGGAAGCCTTCAAAATTGTGCTGTTAGAGAATAAAATATAAGAGATTAAGTTTTTCTCGTGTTTGGGTACATTTTTAAGTATATCTTTGATTCATTTTCTTGTCATGGAGAACTTTATCCAAAGAGAACTATATAAAGTACAAATGAAAAGCTGGTGTACATAAACTGAACTACGTGCAGTATTTTGTTACTGGGCAAAAGAAGTAGATATATATGAACTATCTGATTATAGAGTTTAGTGTTGTAAGGAGAAAATAGTAGTTAATCTTGATGGTAGCTGTTGGTTCTATCAAGAAGAGGAGGTTCAGAAAAACTTTCAGTATAAGAATCATTATACTCGTCTGAGTCGGTCACTAAGACAAATTTGACTTTGATACCACGGTTGGATCTATTAAGGAGGAGACCGAGAAATACAAACACCAATAACATTGGAGTCCAATCATATAAGGGATTCACACCATTCTTTATCCAAAATTGATAAATCTTAAAACAAGTTAATGGGTATTTTTGTAAAGAGGGAATGTGTATCAAAGTATGTGTGGGCCAAGATGGTCACCAATCACATGAATAAAAGCAAGGACTTCTTTTCACTGACATGGGCACGAGCTATCTCTATCTATACATAAATAATTGGTGGTCCAGGTGCTTCTCTTCTCTCTATAATTTTGCGCTTTAGAGGTTTATGCCAGGAAAGAAGGCACTGTCAGCTCTTGCTTTTCAATGGCCCATCTCTCCAGTCCCTTGAAAGCTTTGTTCGTATGCTAAGGCCCCTTCTCTAACAAGTCATTATTAGCAAGGTTAATTGAACCAAAGGTCTCAGCCACGCTACCACTATTAATTTGTTTACTTCTGCCACTGTTGTCGGCAAAAGCAGGTTCTTAGATTGTGTCAGTGGGACTAGTCCTGGAGCATTTTCTTCATGGATTTTAGTGCAACACAAGCAACACTTTGATACTTGTCGTTGAAATGCAAGTTTCTGGCGTTATCTGACTTGTTTTTAACTCCAATTTATCTACAGAAAGAACATAATTGTGTAGTGAGGAATTGTTCTTGAGTAAAAGGATATGGACATGTGGTCTTTGTTGAATAGAGAGAGGCATAATTTTTATTAAACAATAACTATTGCAGAATCCACCAATTATGTTTGTGTCTTTTTCTTTCTAACAAGATCATATCTCCTAAAGAGAAGGATCCAAATCCATATAATACTAATCTATACAAATAATTTGTCACTTGAAAAAAAATTTAACAAATCTAGTAATGAAATAGGTGGCTAAGAAGAAGAAGAAGATGTTGATTCTATTATTAAAGGTTCACATGATCTGGAGAAACTTGAACAGTGAACTGCTGCTTTTGGATTCACAACCATGCCTTTATGGAGAAAATTTGATTTTTCGAAGTCATCACTTTCGAGCCTGATCTCCTTGAGCATTGCTGTTACGTCTTTCATAGTAGGCCTTTCTTCTGGTGATGGATTCACGCAGAGGAGAGCCACTCCTAGAACTTGAAGCATCTCAGAGGTTTTGGTTCCACTCTGCAATACTAGTTGCTGATCAAGGATAGATGTAAATTCCCTTCTTTTCTCTCGGATTTCGTTGCTAACCCATGTGACAATGTGGGCACCCTCTGGAATACTGTTATCAGTTGGTTCCATCCCCGTTAAGACCTCAAGAAGTACAACACCGAAACTGTACACATCACTCTTTTCTGTGATCCTTAAACTGTATCCATATTCTGCAGTTTGAGAGATAATGCTGTGGTGATTAGTCAGCAGTCACAATGTCATAGGGATAATGACCCAAAATGGACAAAATATACGAAACAAGAATAAAAGAAGATTAAAGTAGGATATAGCTCTTAATTCTAATACGGTTTCAGGAAACTATTATAGAAAGAACAGCCTAATTTTAAAATAAAATAAATGTCTTAAAGTGTGCACACAAAGGTTTTTTTATTTTTTTATGTACCAAAAGAGAGAGTAAAGGAATGTCTTAAAGTATAGAAAGGCAGTGATTTTTTTATTGACTTTTTGAAAAACAATGATGTAACACTGAAAGTTTTCTTAAACGGAACTGCTGTTTTAGAATGACAAAAGCTTTTACACTCACCAGGAGCAATGTATCCATAAGAACCTGCCACTGTATGAGAGGCCCCTGAACACTCTGAGGAATTCACGAGCTTTGCAAGGCCAAAATCTGCAAGAAAAGCTTCATATTGTGGACCTACTAAGATGTTGTTTGCCTTAATATCCCTGTGGACGATTGGAGGGATACAATCATGATGAAGATATTCTAAACCATGAGCCGTTCCCAGTATGATCTTATACCTGGCATCCCAATCCAAGAACAATCTCTTCTCATGAAGCAGTCCGAACAAACTTCCATTGCATATGTAATCAAACAAGAGCAATCTAGTTCTTCCATTGTCACAGCAACCTAAAAGTCTCACTATATTCTTGTGTCTTATTGATCCAAGGGTCTGAACTTCTGCAGTAAACAGATCTCTCTCTGGTGGCTCTTCCTTCTTTATTGGCCATAGCTTCTTCACTGCAATAATCTGTTTCGTTGGAGTCTCTACGCGATAAACAATTCCTGAGCAACCCTTTCCGACAATGTTTGATTCTGACAACTTTGTTAAAATGTCATCGATGGAGAAGTTGACTTTCTGGAATGGAGTGAAAGCCCATTCCATTTCATTACTATCAAAATTCCTGCCAAAGTTTCCCCCATGAATCCGGAGAGCTAAAATTACTCCACAAGTGACAAAAATAGAAGTTAAAACAACCCCAAGGAAAGTGTAGACAATAACATTTCTTATTGACTTGTTGAAGCCCTGGCCATTTTCACTTGTATGACACTTGCTAATGCAAAGGTCAGGGTTACCAGCAAATGCAGCGGAGGGTAGATCCCGGAAAAACTTTGTATCAGGAAGAGAACCAGAAAAGCTATTATAGGAGACATTTAGAGACACAAGATTGTCAAGACTAACCAATACCGTGAGTGTACCTGTGAGCTTGTTGTGAGAGAGGTCCAAGATGGATAGTTTTGAGAGATTTGAGAAGGTCTGTGGAATGGGGCCACTAAGAGAATTCCAACTCAAGTTCAAGAGGATATCTAATCCTTGCAAATGACCAATCTCATGTGGAATAGAACCAGTGATCCTATTGTTACTTATATCCAGCAACTGCAAATCCTTACACTGCCCCAGTGTCCCTGGGATCACACCAGAGATAATGTTTCCACTTAAAATCAACTTATTTAGAGATTTAAGTTTGCCCAGATTCTCCGGAATGCTTCCCGTTAATCTGTTTGCCGAAAGATCTAAGACATTGAGACCAACTAGGAATTTCAAAGATGAAGGAATGGTTCCTTCCAGCACATTGCTGTGCAAGTCAAGCAATTCTAGATGAGCACAGTTTCCTATCTCAGAGGGAATATCTCCACTGAGTTGATTATTTGATAACTCAAGGAAGCTCAAACTTCTTAAATGACCTATTTCTGGTGGAATTTGACCAGTAAAGTTATTTGATCCCAGCCGTAACCTGATCAAACTAGTGCAACTGCCAATATCAGCTGGAATTTGACCTGAAAGTCTGTTTGATATCAGCAACAACTGAGTCAAATTCCGCAGATGAAAGAGTGCACTTGGAATGGAGCCAGTGAGGAAATTGTGCGAAAGATCAAGTGCTTCAAGTTTATCACAGTTGGATATTTCTGTTGGTATACTTCCATTAAGTTGATTCTGCCAGGCATAAAAGAGGGTGAGTTCCTTCAGTTGTCCCATAACAGGTGGAATGTTCCCGGAGAATTTGTTGTTATCCAATTCAAGTTGCTTTAGCCTGGAAAAGTTGCCAACATAGGAAGGTATTTCTCCATAAATACTATTATCAGACAAAAGAAACTCCTCCAGAAAGAGTAGATTACTGAGAGTCACAGGTATCTGACCCTCCAAAGAATTCAAAGAGAAATCTATAACCTTGAGATTTGTACAGTTCCCAAGACTTTCCGGAATGGTCCCAGTTAAATTGTTCTGCCACAGCAACACCCTCCTCAGGTTTTGCATGGAGCCCAATTCATAAGGAATGTTTCCAGAAAGCTGGTTTTCATACAGAAACAAATCCTCCAAGGCTGAGCAGTTCTGAATCTCTGGTGGGATATGACCTGAGAGATGCGCCGTGTAGACTGAAAGTGTCTTGAGATTTTTAAGCTCTCCTATACTCGGTGGAATCTCCCCAGAAACCCCAGTAACTGCAAGTCCCAGAAAAACAAGGGCCTTGCAGTCTGATATCTGCATTGGAATTTCTCCATGAATACCTGGATTTCCTCCTGCTCTAAGAGTTTCGAGAGTACTCAACTGGCCTATTTCTCCAGGTATCATTCCAGATAGCTGGTTGTCGTAAAGTGCCAGATGCTGAAGCTTTGAACAGTTTCCAATAGTAGTTGGAATTCCACCCTTCAAGGAATTGGAATTCAACAATAACAACTGCAGCTTAGCTAGCATTCCTATTTCTTCTGGAATGCTTCCTGACAAAGCATTGAAGCTAAGATCCAAAGTGACCAAGGAGGACAAGTTTCCCACTGAACCTGGAATCTCACCTGTGAGATTTCCATTTGAGATGACAAGAGTGGTGAGGTGGCCAAAAGAAAGGACCTGAGTGGGGAAGCTGCTACGCATATCTATGGATGTTATTATGATCTCTGACACAAACCCTTCTTTGGAACATGTTATGTAATCCCATGTGCAAGGATCTTTGTTGGTTGGATCCCATGAAGAGAAGGAAGCGACAGAGTCGGAGGAGTTAAAGGTTGAAAGCCATGACAGTAGAGAGAGGCCTTCCTGGTTCAGAGCAGAGATGGAAGGACACAAGGAGATATTAAGAAACAAGATAAAAAGAGTTAATGCATTGCTTGACATGATGAGGTGGTGTTCTGCTACTGTTGTATCTCATCCAAACATAGCAGCTACTATGCCCTCTTTAGCACCATGGTTGGACATTGAAAGTCTCTTATCTCCATTCAAGTTTACTGATGAAGATGTAGACCATTCCTTACTCTTTAAACACTGCTTCACTTTTATATTTGTGGTGAATTTACAGCAAAGGCCGAACAAAGAAACAGACAAATTAGAAGCATCATTAAGCAGACAGAAAGGTAGGAAAGACGAGGTAGTACACGATTTTCTACTTCACTTGTCTCTGTATTATTTAACCCTTCATACCTGTAATCCTTATCACTGGATATTTACTGATAGCATCAGTAGTGGGAGTTTTTTTCATAAATTTAAAAATTGGTTCTTTTAACTTGAGATAATTCTAATTTCTAGAGAAAACTTCTTAAAACTTTTAAATTTTATACGTCATTATTGGACGTGTAAGAGTGTTTTAAGCAACTCTAATGATGACTTATTTTTTACTATTGTTTTAGAGAGCTTTCATGAAGTATACAACTACTTATTCAAGCGTAAACTAAGAAGTCTAAAAATTTATTTACCCAATTTCTATGAAATCTAAACATTTCTCTTGCAAGATTCTGGAGAGAGCAATGGAGCAATATAGAAGATCTAATGCAGTAGAATATCCGTTGGGAAAATGACTTTATTGCTTTTTATAGTGTCTACTGGGTCCTGTGCATCTGCTACTTGTAGAGAGATACAAATTTGGACAATAGAATTATAGAAAAAAAGGCAAGTATTACTATAATCTGACACAACATTCTTATGATGGATATACTTTGAAACCTAAATGTATCTAGCAATCCTGCAAGCTGGAGGTTCAAAATCTAATCTATTTTCCCTGTATGTAGTCAACATGCACAAAAGAAAATGAAATCCATAAACTTGTATATCAAATTTGTCTGGAAGTATAAGCAATATTATTGTTTATTCTGATTGTCTGATACTTTTATCAACTCACCATAACAGAATTTCTAGTTACACAATTTTCTACAGAACCTAAATTTCATTAATCCAACGGCTGACTGCAGAATTTTTATTTAAATATTAAAGTTTTATATAATTTTATAGTCATTTCTTATATTATTAATTTAACTTCATTTTTATGTATGATTTATTTTTTTAATATTATTAAAGGAAATTTTCACTTCCCTCCTCTGAAATTATATCAAAAGACATATCCTTCACTGTTTTTTAATAAATGATATCTACCTCACTTAAATTTTTAATATAATATTTATAAAAAAAATAATCTAATTTTTATACATTAAAACTTTAACTTTATTTTTTTACTTAAATTTTAGTTAATATTATATTTCTTAAATAAAATAAATAAAGTGAGTGTGATTTTATTAAAAATATAAGAAAGTTAAGTACATGTTTAACAATTAAAGAAATTTATTAAAAAAAGTAATTATAGTTTCTCTTATAATTAAATATCATCTATAATACAAACTCTGACATAGTATACATACAAACTTTGACACAGAAGTTATCAGAACAACATCAGTTTTTGGATTTGTCAAATTTATATGAACAGAGAAATTAACTTTAATATGTGTAAGTCTTACTCTTCCAACAGGTATATCGCTCTCCTTCATATATATATATATATATATGTAAAGGTAACTAGCAGACAGTGATGAGAAACTGCTCAGACGCATTTGAATGACATGACAGAAGTTCTATTTTCGATTCTTCTCCTTTTCTTTTAGGTGCAAGTGACAAGAGTTGCTGTGAATTTACCAAGTCACCACAATGATGTTTCATCTAATTCGACACAAGAATCCAAGTATCAAGATGTAGCAGCTGCACCTAATAGAAAATGAGGAACACAAAAGTAATTAAGAAGTGGTAGAAGAAGTCACATAACTACAACCTTTTCTGTTATACCTGCATGGAGAGATCTCAAAATCATCTTCTATTTAATAAAGCTGTTCCTTATCATGAAAGTCAGCAGAGGACTTTCCCAAAGGAAGATATAGATACATTGTACGAATGCTTTTTTTTTTTTCTAACACAAACATTCTTGTAAATCCAACTAACAGTGTGTGATGTGAATCCAGCATTTCACATACAATTGTTCCTTTAACAATAGCCTATGGTAGTAATGAGATAAATTTGTGATGAAAATGAAAATTGTGCAGCTGATTTAATTATTTGTATTATCTTGATTGGTCTAAGAGAAGGGTAGAGTTGAGATAATGAATATGAATAATAGTAAATTATTATAGGTGAGGTTGTCTTAAGTGTGTGTGATATGTTGGGAAATAATTGTTGAGAAACAGCAAAGAGAACTTGAATGTGAAGAAAGCAGACAGAGAGAAAAGATTGAAGGACAGAAAATGATATTTGAGTAACAGAGGACTTAAGGAGATGTGGAGTGATTTGGGGATGAAAATAAGTTGGTATCTGTTTAGGGATCATGTGGGCCTTAGGGTTAGGATAAGCTGGGATTTGGAAGGTGGGGACAAATGATTCCCTAACCACAACAACTAGCGATTACTGACTAATTTCTACAATAATTGTTTTTTGTTTGCAATTACTTCTTCTAACTCTTCCTTTAATCCTTCACTTCTTTCATACCTTTCTTAGAATATAATTGGAAATCATATGATTCTTACCTCTCTCAATTTGCTCAATGAATGTTAAACTTTACAAAAAGACTTATAAAAATAGAAAAGGACAAAATTCTTCAACCAAAAAATAAGAAGTGGACAGAATATATAATAATCTTAATAGTGTACATTGAATACAGTCACAGGTAAGTCACTCTCGCCGGGAATAAGCTATGATAAATAAAGTTTTGCTTAATAAATATGATTTAAATTTATCAACAACTTTTTTTATTCGGTTTAATTTTTTTTAAGAAAGAAATATCTGAGTTAATTAATGAGATATAAGATGGTACAATTTAATCCATAATAATTCAATACTTTAATATTTCAAATCTAAATTTATATTTGGATTTTACATTTAGTCCACTTAATTGGATTTGAATCAGATTTTTTTAATTAGATATTTTTTGAATTTTAAAAATCTAAAATTAAGATACGTTTAAGTTAAGTTATTGTAATTGAGAACTAGGTCAAACCAACTTATCATAGGTTTAAGGTTGAATAAAGTTGATTCAGGTCGAAGATTGAATTGAGTTGGTTCAAGACGAAGGTTAAGCCAAATCAATCAAGGAAGAGTTGAGTGCGTCGGGCTAAAGAACAAGTCAAATCGATTTAAATTGAAGGTTGAGACGTGTTTACTCGGATCAAAGGCCGAGACGAGTTGCTTAAGACCAAAAGTCAAGCTGAGTTTGCTCGAACTAAAGGTCGAGGTAATTTAGCCTAGACCAAATGTTGAGATGAGTCAATCTAGGCCGAAGATCAAGACAAGTCAACTTGAGACAAAAGGTGAAGCTAAGTCAGCCCGAACCAAAGAATTGAATTGAGTTGGCTTGGGCCAAATAATAAAGTCGAGTAAACTCCAATTGAAGAATCAACTTGACTGGGATATGGTCAAAGGTTAAGTTGAGTCAACTAGAATAGAATAATTGAGACGAGTCAGCCAAGACCGAAGGTCAGGCCGAGTTGACCTAGACCAAATGTCAAGTTGAGTTAGTTTGGACTGAAAGTCGAGTCGATTCAGCCACCGTCAAAGGTTGAAACGAAAGAGCTAGGACCAAAGGTCAAAACCAGTAGCCCAAATCGAAGAACTGAGCCAAGTTGGCCAAATGTGAAGGTTGAGATGACTCGGTGCAAACTAAAGAACCGAGACAATGTTGTGTATGTTCAATATACACACATATCCATAGATCTCCACACGAGTAAGATATTGTCCGCTTTGGGCTAAGCCCTCACGAATTTACTTTTGGTACCACTCCAAAATGCCTCTTATTAAGGGATGTATCTTATGTGTATATAAACCCATGTGTATTTCATATTTTATCCGATGTGGGACTTTGTTTGTACCCAACATCCTCCCCTCAAACAAAGGGTTATGGTTCTTCTACCTCCCCTATAGGGAAAGTTTTTTTTGTTTGTTTTTTTTTCCGGTCACCAAACCTGAACCAAGCTCTGATACCAAATGTTGTGTATGTTCAATATACACACATATCCATAGATCTCCACACTAGTAAAGGGCTAAGCCCTCACGGATTTGCTTTTGGTACCACTCCAAAAGGCCTCTTACTAAGGGATGTATCTTATGTGTATATAAACCCATGTGTATTTCATATTTTATCCGATGTGGGACTTTGTTTGTACCTAACAGACAAGTCAACTCAAGACGAAGAATAAAGTTGAGTCGACCTAAAATGAAAAATCGAGTTGACTTAGTTCAAATGAAGTCAAAATGAGTGAGTTCACATAAAAGGTAGAGTCGAGCTAGCCTACACCAAAAGTCAAACGAGTCGATCCTGCAAAAAGGTTGAAATGAATGGCCTTGACTAGAGGTCTGTTGGATGCAAACCAACGGCAAGTGCACCGGTTGCAGCGTAGCAAGTGATAAATATCGTTCTCTCCCAAGGGACTTGTGCAACACATGACAATTCTTCCTTTTATAACTCAATTAAACATCAAAGTGCACAAAACAACACAAGAAACTCTTTTTGGTATTTTATCAAATAGTTGGTGTGTAAGAAACTTAACATAGTGTATTTACAATTTGTCAAGACTAGAATTCATCCATTTCATTCTCATGCATTCACAAACATCTCAATTTCATCCAATAGGTTTTCAATTTCAGTTCTAAGTTCAATTCATATTTCTCAATACATCAAGAATCACAATTCATGCATGGGTGATCAATCCAAAGCAAGCATTAAGCATAGAAATACTAACATGAATTGGAAAAGCATATAGCATTAACATCACAAAATACATAAGAACCATGTTTTACTACTAATCTCAACAAATAGAAAAGCCCTTCATGGTGGAGAACTTAGGGTTCTACAAAATTGAAGAGATAGGGAATAAATTGGAACCAAAGAGAAGATGCACAACCTTTCCCAAGGATCTTGGCAGCTGCTCCATGCTCTATTTGCGCCTCCCCTTCGCATCTCCATCTCCAATTTGTGACCCATCTTCTTCCTCAACCCAAAGGGGTAAAATCACCATTGATGAAGCTTGAAGACCCAACGAGGAGTGGGAGAGCTTCCCAACACCCCAAATAGCCTCCAATGGCCTTTCCCAATCTCTCTAGGTGAAGAATGAAGTGTAGGAGGAGAAGAATGCCCAAAAAATTGTGACACCCATGTTTAAATAACCCATTTTGACACATTAGCGTCGTCACCGCTCAGCTGCACCCCAGTTGCAACATTCCAGAGAGCAGGGCACTCAGCTGCACCCCAGCGGAGAATTCCAGTGACAGAGCGCTCAACTGCACCCCAGCTGCACCCTAACGCTAGCAATCCAAAGACTGGTAGCTTAGCTGCACCTCAACTGCACCCCAACTACAGCATTCCAGAGACATATAGCTCAGCTGCCTCTCAACTTTAAGTAGTTTTGACAACATTATAAAATTCAAGTTCTCGTGCGATTTCAAATGCTTCCAACATGGGTATTTGCTTTAAATTAATCTTTTATTGTCCCAAAACATGTTCCCTTGAGTTCTTGCTTGTTTTCCTCCACTAGAATTGCTTCCTATTCATTTATTTCACACACTCAAACAAAGAGATTAGAGGTAAAAACAAACATATACTAAATAAAACACAAAAAACTAGAAAACACACTAAACTTAAGGATAAAACAAGGTAAAAGCTATGAAGGAGTTGATTTATTCACAAAGAAACATAAAATTAACGGTTATCAAGGTCGAGCCAAGTCTGTCCGACTGAGGTCGAGCTGAGTCTACCCGAATTGAAAATCAGGTTGAGCTAAAGGTAGAGTTAAGCCAGCCTACACTAGTCAAAATAGGTTGATCTTGGAGAAAGGTTAAGATGAGTGGTCTAGTCGAGTTTGACCAACTGAAGGTCAAGTTGAGTCGACTCTAATCGAAGATCGAAATAAGTTGACTTTGATCGAAAGTTGAGATGAGTCAAACTTATTGAAAATTAAGATGAGTCATCTAGATCCAACATGAAGACAAATAGCCTAAATTAAAATTAAAATTCAATATGAGTTAGGTAAGATGAAAAACATGCCAGTTGAATTATATTCAAGACACAATATAAAACAAAATTACTTAAATTTATGAAATATAAGACTAGAAGATAAAGATAATGACTCGACAAGCTCACAATTAAAAAATAAAAAGTTCTATCCATTAAAAAAAATAATGTTAAAAGAAGAAAGACATCTCAAAATCAAAGGGCTTCGAATATTTTACTATTGGATGTCACAATAAAATATAAAAAATCATCTAAAAAAAAGTTAAGTTTTGTTACAAAATTTGAAAATTAAAAATATGTTACTTTCCTCTCTAACATGGAACCCAATGATGACAAGAGCTCGGAATATCTCTTTCATTAGCATGTCTAAGTGTGACATGTTTCATGCTCCACTTATTAGAGTACATGTTTTTTTGGTTGAAATTCATATACTTTTTTACCTCAATTGACAATGCTTTAATTTTTTACAATTTGAAGTCCTAAATTATAATTAAAGTTCAAAGAAACATATTCTAGGATTTAAAATAAAGAAATTCTATACTAGAACTAGTAATAGTTTTGCATGAGATATTTTTATTCCTTCACTCAGCATGTTTCCTTCTTAAAATGAATTCGAACTCAAATTTTGGAAAAACCTAAAGAAGAAAAATCTATTTAGTCTAGGATCAAATATGAATGTATCTTTTCCCCAAATTTTATAAAGAAAGCTTCAAACAAAATTATTTCATTTGCAAATATTAAAATTTTATAACTTCCTTTCAAATTTACTTAAAATAGAAACTATCACATGGTCTAAACAAGAATATTTTAAAAGATATTTTTAAAAAAATTAGAAAAATTTATGTTTAAGGTGTTTATGTTTATGTTATGCTTATGCTCATCATGTTAATATAGAGAAAAATAGTTTTTAGTAATTTTCACTAGTACAAAATGTGCTTTTAAACTCGTACATTAGACCTCTGTTTACACCAAACCGCTGCCTATCTAGACGCGGTGGCAGTTTCATAATTAAGGAGACCTTATAGGCATTGGTTCAAAGAAGACCGGTGCAGAACAACTCTACCACTTCGGTTTCAAAGGCAATCGATGCCTAAACATATACTAACTTTCCAGGCTTTTCGTTTGAAATGGTCAGAAAACGTGATACTACTTCGGTTGCACGCAGAACCGAATCATAAAGACCTGAAACACGCCTACAACACGTCAAATCAATCAAGTCAATATTAATAGGCACCGGTTAGGTTGAAGAACCAAAACATAAACATAGTAATATTACCTCTGTTATATTTTGAACTGAGGCTGTATAGGCCTAGATCCTTTCTCTGCGATATTACCAAGTGGGCCTAGTGACCTAATTAAGGGTGAAGCTTCTTTCCCTTGAACGCGCACCGCACCAAATCCTCCTCTTTCCCTTGAAGGCGCACCAGACCCCTTTTGGAGCAAGCCCAGATCCTCCTCTTTCTCTTGAACGCGCACCAGCAGCTACGCTGTTTCACTGAAGCTTCTTCCCTTTCTCTTCTTCCCTTGAACATGGACGAGCAGCGAGAGTGTTGTGATGGAGGTGAGTGGACAGCGAAGACGTGGAGAGACGCGACGAGGTGCGGCGAGGTGCGGCGAGGTCGCGTCTGATAGCGGCGAGGTCACGTCTGATAGCGGCGAGGCGCGGCGAGGTCACGTTTGATAGCGGCGAGGCGCGGCGAGGAAGGCGGTGGCGCGTTGCGAGGAAGGCGGCAGCGGAGTGAATCGTTTTTCGATTTAGCATTTTAGGGTTTCTGAAATTGAGAATTGGAGAATTATGTTTTTCATTTTCAGATTTGGGGTTTTTGTTCTTGTTTTTGCAACTTTGGGTTTCAGTTATTGATCTAATTTTGGGGTTCCAGTTGTGTTATCTGAGTTTGTTGAGTTTGTGAAACAGCGTGGTTATCTCCTCGGATTATTCATTTTGTTATCTGAGTTCTTGTTCATTTTTAACGTTTTTCAGTTTGGGGTTTGAAATTAGAATCTGAAATTGAAATCAGAACCGAAGCACGCTAAAGAAAAAAAAAGATCCTACTACCTCAGTTTAGGTTCTAATCGAGGCCGTAGAGACAGACAAAATAACTCGGTTTGGAACCGAGGCAAAAAGACTACCACTTTTTGCCTCGCCTAAATATGCCTCGGTTCAAAAACCGTTGCCTATAAATGAAATTAACCGGTGTCGTATCCTCTTCCTACACTAGTGCTTGAAATGTTTTAGTTGTGTTAAACTTTGTTTTTCTCCTTCTAATGTTTAGTTGCATTAGCTATTAGTAATGTATTCTTCTTATACCATTTTTGAGATAAGTTTTCACTTTAATGGTTTAGTCATATTATTTTATTTACTATATATATTGAATGTATCTAATATCCTAAAAACTTAGTAATTTTAGTATCTAAACTTTCATAATTCGTGTTATCTTCCATCATGTTAACAATAGTACAAAAATAGGAAATAATAATTAGTTTTATTATAATGGTTGCAGTCCACCTATCATAAAAAGTGGTAAAATGATATTTTGGTAATAAACGTGAAATTTGTTATGTAAGTTCAAAATAAAATTGACATAATAAGTATATATTATTTCTTATCAGTGTATGTTAAAATTGCGTAGCGAAATAATTGTGTTTGGACAAAACTAACAAGGATGAATTGGTTTCTTTAATAAAATTGTAAGAATTTTTCCTTTTTATACAATTACTTTACAATTAAAATTGCTCCTTTTAAATAATAACAAGAAAAATAAAAAGTATAGGAAAAAAGAAATTTGCACAAGTAATTTTATACTATTTCAGATCATTAAGGGGATTAACAAATCACTAAAATAAATCATAACTTAAAATCACAAAGAAGATAATTTAGGTTCAGAAAACACGTCTTTTGAAACCATAAGGTATAGGAAAAGAGAGATTTGCACACATAATTTTATACTGATTTGTATCAAAAGACCCTACATCCAATTGTTAATCTCTTTAAAAGAGGGATTAACAAATCACTCAAATAAACCATAACTTAAGATCACATAATATAGTTTAGGTTTAGAAAACACCTTTTTTAAAACCATAAAAGATGAAAGACACCTCTCTTGAAATACAAAATGGATGAACACCTCCTTTGAGTTTCACAAAGGATGAAGATACCTCTCTTGAATCGCACAAGAAATGAAGAAACTCCTTCCTTGAGTCTACAAGAAATGAACACCTCCTTTAAATCACACAAAGAAGGAACAACTTCTCTTACCAACAATAATAACATTATATCACACAAATACCCACTTGATGAAAGTTATCTCTCTACTCACACTGGGTTTTCCAAAGTCTTTCCATAGAAATTTATCAAGTACTGAGACTTTCTTAACTAATGCATTTTCAAATGAAAGTCTATACTTTATTTATAGAAGTCGTTTTTGAAATTAGATCAAGAAACCAAAGAGTTAAGTCATAATTGTTACTAGTAATTGATTATCAAAAGTAATAATCAATTATCATAGAAATTTTTCTAACAAAATATTTTCTCAATGTGTCAATTACCAGAAGTGATAATCAATTATCAAAGTTTTTTTATGAAAGACTAGATTTCATTTGGAGAATTGAAGAAAAATTAAATTTTCTTTGAATGCTTCACTACTTGGTTTTTGCCTTTTAACTCTTGACCTACCAATTTAAATAAGATACACAAATTACAAAACTTCAACAACTAAAATCTTAAATCTTCAACTTATCTCTTGAATCCAAACATTCTTTAAGTCTTCAACATTTTCCTATGAGTCATCATCATCAAAACTCTCTATTAAAGCAAAGACTTATGATGTGTTCGGCTCTTTATCAACAACTTAAGAGAAAATAGTAGTTAATCCAAGAGAGCTAAATAACTTGTCTCCCCTTTTTAAAATAGAAGGTAGTACAAGATATCAACGTAATCATATATCTTTCCCTAAAAAAAGTACAAGTTATCATAAGATATCAACACAAATATATCTCCCTCCTTTTTTTATCATCATAAAAAAGATTAGTTAAGAATAAAAACTCCACTAAGAAAATGAACTCTCCCTATATGTAATACTCCCCTTTTTTTATATATAAAAATATTTTTTTTTTCTAAACAAGTACTCTCCCTGTATATAAGCTACATATATGTCCAAGTGATTCTAAAGATTAAAGAAAGCAATAGTTTATTTAGACAAGGGAACATTACATCATTAAATCTTTAAATTTCTAATTTCCATTTATTAAGCATTTAGTTATTACCAATGGTCTAAAATTTCAAAATCTCACCCAAAAATGGTCAAAATTGAATTTTTGTATTTAGTTTCATGAGGATCATCAATTATCATATTTGGATCCTTTAAGGTTAGAGACATGTTACTTAATTGTTGGAACCCAAACATATCTTCCATTTGGAACATTGAGATGTTTTATTCTACATTTATTTGAAATGTGCTTTTTTTTTCATATAATAAAATCATGTTATATAATCAACATTCGTAAAATAAGACTTACTTTTTTTCTACTCATACCCGACATAGTTTTGTATTCTTATTATTAGGAGCTTTCTTGTTTTATGAAAATCATTTTTCTTAAAAATATGCTTTTAAACATTTTTAACTTTTGAAGCATTTGCAATTGATTTTTCAATATTAGTAATTTTCAATTCATGTTGCTTGCAACATTCACACTGATACATCTTTACCATCCTTTAAAATTGAAACTTTGCTTTTTAAACTTTCTTATTCTTCCAAAGATTTTTCAAATTTCTTTTGCAAAGCTTTATATTCTGATTTCAAATGACTATGTAAAGAAATTAATTTTTCAGATTCAGCATACAACTCTTGAAAGACATAAAATAATTCATCATAATCATGTGTTTCACTAAAAATATTACTAACCTTGTTGCAACTTGATTCACTCTCTACTAATAAACAAAGATTAGGTTCCTCATCCAAGTAATTAGAACTTGATAAAGAGCTTAATAACGAGCTTGACTTGTTTTCCTCTCACTTTTTTTTTCTTGAATAACTTTATGTCCTTCTTCAATTCTCTTTTGTGATGTCCTTTATTTTTGTTCTTCATAAAGTTTATGAACTTTTTTATCATTAAATTCATATTCTCACAATCAGAATCATCATCTTCTACTTGATCTTTGTTCTTGGAAATTTCATTTTTAAAGACAATGTGTTTTTTCTTTCTTCCTTCAACTTTGTTATTGAGTCTCCCTAACTCTAACTCATGCTTTCTCAATTTCCCAAAGAACGCAATCATGGACATATTCACAAGATTTTGTGACTCCATTATTGTAGTGACCTTTTGCTGCCAAGACTTGTTCATGGATTTTAAAATTTTTATATTAATTTCATTAATATAAAAAGTTTTACTTAACCCTGTGAGATGATTGATGTGTAAACAGTTTCTACACATCATAAATACTTTCACCTTGTT
Organism: Vigna angularis; assembly: GCF_016808095.1. Lineage (NCBI taxonomy): Eukaryota > Viridiplantae > Streptophyta > Magnoliopsida > Fabales > Fabaceae > Vigna > Vigna angularis. The sequence continues at coordinate 28,783,769 of NC_068973.1, read as the reverse complement.
GCATTCAAAACATATTGTATTCTTGAATTAACAAGTTCTTTTGAGCATACTTAACATCATTTGTACCTTCATGAGTTACTCTTAAAATCTCTCATATTTCTTGAGCATTCTTGCACACAAATATCATGTAAAACTAAGAGTTAAAGTATATGAAATTATATTTCTAGCCCTAACAATATAGTAAACCCTTTTATCTTCTTCCACAATCCATTGTGAAAAGGGCTTTTGGTTCCTATAAATTATTTATAATTAAGTAGGCATAAATGGACCACTACATCCCAAACACCTCTATCAATAGACTCTAAAAAGATTTACATCCTAAAGTTAAATAAAAATAGCTATACTTTAATTATATATATATATATATATATATATATATATATATATATATATATATATATATATATATATATACACGCAAACAAAATCATGTGTTATTTAAAAAAAATATACTATATCAATATTATAGAACAAATTTAAGGAAGATATGATGATTGAAAAAGAAAATGTATATTCAATTTTTAATTATGTAGATGTAGAAAGTGTTGATATGTATAGTAATAATTAATGAGTGCGTGTGGAAGGGCAGATATTTCAAATGAGGAAGAAAGAGAATAATACAACGGTTAAGATATCCCATCATGCATGTGTGTGTGATGCATAGAAAAACTTTTTGTCTGTAGCATTTGAACTAATTAATTGAGTGAAGGCTTTAGTTTCCGAAAAATGAAGGTAGAGAAGAAGCAAAGCTACATTAAATGAAGAATGGAAAATAGGAAAGCAAACATTCTTGTGATGTGAGATCATAATTTATGATTGAGGGACCCTTGCTTGTCGTTGCATTATCTGCCACAACAATAATTTCTGTGCCCTTTCACATGTATAATCTTCCAATCACAAATGTTAACATAAATCTAACCATTTAGTCACTTATGTCTTTCTATGTCTACCTATCACAATACACTTAGTATGCATCTAAATGACTACGTTAATAATCTCAATCGCCTCAATTAAATCACACCTTCTTCTATGATATAACTCAAAATGTCAATTAACTTTTCTGACCAACTCTGATTTAAGTTTAGTTGATAATAAGTTAAATGGATATAACATGTGAATTAAAAATAATAAAAGTTACTATAATGTAACGAAAAGGATATGTATGATGTGGAACTTGGGTAATTACTTGAAAAAACAAAAGCATCCATTCCTTTCTTAAATGGAAAGATATGGACAGTGGTTAGATTCAAAGACCACTTGGGAAGTAACTGGAATAATGAAATAACCGATATGTTGTTTGAATTTCGAAATTCGTTTTGCTAGGTCATGGCATCACTACCCCAAATGTCTGCCACATTAGGAACTTGCATAAGCTCAAAAATTAAGATGAGTGACGGACGACTATACATTGCTCAAATAAACAACAAGAAGAAGAGTAATTGTTTGAAGGCTGCGTTGTTTCCATTGACATTGGTGGGAGAAAAGAGGCCCAAAATAGGGCTACGGAAACAGCCAAGTGAAAAATGGAAAGTCGGGGTAGGGGAAAGTGGTGAGTTGGTGCCACGTTCAGTTATAGAGAGCGCTGTCAAAGATTTCCACCGTGCCTTCAATGATAAAAACATGGAGGAAATGCAGGAATTGATTTCGGATGATTGTGAGTACCAGGACTACCTCTTCTACAGTCCCTACAAAGGCCAGGTTAGTTTCAACATTTTCTCTTCCGATAATGTGCATTTCATGGTGTCAAGTATTTGGTGAATTACTTCCTGCATTGCTTTTGATTTAGGAGAATGTGATGAAGTTCTTGGAGAACGTTATGGAAGCGATGGGTCCAAATATAAAAATTGCTGTGCGAGATATCAATGTGGAAGATGTCCATGTCAAAGATACCAAAGAGGCCAAACTCATGGCTACGGTCTTTTGGCACTTGGGTATCTCACTTCTTTTCCTTCTTTTTCTTCTTTCACTCCTACAATTTTTAGCTACATCCCCATAATTTTTAAAATATTGTTCGTCAAATCTGTTTTAAAATAAGTTTTCTGAAATTTTTATCTTAGGATTTTTAGAACAAGTTGTATGTGATATTCTTGGAAATTAGTTTTCTGAAATAAGTTTTACAGAATACATATGAAATTATCGGTGGTGATGTAATGTGGTGAGAGAACACATTTTAATCTTTTAATTATTAGTATGGGGTGTATTTATTAATAATGGACTTACTTCTTTAACTTTCAATCAACATCTCTAACAATATCCAAAAATACTTTGGGTTTGTGTGGCCCAACATGTTCGTCATAAACAGCGGGTGGGCTAAATCCAGACACAGTTTTCCTACAAATGAATTACCATTTTGAAATTGGTAATGTACATTGTAAAACTTTGAGATTAAATTTTTTACAGAGTGGGGAAAGGAGAAAAAGAAGCTACCCTTCTCAAAAGGATGCAGATTCTTTTGGTTTAAAGAAGTTGAAGGAAGATTGGTTATTAGGTAAATCCTGATATTTGTTCTCTGTATTTCATTTTTCTTATAAAAGGCATGTATAATTGAGTGTAGCTATTTGCAGCAAGATAACAGGCTTGGAGGAACTTCCAATAAAACCGGGTGAACTAGTACTGGTATCTTCCTCATTCAATATTTCATTTCTTTTAACACAAGTATTGCTTTTATATTATATTTATATTTATTTCAATTACTTTAGTTAATATGTTTTCAACATATAGTTAAAGAATTTTTAAACTTAAATTATTATTTTTAGAAGAAAGTCATGATATTCAATGAGTAATAGCATAATTCAATCAAATTTTTATGATTTTCATTAGAGCTTCTCATTTTCCCCCCTTTTCTGTACTTACTTTCATTTGTTAGAGTTTATAAAAAAAAATTATGATGTGACAATACGAGCATTATTTATATTTTGTATGTCGGTCTATTTTAATACAATGATGATTTTGATTTTAATTTTCTAATAATTTTTAAGAATGAAAAAATTATCTGTGTGATGAAAAAGTTGAATCAATTAACTTGGAGTTCTAATATCTGCAGAATGCCTTAAAGGCAATTAGTACTTTTTTGGACAGCTATCCACCCATGGCTTCAGGTACATATATCCATGCCTTTCTTAATTATTTCTTCTATTTTCTATTTATCGCATTTATTATTATTAAAAATATTACTGAATAAATTTTAGGCATCATCCTTTATTTCCAATTTATATTGGCAATAAATACTTTATATTTAATACCGTAAGAAGTTGGTATGGTATATGGTATTATTCTAACAAAACACGATTTCAATTTGGTGCGTGACAGCGTTGCTTAACTATCCTGCCTTTCGAGATGATTGATGGCACACATGATTGGGTCGGTGAAGTCCATCACATGCTTTAAACACTTCAAATCTCCTCCTATTTATGAATCAACAATATTTATTTTTAAAATTTGTATTTTTTATTTATTTTTGGTATTGTGTATTTATTGTATCTTTAAAATATATTGATAAACATTAATTTCCATATTTTAAAATATATTAAAAGTATTTTTAATATATTAAAATCAATTATTTTAAAGATACAATTAAAACGACAGCAGTAATTCTAAACTCGTGTTCTTATTAAATAAAGTGCAATTCGCCTGGATTAGGAAAACAAATGTTAAAATTTTAAGAAAAAAATAAATTATTATATTTGTGTGTTTGATTTTCTAATCAACACCTATAATTATTCATTTTTACTCCCACGAACCATCTCTCACTTCAGATAAATGAAATTCAAAGATTTGTTTGAGAATTCTAGAACACCCTCCACATAAATGGATGTGTCGTGTTTTTTTAAAATTGTAGAAATTTGTTCAAGCATGAATATTTTAATATCCAACTGGCCGTATACGGTAATTAAAAACTTAACAAATGAAAAGAGTTAAAATACATAAATTCATATAAATTTATAATTTAATGTCATACGCTTGTATATGCTAAATTCCATCTGTAGTTAAAATATTGTATATTCTTTTATAAGTAAAGAAATAATACGTACAAGGATTACATATATACCATCAAGTAAGAAAGAAAAAAAATATACAGAATATAAATATTAGACAATGATTCTAAAGAAAAACATAATCAGAAAAAGGAAGAAACATTAATATTTGTATTGTCATTAATTGAATAAACTTCTCGTGGTGAAAACCTAAAGCAGTGTGTTCGAAAACTATATTGAACTAGACGACACTTGATAGCAACAAGTCCCTGTATACATCATTTTCCTAGTAGTATGTCGTTAAAATAGCATGTTTTTTATTCCTACTCTCCCAAACTCTTTCGACTTACAAATATTTTTCCATCTCAATGAATCATTCTTCCTACTTTCTTGTCCTTTACCTCACACAAAAGCACTGTGCATTTAAATCAATTTTCTTTCAACCTTTTTAGAAATTCTGAAGAAGGACATTAGAATCTACAATTGATTTTCACCCCTCTTCCTTTCTCTGATTAGTTTCAACTGGAATCATTAAGAACACAAAAGGGAGAGCAATTTTAATTTTTACTTCCCTTTCTTTCGTTCTAAAAGTCTCATCCTTAACTATGATATGTCACTGTTTTATTAGTTTGTATATTTGAAACACACCAATCACGAACTACCATATAGACTATTATAAAAAAATTGTCAAAAATAATTTTTACTTCCCTTTCTTTTCGTTCTAAAAGTTTCATCTCTATTTGTGAAAAGGATTATGATATATTAATAATTTTTCTTAACAACTTTTTGACAATAAACTATGTGTCACTATTTTATTGGTTTGTATATTTGAAACAGACAAATCACAAGCTACCATATAAACTATTGTAAAAAAGTTGTCAAAAAAAGTTGTTAAAAAAATATTTTCTTTATTATAATTTTGTTTTAGTCTTGCACTAATTCATAACATCTTAACAATATTGTAGTGGAAAAATATTTTTTTAACATTTTTTTTACAACTTTTCTACAACATCCAATGAATGTTTCAAATATTCTTTTGAAAATAAATTTAAACATACCAATAAAATAATAACATGTAATTTATTATCAAAAAGTTATTAGGAAAAGTTGTTAATATATCATGATCCATTGTAGTATACCAATTTCCATTTTTAGTGCCTCCCCACCTTGTAATAACATATTTAAATTTGAAATAACAAATGTAAACAAATGTAGAGATTTTTTTCACAATAGTAGGTGGTCTACAGCTGCAAAACAAGAAATATAGCGAGCACATAATTGATATTAAAGTGTAAGGTGATTCCATCTGTAAATTTGCCAATAGAAGAGAGAAAACGATGGAAGGAAGCAAGCTAAGTTGGAATATGGGTGGTACTCTTTTCCCTATTGTCTTTTACTTTATTACATGCATATGGACTATAACTAATTCATTAATTCTATCCCATCATCACCCTCCAATTTATATACGCGTCCAAAATGATAGCTAGAAGCTACTCGTGTACCACGACTACATTTGTCCTAACCTAAAATAATGAAATCGTTCAGGCCTCACTCAAATCAAAATCTAAGACATTTGATATTCCTTGAGGAATGCATAAGTATCTCGTGTTTGAATAAGTTCTTTTAGATGTGAATAACAAGATACAAAATCCACCATCTTAGACTTTTCAGATAACAACTTGGACCACAAAATTCTTTTTTTTTTCAAGTATTATATATATGTCGGGATTAGCAACTAATTATGTTAGAATAATTTCAAACAATTCATTCCTACGTTCCACAATAAAAAAATGTTCACTTTAAAATATAGAAAATAAACTATCAAATCTTAAATTTCACTTTAACTTCAAAAAAAATACATTAATAAGGTAAAGAAGTTCAAACAAGACTTAATTGGTAGATGTAGGGTGGAACTGTAAAGCTAAACGCAACACACACTAGATAGTGCACTGTGTTTTTATTGAACTGTGTCCGCATTTATAAATAGCTATGTACATAGGGTTTGGACCTAGTATAAAGAATGAAAACTGAAATACTGCTGAGTATATATATTATCTCTTTGGCTGATCTCTATCTTATATCTAAACGAAATAAATGGAAAAACAAAATAACAAATAAAAATGAAGTCATGATTTATGTGACAGTACAATACGAAAATAAAGGTTCAAATGAAAATTACACAAACATCCATAACTTAAGTTTATTCAACAAATTTTTTTCATAAATTTAAATTCTTCTTCCTTTATCGTTGCACCCCAATTTTTCATATACATTATCTCATATTAGACTTGCTTCTATGTCTATAAAGGTTCTTCGTTTTCTTCATGCTCGACTTCTTCGTTATTTTGATCAATTTCTCAATTACTTTTGTCGATTTATTTTTATCATGACCTTTTCTTGATCTTGACTAACTTGTTTTTAGCATTTTATTGATTTGTTTTTTTGCTCTTATCATCTTCCCAATAACCTTGTTGTCATTACGGTCAACTGCAATGTAAACTTTTTTATAATTTTCTTCGTGATTATCCTCACATTTTGTTTCCGTGCATACTGTCGATCTCTCTTCTTGGGATGACAAAAATACTTGTACCTGCATATATCTGTAGATAAAATACACGATGACTAGTTGGTACCCGCAAATATTTATTATTCGTGGGTAGCGGATATTTTAATATTCAGTTATAAACGAGTTGGGTACAGATATTATACTAATCGTACCCATGAGTATACGCTACCCGCGAAAAAAAATTAATTTATATTTTGTTAAGTTAAATTTAATTAAAATTAAATTAATTTATATTTTATCAAGGTTAAATTTAATTAAACTTAAATTTTAATTTATATTTAATTTAATTTATATTTAATTTAATTTATATTATATTTTATATATTCTTTTATAATTTTATTAAATTTTATTTTAAAAATTTAGAAAATATTTTTAAATATTTGCAGGTATTCACAGGTACTTGCGTGTTTTAAAATACCCGCAAGTATTTTTTAAACAGGTATATGCATGGGTAGTGGGTGGGTTGCGGGTAAATGTTTTTATTGTGGGTCGGATAGCGAATAAGTATTATCTGTGTCTGACCCAATCTATTGTCATCCCTACTCTCCTCGCTACTCGTCTGTGTAGCTTATCTCTCTTTGTTACTCGATAAAGCTTGACAAGTTTTCTTTATGCCCAGTTTTCAGTCTTCTCGTTATCAAACAATTAAGACGCAACTTAGTTTCCAATCTCTAACTCGACAAGTCAGCCTCCGAGCTCCTTAACATCAACAAAACTATTTCTTTGTCATCTTCCTTTACAAGGAGATTCTTCTCTTTTTTCTTCTCAGCCCAACAAAACTTTGTAATACGGTCGGTCTTACCACAATTATAACACTTTGTCGATCTACGCTCATTTGCGTAGTGGTCATGCTTGCCACACTTAAAACACTCCACTCCTAAGTGATCTCTTCGATCTTTTCCTTGTCCTCGACACACCAATTATGCTAACAAGTTTGCTCTTCGCTGTCATCCTCCAAATCACATCTGTTACGTTCTTCAAGACCTCAACCCTGAGTGTTTGGAGTATCTTCCTTCTCGTTTTGACGTGCTTGAAGTACTTGATTAAGTGACTCATAATTCTTCTTTCTTCGTTGTTGGTTCTTGGTACCCATTCTTTGGGAAATCTAGGCAATCATATATGCTCTTCCTCTTTTGTTGATTTTTTATACTCGTTCTCTACTACATCTGATATGTGAGATCCAAAGAGAGTCCTCAACTGCAAACTCTATCATCATTTGCCTTCTTCGTCAATTGTGGTAGAGACATATCATTCACAAGATTTGATATCTTACTCAGTGTTTCACTCACACTATTTCACTCTCTTTCTTTTTCTCACTCGACAGTCAGAGCATTAAAGCTCTAGTATCATTTTGTAAAACTAAACACAACACACACACTAATTCATTGTGTTTTTATATTGAACTGAGACAACCTTTAAACAGTGGTACACATAGGGCTTGGACCATATACAAAGAATGAAAATTGAAATACAATATGTCAACTGCCAAATATATTATTTCTGACCGATCTCTATCTTATATCTAAACCAAAAAATAAAAAAATAAACTAACGAATAAAAATGAAAGCTGCGACATATGCGGCATCACAATACAAAAATAAAAGTTCAAATGAAATTAAAGAAACATCCCTAATTCAACAAGGAAGAAGCTCACTTCACCCTCCCCTCTTTCTCTCTATATTATATATATCATGCCTCGGAACCCACACTTATCATTTTTTTTATTAAGTCAAATACTGTTGTATAAAAACTTAGCGTAAGTATGCGAAGTTGTAGAAATAACCAAAGTCATATTAACTCGTGAGATATTATTCAGAACCAACAATTGCATAGAAGAAAAAGTGAGACATTAATGAACCCCATATCCATTTGTTGGTGGATGGAAGAGGAGATAATTACAAAGTCTGATTGACAAAAGGGACACCAAGACTGAAAACAATCGCTTGAAAGGAAGATGAAGGGTTCTGAAAGAAATAAGGATGTTTGTGACCGTTATGTTTGTGTGTGTGTCTCCTACTCCAGTATTAGAGTTCTTCCTCATCATTGGGAAAATGTCCATATACGAAACACTCCTACACGACTATTATAGGGATCTTTCTCGTCATAACATGCATAAACCTTTGTCATCGAAAAATCGACTAAATCAGGTTCCATCCATCTAGAAACGACTAAAATTGTTGTCGTTCGTCTAAAAACAATTAAAACATACCTTTTACTCATTAATTAACATCAATAATTCACAATTCTTAAATATGATAAACATACTTTTTATATTTGTAAGAATTAATATATTGTGGTGTTGAATACATATTAGATTTGTCACTCATTTCGAGACCAAAGTTGTAATTCTATCTTATTTCATAGGGTTGAGCTGTAACTAAAATTTTGACTGAAATCAACGGCTACAAGAATTAACGTACGATATGGAGAGTCAAGAGATTGGATAGGAAATTCAACTTTATAGTATCTATATCATTAGTATGTATATATTCCTAAAGGTACAGATCCGAGGGTATATGTAGCTTTCTCAACATCATTTCTACGACCCGAAATACAACTTTATTCTACATCCACTAAACACAAACAATTTCTATAAGATTCTACCTTTTTATAATTACCTTTATCAATATAGGAACACATGTGAGGTACGCAGCGTAATTAATTAACTGTGTCTGCTTCTTCTCTTCTTTTCAAATAATAAGAAGAAGATCAGATCTTATGAAGTTTATGTAAAATCATCAGATCGAATTGATCAAGGAGTTGATGAGAACATTTCCATGGCTGAAAGATCAAAGGAGCTCCAAGTGCTCCAGCAAGTGTCACTCATTGAATGCAGGGTAGACGCAGAAGTGATGGGTAATAATTGGGCATCGTTTTCATTCAACGGCATCGAGTATTCCAATTCCTGCAACTGCATTTCCTTCACGGGTGCTTCCCAAGTAACGGAAGAGGACAAGGTAGCATCACACCAGAGACCATCTTCATCACCACTCACACCCAGAAGCTTCTCCAACTCGTCAATCTCACCCAAACTCAATTCCTCCCTACCGAAATTCTCAATTGCCACTACTGCATCGGAGTCAACAATGACAGGATCCGACGACAAACCCTTGTTCGGCGACTGAACACCAGCGATATCATTCTCCGTTTGAACGCCGGGCGGTGTGAAGTAATTGTTGGAAGAAGAGGAGGCATTGTTATCCTCTCCAACGTTTTGTTTTGGGTTCAAGAATTTGGCGAACACAAGGGCCATGTCTATTTCACGAGAGCCGTTGTTGTTTCGATGGGCATCTTCGGGTGAAGACTCGGTGTCATAAGAAGAAGCGGAGATGAAAGAGCGTTGGGTTTGGTTGTGGCGCGAGGAGGACTTGCCGCGGCGGTTCTTTCGGCAGCCGCCGCCGACGGGGACGTTGCGGAGAGAGCCGCCTTTGGTCCAGTAGCGTCTGCAGGCTTTGCAGAAATAGCGGGGCTGCGACAAGCTGTAGTTATTGTAGTAACAAAATTTGGTGTTGGTGGAAGCGCAACGAGGGCAATTGGGCGCGACCTCAATGTTGGGTTTCCACCTCGAACGTTGTTCCATTGGGGTTGGAAAGTGATGATGATGTTGCAACATGTGTTGAAGGGCAGCGGCAGTAATAAGGGTATGTGGGAACATTTATTTGGGAGAGGTGTGATATAAGAAGGGTGGGTGGGGATGGAGTGAGAGTGAGATTGGAGAGGGATTTGTTGGTGTGTGAATATATGTGTGGTGGAAGCGTTGGAGGAACGTGGGCGGTTGGGGAATCGTTAAAATTAAGGAAGGGTGTGCATGTGTATGTGTGTGTGTGAGTCTGTGATGTTGATGTGAATTTCATGTTATGCTGTGCTGTTTCATAGGCGGATGGGGCGTGTCTCCTTCGACACTGGATTTTTCTTCATTGGGGTTACTTTGTGAGAGTGATTGAGGTTGATAAGTCAAACACTTGCTTCCCCACTCATTCTTTAACAAGCCGCGTGGAAAAAAATCATCCATCATATGCATGCTACCTCCATCTTCATCACATCAAATCATATATATCATACATTCAAACCCACCTTAAAACCATGAATTGACCGAGACTAGTTTGTGAATTAGAGACGTTTATGTGTTTAAGGAAAGTTCAATATTGATTTGATGAGTTATTGCTAATTGATCATGCAGTTGGTGCCACAGGCACGGTTAAATTCAGGTAGTTCTGCATTACCCAATAGATATAATAATAATTATTAATGTGTGAAACAATGCAGTGTGCTGGATGCAGAGGAGGGAATTAAGGTTTATAGAATAAGTTTGACATATATGTATACTATATACAGTAATGTATTGACATCATATGGAAGGCCAGAGTTGCGGGTATGGAAAGCACCACCACGTGCTTAACGAGGATACGTGGCACATTTCCCATCCTTTCGTTTCCTATTGCTAAAACTAAATCCCCACATCACCGTACATCTGTTTGCATTCTTCTTTTCTTTATTTCACCGATTGGAAAGACACATACACCAATTATGTATAAACTCAACTTTATAAGGGTTAATAATCAAAACATCACCTTTTATCAAAAATATTAAGACAATAGGTTAATAGTCTTTCATTTTTATATAATAATCTATTTTTTCATTTTTATCTAGAACTTAGACTCACACATGCTCACTTCATTCAATTCCATACTTTCAAATTTTAGTTAACACATTTTCACAACCTCACCTTCCAAGGATTCAACCCAATCAAACTAAACTGTACATTAATCTTATAAACTAAACTAAACAAATGACAATGATTATTGTAAAATACACGACTCCTGAATTTTGTTCTGATTATCATAACTATGGATATTATCCATATATACGATTGATAGGACTTTTCCTAAAATAAAAAACCTGGTACTCTGAAACCGAGTCCAAGTGAAGTTGGAGTGGAGAAGTTTGCAATAATTGATGGTTGATGGGTAGGGATACATGCATATTGCGGTGGTATGTGGGATTAAAATACGAATAATTGATGTTACATGAAAGGAACAGAAAGAGAGAACGGTGCAGCTAAAGGTTGCAATCGTAGGATTGGAGATTCGATCCAAAGAGAACATTCGAGGCACGTGGGGGTTTAACGTTGCTTTCACGAAAGATGCTATCATACGTATTCATGCTTCCGGATCAGTGGCTTCCACGTCTCAAACTCCTTCTGCTATTTCTTTTCTTTTGCATGTTTCTCTAAACTTTTATTATCATTAGTTCATTAAATCTAGCATGGTTAACGATCTTCCAACAAATCAAATTGCAGTTAGTTCCTACGTACTTCACTCCCTCTAACATTAACATACGTATCTTTCAACTAACAATGCATCTATAAGGAATGCGTGCATGCATCAACAAAATAATTATATAATACACAGCACATGTGCTTGGACCTTCATGAATATTGAATTTCAGAAATCAGAAGTATAAATAAAGCCACCATGATGATGGACTAGACCGATAATAAGTCCCAATGACCTATTCATGCTCCAGAACACCTTGTGCTCCTATCTGTACCAAAACTATAGTGTTTCATCTTTTAAGTTAAAATTTTATTTATTTAAATTTAAAATAATTTAAATCATGTATTATCACATGGGCTATATAAGTATTTTGTAATATATATGTATCTCAAAATTAGTTCTCTAAATTTTAAAATGTTCAAGAAATACTATCTTACTTAAATTTGAAAAGAAAAAGCATTTTCCTCCTTCGGTAATGGCTCTGTATATTAACTCCTCCGAAATTTTGTTCTGCGTGAGTGATTACTTGGCCTTTTCGGTCTGCTGCTGCCATATTAATATAAAATATCTATCAGTTTTCTCATACATTTAAAATTGACCTTTTAAAATTTCATTTGCAAGATTAATATGGTAGGAAAGTATAATTTGAACATGAAATAAAGAATAATTTTTAAGGTGTTATAAAATAGTAGTATAAATTATTTTTCCAATTTGAGCAGAGGAGAACACCACCAGCTGAAATTGCGTCTTAGTTTATATTGAAAAATATATGATTATGATCCACTACTGTCCTAATCATTACCTGTTACATCATATGATATAACTTTTTCTAAAATAATAATCATGTAATACCAATCTTACTTGTAACATTTTCTTATTTTTTGGGTTTATTTATTTATTTATTTATATATGTATATATATATATATATATATATATATATATATATATATGTATATATGTATATATAATCTCTTCTTTTAGATGCTTTCTTGCTTTATGAGAATCAGTTGTACATAACCTTCTTCGTATAACATTGGAATAAGTTGGCCCACACAAGAAGCGAAAAAGTGGTTGAATAACCTACTTTGATAAAACAACAAAACGAATCCCATGTAATAATTTTTAATTCATATTATTATATTGGTTTCAATCCTGTACCAAAGCAAAGGAAAATGATTGGAATGTATATCGAATTATGTATTATATATATATATATATATATATATATATATAAATAAGAGTATCATTTAAATGAGAAATATAATTATCTATAATATAGTTATAGAATTTTTAATAACTTAATTACAAGAATTTAATTAATTTAATTATAATATCAATTGTTAATAGACTTAATTTTAGAATAATAATTTGGATTCTGTCATTTTTTTCGTTTGAGCAAAATGTTTATAGATGCTTAGATTGGTTTAAAAATCATAAAAAAAATTGAGGTTGACCTTTAGTGAAGATATCAATTATCTGATCTAGTGGTGAGAAGAAAAATAAAGAATTCATGTCTAACCACACACTCTCTTTTTTCAAATAAAGTGAATATTTATCTTTGTTAGGATATTTATCCTATTTTATCATCATTATAGTGTGTCAAGGGTTACCCTATTTATCATGATTATATTATGTCTAGGATTACCCTATTTATCATGATTATATTGTGTCTAGGGTTACCCTATTTATCATGTATTTGTGTATCAATTTATTCTTATAAATAGAAGATTGTGAGAGGGATCAATCAAGCCCTCTAGAATTATTTTACAGTTTCAATCTTAAGTTGGTATCAGAGCGGGTCGATCCCGCTCTGGTTTCTGTCTCGTAATATATATTTGTCCAGCGCCACAGTTCTTTGTCGCCCGCCGCTGCCCGCCGCCGGCCACCGTCAACCGTCGGCCACCGTCCGGCCACCGTCACCGCCGGCCACCGTCGTCCATCACTGTCAAAGTTTCCTTCGTCTAAACCCTTAGGGTTTTCTTGTTCTTCGTTAGTACTATTCGTCTTCTTCAGAAATGGCGTCTGGCAGTACTCTTTCCTTCTCTGGAAGTCCATCAATTACCTCCGAGAAGCTAAATGGAAAAAATTATCTATCATGGTCTGCTGCCGTTGAAATGTGGTTCCTTGGCCAAGTGCATTATGACCACCTTGAGCGAGATGGAAGCCATGTGCCTACTGAAAAAGCTGATCAGTGGAAACAAGCAGATTTCCAGTTGTGTGCCCTGTTATGGCAATCAGTGGAACCCAAACTTTTTGTATCTTTGAGGGCTTTCAAAACTTGTCACTCCTTTTGGAAGAAAGCCCAAAGCATTTATGCCAACGATATTCAACGTCTCTATGACACTACGAATAAACTTGCATCTCTTAAAATGGCAGACCATGATATGGTGTCCTTCATGACTGAAGCCCAATCTGCTGTCGAAGAACTTAGGATGTTTTTGGAAGTAGATCCATTAGAGGATATAAAAAAGAAACTAGACAAATTCTACATGGTGTTGATCCTTCGTGCCCTACATCCCGATTTTGATCATCTCAGAGATCAACTTCTAACTAGTCATGAGGTCCCCTCTATGGAAACATTGACCACTCGCCTTCTGCGTGTCCCGGTATCTCAAACTCAAGAAGCGCATGAACTAGTGGAACCATCTGTCATGGTTGCCACACGAGGAAGAGGAGGACGTGGCACTAGAGGAGGAGGACGAGGAGGTCGGGGACGTACTCAATGCACATATTGTAAAAGGATGGGTCATACTCAAGAGAATTGCTACTCCTTACATGGTTTCCCTTCCAAAACCGCCAATATTTCGAAGACTGAAACTTCCACTTTGAAAACTGAAACCTCTACTTCTATGTTTTCTGAGGATGAATATCAAGAGTATTTAAGGTTAAAGTCTAACAGCTTGGCACAACCATCTCAATCTCCCAATACATCAACAGCCTGCATTTCTCAATCTATGGAATGTCAAAATTCATGGGTAATTGACTCAGGTGCTTCTGATCACATTTCTGGTAATACCTCTTTGTTCTCATCTATTTCCTTTCGAGAAAAACCTCATTTCATAACCCTTGCAAATGGATCTAAAACTTCTTCCAAAGGAGTCGGTCATGTTTCTTTGTCTCCCTCCCTCAATCTCAACTCAGTCCTTTTTGTCCCTAATTGTCCTTTTAATTTAATTTCCTTAAGCCAGTTGACTAAAATGTTAAATTGTTCAATAACCTTTGATCATAAATCTTTTGTTATACAAGAGCGTGGTTCGGGGAGACAGATTGGAGAAGGATATGAAGCTGGCGGATTATACCATTTTGGATCTCGTCCAAGGGTGTCTTGTGTTGCTGCTCTTAATCCTAAAGTGCTACATGATCGACTTGGCCATCCTCATTTGTCCAAATTAAAAAAGATGTGTCCTGAACTTAGTGGTCTCCAAACCTTAGAATGTGAGTCATGTCAATTAGGAAAACATGTTAGATCTTCCTTTCCTAAAAGGTCTCAATCAATATGTAATTCTAGTTTTTCCATCATCCATTCTGATATATGGGGACCTAGTCGTATCTCCTCCTTTGGTTATAGATATTTTGTTACCTTTATTGATGAATATTCAAGATGTACTTGGGTTTATCTTATGAAAAATCGTTCTGAATTGTTAGCTATCTTTACATCCTTTTTGAATGAAATCAAGAATCAATTTGGTCAAGTAATCAAAATATTAAGAAGTGATAATGCCAAAGAGTATTTTTCATCCTCCTTTTCTGCCATCTTGAGTTCCCATGGTATCTTACATCAGTCTACTTGTCCTCATACACCACAACAAAATGGTATAGCAGAACGAAAAAATAGACACTTGGTTGAAACTGCTCGTACCCTTTTGCTTGGTGCCCATATTCCTGTCCATCACTGGGGGGATGCCATCTTAACTGCCTGTTATCTTATTAATAGGATGCCCTCCTCCTCTCTTGATAATAAAGTCCCTTTCTCCATTTTGTTTCCTAATGATCCTCTCTTTCATACATCTCCCCGAGTGTTTGGCTGTGTATGTTTTGTTCATGACATGTCTCCAGGTCTAGACAAACTCTCCGCTCGCGCTCTCAAATGTGTCTTCTTAGGCTATTCTCGACTTCAAAAAGGATATCGGTGTTACTCTCCTGAAACTAAGAAGTATTACATGTCTGCCAATGTCACATTCTTTGAACAGACTCCTTACTTCTCTCTATCTGTTCAGGATGTTTCTATCCTCCAGCAGGTCCTTCCTATTCCAATGGTTGAGTCAAATAGCTCCACTGTCTCTGTCATGATCACAATCCTTCTACACCTGTTTCTCCACATACTGAGATCATCCCACACAGGGCCCCAATGGATAGTCCACCTCCCCAAGACAATGGTGAATCTCCTACTTCAGATTCTTCTCCCTCGTCACCTCCTCCCACGCCTCCTGGTGCAAATGATTCAGCATGGCCTATTGCCCTCAGAAAAGGTACTCGTTCCACTCGGAACCCTCATCCCATTTATAATTTTCTAAGCTATCATCGATTGTCGCCCTCCTATTTTTCTCTTTTATCCTCAGTGTCCTCTGTTGTTATACCCAAGAATGTGAAAGAAGCACTTGATCATCCTGGATGGCGGCAAGCTATGATTGCAGAAATGCAGGCTCTTGACCACAGTAATACTTGGGAGCTGGTGCCCCTTCCCCCAGGAAAAAAGGCGGTTGGTTGTCGATGAGTGTATGCAGTTAAAGTTGGCCCTGATGGTGAAATTGATCGGCTCAAAGCTCGGCTTGTTGCAAAAGGTTACACTCAGGTTTATGGTCTTGATTATTGTGACACTTTCTCTCCTGTAGCCAAGATGACTACTATTCGTCTCTTCTTTGCCATGGCAGCCATTCGTCACTGGCCACTTCATCAATTGGATATCAAGAATGCCTTCCTACATGGTGATCTTGAGGAAGAAGTTTATATGGAGCAACCTCCAGGGTTTGTTGCTCAGGGGGAGTCTGGTATGGTATGCAAATTGCATCGATCTCTATATGGCCTCAAGCAATCCCCACGTGCTTGGTTTGGAAAGTTTAGCTCCATTGTTCAAAAATTTGGGCTAAAACGCAGTGAAGCAGACCATTCAGTTTTTTATTGTCATTCTTCTCTCGGGAAATGTGTTTACTTAATAGTATATGTTGATGATATTGTCATTACAGGAAATGATGTTGTTGGAATATCTCAACTAAAAGAGTACTTGTGTAGACATTTTCAAACCAAGGATCTTGGAAGTCTCAAATATTTCTTAGGCATTGAAGTAGCGCAATCAAAAGATGGAGTTGTAATCTCCCAAAGGAAGTATGCTCTTGATATATTACAAGAAACAGGCATGATTGATTGTAGACCGGTAGACAGTCCCATGGACCCAAACCAGAAATTAAGGACAGAAGAAGGTGAATTATTCTCCGATCCAGAGAGGTATAGGAGGCTGGTTGGCAAACTGATTTATCTCACTATTACAAGGCCAGATCTATCCTTTGCAGTTGGAGTGGTTAGTCAGTTCATGCAGGCTCCATGTATTGACCATTGGAATGCTCTCATTCGCATTCTAAGGTATGTAAAGAAGGCTCCCGGGCAAGGATTGTTATATGAAGATAAAGGAAGCATTCATGTCTCTGGGTATTGTGATGCAGATTGGGCAGGTTCACCTATTGATAGACGGTCTACAACAGGATATTGTGTTTTTCTAGGAGGAAACATTATTTCATGGAAAAGTAAGAAACAGAATGTAGTAGCTCGATCAACCGCGGAAGCCGAGTATAGGGCAATGGCATCACTAACATGTGAACTTATATGGGTGAAACAATTCCTTCAAGAGGTTAAATTTTGTGACATCCATACTATGAAGATGTATTGCGACAATCAAGCTGCTCTCCACATTGCATCAAATCCAGTGTTTCACGAGAGGACTAAACATATAGAAATTGATTGTCATTTTGTTCGTGAAAAGTTGTTGACCAAAGAAATATGTACTGAGTTTATTGGGTCAAACAATCAACTCGCAGATGTATTGACCAAGTCATTAAGGGGTCCTCGGATTGAGTTTATTTGTTCCAAGCTTGGTACATACAATTTGTATGCTCCAGCTTGAGGGGGAGTGTTAGGATATTTATCCTATTTTATCATCATTATAGTGTGTCAAGGGTTACCCTATTTATCATGATTATATTATGTCTAGGATTACCCTATTTATCATGATTATGTTGTGTCTAGGGTTACCCTATTTATCATGTATTTGTGTATCAATTTATTCTTATAAATAGAAGATTGTGAGAGGGATCAATCAAGCCCTCTAGAATTATTTTACAGTTTCAATCTTAAGTATCTTAATATGTTTTGTGTGTTGATGTTGCATATTGGATTACTAGATAGATAAATGATACTAACATTATCAGCGTATAACAAAGTAGCCTAAGAAAGAAAAAAATGCAGCCCTAGTAGGAGATTGCGGAGCCAATAAGATTCAGCAACAAAATTTACAACTTCAGCATTTGCACTAAAACGAGAGAGAGTATATTGACGCTTTGAAAACCAGCATATGAGGTTGTGATCAAGAAACACACAGTAAAGAGCGTTTGGTGTTAGGACATCCATCCCAATCAACATTAGTGTAAGAATTAAGTTTCTAAATAAAGTTTGCATAAAGGTACAAACCATACTCTAAGGTATCTTGAACATACAATAGAATGTGTTTTAGTTGTAGCATATGTTTGGTGCAAAGAAGGCATGCATGTGAAGACAAACATGTTAAAAAACATATGAAATGTCAGAACGAGTGAATGTGAGATATTGTAGGGAGTCGAAAAGACTCTGGTATGTAATAGGATCCTTATACGGTGTGTCGGAGGATGTATTGAGCTTCTGCTTAATATCAACCGAAGTACTAGAAGGACTGCAAGAGGTCATGCCAGTACGTGTAATGATGACACTAGCATATATGTGCTATGCATGAGGAACATGTCACCTACATGTCTTGTCACAATAATCCCAAGAAAATAACTCAAAGGAACAAGATCATTCATAGAAAATTTAGAGCTAAGGAGTGTAATGCTAGATTTATGAAGAATATGGGATGAGGTGATGAGAATGTCATCAACATAGAGGAACATGTATATGTCATGTCATAACCATGCCATTAGTTGAAGAGAAAGTAATTTGAAGTACTATTTAAATCAAATGATAGAAATGTAATAAAAAAAAACATTGATACTAGGCACAAGGCGTTTACTTCAAACCATAAAAAGATTTCCTCGAGCGACAAACATGATCAAGGCGAAGGGGATCATGGAAACCAAACGGTTGATGCATGTATATATATAGTCTCATGTAGATCACCATGGAGAAAGGCATTCTAAAGATCCAACTGATGTATGAGCTAGGATTTGGAGAGAGCAATGGTAAGAATCGTGCGAATGGTCGCGAGTTTCACCATAGGATTGAATGTCTCATCACAATCCACATCTACAATTCGAGACTTGCCATCACCTACAAGACGAGCTTTATAACACTAAAAAAGCCATTAGATTTCTTTTTATGTATGAAAATCTACATACAGTGAATGATATTAACATTACAAGGTCACAAAACTAAATCCCACATATTAATTTTAATTAGAGCATCAAATTAAGACTACATGACAAATTTTCAATTAGGATCCGATAAAGCAAGGGTTGAATTTTTGGGAAGAGGTGATATCATTGAATTAATATTGGAAACAAAAAGGTTAAAAAGTTTTATGAGTTTGTAGACATTGGTCATGCTATAAATGGTCATGGTCTTAGTAGGAGGGGCAGGTCGAGATAGAGGGGTAGGGTTTAAGGGTAGGGTTTAAAGGTAGGGCACGCTGGTCTGAAGTAGAAGAGGTAAATAGGTTGGTCGTGAAGGTTGATACGTTGGATGAAATTGAGGGTAATCTTGCAGGTTGTGGGTTAGGCAAAGGCTTTAGGTCAGGGTTGGGCCAAGGATGAATATGTTTTGGACAATAATTGATCATTTTGGAGTAAATACACGCATTGAGCAACACCAAAATCGTGCCCAGTACTGCAAAGTCATAGAGCAACCAATGCTTCAGAGGATCATAGTGTTGAGTGACAACAAAATGGTATTTAACGCCACCTGGTCCTACAACGATGACACTAAACAATGGTTTGACATAGAGCCCCTTTCATGTTTTAACTGATATGGCGTTGTGCAGTGTTGATATGGCACTAAACTGGCAATGCTGACATGTCAAAATGGGGTATTTAAACATGTTTCTCGCGAGCTTTTGGAGAATCCTCTTCTTCCACACTTCACTCTCGACCAAGGGCGACTAAGAGAGACCATTTGAAGTTGTTAAAGGTGTTGGGAAGCTCTCTCACTCCTCCTTGGGTCTTCAATCTTTATCCATGGTGTTTTTCTCTTAGGGTTATGAGAGAGAGGAGCTACGAATTAGAGGTATTGAGGTGAATGAGAGAGATAATTGAAGCATGGAGCAACTGCAAAGAATCTTAGGAGATGACTTGCATCTTCTCTTTGATTTTCATTTCTTCCCTATCTCTTCAATTTGTAAAACCTTAAGTTCTCCACCATGGAGGGTTACTCTTATTTGTTGAGATTAATTCTTAAACATGGAACTCTTGTGTAATTTTGTGCTATTAATGATATATGTCTTTCTAATTCATGTTAGTATTCAATTTTCATGCTTATTGTTTGATGTAGATTATTCCTATGCTTGATTTGTGATTCTTGAGGTGTTGAAAAATATGTTTAGAATCTAGACCTAAAATTGAATACCTAATAATAGAAATAGAACATGACTCATTAGTAATTTTAAGATTCTTGAACATAATAAATGTTTCTATCATGCATAATAATAAGACGATGTCTAAATTAAAAAAAGACTCGAGATACCACGTAAGAAAAAAAATGATTTAAATGTGTCTTATTATGTATTAAAAATAAATAAATATACATACAAATATTATATAAATCTGGAATATAATTATATTTTGGTTTAATACGTATTTTGGTCCCTCTTTTCGTAGGGTGTGTTCAAATTGGTCCTACTTTTTTTCAAAAGTTCACTAAGATCCCACTTTTCGCAAAAACGATGCACGTTACTCCTTTTTTAGGTTTAATACGTATTTTGGTCTCTCTTTTCGTAGGGTCTGTTCAAATTGGTCCAACTTTTTTTCAAAAGTTCCCTATTTTGATCCCTATTTTGATCCCTCTTAGTGAACTTTTCGTATTTTGGTGAGCTGTACATTTTTCGTTGAGGTGAACTTTTGAGGGATCAAAATGTACAGCTCACCAAAATACGAAAAGTTCACTAAGAGGGATCAAAATAGGGATCAAAATAGGGAACTTTTGAAAAAAAGTAGGACCAATTTGAACAGACCCTACGAAAAGAGGGACCAAAATACGTATTAAACCTAAAAAAGGACTAACGTGCATCGTTTTTGCGAAAAGTGGGATCTTAGTGAACTTTTGAAAAAAAGTAGGACCAATTTGAACAGACCCTACGAAAAGAGGGACCAAAATACGTATTAAACCTTATATTTTTAAATAAATAAAAAATACCATGTTACCCGTGTAAGAAGAATGTATGGTAAAAGCATAAGTATCATCGTCCAATACGAAATTGGATCTATTTACTTTTAAAAGTACGTGACTTCTCTAAACTGCCTACGTATTTTATTTTTAATAACACGTGAAGTTGTGTTATAATATCGTAAAACGAACCTATGTAATATTTTCGATAAATAATCAAAATCATTCTCATAATCATCTTTGTACAATTAATGATTAATAAATGGAGATGATAATTTAAAGTAAAATATTTCGAAATCTAAACCTATAATATACAAAAATTTAGAAGTAGGAAAAAGTTAAAAGGAAATTTTTGACGAATAATTGATAGTAAATATGAGATGTTATTAAAACATAAAAGTTAGGTTGGACGCTTGACTTTACTAAAAGAGTTTTTGTCTATAAATGATTTTTATTTATCTATTTATTTATTTATTGTTATAATACACATCATTTTACTCTACTAAAATACTCTAATTGATTCACAATGTGAAAGAGCCTAAATTACTTATTCCTCTCAAAATCATACAGTAAAATAAATAAAACTATTTTAATCAAACAATGGTACCCAACGTCGTTTCATCTCTCGACTGAGTTTATTAGAAGCTTCTTCCAATTCTTTAGTGCAAAAAATTCAAATGACATTGATAGGTTAACAATTATGCAAATGGGTGATCAAAGAATAAATAAAACATTAAGCATAAAAGGAAAACGATAACACTAAAATAATATTTAGCAGATATTGACAATAATTACATTAAAAGAATTTTGAATAACCATACAAAATACAGCTCTAAGGTTCAAATCTGAATCATCGCACAACCCTAAAATGATTCTTGTGTGATCCCAAGCGATTATCATTTGTATTGAGTCCAAAATATTTTTTTTTTCTTCTCAATTATGCACTTGCTTACTATTCTTTGAAACTAGGATTAGTTTTATTGATAAAAAAATTGTTGGGTCAATGAGGTTGAATTTTCTACAACTTACTAAATTAAAAGTTATAACAAAATGGATTTGGCTTAATAATAAATGAAGAATATAAAGGTAAATATATCAAATAGAAGTGACAAAAAAAAATTCAACATAAATAGATTATTAATTGAATTAAAAATTAAATGTGCATAATAATTATGAACTTATTAGTAGAAACTTGAAGATTAGCGTAAGAATGTTAGATTTTATCACTAATATAGAGGATCTTAATCTTAATAAATTTTGGGTTCTTATTCAATGTTGAACTATGTCATGGTAAAAAGAATTGACATTGACAACTCTCTTTATAATATTTAGTTTATTAGAGTGGTATTTATGAGTGTTTATTGATTTAGATAAACTTAATCAATGAAGATAAGTTATACAAGTGAAAAACTAAAGCATTAAAATCACATCACTCATATACTTGCGACACAAAAATGTAAATTAATTTTTTTTGTTATTAATATTACAAAAGAAAAAAAATATTAAATAGCAATCAATTTAAAAAGAAGAAGTAACTAATTATTATATTGATTAAGTTATATATTATTATATAAATGAAATTTATTGTATTTAAAATATTTTTTATTATGAATAAAAAATTATAATTGATTTGTGAATTAAAGTCTAAATTGATCTTTTATCAAGGATTTAGTTATTTATTACTATTAATTATAAATTTGTTTTTAGTTAAAAATTATTGGTATCTAAAATAATTTTAATAAAAAGTTATAATTAGTATGTGAATTAGATTTTAAATTAGTTAGTTACCAAAATTATATCTACTTAATAACCTCTATATTAGAGAATAATTATTAGGATTGAGCATGGATCGGGGTTAAATTGGATTTATATTCAATCTAACCAATATATTATAACCTGAATTTAATATTTTAAAATCGTTTAATTTATAGAGTTAATCGAATTCAGAAAATTAATTTGATCAAGTTTTTCAGATTATGGATTTATATTAAATTAAATTTTTTAATTAATTTTTTAAATAAATAACATAAATATGGTGAATCTTTAACTAAAACTTAACATATATAATTTTAATAATAATTATTATGACCATGATTTTATAGAACTTATTATTAAATGTTAACAAAGATAAACTTTAAAAAAAATTAAATGTATTTACGAATTTATAAATATTAAATATAAATTCAGAGTGAGTTGGGTATCTATAAAATTTTAACCCATTATTCAAATTCAACCACAATTATTTATTTTACTTAATTTTATTTATTCAACATTATTCATTTATCTAATTCAACATGTCCGCAAATTTACTTTGAATTTATTCGAGTTCGATCGGATATTAATTTTTTTCTCACCTTATTAATTATAATTAGTTAATATTTAATATTTTTTTAATATAAGTAATCGATATCAGCCAATTACAATAAAATACAATATTGGCATGTTCAATTATATTTATGAATCAATTTTGGGACAGTATAATTTTTTTTTTTAAATATAATTTTACGCTTAAAAGGGATTTTGTAAGAAAATAGTGTTTATAACTTCTCACTGTATGTAAAATTGAAATGGTGGAGGGGCGGATGTGCTCGAGAATATGGGTATCTACTATAATCTATTATAAATATAAAAAAACAAATATTATAGAAATTACCTTATATATTTTCTATAAGTGTCTCAATTATTAATTTTTTAGTTATTTGATATTTTAATTTTTTTTTCTTATATATGTTTCTAAATATGTAATTTATATTTTTTTACACATGATTTATATTTAAAGTATTAATTATGTTTTTCTTAAAGTATTAATTAATTTTTTTCTAATCACTTGATCATTTAATATAATATATTTTACTTTTATTCCATAAAATAATATTATTTAAATAGATTAATTCTTTTTTCTGTATATTTCCTTACGTAATCCTTTAATAAAATAAATTTAAAATATATGTTTAATTTTATTTTGTAAGTTACTATTAATTAAAAATAATAATAATAATAATTTTATCTTAAAAAATTATCGACAATAAAACATATCTACTATGAACAAAATATAAATATTTTTATTATTAATATTCTTTACATTTTAATACGTAAAATTTTAACTGATATTATCTAATAAATAATTACACTAACCATATATAATTGCGTATAAAAATGATATTAAATAGTTTATATTTTTGCAGGTAATTTATTTTTTTTATTTATATAAAGTCTACTATTTATATTTTTTTATAAATATATTGACCTTTTAAATTTATAAATCATTTTTTCACATTATTTTATTCAAAACATAATTATAAACTTAAAAATATTTATTATTATTGTTTTCAATCTCTAAAATTCTTTTAATAAGCATATAAACAATCAATCGGTGTGTAAACAAGAGTTTAAAACTAGTTTAAATAAAAAAAACACAACTTAAAAATGGAAGGGGTGTTAGAAGTAAATTGTGGGCGTATAGATAGAAATAGCTACTATAAATGAAATGTTTCAGGCTTGGTACACATATTGGGCCATTATCGGATTTCACTCAAAATTCGTACACACTGCTTTAAAATTGATATTATAGATATTAGTATTTTTTAATAAACACCTTCTGAAGGTCTGCTTTTTTTAGACATTTTGCTAAAGCCTTAAAATAAAATAAACCATAGGAACGTTTCTTAAGGATTAATGATAATAATAATAATTAGGATAAACTTTATGTATTCATAATTTTTTTTATCATTCTTTTGCATTCTGAAATAATATTTTTTTCCAAAATAAAAAGGAAACCGATAGATTTTTCTTTATAAGACATACAAAGGAATACATTCATAATTACCCAAAAATCATGTGATTTTGTTCGTTTTCAGTACGTTTTCTGACTTTTATTCAAACACGAAAATAAACATATTGCAATTTTCATCTTCGATTCAAGTAGAGAAAAAAAAAATCATATGATTTAGTATGTCTCATGAACTACAATTTTTTTAAAATATATGGAAAAGTTTTATTGTTTTAAAGGTTTCAGACCACGATTCAATGAAAGCCACCTGTTTGGAACCACACGCAGCCTTTTGAAGTATCCAAACATAATTGTTAACATCCCTATGTGGTTTAATTAAGATTATCGTTTCCTCTATCATATTCATTTACGTTCTCTAATGTGCTTTCTTTGTTATTAAAAACAAGGTTGAATTCTGCCACAATATCCTAATGATTTTAAAACAATTTCATTGACATTCATCCTTTGGACCCAAGTTAAAGTCAAATTAAAGTTTCTTGGAAGCTAGCTAGCACTGCTTCTTTCATTTCACATGTGATTACAAGTTGATTAGTTCTATTCATTGAAAACTTTAAAAAGGTAAAATATACATACGAGGTTTGGTTAGAAATCAGGATGCCAAACATATCTATATCACCACCAAATTTAATTACAATATTCATAGGGTAGGATTAATTGTACACAACTTCCTGTAACATTACCAATTCAAATTTTACTCTCTTTTTTCTTTTGTTTTTCTCTAGGACAAAAAAAGTTTTTGAAATAGTATAAAATGTTTTGATTTGAAAAAAAAAAAACAAAGTCTTTCAAAACCTATGATATTTTTAATTTTTTTTACACTAGACTTTGATTCTAAAATAATAAAGCTTATATTAGTAAATGCTTCAATTATTTAAATAATTAAAACATACCTCCAATATTTTAAAGAGACAAAATTTATATAATTTTACAAATAATTTAAAAATGTTAGTAATGACATTTTTAAAAATATTTACATAATTTATTCATTTTTTAAAATAATTGAGACTTATTTTTCTTCTAAGGTTACAATTTAAAAATATTTACATACACAAGTTTTTTTCATTTGCATAGTCACTATTGTGAGTTTCCATTTCCTTATCATTACAAAACTATTATCTCATCTTGTGTTTTTTTTTTCTATTTCATAATTCTTTCTTTTTAATGCAAATATATTTTTAATGTTTTTTTGTTTAATATGGAATGGAAATGATGATAGTATCTTTGTTTGTAGACAAGGAATGCAGTGATTTTGCGATAGTTCTAGGTGAGAAATATTTGAAAAAGAAAAGAATAGACTTTGGTGCCTTAAATCCCATTCTTTTAGCTTACCTTAATATATTTTATTTAAATAATCGAAATATTCCAAAATAATCAATGAGAAATTCCTTTTTGTTTGTTTTTTTATCAAATCTGGCATGAAAGAAATTAGGACCGTTTCAGCAAAGTGCACATGACCATGTCGTTTCTAAAGTGTTCCTGTATATGACCCCACAAATCATCCCTCATAATCTATCTGATGGAGGGTACTACTTTGACTGAAGGAGTATAAGACCTTTAAATTTTTTTTATCACTATTTTCTGATGCAGAGTAGTTACTAATTTCTAATTACTGTTCTTTTCTTATTAAATGGATCATCTAGAAGCCTAAATCACTAAGTCCTACCTAATTAGGTGGATCTTAAACTATAATGTAAATCGAAATTCCAGTTACACGATCGAGAAGTTTTTATTACATAATTTTATCTTAAAAATTATAGTTGAATGGAGTTTTGTTATTATATAAATTATAAATTATATATATATATATATATATATATATATATATATATATATATATATATATATATATATATAAAAGTTAAAAGTCTTACGTGGAATATAAACAAATAAATTCAACATCATATAAGTTAAAAGTATATTAAAACTTATTATTTAAAGTTTTAAGTTGAGATTAAATTAGTCTTATACGGGTATAAATAAATTACAGTGCATATTTAAGTAATACTACATTGTTTATGGGTTTGATGGTTTTATATTTATTTTATGAGAATTTCACATGTTAAAACTTTTGATCCCTTTTTGATAGACATTAATCAAATGGACCGATATTGAACATTTATGAAAATTAAACAAGATTTCAACGTCAGCTTTCATGCATATATAAGAGTTTATCTTCCTTTTACAACGAAATAACTTCATTAGTTGATTGAGTTGTTGCTTTCAACAAAAGATGGTTATAAAAACGCTTTCATACACTTTGATTAGATCTCCTCCTTCACCAAGTTATCACAATCAATTAAAAAACATGCATCTTTGCCTATTACGCCAAGTATACGAAAATTCTTTTAAAAAGTTTTTTTCTAAAATATATTTTCCATAAGTTTTGTTAAATAATTAATAGCTATATATTGGTGAATGCAGGCAAAAGAAAAATCAAGTCCCCAGAAGAAGACTGCGATGAGGACGTTGTTTACCTAAAGCAAAAAATTAATTTAGGGTTTTATAATTATTAAAGATATTGGTGAAGGTATTTAATTAAGAAATTTGAAGAAAGTCATAGGCAAAACGTGTAGACTAGTGAGTAGTATTATTAGATGTATATATATGTGTAATAAATGCAAAGTCAAGCACGAATGCTATTTCAACTTTAAAGTAAAGCCGTCAAAAGAAGACTTTTCTGAGAGTCATAAGGGTTCCTAAAGGGCTACCAAATACACGTTACTTGTTCAAATGATTAGATTTGGATTTCTTGAAGCCAAAAGGGACAACACAATACGTAGTATCACAATATATCATGTTTAATCGGAAACTTAATCATTACATTTCCTTTTATAGTGCATATTATTTCTACATTTACTTCTATTTTCATTTTAAAGTTCAATTATTTAGATGGATTTTCAGATCAAACAAATTATATGTTTTAATGGATATTTAGTTCATTTGAATTGCTGTTGTTCAATTGTATAATCAAACTAATAACCATCCAATTGAATTTAAGCTTATATTAAATACATTTTTAAATACTAAATGTAATGTTTTAGAGTTAGCAATTCAAGGCATTGATTCCATGTTTAATAATCTAATCGCAAATAAAGAAAGTAAATAAATTAATATTTTTAATGTTGTATAATATTGTTAGTAAAAATAATATAAAATTATAAAGATTATGATTAAAATCTATAAATTAATATAAATGATTAAATCGTATATTTTACAAGACGAAAGTTAATTATATTGAGAAAATAATTGTGATGTGAAATACATACTTTTAATTTATCTTAAAAGTAATTTAAATTAAATTAAAAAGAAATGGTCATAAATACTTTTTACTCACAAAAAAAAAATCACTAATGTTAACTATTTCTCAAGTGTTTCAATTTTTGTAGAGTTATTATACCGAATACCAAATTTGAACTAATTCTGAAATGTTCTAATTTTTTGAGTTGATAAACCTATTAACAAATCAGTTTTTCGTTAAATCAGTTAAATTGGCATTCGTTGATTAAATCAGTTTGATATAATTTTATACCTTAAATTTGATCCACTTAAGTAATGTGAGTTCAATTTCATGAATCTCAATCTTCAAGTAAAAATACAACTGTTCAAAATATGTTTAAACTTATTTTAACATGTATTAATATTTTTAATGTAACTATTAAAATCTAATAAAAATAAAATAAAAAAGTAATTTTTTTATCAACAAAATACTAAATTATGATTAATTCGATGTACAATGTACCAATTCCTGTACACAATCACAAATGAAATGGAATCCAAATAATATAAAAGGTTATAAATTATCTACTTATAAACTCTAATTAAATAAGGATATAATAATGAAGTGGTTCACCTTTAAAAGAATTTTTTTTTCTAATACTTGTATTCTTATCAAATAAACAGATGAAGTATATTTTTGAGCTTCTTCGTCCTTATCTAACTTAACTAACAATTCAACTGCAAGAGATCTTGAATTTATCCCATAGAGAGAATCTCAAACAGTTATAAAGGGTATATATAACCTATCAAAGTTTTCCTTGAAAAATGCAAGTGTTTTTTCTTGTTTTTAATACTCCAGGTATTGTAAATCATTAAAAAAATCATTCTATCTTTCACCTTTCTCGTACCTGGTGTTTGGTATAGTTAATTTACTATTTATGAGGAAAAATTTGAATGGATTTGTGGAAAAAGATTGGAGGGAGAAAATGATGTGTAAGATGAGAAGAAAGTGGATCATGAATGTTTTAATATTGAATGTAACTACAAAACCCTTCTTTTTATTATTAATTTTAAATAATAATATTTAAAGCTAAACCACAATATCGTGTTTGCACGTAAAAAGAGACAAGAAGTATTCAAGTCTGTGAACAAAGACAGAGACAAAGAAGCTTGTATGACCGTGAATGGTCTCTAATGGTTAGGAAAAATAAGAATCGTGGCTTCAATCCAGCAACTTGTGGTGATCATAGGTTGAATAAGGCTCCAATGTATTTCATCCACCCTTTGAAGCGCTACAAGTGTGGTAAAGGGCTCCAATCCTTTGTTTGGGCGTGAAGAAACTTTCTTGTTAATACCATCGTGTCACTCTAATTTCAAATAAGAGTCTAATGGTTGATTTATGTGTTCACATGGTTTTTGAAGTGATTGTTGAAGTATATGGGGCCAATGAAGACGTCTATGGTAGACAACAAAATAAATGCAAATATATAACATTTTATGTTGTCATTTTTAATTATAGATGAGAGTTATTATGTTGAAGTTTGCTTACCGTATTTGATTATGGGATAAAAATAATAAATTATGTTCAATCTTAATTATTATTGAATTCGTTAAGATTTTTTAATTTTTCCTTATTAGTTAAGGATTGTTTTGTTTCCAAAATCTGTCTAAGACAAGTTTCGTTTTTGTAATTAGTATTAAGAAATAATAAGAATAAAAAAATATTTTTTACATATTGTTTCTCTATTTTCTTCTTTTCGTTTCTCTATTTTTCTCTTTTCATTTCTCTTTATCTCATCATTGTAAGTCTCTTTCAAGTCGTGAGTGTCAACCTTCACGTATTTGATATGAATCAAGACAAGTCAATAGCCTACTATGCTTCTGCGACCATCTTAGTCCTTTATTTATCTATTCTTGAATATTGCTTTCTGAAATATGAGAGTCAACATCGACACCAATCCAACAAATTCAAGCAACACGATTCAGACACACAACATGACTCAATCTCTCATCCCCATGAGTCCTTCCTACTTACATATAGGAGAAAATCCATCTTTAATTCTAGTTTCTCTCTCCTTAAATGGAACTAACTACAATTCTTAGAGCAAAAGCATGAAGCATTCCCTTTTGTCCAAAAACAAGTTGAAGTTTATTGATGGGAGCATCAAGACTCTTGTGCCTATATGAATTGTGAGAAAGATGCAATGTCATGATACTCTCATGGATCATCATAACCTTATCCCCTCAAACTACTAAAGATCTTTCAGATGATTTGAGGAAAAGATTATCTAAAGGTGACTACTTTTGTGTATAGGAGGTACATTCCATTAAACAAGGGGAAATAAACATTACACAATTTTTCAATGATTTAGAAACATTACACAATTTTTCGCTAATTTAAAAACATTACACACTTTTTCATAATTTCAAAGTAGGTCCAATTCAGACCTTCTAATGTCATTAACATGTTTGCTCAAATAATCCACATATTCCTAAAACATCATGAAACATATTTAATATGTCATTCATCATAAGTAAGAAATAAAATAAAATAAGTTGAGAATTAAAACCTTACATCAAATGCATCCATCACCGACTCATCATTAGTAAAAAAGGGTTTTTGTGTTGGAAGGGAAACTTGAGAACTTGAAGTGTTTGACTCACTTGAATTTAATTTGACATATTTTTCAAACAACTTATACATGTTATCCTTTAAAAAATTAATCTTTCCTTCACAAGTAGAAGGATTAATCTTTCTGTAACAAAATCGAATTGCTTCAAACTTCATTCGTGGATCAAGAATAACCACAATATCAAGAATGTCACAATATTCATCCCAATACTTAGTAAACTTGTTCATATTCAATGGCATATCTTTAATCGTCGGATCATGACTATTAACATTTTCTTGCAACAAACATTCCATATTCCAAACTTGCATGAAGTAATGATTAGAAGTTGGATAAGAAGAACCTGAAATCAAATTCGTCATTACATAAAATGGCTTCAAGAACTCACACATTTTTTCAACCCTTTTCCAATCATCATTTGAGAGACAATAAACATAACTTCTATCACGGATAGCCAAACTTCCAAAGGCACGTCAATATCTAATTGCACTCTCAAGCATAAGATAGGTAGAATTCCATATAGTAGGAACATCCATTTTCAAACCTAGTTTCGAATCAATACCCCTTACTTGAATAACACATTCTTTAAATGCAATTTTTCTTACCTCTTATCCTCTCACATATTTTATACTCTTTATAATCTTTTGCAAAGCATTAGAAGCCACCTTTAATCCCTCTTGCACAATAATATTCAAGACATGTGCACTACATCTTACATGAAAGTAATCACCATTACATATCAAACTATTTTGGAATTTCAATTGCTCACTCAAAATTGTATGTAACACCTCATTGGCACTAGCATTGTCTAATGTGATAGAACAAATCTTCCTATCTATTTCCCAGTCAAGCATCAAAGCAAAAATATTTTGTGCCAAATCATGACTAGTATGTGGAGGTTCCATTTTACAAAAGGAAATAATCTTACTATTCAACTTCCAACCATCATCAACAAAATGAGCAGTGAAATAGATAAACCCTTCTTGATTTATAGAAGTCCAACAATCAAATGTTAAACAATTATACTATGAGATTTATGCATTGCAAGTTTCACCTTTTCTTTGTGTTCATGAAATTTCTTTGAAATATTAGACACAACTATATTCTTACTTCAAACTTTTACATATAGATTTAGATATAGGTTTAAACCCTCAAATGGTCCTCATATTTGTATGAGAATCTCAAGTGGATCCTCATATTTGCAACTGTCTCAATTGGGTCATAATATTTGTAAAATTGAGCTAATTTTGTCATATCCGTTAAGTTGTTCCAAACGTTGTCGAAGTCTGTTGATGTGGTGATACTGATTTGTGTGATCTTATTACGTGGAAATAAATTTTAAATTATGACATGGAATTTGATAACCCTTGCTGCCACATCATCATCCTCTCCACAAAAACCCTAATTCTCTAATCCTTGTCATCGTGCCGCAACTGCGCCGCCACCACCATCATCATCCATGTCGCGCTGCAGCAAGGCCGCCGCCTAACCCTAATTCGTCCTCCTTCATCAACCTTCATCAGAAACCCTCATCCGCGCCACCGTTAAGCTTCAACGTATCATCTTCTTCGCAGAACAAACAGTGCCTACCATGCCGTCATTGCCTCAGGCAACCGCCGCCATCAACAGCGCAAGACCTCACTCCACCACCCAATTTTCTCCACCACATCAGACCATCACCAGAACGTCAACAACTCATCCATGGCCGTTGCGATTCGCAAATCTCCACGAACGCATCCATAATCTCTGTAAGCCAAATCGTAAGCCTCTTCTATGGCATTCTCCAAAATCCAAAAATCGCAGAGGAGGGGAACCTTTCCACCACAATCTCCTTCGCGCGAATCACCTGCAGCAACCACACAACAAAAACCCTAATAGTGACTCCGTAATGTTCGCTCCAACATTCATCTTCTTCACCAGGAACCTAAAAGCGCAGAAAACCAAGTAAAAATCGCAACAAACATGGCCGTTACAGTTCACAAATATCTACAAGTCTCCTTCATGGCAATAACAAGAATCTCAAACTCGTAGAGTAGGGAAACCCTTCCGCCATCATCACCTGACACACAAACCTACAGAAAATCAAAATAGAGAAACCCCCAAGAACCAACCAAATCACAACGTTCATTCTCACTTCCCCATCATCGCAAGAGACTACCGTGAATAGATAGCCACCCCGACGCGAGTTCAGTTTCACCGCCAACATTCGTGCAAGCAGTGCCATTGTGAGATCAATTTCACCTTAAAATCAATCTCCTTCGCGCCTCTACTACGTGTTATAGCACAACCTTTTCCTCCCCTCTGTAGAATGAAAAACCCTAATTTGCCATGTCATAATTTTTTAATTTAAATAAAAATTCCACCTAATTAAATAATGCACATCAGCAACATGTCATCACAGTTTAACGCCGTCTGTGAGAACTTAACGGACAGGGCAAAATTGGCTCAATTTTACAAATATTATGACCCAATTGAGACAATTGCAAATATGAGGACCCACTTGAGATTCTCATACAAATATGAGGACCATCCGAGGGTTTAAACCTTTAGATATACAAGTAATTCTTTAATCCACTTATATTCAACAAAATTATATGGAAGTCCATGTTGAATAATAGCCATTAAAATAAGGTCATCTACAACTTTTTGGTCAATTTCCCTCGATCTTAATTTTCCAGCATGACCAATTATCATTTTCCTTACATCATTGTCTTTTAATTTCTTTAGGACCAAACACTTTGACAAATGACGCAACATTGTTGAGGTTCCTATTTTTGTTCCATCAGCAACATACTCTAAACCACCACTAGTGCAGAAAGGGTTTTAGACGTCTGTTATTTTGGATTTTTAACGTCAGATCCCGATCCGACGTCTTTACGAGTGACATTAATGTCTATAAAAGACGTCGGATTACACCAAAACCGATGTCTAAGGGCACTATAGACGCCGGACATGGCATTAACCGATGTCTAAGGGCACTATAGACGTCGGTTAATACCTTTAATCGACGTCTAAGGGCACTATAGACGTCGGACATGGCATTAACCGACGTCTACAACAGCTCGTGTCTTTGGGTAGCGTAGTAGCACCTTCTTCCTTTGCTAGTTTTCTCATAAGAAAAACTTGCGTCTTTTGGATCTCTTATGACATTTCAACCGAAAACCGAATCTGGGTCCTTGCCTAGTTCCATTCCAACCGCTAATGAAAAAGAATACGGTGACATGAGAACTAGACAAGGATCAAGGCCGTTGGGGCTCTCGGCCATAGATCAAAGCTTTATGATATCAGGAAACCCAAATTCGGTTTGCGCGTGGAAACCACCTTCTCGTTCTTCCACTCTTTATTTCACTCCTTTGTTGCCGCCGTCCGACTCCGCACCCGCCGCAGCTCCTCTACCACCTCCCTTGAATCCGGCCGGTCGTCCTTATCCGCCGCCACGCAACAGAATGCAAGTTCTACGGCGACGACCACTCCATCGCTGTCGCCGAGTTTAAAGATCAGATCCAGAACTTGGTGGAGCTACCCCATCTGGATCCTGGAAACAACCAAATCCACAAGCACCATTTCGCGCTTGTCTCTGTTCTGGTCCATCGCTTTCTTTCTCGAGATAAGCTCCAACAACACAACTCCGAAACTGTAGACGTCGCTCTTCTCGGTCAACCGGAATGAGCGGTGGTAATCTAGGTCCAGATAGCCTGGTGTTCCTTGAGGCCCGGTCCAAATAAACTCGTTCGAAGAAGACGACATGTCC
Source organism: Vigna angularis (assembly GCF_016808095.1). Classification (NCBI taxonomy): domain Eukaryota; kingdom Viridiplantae; phylum Streptophyta; class Magnoliopsida; order Fabales; family Fabaceae; genus Vigna; species Vigna angularis. The sequence continues at coordinate 28,749,010 of NC_068973.1, read as the reverse complement.
TGCACCACCAGAAGATCACAACTCTACGGCCAGGATTCCAGCTCTCAAAGGAACCCAAACACAGATCAAACAAAAACCCAAATTCAAAAACCATAATCCCAAATTGCAACATTTGGGCCATTATCCATTCCACTGCCATCTTTAGAAATTACACACGGCGCATCACCACTCAGGACGAGCTCCATCGTCTCTCCGCAACAACTGCCGAACGCGTTCTTCACTTCGCCGAAGAGCTCGTTAGCCTCTCAGTCTCCGTCCTCTCGCACATCTCCCTCTCCCTCTCGTTGAACACATCATTTAACTTCAGTGACATGCAATCACAAAAAATGGACACCTCATTATGTTTTGTCCAAGAGGGTACTTGCACCGTTAAAATTTTGATGCCATAACCAAAAAGGATTAACTTGACCCAATTTTTCATAAATTGGGACCACTTCGAACTTTTTAAAAAAGGTAGGACCACTTTGAACAATCCTCCTCTTTCGAGGGACCAAAAGAGGTATTAAGCCTATAATCATATTAACTCTTTATAGCGGAGGAACTCATTTGCACTAGTAGTATTTCTAAGTTTATTGTTTGGAAAGAATAACCAGAGGAGAGGAAAGTAATTTTATTGCTTAGATATATAATCTTTCTCTTTCATGACTTTTGCTTTCAGAGAAAAGTCATTCTATAACTTACAAATCTACTAATATAGATCACTGGAAGATGTACTCACATTTACTGTCCTTTTCAAACGAAATTGTCTTAATAAATTATAAAACTACTACCACAATTACTTAGTGGAACTATGCATAATCTTCTATCAAAATTCAAGTACTATAGTGTAGCCATCAAAGGAAATAATAAACCTGTGTGAGCAGATAATCAACAAGATGTGGGCTCCATAGATCGAATGAAAAACAACAGAAAAAAATATGTATTATCTCAGTTAAGAAACAAAAAAAGAAATGCAAGACCAATATAATTTGGGAAATGCTAATAGACACCAACATTGAAAATTACACTTGTATAAATTAATCACTTTACCTCTGAGAGCATCCCTTCAAGTCACTTTGATCATTGTCTACCTCTTTAGGACTTGACAATACTTTAGCTTTACCTTCACAATCTACAAGTTGAGACCTCTTAAGCAAAGACAGAAGAAACTCTTTGACTACAGAAGAATTAGTGACAAACACCAAACACCTAATTGCTCCCTGAAAAAGAAAGGAAATATATTTAAGTATGCATCATAAAATCAAATGTTCATCTCTGATCTATCATTTAAGTAAATCATCACACTTGCAACGATTTGTAAGATCAAAATTGGATCTTATGTCTGCATTTACACATAAATTTGAGGATGATAAAGGGGGTTTTCCTAATTAGGAGCCATTTATAATTTTTAAGGGTGAGAATGATCAGTGAAGTATTCAACAAACCATGTAGAAAAAATTGAATGAATGAAATTGCAAATGCCACCAAATACAAAGAAAGGTGTGATGGAAATAAATGAGAACAAGAAAATGGAAGGATAAATGGGTAAGGGTTTTCCATCATAATACAATACCATATGGATAAACTATATCAGAAATCAGAAAATCAAAAGGGAAATAACATATTGGAACGAAACAACAGCACTTGTACAGGAGGGAATGGAACAACTAACCTAGGTTGGAGGTTGGGGATGATCAACAGTGAAGTGAGAGAATCGTGAGAGCAGATTCACGAGAGTATAGCAGATTCACGAGAGTAGAGGATATTCGCGAGAGCAACATGATGTTTCTTTTTTGGTATAGAGTCACAGTGAGTGAGAAAAGTAGTTTTTAGGGTTTAAAGATAATAAATTAATAAAATAAAATTAGGCGGGTTGGTGAGCCAACCTGATTCACCATGGATTCAATCCGAATGAGCCGGATTGAAAATTGACCCGCATAAAGAAATACATTTTTTTAAAACCCAACCCAGCCCGAACCCTTGATGGACCGGGTTGTAACCCATTTTGATAGATCTAGTCCTGAGCATTCTGGGAGAGTGAGATGCATAGGTTTGGGAGCAACTCCTTCTAGCTCATTTAGAAATGCAAGACTTTGACTTTCATATTTAAGCCTTGCTTTATCTAACACTGTCTCATCATCAACATCTTCTAATCAGTGACAATAGAAGTACAACAATTTAGAATCCAGGTTCAAACAACCTTGGGTGCACTAAAAGCATACATGATAATAAAGGAAGGAAAAATTCCTATGAATTGGTCACATTCTTTGATCGTCAACCTCAAGTAAGTTACTGATATAGTTGAAGCATTATGCTTGATATACTTTAATTATAGACCGTCCTTTCTATTGTAAGTGTCATAACAAGTGTATGGGTGCATCCCTAAACTTGCAAATTACACTCATGCCATTGATTATTTAACTTTAATATTTGTGCAAATGAGCTCGAGTCTCCTTTGAGTACAATAAAATCATCTCGTGCTAGCAACATTTAAGGAGTTTATGATGTTTTTTAGGATGAAATTATATTACTCTATGGATTTTGAGTAAATATAAATTTATTTTTAATTACGTTTTAATTTAACTTACTTTTATGTACTATGGTGTTTTTAAGAATGAAATGTTTTAATGATATATATTTGAACACTTTGGTAAAAGAAGTTTGTCATGTTTTTTTGTCTTCATTAGAGTATTTGAATATTGTTACAAATAGATATTGACAAAAATTTAAACATTTCAACAGTGACATTGTCATGTAATGCAAGCAAAATAAAATAGTAAACTCAAACTAAATAATACAATTGAGCCGACTTAAAACACTAAACTATAATTATCAAATTGAATAGAATATTAACTAAAAAAAATGAGAAAACGAAAATAATATTTAAACTAAAATAGTTGAAAATAAAAAATATTTCAAATTTTTGTAAAAAATAATAGTCATTAATAGAAGAAGTTAAAACTCTAAAAAAAAAAATATAAATTTGATATTAGAGATAAGAGATAGTTAGAAATTTGTACAAATTAATAGCTACGACTAACAACTCTTAGAGTTTGAAAAACCTTATAAATTAATTTGCACAGAATAAATAACAGTTTTTTTAATAAATTTTTAAAATAAATTAAAAATTTAATTTTAAAAATTATATTTTAATTAAAAGAGAAACATGTGTCAAACACTCGTGAGACGTGTCAACTTCTCTAATATTTAACATGTATGATAAGCTTTAACATCTTTAAAAAAATATAAACCAAAACTAATTCTTTTAAAAGTACATAAACTAAAGAGTATCAAAGTTTCAACTATAAACCATTTACATATTTATTTAACAGAAACCAAAACCATATTTATCCTTAAGTTTTTAACAATTATCCGAGAGAAATCACAATCACATGTCTTGACTAAAATAAAATGCCGTGCTCATCGAAATACCATCTAAAATCTGAATAGACTGTATCCAGACCTATTTTGTCTAAACAAAACGGTGACAATTGCCTATGGCCAAAGGATTCAAACAACGTCCATCTCAAAAATTTACTATGCATGCACGTAAGTGTTCATTTTAATTGTTTTTTAAAATCTTGACATTTGCTGATATTATAATAAAATTGAAAAATATTAGAGGTGACACAAGGTGCCTTTTGTGTTAAAGTGGAACATGTTATTTATTTTTTAGCAAAATAATAAACGTTATATATACCGGAACTTAATAAACTGTTATTTCTTTCATTGGTAACTTCTATTATTATTAACAATACTGCAAATAGAAGTTGCAATATGAGATCGTTCCACTGAACAAGTAAAAGTGGATCCCACCAGGAGATTCACGCCCTTCTTCTACCTACATATCATTCAACTAGCCATCACACCAAGGTCATCCACAAAATAAAACCTTGTAACCTTCTCCTACACCACCTACTAATTCATAAAAAAAAAACACAGTGACAATTAGAAATATCGTCAAATATAATAATTTCTTACAAATATTAAAAAGAAAAATAACAACGAAGAGTGTATTCATATGATATTTATCTTTTTTTAATAAAATTAATTTTTACTTTATTATTTAGTTTTATTTAGTTTTATGAGAATGATTTAAACTAAAATATATAAGAATCTATTTAAATAATATTTGTTGAATCTACTGTAACGACGAAAGAGTATATGTTTAAAAGTTAAACTTAAATTCACTTTCAAATATCATCAAATATAATAATTTATTATAAATATTAACAAATAAAAATATAGATAACAAGTAAGAGTGTATTCTTATAACATATATATTTTTTTACCACAATGATAATTTAGGTCTTTTATTGTTTATTACCGGATTCTTGAGGAGTTTAAATCCGAAAATTACATACTTTTCTTTTGAGGAATTTAACTAAGAAGTCAGTCATTAGTTTTATGTTGATTGCTAAATATTAACTAATGATACAGATGTGGAAAGGAAACATTGGTAACCTAAATTAACGATAAATAAAGGTAGATGAGTAAACGGTAACCCAAAGAAGAAAGAAAAATAGGTGAAGGACGGGTTCTCCGTTAGATTCACTGCATAGCCATGTTGCACTCAAAAGTCTTAAATTCTCATTGAATGATACGAAATAGAAACCACACAGAGCGTTACATGGGCCACTGTCAAAGTTGTCAACACTGATCCACTTGCATTCGAACTCTCTCACACACACCTCTCCACCCACGTCATCACATCCTACAATGACATGCCAAAAGAAGAAGAGACCTTTTCCAACTCTCCCCAGACGCGTTCAGACAACCACAACATCACGAAACCGGCCGTAGCTCTGAGAAACCCTTAAAAATTACCTCACAACAAGCCAAACTTTACCAAAAACTTGTAATCTCTCATTAAAATAATCCCTCTTCACCATTGACCAGATCTCTTTATATGTGCCCTTATATTCCATCCCCAGATTAAAATCATAACACAACTATGCTTCACCACTCCTCAATAACATTCTCACCACTCACACCTTTTCCCTCTCACCGCACCAACATGGATCAATTCTCACACATTCCCACTGAAAGATCGCCCAGGAGAGAACTACAACTCCAAGGTCCACGCCCCACACCGCTCAGAATAAACAAAGACTCTCATAAAATCAAGAAACCACCCTTGCCACCACAACCTTCCCACCCCCAACCACCACCGCGTCAACCCATAATAATCTACACCGTTTCCCCCAAGGTTATCCACACCACACCAAGTGACTTCATGAACCTCGTTCAACGCCTCACTGGCTCCACTTCCTCCTCCTCCAACAACAACAACAACTCCGACCCTCTTCCCAACATCATTAACAACGACCCTTTTAACACCGGCGGCGGAATGGTGTCACCGGCGGCGCGTTACGCCACCGTGGAGAAGGCCTTGTCCCCTATGGGGAAGAAACCGGTGATGGGTCACGGGGATATGAATATCATAAACGATGTGGAAGGGATAGAGATCATTGGTGATGGGGTAGTGGAGAGATCGCAACAAAACATGTTTCAAGGGATTTTGTCTCCGGGGCCTGCTTCACTCTCTCCCATTCCTTCAAATTTTTTCTCTCCTCCGTCTTCGGATCCATCCATGGTTAGCTTCCTTCACGATTTGAGTCCCGCGTTTCAAAGTGGAAGAAATTTTACGGAGGGTACTGGTGCCTTCGTCTTGCCAAGCCCTTCTTCAAACTTCAGCTTTGTTTCACCTCATACTCCTTCCATAGACCTGTTCAACTATTTCTTAGATTAGTTAGGATCTTCTTCTTATTGTTGAATTTAGTGTTCAATTTCGTTCATACAGAAGACTGGATCGAATCCAAACCGAGATCGATAGGGATTGGTTTGTGGAGTTATTGTCTAGTTCGAAAAGAGGGGGCAAAGTTGAATTTTGTTGCTCTCTCGGTCACTGCATAGCTGCAGCAATTTGGAAACTTCTTTGTTGGATTTCTTTTTCCTTTTTCTTTTGAGCAGTTTGTGCTCGAATTTCTTATGACCTACGCCGTTGACATCATTCTTTGGCATGTATTGTACATTGCGTTTAGTTTAGTTTGCTGATGTTTGTCGGCACTAAATATATTCAATCCCATTATTCTTTGTATGATCAGAATCACATGGATGCTAATCTGGCAACCTTTGATCATTGAAACTTTGAAAGCATCTATACTGTACTGTATTTCAATGGAGGTAATGACAATCTACCATACCTTTTTTTTCTAAAAGAAAACTTATATTTAATTTCAGTATTCTGATGCAGTCGTTAATATTAATGGCCGGCGTAATTAGGTGCGTCATTAATACGTGTTCTGCAATATTAATTGGGTTGAAAAAGTAGTGTGTGGAGAGGTGTTACTGTGTTAACTCCTAAAAGCTAAAACTAAACTCTAACAACAACAAAAATACATATCTGTTACTTTTTTAATTTTGCTACTGGCTCCGTTTGATATAGGTAAGAAATTAACCTCTTAGTGTATAATCAAATTCTAGAACAATGTCTTTTTTTTAAAAAAAAAAAGTATACCCATAAATCTCATTATCCAAGACAGTATGCTTAAATAATTCGAAATACTCAACACAAAGTAAACCAAAATTAAAATCTCGAAAAGAGAAAAAATATATTTTTTTTAAAAACAAGAGTATATTATCTTGTTCGATAAATATGAAAGTAATCATTATTAAATTTGTCCTTCTAGGTCAAAACTTTGTTAAATAAATGGAACTAATAGTATATTTATCTCATAGGTCTATGTATTATATAATAGTGCAGGTCTATGATGAAATGTCCATTAATGGGGGCATCAAGATTTTATAGGAGGATTCCTTATGTGTTTGTTTGTTAGAAAAAAAAAAACAAGGTTTATATTAACATTTGACCTGCATATAAAATAAAGGTTGTATTAGTGGGAGCAAACCTTTTATAATTAAACAGTTAATAATTACTATATGAAATATTCTTTAGTGATATGTGTGATTATAAAGAAATTTTCTGTAGTTCCTTTGAATCATCAATCTCAAATATCAAACAGGAAAATAATTGATAAGTTTTATCAATGTGGAATTAATACGTACCATTGAAAATAAAACCATACTTTGTCTATATTTTAAATTAAAGAGATCTTATTTTATATATATATATATATATATATATATATATATATATATATATATATATATATATATATATATATATATATATATATATATATATATATATATATATATAAAGGCAGTGACAAAGTAATCCGAATGCCAGAGGTTACATCTTACATACAAGTCTACTAAAAGTCATTAACAGTTCCAAATAATCGATTTATCAAATTTAAGAACACCCGACTTGAAAAGTATTCATAAGAATCAAGTCATCAATAAATGGTAATGAATTTCTTTTATTTCATATAATAGAAAAATGATTTAATTGGCCATATGGTCGGAAGGGTTAAAGACTTTCTGAAGTAAGGTTTAAAAGAGAATAAAATCAAATTCTATTTCTAATTATTATCTCTAATTATTATCTCTAATTTAATGATTTTCCATATATAAATGGTACTAGACCAGCATAAATTTACCATCTTAAATCTCTTACTTATTTTTATAAACATTAAATAACTCTTTTAATTTAAAAAAAAAAACGTGTTCTCCCTTTCTTATTTCCAAAAGTTAACTCGCAAATATACTCTAACATGTTTGGTTTTAGAAAAAGAAGTTCAAAAATTTATTTACTTTATTATTGGCTCTAAATTTTAAAGACACGAAAAGGGAAAAATAAGAAGTTCCAGTATTTTGTATGGAAAAAGATATTTTTAACATATTTTTATATTCATTTGATATATTATTTTTTACTTTTCTAGAAGAAAATAATTTATATAATTCTAGTTCACTAGCCCTAACATCATACTTTTCATCTCACTTTACATTGATTTTAAAAATATATATTAGGTAATACATATTTTTCGTAGTTCTACTTGCGAACTTATCAGGAAACTTCCTCCTTCTCTTGAAAAAAATAAAATAGTAATTCTCCTACTTAACTTTCATTCTCATTCGTCTCATTTAAACAACAAAGAAATGATCAATGAACAAATAAAAAAGTACTGAAGATGAAAATGAAAAAGAAAAAATAAATATCGATCTTTGATAAGAAAACAAGGACGTTGCTATTAATCCTCATGCATTTCATGCAGTGCAGGAGCCCCTTAAACTGTTACACATCCCTGAGCATTCGCACACTTTACTTTATAAGCACACACGATCCTTTAATCAATCATATAGACTTATATATAGACATTAAAATAGAAATTTTAATTATTAATCATTTAACATGCATACGCATATAAGAGTCTTCAGGCATTGAAGTTGAACTGTTCTAATTCTGGTTATAACTCTCTAGACATGTGGTGTTGAAATGTCCTTAACAACGACAACCTTTCTTCTAGAGTAGCTAATTTCCAAAGAGTACTTTAGTTTCACTTTCACACACACATTGGACTGGTTTCTACAATCAGAGTTTAAAACGGAAAAAATGGAGTTATCTTTAGTACTCGACTTCTAGAAATACAAATAGAGGAACACTTTCAAGCAGAAAAAGAAAACAAAAACATACATTCCTTCTTCCATACGAGAAGCATATTCATGCACTATCAACATTTGGAACCGCAAAGTCAAAAGTTTAACACAAAACTCAATGTGTATTTTATAATTATTTGACAACAAGATATGGGAGCAGTTAGAGATAAAAAAAACATGTTATATTATCAGTACGTAAATAAACCCTAGTCCTCGAAGATGAAATATGTATTATAATAATAACTAGTGCTTCAAAGAGAAAATAATGGAATACAGACGTGGGATTTTGGTTGGTATCAGTAAGAAACTGGCTGGATCAGTGTGACTTGTTCTCTCTCTCTCTCTCTCTCTCTCTCTCTCTCTCTATATATATATATATATATATATATATATATATATATATATACATATACATACATACATACTTTTTTTTATAATTTAATTTAAACATAGTTAGAGTGTAATACACTTTTGTTCAAGTATAAATTATTATATAGTAAACTATTGATCTTTATAATAATTATTGAAATTATGTTATTATGAGATTTTTTTAAATTAATTATTAGTTGATACTACGTGGATACATAAATTAAACTCTATTTTTGTATTTACTTACGTGATAATTTAACATGTTCAATCTTGTATAGATCATTTAAACAAAAAGTTAGTTACTACAAAGTTGTTGAAAAGATAATGATATTTAAAAATGGATATAATTAACGATATATGATTCGTTGAGTTATTATATGTTGCTCTCAGATTTATTTATTTATGGTATCTTAATCAATTTAGACTCTTAATGTTGAATAGAAAAGAAATAGTGTGTTGCATGTGGATGGATATTGCATGGAAAATTTTGGAGAGAAAAAAATAATTATATGAAAGTACGAATATTAAGGAAATCTTCTTAGTCCAACTTAAGGTTTGAGCCCAGATAAAGTGTTAAAAATAGCTTTGTCTTAATCCAATCATATGTCTAAAAACATGGATAAATATGATATATGGTTACATGTATATTGGATAAGGATAAGGGCTATATGCACTTTAATGAAGTTGTGGAGTCTTTCTAAAAATCATTGGTAGTACTAGTCACTGTTACTACAATAATTATTCACAAATTTTAAATTTTAATCTACTAATGAATATATATTTTGATAGTGATAGCAATTAATTTTTTTAATTTTCATCAGTATCTTATTATTATAGTTATTATCTTATTATTATAGTTATTGACAATTTCATTTTATGGTACTTTGGACCATAAATTTCCTATCTAATTTGATAGAGTTTTTTTTTTATATATCTTAAAAGGAGATAAATAAGAAGAAAATAGAAAAAAAAAGGAAGAGGAGGTGAGTCAATCGCGTCGGTGACACATACGTGAAAGATGTCGATGATAGTGATAGTGATTGTTAGAGTTAGAGAAGGAGAGGCGGAGAAAGAGAAAGAGGAAGAAGAAAGACCTAAAGGAAAATAGGAGAAAAATGAGACCCCAAAGAATGAAAATGACTTGGAGGTAGAAATAGTGGCAAGATGATCTAACTGTGGTAAGGAGGAAAAAGATGAAGAAATAAAAAAAAGATGAAAATGAGGATGAAGAAGAAAATCCAGTCACACATTTATTAACGATCATTTATCAGTGAATTTGTGATCGTTGGTACTTACCAATAGATTTGTGCATTCACTGATAATAATTATTCGACGATCACTCTATCGATGATTTTCTTTATGTGAGTAATTTGTCAGTAAATACAATTTACTGGCGAATTTTTATTATTATACTGACTAATTATGTTCGTGAGTAATATATTGTTAATGGAGAACGACAAGTACATATATCACCTGTAACAAAAAATAAATATCATTCTCTCCATAAAAACTTGTGTAACACATGACAATTCTAGCAATTCACAACTTAATTAGACAACAAGATTCACAAAAATGTAAAGAAACTTTTTTTGTATTTTTATCAAAAAGTTGGTGTGCACCAGAAAATTAACATAGAATATTTACAAATGCCAAGACTATATTTCATCACACTAGTGCAGTCAGGGGAAACGACAACGATTCTTTTCGCCTATAGGCAGCGGTTCACGAACTGAGGCATATCCAGCCGAGGCAAAAAAGGTCGGTTCGGAACCGAGGCATAAAAGTGTAAGATTTTGCCTCGGTTCAAAGGCAACCGATGTAGTATGTTTTTTGTGTTTTTAATTTTTTTTTTGCAGGACTTTATGCCTCGGTTCCCTTTGAACCGAGGCAGTATGTCCAACTCTACTGCGTCGGTTCAGACCTGAACCGAGGCAATAGGGTCTTTTTTTATTTTTTTTCTTCTTCTTTCGCAAGCCTTTATGGCTCGGTTAGGGCCTGAACCGATGCCTTATATGGGTTTTCTGCCTCGGTTATGGTCACAACCGAAACATATTCTCCTGCTTTTTTTAAGAATGGGTATGTTTTTGCAACAGTCCCAACTGTAGAAACAAACCTGCATATAATTTTACAACTACAACAGTCCAGAACAATCTAGAAGCATATGTTTTGAATAAAAATTATATTAAAACATAAATACATTCAATATAATCATAAATCAACTTCTTAAAGCATAAATCAATCCAATGTGATCATAAATCAACTTTGAAGCATAAATCAATCCAACTTACAAAGTTAAACTAATAATAATGTACAAAAGCATAAAACAACTTATAGGATAAACTTAGAACTTACTATTGCGTAATATGTACTACATACTATTATATAAGTGAATTATATATTTAGTTTGTGCTTTCCTCATGAGTTTAAGTGACTTATCTGGAATTGAAGCTGTCATATTGAATCTCTCCATAAAAAACAATGATTTCAATTAGTGTATATAAAATCTAAACTATAGAGATAATAAAATTCAAACCTAACACTACAAGAAATGTCTTATTTACCGAAGGACTAATACCGAAGGTCACTTGAGCCGCCGGTAAAGATGAATTACCGAAGGCTTTACCGAAGATCAATGAAAATAGTTATTATGGACGGCCTATGCCCGTCGATAATGGGCAACTAATTTACCGAAGGTGTTTGGCCATCGGTATAGGCATGGACATATTGAAATCAGGAATTGGGATTTCCCTCTTCCATTTTCCCAAAATCCGTATTCGCGAAAGCAACCTGCCCTCCATTTGAGTTCACTCCCCTCTCCCCCATGTAATCTCTGTCTCCTTCTCTCGTTCAGAGTTTGAAAGCACCATTGAACCCCACTTGTGTATTACGGTTCCGCCATCGCCATTGGATGTTCTCGAGCTCCTCTCCATTCTCCAAAAGTGTGTGGGGTTGAAGGACGGAGGCATTGACGTGACGACTTCCATTGTGGACGGTGCTTCTCCAAGACACGAAAAGCGCCATAGAAGAAAACGGAGGCGATGCCAAAGTTGTTCTGATTTAGGGTTTATCTTCTCGTACAATCCAAAGTTGCGCTCACCACCACTGGTTTAAAAAGCCTGCCAAGATAAAAGAGAGTAAGCTTTCTTAAGAGCATGGTGACAGTAATTTCTGGTCCATGAAACATTTCCCATAACTAAAATATTGATGGAAGCTGTTCTGGAATTTTTTTAATTCAAGTAAAATTGTCTTGCTATTTGGGAAACTTAGAAACTTGGCATGTTGCTATATAGTAGAACAATGGTTGAAATTTATGAGAACTTGTCACATACAGGGGCTTTTTCTTATCTCTAGATTTTACTTCATTGCTGAAATTGTTGGAAACTGTAACTGAATGACATTGTATAGGTGGCAAGTCTTCTGTCCTACTCGATGTCAAGCCTTGGGATGATGAGACCGACATGAAGAAGCTGGGAGAGGTTGTCCGCAATATTGAGATGCCTGGTTTATTGTGGAGCACTTATGTTCAAAGTTTCATAAACTTTTCTCCCTCAAAGTTTCATAAACTTTTCTCTCATTCATTCTCAAAATTAACTATCCTTTTGCTACTTTCTTTACTTTTTCCCTATAAATTTGTCAAACTCTGCATAACCAGAAGAAGGTCAGAACATAGAACTTCACCAATTTTCTGGTTTAATATGTACTGCATTTGGATTTGCCTTCAAAGTTTTCATTTTCCAACAAAGTGTTGTCATGCCTTTTATACTTTGAGAATGTGTATTCAGAATTTTCAAACATGTCAAGTTCTAACTTATATTTTAGTGTAACTGTTACTCAGACACAAGACTATTCAACTTTTATATAAACTTTATGCTGATTTTACTGTTTTTGAGCTCACAAGAAATTAGTTTTGTGTGGTTTTCCATGTGCTAATACAAGTTCAATTTGCTATTCGCAAGTTGATGTTGGTCTTTCCTTGATTATGAATTGCAAGTTAGGAAGTATGTTGAGAAGATTGGTTTGTGTTTACATGACAGAGAAAAGAGGATTCTGCGGTGCAAAGAGAAGCATTGGGCGGATGCAAACAATCTTTTATTATTATTATTGTTGTTTTGTTATTATTATTATTATTATTTTTGGTTGAATGTAGGGTATCATTTAGCGAAGAGTCAACAACTAATTCTTTGAGGTACTAAGATTTATTTAAGAGCCGACAACCGACATCTCCCATCAGTAGTATTCCTTACATCCATTTATTATTTTTATGTTATCTATGATAAAATTTTTGATAAACATTATGCTTATCTGTTCTTATTCAAATTACATCAGGAAAGGCCTATGGTTTTGGGATTTTGATCATCAACAAGAATATTCTATTCAAATTACATTATGATAAACATTATGCTTATTTGTTTTTGTTTGACCATTCTAATATCTGACATGAGTAAAACTTGTAGCAAATCTTGACTGAATATCCTATTCATTTAGTTCTTTTGTTGGACCAGATTTGCTGAGATTTCGTCCAATGATGATTCTGGTGAAAACAGCCTTGACATTTCTGATCACGAAGAGAAAGTGGAAGAAGTTGATACTGTTGTAAATGATCATAATAGCTCAAATATCCTTATTGAGTCAGGTATATGTTAACCCAAACTTGTTAGCCGTTGCTAGGACTCGGGTTCAATCCCCAAATCCCCAGCAACGGCGCCAAAAACTTGTTTGTCCAAAAACTTGTTGGGCTCGATTTCGGCAAGTGTGTCGAATCGTTCAAGTAATAAACCGGTAAGACCGGGTATCGTTTTCCCAAGAGACTCGTAATACTAGAGAATTGTGCGATTAACAACTCATATAGACTCAAGAACATAACATCAATTTACAAACAAGTGTAGAAATGTAAATTCATACATAATTACAAGGTTGGACTTTGGTATTGAAGGCACTTGGAAATGGAAAAGACTAGAAATGGTATGAAAAGACATTATTAAGGTTAGTTTTCACCAATGCACTCTTGTGTATAACCAATTTCATCTCCTCTCTATCAATTTACTAAAATCAATCCATTAAAACACTCTAGCCCTAATCCCTTAGGTGAAAGAGCCTAGGTTTTCCTTATCAAACTCCAATCCCTTGGACAATCTAACAAGTAAACCCGCATTAAGAACTAGGATCTAAGACAACATGTGAATCATCTTCCGTCCCTAGAATCAATGAACCACAAGGACTCCTATTTCAGTTCTGGGTTTCATCTTACGTCCCCATAATCCATAAAACCCCAAAATCAGGTCATGAACGTCCTCATTACATGCAAGCTTTAAGATTGGAAACAAGAATACTAGCAATTGATAGAAAAGGCATATATATAATCAAATCATTCAACAATTACACAAGATTCGAAGGCTACAACTAATCCCAACAAAGATGAATCTAGTTCTCCATTTCCATGGAGAACCCTAAAGCTTACAAACATGGAAGGTGGAAGAAGAAGGAGACCCAAAGGAAGAGGAGGAGATGTTCCCACAAGCTCCTCGCGCCCTCCATGAGCTCCAGACGTGAAATCGCACCTCCAAAGAACCAAAGACCGTAACTCCTTCGCGTTTCTGGGTTAAATAGACACATCAGCAAAAGTCGCGCCCGGCGCCCCTTCTGTCTCGCGCCCGGGCGCGAGACTCTCTGGAAAAGTCGCGCCCGGGCGCGAGACTCTCTGGAAAAATTGAAAGTGGACGAGCGTCCACTGAAATCTGGACGAGCGTCCTCTTCTCTGGCCTGGACGAGCGTCCTAAATCTTGGACGAGAACCCTCTTATCCCATTGGACGAGTGTCCTCTTAACTCTCTGGACGAGCGTCCTCTACTGCCTGGCTGGACGAGCTTCCTCTTCTGCCTGGCTGGACGAGCGTCCTCTTCTAGGCCGAGCGTTCACTTCTGCCGGGACGATCGTCCTCTCTAAGCGTCCTGGACGAACGTCTTCTTCTCACGTCATCTGGACGAGCGTCCTCTTCAAAACGTCCAGGACGAGCGTCCTCTTCTGCTCCAGGACGAGCGTCCTCTTCAGATAGCGGGACGAATGTTCACTTGGCGTCACTCTGGCGCCGAGCATTTTCTGCATGTGTGACGAGCGTTTCTGCGTGCCTTGTGGTTGGTTCATCTCTATAATTTGTTGGAGACTCTTCCAAGCTCATTTTTAGCTACAAAATAAGGGATTATTGATGAAAGTTCATCAAAGTAGCCAAAAACACAATTATTTAGAAAACAAGACAAAACAAGAGGATTAAGCAAGTTATAAGTTAGAATGGAGTTGATTTTGCTACTAAAATTATGCTTAAAATATGGTAAAATTTAGCATTATCAGTATACCCTTAAAATTGTGGGTGAAAAATCTTATGTGTTTTTTCAAGCAATTATATAAACCTCGTCCCTGTATTTTGCATATCATTTCTAAGGCTATACCAAACTAGCCCAGATGCTTTAATAATTGGTTGGTTGGATGGTTGTGTTCAACTTTACTTTTCCTTTTGATCACCTGGCCACCTGGAATTGATAAGTTGCTTGCTCTTATATATTTTTATATTATCATTGAGTTTGTATTTTATATTCCTTAATTCACAGATACAGAAAGAAACTATAGTTTTTGACCTTGATAAGGAGGATGATGCACCGGGACATCCACTCAACCAGGAAAATAATGAGTATGTGTCTCAATCTATTACTCCCCCAGTTAATAAAATGGAAGAAAGTTAGGGCGTGGAAAAGGATAAAATGGAAGAACATTAGAAATTTTAGTCATTTCTTTTGGGTTGTACTGTTACCTGTGTTTTTTTTTTATATACCAGTGCACACATTTTCTCTGCATTGTTTGACATGTTTTACGTGATTCATCCTAGGTCTTTTCTAAGGATGCTATATACTCTTGCAGTAAAAGTTGTTTTTAGAGGCTTTAACGTGATCTTGTTTTTATATAAATCTTTGAAAGCTAATGCATATAACAGGTTTAAAGTGTAATAGTAATTGGTTATCAGTTGGGTTATTTGGATGCTACTGATAAATATACGTGAATGATTAGTTTTTTTATATGATATTTTATTATTTATGAATGATATTATATCAAGTACGTTATATTATATTAGGTAGGTTTTATA
The DNA here is from genome assembly GCF_016808095.1 of Vigna angularis. Lineage (NCBI taxonomy): Eukaryota > Viridiplantae > Streptophyta > Magnoliopsida > Fabales > Fabaceae > Vigna > Vigna angularis. Next base: position 28,732,969 of record NC_068973.1, on the reverse strand, counting down.
TACGTATTATATTAAAGAGATTTAAGAATGATATGCCTTGTTTTTTTTTTTCGCCCTTCGGAAATTACCGAAGGCTTTTGGCCCTCGGTAATTACCGAAGGGCGAAAGCCCTCGGTAAATGTTAGCGACAAGAGATTTACCGAGGGCTCTTTGGCCGTCGATAAGCCTTCGGTAATTATCTTTTACCGATGATTTTAGGCTGTTTCCGAGGGCTTATGGCCTTCGGTAATGCCCTTCTTTTTTGTAGTGTAAATATTACCGTTTGCAATCCACTAGTGTAATGTGCACGAATAATGGTCATCATCCAAAACATAACGTAGTAACCACATTCATATGATCGTGTTTGTCTATATTACACTACAATATATCATCATAATTATAAAATGTTAAGTAACATAATTGGAATGGTACAAAATGTAACAAAGTATGGACTAAAATACCAAACCTTAAGGGAAACCCATGCAAGCTTTTTAGTTGTAGTAATAGATCTCCCAGATAACATCATATGTGTTGCAAGGGAACTATTAAAAAAATTCTTTAGCATACATTTATATAACAAAGAAAGTTGAAACATTGAGGTTCTTACCAATCTACTACATGTCTAAGAGGGCTGGGAGGAGACTTGTGCAATGAACAAAACCAGACAGCAGTGTTCTCCGGTATAAAGATCACAAGTAGCTGCCAATGATGCCTGAAATTGGTAATTACTTAATTGTCATATACCAAAATTAATAAATGAAACTTTAAAGTTAACAAACGTCACTTACCCAAGTATATAAGGGAAAAAATATATCTCCTTCCCCGTTGCAAAGCAGGTGGTGATGTATGTTTGGATATCATCAAATTTATTTCTTTAATGAGTCATAGAGGGGTCAATGAACCCATATACATCATTGAACCCCTTCTTGTTACTGACATCAAACATATACCTAAAGTGAAGAAATAATTTGATATAAGTAACTAGATAAAAAAGAATTATATAAAAAAGTTCTCATAAACTTACATCATCCACATCTGAATGAGTGTAATATTAATTTTTTCTCTCCCCGACGCAAGCTCCCTGACATCTTGCTGATGCAAGTACAATGGGCTCTGAGCTTATCTTCCGAATGTAGTAGAATCTCAGTGTACACTCATCGACGCATCTGAAATGATGTTAACAAGCTCGTCTAACGCACCAAGAGGGTCATCCTCAGATAAATGAGTCTTCTTCGGTGTAGGACTTCCCTCTTGATCTGTCTGTTGTTACATGAAAAAATAGTTATGTTATGACGTCAATAAGAAGTAAAATTAAAATTGAGAAGTATATAGTAGGAGTGTTTACCGGGGGATTAGATACATCGCCAACCAAATGTTTAGGCCATGCGACGAAGGACTTAAATGCCTCTTGCACAGTGAAAAACTCATCTATAGGCACAGGAAGAACGACATCTGGTACAACAACTTCATCCACCATGACCTTGACCTCATCTTCAGCTAGTTGTACACCATGCACTACAGTGGTTGTCTCATAGATTGTGCCACGAGCCACTAGCATGGTCCCGATATAACTAACATGGACGAGTGTCATCCATGTTGTCCCCTAGGGCACCGACAGCTGAACAACTTCCTTTGTCGCTTCTACTTGTCAAATTAAATGTTAGGTTATACAAAAAGAAAATTAAGAAACAAAAATGATTATTAAGTTTACCTGTAGGGGGCACAACATGTTCCGCTATAGGAGATGGCGGAGGACGATTGCCATAATCCTCATAACGCTGTTGGAACTGACGCGCAACCATTTCAGCAACTTTGTGATTTCCTGCGTCATCTCTTTTCTTATTTCCTCCTTCAGCTTTTGTTCATACTCTTTACTTAATCCGGATGAAGATGGACGTGAGGAAGACCCAAAGAACTGTCGTATGCCTATGCCAGTCCCAACAGCACGAACCCGTCCTGGGTGCTCAGGTCGTCCAATAGCTGTGGCAAGAATATCCTCACGAAATTATTGTGTGAATTGACCTTGGGAGCTATGCTCAACCAAGGAGTCCTGTAACATAACAAAACTTCATAATTATTTGAAAGATCTATGTAATATATATAACAAAAATGTTGTTTAAAAATGAAAAATGACATCGTACAATTCTTTCATATATCTCTCTGGTAGTGTCGGAAGTGTAGGAGCCCGATGATCTTAAACGGGCTAACTTCCACTTCTCGTGCCGAGATGGTGGTGAAGGAGGAGGAGAAGGGTCACCACCCTCAGAAAGTGAAAGTCTACTATCTAACTTCTGCTTCATTATTTTCTCCTCAAGCTTCATGTATCCACCACGAGACAGTAGGTGTGGATTTTTATTTTGAGCACTTATACCCTGTGCTTTTGACCTTGTTTCCTGTGACAAAATGAAACAATTGTTATGATATAAAATTATGAATGATGAATTGAATAATTTTACCTACACTTACCTGCCACATCTCGGATGAACGAAGCTCTACAAATTGACGCCATATTTCTTCGTCAATTGCAGAATATTTTGAACATGAAGTTTCATTACTTTTTACTCCAAATATATATCTGGACGTCAGTTTTGTCTTAAATCCCCGAAATCTTTGTCTTAAATCCCCAAAATCTTTCTACAATTGCAGATAAACACCTAATCCTTAGGCTCTCGACATTTGACATATCAAATGTCATCTGCAACAAAGAAAGTAATAACCTTATATCAATACTAATTTATCAATATGTAGAATCTAGAATTTGGAGCAATATTGTTTAACTTACCAATAGATCTTGCCAGATAAGATTCCGATCAGCCTCAGATACATGGTCAAAAGACAAAAGCTTATCTTCACTTGTCTGGACATTGTGTAACATGCAGGGGGAAAATAAGTACGTTTACCAATCTTTCTTGGTGCCAACTCTTCTCAGATCTTCATGTCAATCAAATCCAAACGCACATTCACTTCATCTTTTGTTTTTCTCTGGATGTTTAGTAGTGTACCAATCAAGCTATCACAAACATTCTTCTCTACATGCATGACATCTATGCAATGTCGAACATCTAACTTTGACCAATATGGATGATCAAATAATATTGATTTCTTCTTCCAAGGGGTCGTTACAAAAGACTTCTTGGACGTTTTCCCAAATACATGATGTACTCTATTAACTTTTTCAAGAACTTCAAGTCCAGTAAGTGGAGTGGGTGCATTGTCTTTCTCTTGTTCTCCATTGAATGCTTTCTTTAACCTTCGATATGGATGATTAGATTGTAAAAATTGTTGATGACGCATATACACTGTCTTCCTTCCGTGTTTTAATTGATGAGTTGCAATGTTTTCTTCACATATATGACATGCTTTATGACCCTTCACACTGTACCCCGACAAATTACCGTAAGTTGGGAAGTCATTAATGGTGAAAAATAATATGGCATGCATCATGAAAGTTTCTAGAGCAAAGACATCAAATATTTCAACCCCATCAACCCACAACAACTTCAAGTCTTCAACTAGTGGCCTAAGATAAACATTTATGTAATTTCCAAGCTGCTTTGGACCAGATACCAACATTGACAACATCATGTACTTTCTTTTCATGCACAATCCAGGAGATAACTTGTAAATTATCAGTATAACGGGTCAACAACTGTGATTGGTACTTATATTACCAAAAGGGTTCATTCCATCAGTAGCTAAGTCAAACCTAACATTTCTACATTCTTGACCAAATTGGGGGAATTCTTGATCAATATTTTTTCATTACTTTGAATCACCTGGATGACGAAGCAACCCATTGATTGTTCTCTCATCTGCATGCCATCTTAGGTTTTTAGCATCTTTGGGATTCGCGAACAAACACTTAAGTCTGGCCACGAGTGGAAGGTACCAAACTACTTTCAAAGCATAACCATTCTTTTCTGTGTGACCACTATCTTCACCGTTGTTTTTTGCCTTGTATCGTGATATCCCACATTTTGGACACTTTGTCAAAACATCATACTCATTCCTATACAATATGCAATCCTTCGGACATGCATGTATCCGTTTATACTCCACACCCATTAGACAAAGAATTTTTTTGCATCATAATTACGAGTGGGTAATGTATTTCCATCTGGCAACATTTCATTCAACAACGACAACAATTATGGAAAACTCTTATCAGTCCATCCATTGCTCACCTTTAAATTCATGAGTCTTAACACCGATGACAACCATATGAACTTAGTTGAACCGACATACAAAGGAGTCTCCACATACGTGAACATTGTTTCATACACATGTGCTTGGGCAAAAGCTTTTGCGCCAACATCGCGGATCATGTCCTCTAAGTTGTCTTCTTTTGGTTGATCTTCCATATCTATGGTGGAATCATATACATTTTCAGTTGGACAGACAGTTGGAAAGTCTGTTGTCTCGCCGTGTCATATCCATGTTGTATAACTTCGTATGAAACCATCACAGATAAGATGTTCCCTAATATCGGTTGCGTTCAATTTCCTCCCATTCAAACAGTTCACACAGGGACATCTAAACTTGACTTCATCACCACCACTTGTACTCGCATTACATTGCGCAAACTCTATAAATTCTTCTACCCTCCTCTCGTACTCAGTGTTGATGCGTGGTAAATTAATCCACCATCGATCCGTACGCATGTTTACTGAAATTGTTTACACATTTTCAATAATCTTCAATGATCACTTTGATAGTGTTTGTATTCAAGGTGTGACCATATCCCATTCAAGAAGATTCACTTTTTTTAGTTTATTAAACATATCAATTTTAAACAACATATCTAAAATTTCACGAAATTTTGTCAGCATTTCGCATTGGTCTTTAGGTTACACGAAATGAAAGTGATTATAAATCACAATCAAATATGCACCCGAAGATCAATACAAAATACAACTACAAAACTTCATGAAATTTAAGACATGTATATTAAAATTTATATGTATTAATAAACTATGAAAAAGTTATTATTCTTCTTAAACTGTCCAACCGGACAATTCAAAATTCAATACTTGTAAATTATTATTACCATCTCCTCTCTTTTCATTTGTAAAAAGTACATTTGTTCAAAAAAATCTAGAGATAGTAAATAATTTTTGTATTGAATCTCAAACGGGAAACTAAGGCTAATTCACAACAATAATATATATTCAAGCAAACAAATAATTACATATGCAACATGCAATATATTCAAACAAACAATATATTGAAGCAAACAAGTTCATATTAAAAGGAAAATTTTAAGAATAGGAACCTGGGAGCGTGAAAGCCGGTCAACTATCGAGAATGTCCGTGTATAAAACCTCATTACAACAATACAATATCTAGACAAAAACAAACAACACATTAGTTAGTTTCATGATTTCTATCCTTAAAATTTATTTCATCACCAAATCAACCAATTTAATCCAAACAATTCAAAATTATATTCCTTAATTTCTATACTCTAATTCAAAATTATATAACAATTTTCATCATCATCCAATTCAATCCTAACAATTCAAAATTATATAAACCTAAAAATTATATAAACCAATTAATACAAATTATATAACACAAATTATATAAAAAATTATAATTAAAAAAACTTACTAGGAAGAAGAAGACGCCACGAAAAAAATGAATGTCGTGGAGGAAGGGGGCGGAGCAGCGAGGCAGTTCAGCAGGGCGTCGTGCAACAGAGGCGGAGCAGCCAGGGGGCGGTTCACCAGGGGCGGTGCAGCGGGCACCATGGGCTGGTGTAGCGACGAAATGGAGGCCGAGGCTTCCCACTAGGTGCGAGAATGGCAGCACCGATGCGAGGGAGGCACCAACTAAACGCGAGCAATGGAAGAACGACGATGACGGACAAAGCGTGAGCAATTGAGGCACCAACTAAACCAAAAGCGAGGGAGCGAGAGCGAGAACAATGGTGAAAATGTCTTTTGCACAAGAGAGGAAGAACAGTTGTTTCTCGAGGAAGAAGGAAATGAAACACTGTATGTTAAGTTTTTTTTACACAGCGAGGTTAAGAGGTAAGCAATACTACCTCGGTTCTACGCTCAGCCGAAGAAATACACACATATATGCCTCAGTTCTACTCTCGACCGAGGCATGTAGTCCTCATAAAAAAAAAAAGAAAATATGAAATAGTTATACGCCTCGGTTCTCGCCTAAACTGAGGCATAAACATGGTTTCACACCGGTTTTAAACGAACCAAAGCCATAGGCTCTACGCAGACTTCAAATTTCAGAGACCTGTCAGGGGGACAAGTGGGCTTTTAGGCATCGGTTGTAGTACCAACCGAGGTATAAACATTGTTTCGCACCGGTTCTGAATGAACCGAAGCCATAGGCTCTACGCAAACTTCAAATTTCAGACCTGTCAGGTGGATAGGTGGGCTTTTAGGCATCAGTTGTATTATCAACCGAGGTAATATGCCCTATATGCTTCGGTTCCCCTTGAATCGAGGCGTATAAGTTCGCTTAAACTACAAAACTGCCACCGCGTTTTGATAGCCTTCGGTTTCACCTAAACCGAAGCATATAACGCGAGTTAAAAAACAGGTTTTTACTAGTGTCAACTTCATATTTATGCATACACATTCATCTCAATTCTAAATTCATGTCAAAATCAACTCGCAAGATTACTCAAATCCTATTCCTAGTGACTTTAAGCTTATGATAAATTATCAAGTTTCAATTTCTTGAATTATCAATAAGCAATGATGCATTAAGTTCAAGAGTCTTAAGATTACTAGAGAAACATGTTTTATCCTTAGATACAAGCTTCATTACGTATTAAATTTTAGTTGTAAATTCAAAAGACATTTTCTAACACCTTAAGAACCTTAAACAAGTCATGGGTGATCAAGTCACAACAAGTATTAATCACACAAATCAAATACTAACTTGAATTGGAAAAACATATATATATATATATATATATATATATATATATATATATATACACACACACATTAAGAACACAAATTATGTTTACATTTAATCTCAACAAATGGGTTTAACTCTCCATATTAGAGAGCCTAAGGTTTACAAATAGAAGAGGTAAGAAAGAAATTGGAATAAAAAAGAAGAGGACTTCCTTTTTTACAAGGCACTTAGTAACTACTCCAAGCTCCCCATTTACATCCACATCTCCTATTCATTGCTCATCTTCCACTCCAACCCCAAAGAGGAGAAAAATCTTCATGGATGGATTAAAAGATCCAAGGAGGAGTGGGAGATGTTCCCAACACCTCTAGTAACCTCTAAAAGGCTCTCCTAAACATTAAAAGTATTATTCTATCGTGCAAAATGAAAAATACCCAAAACTCTCATAAAAAGCATGAATAAGTACTTATTTTTTACATGTCAACACTACTACCACCTGACACAATATCAGTATCACCCAACACAACCAAATAAAACACAAAACAGTAGTTTCTACAAAACCAACACTTGACGACAACAATTTCTCTTGCATGTGGTGCCTGACACGTGTATCCATCGCTCGACACTAGGCTCCCCTACAACACTAGATGTCTACTGATTTTGTAGCGTTGGACTCAATTCCAGTGGAGCTTAATATAAAAATTTATTAAAAATAATTTTTTTATTGTCCAAAACATGTTTTCTTATTCACTTATTTAACCTACTTAAAATAGAAATTAAAAGTAAAACAAACATTAAATAAATAAAACACATTAAACTTGATAATTATACAAGATAAAAAGTTAAAAAGAATTGATTTTATTCACTAAAATCAGGTAAAAATGAAAGTTATGATATACAGTTTAGTATATGATGCTATTTAGAATAAATTATTTGAGCCCAATTTCATAGCTGAGTTTGCAAACTACTAACTATCTAAATATATAAGGCCTGCTGGAGTTAGTAATTTGTAATTGTGATGCAGGGCAAGATGGAAAGTTACTGCAAAGAGAGTATTATCATAACTTTATGGATCAAGAAGCCCAATTATTACTTATGCAAGAAGAAATGGGCATGTTTGGTATTGTACTCCTGCAACATGGATGAAGGGTACCAAATAGGCTGATGTTTTTTCTTTCTTGTCAAAGCATTTATTTCGAACTTACGTACTTTTCTTCATTTACACAAACCAGAAGAAAATCTTAACCGCCCCTTGTTTGGTGTAAGAAAAATATTATTTCGTTTATAAAAAAGAAATTCAATTTTTTTAATGTTTTTAAATTACTATATATTTCGATTTTTTTTCTTTAAATTAATCAAGCAATAAGAAAAGTTGTATTTGTTTTGAAAGTTTTTTTTAGAGAGGCAACAAACTTGTAAATATTTTAATGTCTTTCATAACATTTCCAATATCAGTTAAATGTCATACGAATTTAATTTCAGGTTTATAAGTTTTCATTTCTTTTTAAGTGGATTTCAAGTAAAATTCACGCAAAAGAATAATGTATTAAACAAAGCAACTAGCTCAATCCAAAACCATACAAAACAAACTCAATCCAAATAAAAGAAGACAATATCCATCAAGATAAAATAGTTTTTATCTTATACTCCTACTTGTATTTCGATTTCTAACCATTTTTTTAATATTAATGTAATATTTTCATTACATATTTATGCATTAATAAATATTTCTTTTATAAAAGATAAAATCCTCACCAAAAACAAGTACAAAAACAATATATCCATTTTAAATATTATTATAGATAATAGAAAAAATGAGATTCTAAAACTTAATTAATAACATTATTTTTATTTTAGATTTCATTAAAAGTACACTTTATAGTAAATAGTTCAATAAATTATTCTATCAACTACTTTATTTAATGTAACCTATTTTAATAACAACGTCATCAAAAAGGTTATAAATAAAACTATTAGCTTTAATGAGAAAATATTATTTAAAAAAACATTTATGGTAAATTATTTATAATTAGTTATAGTGGTTGAATAAAATATTTATTTGATTAACATTTTATTCACTCAAATAAATCCGCGGCAAGAATAACAAAGGAAAGAAAGGAGTGAATGGGTGGTGACTTAATTGACCAGCAACAAGAACCCACAACACATATCACACTACCAAAGTGACTTCTCCTCCTTTTCTTTGCATCTATGGAGTTCTGAATTATAATCAAATTCTCTCTGTGTCTACATATATAACATCATTGTCGTGCATAGGTTTGCACTGAATTGAATTAAAAATGCAGAGCAGGGGATCGAGTCACAGACTCTCAAGTATGGGTAACAATCGATCCCGCATTCCAGCACTCCTCATCTCCATGTTCGCCACTTTCGCTTCTATCTACGTCGCTGGAAGGTTCTTCTCTTTCTCTTCCTCTTCCTTCCGTTGCCGTTGCGCTTAATTTCATTTTGCTCAATTTTCCTCTTCAGGCTTTGGCAGGATGCAGAGAATCGCGTTTACCTCATCAAAGAGCTCGACAGGATCACTGGTCAGGTCGGTTAGTTACTGCTACTCACACCTCACATACTTTATTTTCACTGATCTGTAATCCTCTAAATTCTTTCGCTGCAATTTCAATTACGTCGTTATCGCGATTTCCGCATGGACGAATCGCGACTTATTGCACCGGATTTTAATTTTCGCGATTGCTGATTCAATTAATGCGTTTCAATTTGATCTGACACTGTCGATTCTCTGAATTCGAGAACTGGTTGATGGCGTGTGTATTAGTAGTTATTATTAAGGAAATAGGATTCAGTATGTGTCGTAGATCAACTGTGTGATACTGTATTATAATATTAGATGCATTAGGAGATGGACACTGCTTCTACTTGTTCTGGCTAAATTAACCGCGAGGTTTTTATTCTAGGGACAATCTGCTATATCTGTGGATGATACATTGAAGATCATAGCCTGCAGGCGAGTTAAATTTTACTTGAACGTGTTGCTTAAAAAATTACCATCATTTTTTGTAGATTGCTATTGGATTTTATTCATGATGTCCTTTGGACTTTGAATGTTTGCTCATTTCTTTTGTGACTGGTACCATTGAATTATATGGTTGTAGGGAACAACATAAAAAGCTTGATGCCCTTGAGACGGAACTTTCTGCGGCTAGACAAGAGGGTTTTGTTTCGAAACCCTTGATAGAGACTAATGGAACTTACTCTAGGAGAAGGCCGTTGGTTGTGATAGGTATACTGACAAAGTTTGGCCGCCAAAAGAATAGAGATGCAATCCGCAAGGCGTGGATGGGAAGTGGTATTTATATTCTTTGCCTTCGCTTCCTCAGAGCCACATGTCTTGAGTATATATTTGCCTGTTTTCGATTCAAAATGAATAGAAGAGCAGTTAATATGAAATGTTATGTAAAGAATTTATGTGAAGCCTGAACTCTATGGTTATCGTAATTTTGATTCAAGTCATGTATTGCTGAGCTATCTATCTTGAATCCTGAATTGTAATTTTGTATTGAATCCTAAGATTCAATTATAAAGAAAACAATACTTAGAATATATCATATGGATGATTTATAGTTTTCAACATAAACTATTAAAATTAGAAATAGATAAAAATAACATAAGAAGCCATATAAAACAAAATTATCAGTTATATACAAGTTTGTGAAGACTTTATTTTAGGAGAATGGAAATGAAACAATTAAACAACTAGATAGTGTATATTCATTGAATGGGTGAGTAACAAACAAAGGTGAAATAATCAAATAGGATATGCTCACTAGTGTTCTTCCAAATTCCTTTTCATTTTAATATTTGAGCTCACATGTCTCTTCAATTTTCTTTTTCACGAGAATTGGTGAAAAGTTAAAATCAAATGAATTGTTCAATTGAATAAGTTGTACAAGTTTCATAGATTCAATCATATGTCTTGAGATATAAATTCATTTAAGATTCATCTTGGAATATGAATGGGTAGACGTCAAAATGCATTGAGTCATAAGATTCAAATAGTGAATCTTAAGATTCTGAAACTATGTCAAACATAAAATTGTGGCTTTAGTTCACTGTTGCTGCATGTTGATAATGACTTTCAACATAGTATCTGTTTGCTAAGAAATCGTTTCCCTTTACTCCTCTCTTCATTTCCACACTCAAAAGAAGACTCAGTACCCTCTTATTGATGTATTTTAATTCTTTTAATATCTGTTATTGATCATGAATCATAAGAAAACTCTATATTGGAAACTCACATTTTTAGTATATCTTATATATTGATATATGTCATTGGTTCTAAATGGAGTTATTTTCAGAAATCATGAAAAGTTGTTTTCTAATGTATCTTTCTTGGATAGTTTATTTACAGCTTCCTGTACTAAGATTATCATTTAGATGTGATTATCTTAAAGCACTATCTGTGTAGGTTCATCTTTGAAGAAAATTGAAGATGGAAAGGGCATCATTGTGCGATTTGTTATTGGTAGAAGGTTCACATTCCTTCTTTTAGACTTGTTTGGGTTAGGGTGTGTGGGAGAAATTGGAACATGGCTTATATCTTACATATACTTTTGCAGTGAAAATCGTGGAGACAATCTTGATATAGACATTGATCGTGAGAATAGGCTGACTAATGACTTCATAATTCTTGTATGTTCAATTAATTTCAGGATTTCATCTCTTCATGTGCTTTGAAACTTTATATTTTTTTAGAACTGCAAATTAACAGGCTAGGTTTATCATTTATTGTTAGTTGTCTTATTCTAAATTTGGAAATAGATCCTCCAGACTCCTGAATATAATTTTTAGATTACATATAACATCCTCCACATGCAAAAGTTGAATCTACCTGGTTGCTAAAAGTTAGAACCGTGTAAATTTCACCACAGAATTCTGATGCAAAGAATTGGTCCTCAGTTGTGCCGGTCAACCGACACAACTGGTGCCAGTCAGGAAAAACCTGTTTAGTAACTTGTCTTTTTAGCCTAGTTATTTCACTGTACATTTTGTTATTTGATTCTTCTGTTTCCAATGGTTAAAATCTCTTTTTCTTCTTCTTCTAAATGAAACTATATTTGAGTTGGCATCAATCTTGCGTTGACATCATTATATGCATGCTACAATAATTTTTTTTCAGACTGTAGTTTTAGATAAGTAAGCAGATGTGGGATTAAAAAGTAATACATCTGCAGTTGCTTAACTTGGTGCTTATAAAGCGTGTTGTGACTTTTTTCATGTGGTGAATAAGGTTCAAGAGAATAAGGTAGTTAGCTCACCTTCAAAACTTATGCTGACAGGATAATCACGTGGAAACAAATGATGCATTGCCAAAGAAGGCTAAATTGTTCTTTGCTTATGCTGCAGACAAATGGGATGCTGAGTTTTATGCTAAAGTCAATGATGATGTTTATGTAAATATTGGTTAGTTTTCCTTTGACTGAATGAGGTGATTATTGTTAATCATGTAATTTACTTAATATTTCTCTTAGAAAGTAAATTTGGACATAGTTCAACCTTCCATTGCGAGGTGAGTTTTGCACTTATATATAATAGTTTGGTTATATCTGTAGTCCAACAATAAAGTATATATGTCCCTTTTATCTCTTAATTGAATTCCTCTATTAAATCCTCCTGTGCATTAGAGAGCTCCGTTGTTATGGATAGGAGTATGATCTTATGACCTCAAGTTTGTGGGAGTCATCATATAGATGGGTATTTCCTGTAAGTGAAAGTGCAATTTTATCATTAAAACGGTGCTTTTTCATGAACTCAAGAAGTGTTTCGATGGGGTTTTCGGAAAAAGGAAAAAGCCACTAAAATATCTTAAAGCTCCATTTATAGCTTAAAATTATCTCTGACGTTTTTTGTAATTACAAAACAACCATTATCCTCATCTCCATCTCCCTCCTCTCTGTGACCATTCCATGGCATGTCTGTGTCTCTTCTCTCAACATTCCTCATGGCTTGATTTGTCTGCATCTTTAATTGGACTTGTGGCTTCGTGGACTATTGTTGTTCAATCTTGGTATGCCCTATTTTATTTTTCTAGTCACGTAGGTTTGATCTGTTTTCCAATTTCTCGTTCCTATTTGTTGCAAAAAGCAATGTTGGAAAAATGGAAAAGTTATACCTTTGTTTTTGAGAAACCTCTTTTTCTTTCAGCAAATAATTTAAGTATTGAATTTTTTGTTGACTGTTCAAGAGATGGACTTGGAGTGGCCACTAACCTCGTAAGGAGTTGTCATGTTCACTCTAAGTAGTGACACGAGCTAACAATCAGGCTTACGCTTGGTCTATAAACATACTAAGGGTCATGTTTAATCTAAGTAGTGACAGTAGCTAATAATCAGCCATAGACTTGGTCTATACTAAGGACTCAATTGTTTAACTTTTTTTAAGAGAAAAGAAAAAGTTTTTATTAGGAAGTGAGTTTAAGTCTAACTTATCTTTACAAAATCAGTTTGTAAGGTGAAGATTGCTCCTAACTTAAACACTGTAAATTAACTTTGTTTTTTATCCATATGAGATCTCCAACATTTTTAATTAAACAAATGTGTTTAAAAACTTATAAGAAATGAGTTTTATTTTTTTTCATTTTGAAAGCTTTATTACTTTTTTTGCTTGGAAGTGAAAAATAATAGCTTCTGGGTAAAAGTTACATCATAGAATCACTGCTTTAGACTTGAGATTTTCATGCTTATTTTAAATTGCAGATTTAATTACATAGGCCCTCTTGCAGCTGGATGTTCAGAAAATTTGATATGATGGCTATATCATATGATAGCTACGGCTATTAGACTATAGTGTACTTTTCTGTCATCTTTATACGTTCATCTTAAAACTGTTTTCGAAAAATTATCAATCTTTCGGCAGAAGGTTATTGCTTGTCCAGTGTAACAGTGATCTATCCTTTCTATTTTTCTTAACCTGCAAATACAAATGTATATTCCTTTTATATATGTCAAGAATTTCAGGCCTTGTGATACCAAGAACTTCGTACTTGATGAATTTTAAAATATTAAAAGTTCATGTTAAATAATATATAATAGCTAATTCAAACATTCTCGTCGTAAATGGTTGCATGCTTCCGATGGAAACTTCAACCTATTAGAGAAATATAGGAAGAATAAAGCATTTCTCTTGATAGCAACTGAGGTTCTTGTGGAGTAATCTTCAAGTTTCATCTTATTAGACATCTATTATCCAAGATTGTATTATTAGGCTACAACCCATTACCAATTTCAAGCACCAGCAAGAATAGAGGAAATATGTTAAAGAAAACAAAGAAGAAAAAAATTTAATTGTTCCTTTGATGATTGTATGCTAACATTTTATTGTGTGCTCGTCCCTCCACCCTATTTAATGAAATTCCAGAGAACTTGTTACCCATTTTTATATGTACATGTGTCTTACCACTTTATTTTTCCTTGCACAGATGCCTTGGGAGCTACACTGGCTGCTCACTTGGACAAACCACGTGTTTACTTGGGATGCATGAAATCAGGCGAAGTTTTCTCTGAGCTGTGAGCCCCTTAAGTTGCTTAAAATGTTTTATTTTATGTGCTCTAGAGAGAATATATGTTATGATTCTCATGCTGGTATCTTGTAATATGACAGGAACCATAAATGGTATGAACCAGAATGGTGGAAATTTGGTGACAAAAAATCGTAAGCCAAGCAACCTGTTATTTCATATGACTGAACAACTGTATTAATTTTACTGCTTGTCAAACTTGTATAAATTAGTCATGAATTATGCAGTATTTACCAGTTTTTCATAGCTGAAAGTGTATCTTTGGTGAAACATTTTTTTTTTCACGATATTCTGCAACTGAGTTTGTTGATCCAGTATGTAAAACTGCAATACATTTTTTCAGAACAATAGTTTTGGGAGAAGTCCAGTATGCGATGTTGTTGAATATGTAACTGTTGGAACTAATTAGCAACACAGTATTTTAGATTTTTATGATTTATTTTAAAAGCCATATTGACTGTTAGGATACATTTGTTATCTTTTTTCTGGACAATATTTTTTAGGCAGTTTATTAGTTGATAGTTTTTCTGTTTTACTCATGTTCTATAAATATGTTGACTTTTATATGAATAAAATTATGTTTTCTGCACATACAATTCCTAATAAAAAAAATACTCTACAGACATGATTATACATTATTAAATGCCAAAATGTCAAGTCAATGTAAAATTTCTGTATCCCTATCATGTGATTTGAATATTTCATGTATTTATTTAGTGTTATGGTGCAAAACACCGAATGCCTTGAGGTGCACTAACCATCATAAATATTTTTCTTCGTGTCATCTATCTCCTCTTGAAATAATGATCAAATATCTCAACAGATACTTTCGCCATGCATCAGGAGAGATGTATGTTATATCACGAGCTTTGGCCAAATTTATATCAATAAACAGGTCAGATATACTCCTATCTGCACATATGCTGTTAGTTGCCATTTATGCATTAATCTTGAATCTATTGACTTGACAGATCTATTCTTCGTACATATGCCCACGATGATGTGAGCGCTGGATCCTGGTTTATTGGACTTGACGTGAAGCATGTTGATGAGGCAAAGTTTTGTTGTTCATCTTGGTCGACAGGTCTCCCTCTCTATCCATGTATTACATGTGCATGTGTGCTAGTTTAAAATTTCATGTTCTAGTTTAAAGTATACAAGAAATTTATATAGAAAATCTACTTACCATAATAATGGTTGACGTCGTCAAATTTTGAAGTATACATGATTATGTTTTTCAGGAGCAATCTGTGCTGGTGTTTGAATTCATTCCAGTTCATTCTTGTGAGAAGACCACAAACGTTAATACATGGGAGTCATGTTACAAGGTTTGCTTCCTAAGATTTTTTTTTTTAATTTCTATTGGAAGAGGAGTTATTCGTAGAGATGTCTTTGGAAAAGTTGTTTGATGTCCATCGAGAAACAGTTTCATCTTATGAGCACAGTTGGCAAGTTGAGTGGTTGAAGGTTTACTTGCAGTTATAACTGAGGCATGCAACATCTACAGCAAATAAAACTTCAGCTTCCCGCCTTGTTTTTTTTTTTTTTCTACAAGAGCTTGCTGCCTATAAATTGATTTCTATCATTATTGGGTTCCTTCTTTTCGTAGGCATTGGAAAGAGGGTCCTATTAGTTAAAGAACTTCCAAAAATGTACTTGATGAAAGAATTTATAGGAATGACATGGTGGCTCATAATCTCATTCGCAGTTAAGGGAACTTTGTACATGAGATAGGACAGTGAATTTTGATTCATGATTATGGTTTTTTCATATAAGTTAACTATTTATCATTAGAATCTGAAGATTCGCAATAGAATAACGTAATTAATCGTTTGACATCCAAACAAAGCAAGACATAATACGGGGAGGAAATTAGATCTATTTGTTATCTCTAAGAATTACCAATCCTTTCAAACCAAAACCAATTCCACAAATCACCAACATATGTGTATATAAAACTAAGGACACCAACAGATGGCCCATGTTTCAACCTATATCTGACCATTATTTATCATCGTCCAAAGAAACTAACATATTCCTCAGTCATTAATAGTCTCTACGATGAACCGTTAAGGAAATGCGCTAGTGCCCTGTCGGTACGGTTGTCATTCATAACCAGAGCTTCCGCAACACTATTTGATGAAAATCCCATTTCACGTAGAAGTGTGTAGCCTTTCACAAATTCTTGAACCTTCAAATGAGAAATACATTAAGTCAGAAAAACGAATTAATCAGTTAGACTCTTACGGATCTTATGGGTACTACTGTGACAGCTGGCAACACAAATAAAGGATTTTAGCAATAGTCTAAATAAGAAAAACATGAAGTCATCAGATGCTAAACCCTAAGCAGAAAATACAATGTAATGATTACTTCGAAAACCAGAAACATGCATCCAATGTGGTAAGTACCAACAATAAAAAAACCACGTGATGCAATTTATATACAATACCCCTTCAAGGCAGGCTTAGTCCTGGCCATCATCCTAAGAATGACAAAGCAAAACACTAAGAAATAAGATCCAAGCTGGGGAAGCTCTTGAAATTCTCTAATGCTAAGAAAGGCCAATAGTTATATTCGATTTGGAAGCAGCCTCCAAAATGAACTGGAAAAGCTTTTAACAGAATGCAAACATGAAGTAGACAACTGGTCAACTAAAAATCGATGTTATAAAAACAAGATCTACAGTTAAACCAGAGAAGAAATTGGTTCACAATTTATGTTGAACCTCGATCAAACTGGTAGAAATAAAGTTTATATTTTTAGATTTATTTAATATTTTAAGTGATGAAAAAGTATAAAATCATAAAACTCATGATATAAAAAATTGCATATTAATATAAAAAGCTAAATCGTATGTTCTATAAGATAAAAAAAATTAATAACAATAGGCAATAATGCATAACTATGTGCAAATATGTGTTTTTATTAACCTCAATATTTCAGATTAAATTCAAAATATAAAAAAGGTTTAAAATTTTGAAATACCGGTTCAAATTGATTTCCAACACCAGTTCCGCACAGTTCTTTACCAGTTTTGAAATTAGCTGGGTTTTTTTGTATAACTGAACCGACACTGGACCAGTTCCTCTGCTAGACTGGTCAAACTAGTTAGTTCGGTCTAGTTCAGAAAACTATGAGTTGAATAGAAACTTAAGTCAAAATTCTTCCATTTAGGCCTAAAGCATAACATGTAAGGATATCAAAGCAACTCTCCTTAATGACCATTGAGGTTTGTAAATAAAAGGAACTAGTAGACTCATAGAATACCAATGCTACTCTCCTTACCAAGACAAAGAGACGTGGTAAGAAGACAATCAATCAAGCGAGACATCCAAAGATTTACACATTGTTTAGCTAACTATCTATTAAACTGATCACTTTATCATTCTTGGTAAAGCAATCAACTCCATGACTGGAAATAAGTTCAAAAAAATAATCTGGAGAGAGTCTAGTATCGAGGGAAGAACCATTTGGGTTACAAACAAATGTAGTCAACATGGTCATTACAAAAGAGAGAGCTGTATGACATTATTTTCAGAATCATAATCACACTTTTTACTAATGTTATTAACTGAAACATCACGTTAACAATGACTGTCAGTGATCATAACTTACTTTGGTTGGATCATCACCATAGTTTTCAACAGCAATTGGAACAGCTTCTTGGCTGAGCCCCATAGCTATAAATTTGCTCATAATGGAATCCACAGCAGGAACCTAAACAAAAATGGTTTCATTTTACACTGAGAATTGGAACTTGGAAACAGTAAATGATGTATACACACACAGAAAAAGAGTACTCCAAATTAATTACAAATTAAGAAATAGTAATGTATCACCTCTGCATAATAAATACAGGAAAAGAATTCATTAAACCCATTACAATAGCATAACTTGTAACTTCTTGCTCTAAATCAAGAACAAACCTTTGCTGTTGAAGAATCAGAAACTTTGGTCGGGATATTTTCTGATCCAAATTTGCTCCAATTTGGGTTATCCTTATCCGCTTCAGCTAAAATTTTTCTCTCTAATTCAAATTCAAATTGGAAGTTGCTCCTTGGATTATCTCCCGCATGAGGCGATAAATGAGGCTGCAAAATTGTCAAAACAATTAAAAGATCATATTCAACCATCGAAACAGACCAAGTCAATTATGCAAAGCTTTAGAATTTTCAGACTCATGGAAGAACAGCCTCAAAATGAATTTAACGCAAAAATTCGCCTTGCTTTCACCAACATCCAAAATGGACTTCACAAAGTAATCGTATCCGTTTAAATTACAAATCATTCTTACAAGCATTAAAACGCAGAGTAATTTAGAAATTCTATCAATTCACAAAAGTAATAGCAAAGCAAATCTTACCGGCGGTGTGATCCTATATTCTGGCCTTATAGCAACCCTAACGCCAAATCCTAATCCTGCTGCACATTCAATTCAATGCGAAAAATCAACTTCACCGCAGTGAAAACGCATCTGAATCAATTTTTCTTTCATTTCCGCAAGTTTCAAGAAAGAACACAAAACAAACGAAAACTTAAACCCTTAATCAGAGGGAGAGAGAAAGGGTTACATGAAGGTGTGGGATTCTGCTCATACGGTGTCGGACGGTACATCGGTGGCGGTGGCGGCTGCGGACGGTACATCGGAGCTTGTAGGCCCGACCTGCTTCTGAAATCGTAGTCCATCGAACAAACGTGTGCCGTCCCACTTCGGAACCGGATTCTAACTTCACCTTGTAAGTTTTGTTTTCTTTGACTGATCAAACAAAATGTTTACTCAATAATTATTTGAAAATTTGACTATTTATCAGCAAAAGAAATTGACTAATCAAAGCTGAATTGAGTTCTAAAATGGAAAATTGTTGATAGCTAAATTTGTTCAGTTAGTCATTAGATAATACATGTCCATGCACGCTAACACCGGGATAAAGTCCAAGGATTTTAGTTTTTTGGTTTAATATGTCCCTAGTTTGGTAAGTTGTGTTCAAAGTCATCCTATCTTTCAAAAAAGTTCACTATTGTCTCATATTTTGTTAAAAATGGTGTTAATTCTTTTGATTTAGGGCGTTAAAAACAAATGGTGCAATGATGTGACAATAGTGAGCTCTCCAATTTTTTATGATGCAACATCTATGACCTAATTGACGTGGCCAGAAACTAAATTTTCCTAAAGTTAGAAACCCTTGTGCCACCATTGTGAAACCCTAACCGCCACCGCTGCTGCACAATGAAACGCACCACCACTAAAACCTTAGTTCACCATGCCGTTGTCACCACCATTAACACAGACCTACAATTCGAAGCAGAGAAACCGTGACTTGTGCCAAGAAAGCCTTCATGATTCTGCACCTTGACTCGCGGCAGCCCATGGTGACACAATGCATTTGATCAACGATGAACGAAGAAGAAGCTCTCATTCTGGGCTTTTGCTCTTTGCAAAGAAGATGAAGATGGAGGACGCATGAAGAGGCTTCTTGCACGATGCATGGAGGCACATTGTTTCTGCGGGCTTCTTGCTTAATGGTGGTGAGGCGCGACGCATGGTGGAGATTTTGCCCTGATTATTGACAACGTGGTTTAGGGTTTCATGGTGGCTAGGGTTTGGTTGGAATTAGGCGATTTGGGTTTGATTTATGGGTTTTCTGTTGTTTTTCTCTACTTCGAATTGTAGGTCTGTGTTGATGGTAGTGACAGCGTCATGGTGGCCAAAGGGTTTGGTGGTGGCGCGTTTCGTTCTACGGCAGTGGCGGCGGCTAGGGTTTCACGGTGGTGGCACAAGGGTTTCTGGCCTTAAGAAAATTAGGGTTTCTGGCCACGTCAATTGGGTCACAGTTGTCGCGTCATAAAAAATAGGACAGGTCACAATTGCCACATCATTGCACCATTATGTTTTTAACGCCGTAAGCTAAAAGGATCAACTTGAACCGTTTTTAACGAAATATGGGACAATTGTGAACTTTTTTAAAAGGTAAGACGACTTTGAACACAACACCCTAACCTAGGGACCAAATGATGTATTAAACTTACTTTTTACTTTCGGTTTAATATTTTGTTTATGTTATCTTTTGTTTACTTTGTTTAATTGTTATGATATCAAGTCACTCAAATTAAAAAAAAAAATCAAACAAAAAGTTGAATTAAAATTTTCAATTCTTTGAAATGCAACAATATGATTATTTGTTTAAATAAAGAGGGGGAAATAGGTTTACTATGATGCTTGAGTCGGAAAAATCAATAAAATAGATCAAGAGAAACTAAGAAAATGTGACTTGAATTAATTTTAATCATTTGATCTTATCAGTTTAGGGCTCAATCTAAATTAACTTAGTTTAACTAATATAGGTTGATGAATTGGCTGGTTTTAAAAAATAATAACTATATTAAAAAAGTAGTGAATATATATATATATACATATATATATATATATATATATATATATATATTCTCTTTATATTTTTTTTATCAAGACATTGATTCTCAAACTTAATAATGTAAGTCTAATGTTTGATCATTTTCATATATATATCAAATTATTTTAAAAAATTAAGATTTTAATTACATTTTACTAAAATTATAGAAAATAAAAATATATTTTTATTAAAAGGAAAAAATAAGGCCTAATTATTAATTTTGTCTTCTAATTTTATTTCAATTTTTAAAAAGATTTATATTTATTGGCTTTTCCAATTTAGTCTTTTAGTTTTTTAAAACTATCAAATTTAGTTCTTTAGTTTTTTAAAGGTTTAATCTCACCAGAAGTTCTTATTTTTGTCCTAAAGCTTAAATAGGTCCCTTTTCTTTTTGACGTATCAATTGGGTCCCTTTTATTGTTAATTTGATTCAATTAGAGGTCTGCCGTCAAATTCACCAAACGACCGTTTAATATTTGGTAACGTGGCATGCTCAGTTGAATGAGTAATGACAGGTGGCATTAAAATTGAGTTTGTTTTAAAAAAATTTTAAGGAGAGAGGTGATATCAGATTGAGGGAAGGGTAAAGGTGGAAAGATTAAAAATTTTAAGGGTTGTCTATCACCTTTAAATTGAGATATGCAACTGAAACGCAAAAATTAGGAGTTCTTATGATTAGGGTTCATTTGAAGGGGGAAAATCGCAAATTTTGTTCGATTCGAAGAGATGGATAATGAATTGCAGAAGTCGCATTCTTGTTCATCTTCGACATGCAATGGGTGGCGGAATGAGAAGTGTAATGTTGTTTTTCGTGGTGGTGGAGTATCTATGATTGACGGTGTATCACCCCTTTGCCTGTGTGGAGAGAAAATGGTGGTAAGAACAGCTCGAACTGCTAAGAATAGAGGGAAGCAATTTTGGGACTGCCCTAAGTACAAGGTAAAAGAACGTTGATGAGTAGTGTTTTGTTTGAGTAGAAAGTCGTTTAAATTGTTTTTTTTTTTACAGAATGGACATTAAGGTGGTTGTAATTTCTTCAAATGGTGTTGTGACGATGGTAGTGAGAAAAGCTATACGAATGTGAAGTGGAAAGAAAAGCATGAGTGTATGTCAAAGACAGGAGAAATGGGAGGTGGAACGAAGATGATGAGCGATCTGCACAAATCTGTTAAGGTTGTGGAGAAATGGATGAAGGTGTTGATAGGGCTGGTTTTTTGTATTTGTATACTTAATATTATTGTTATTTCAATATGGATGTTAAATCCATAATGTAGAAGTGTTGGTTGTTTGTTAGGATGAAATTAGCAGGGTTTTTCCTTTTGTTAGCATGGTACTGATTATGTATTTGACTATGTGAAGGAATGAAGTTGTGTACTGTTTGAGCGACAATTTTGTGTATTGTCTTCAACTTGAACTTGGCACAGTTTCCTTGGTCTGTGGCTTGATAATTTTGCGATACAATTGGAAGTAAAACAATGTTAGAGTGGCTTATAAATTTGCGGTATAATTGTAAACTATTACAAGAGTTCAAATAATTAATGTATTGAAAAGAGTGCATGTTAAAAGCCTGTTTTGTAGTTATATTTGGATTAAGAAATTGATAGTGTGATAAGGACGATCAACAAAACACGTAATAGAAGAGGAAATAAAGAAAGGTCGAACGGTATTTGGGTATTGACCGAACGGTATTGTGGCAGAATGATGAAGATGACCGAACGGTACTGTGACAGAATGAAGAAGAGGACCGAATGGTATCGTCTGCCGAACGGTTACTGTAGCACCTCTAGAAGAACAGGATTCAACCTGTGGAATGAAGAATTCCAGAATGAGCAGAGAACAATCAAACTGATAACAATCAGCACATTAGTCTTTTTTCAATGACAGTAGTATCTTCAATGTACTAAAAAAAGTACAAACATCCAAAAACATACAGACTTGGCATCACTATCATTCATTAAGTACATAACAAAAAAACCATCAACATTGTTCCTTAGAAGTCAACTATTACATAATAAGATGCATAAACTTTACATCATTCTCATTCATACACACGTCTATGTTTGAGCTTCAGGTTGTTGACAAACTTCAGATAATTGTGATGATGGGATGATTGGTTCTTGAGTTGCTTTAGGGCAACGACTCCTGTTGTGTCCAACCTCCCTACATAGCCCGCATATCTTGCGCAAACCACCCTTGCTCACTCGAGAATCATCTTTTCTCATCTCCCACTGTTCCAGCCTTCTTTTCCTTTTAGGACTTCTAGGCATAACTTTTTTTCTATGAGGTATGACATCCGGATATGGTCCATGGGCCCACATGTTGTTTCCGTTGATGGGGTATATGATAGATGCATATGTTTCTTCATAGGTGGACTTTAGAAAGCAAGCCGGAATGAACTGATGTCCATCAATATTGAGAAACTTCATTGCGGCTAGGGAGTGGCAACATGGAATTCCTGTGATCTGCCATATCCTACAAGAGCATGAAGACTCGTCTATGTTTACAACAAATTTTTCTCCACTTTGGGAGATGTGTATGACTTCAAAGAGTTTATTTGCTGACCAGCTGTGAAAAAATTATAAAAAAAAAATTAGAAAAGCTTATCTAGGGATAAGAGAAGAAAGTTACCTAGGGATCCAGTTTTTGGTTGCTTGGGATTCCTTTGTAAATCTGTTTTGGATCTTTGGGCAAATTGATCCTGAGAAAGATTGTATCTTACACCTGTTTTTTGCCCATCTTTACATGATGTAGACCCTAATTTCTTCTTACATGATGTAGACACTATTGAAAGCCTCACTCATATTGTTGACTAATGTGTCACATTTTGGTGTTGGACTGAATCTGGACCTGGACCAATATTTGCACCATATGATATAAACAAATGGTTAGAGTAATAAGTACATGGTATGATTTCACACGGTTCTTACCACCATTTTCTCTCCACATAGGCAAAGGGGTGATACACCGTCAATCGTAGATACTCCACCACCACAAAAAATGACATTACACTTCTCATTCCGCCACCCATTGCATGTCGAAGATGAACAAGAATGTGACTTCTGCAATTCATTATCCATCTCTTCGAATCGAACAAAGAATGTGATTTTCCCCCTTCAAACAAACCCTAATCATAAGAAGCCCCAATTTTTGTGTTTCAGTTGCATATCTCAATCTAAAGGTGCCAGACAACCCTTAAAATTTTTAATCTTTCCACCTTTGCCCTTCCCTCAATCTGATATCACCTCTCTCCTTAAATATTTTTTTAAACGGCCGTTTGGTGAATTTGACGGCAAGCCTCTAATTGAATCAAATTAACAATAAAAGGGATCCAATTGATACGCCAAAAAGAAAAGAGACATATTTAAGCTTTAGAACAAAAATAGGGACTTCTGGTGAGATTAAACCTTTTTTAAAAGCATCAAATTTAGTCTTTTAGTATTTTAAAGACATCCAACTTGGTCATTTTGCCTACTTGCTGGTCCTTTAATATTCAACTAACAATCTATGATTTTTCTTCTTTATCCACCGGGATATTATGTTTATTCTTCTTAGATCACTATTCATGGTCAAGCAGGGACTGAGCAATCAAATTAGAAAAAAAAAATCAAATTTAATGTTTTTGAAAAACTAAAGGACTCAATTGGAAAAAACTAATAACTAAGCATCTTTTTGAAAATTTGAATGAACTTAGAAGACCAAATTAGAAATTTAGAAAAAAGTAATTATGTTTCTGAAAACCTTAACTAAAGATGTGCTATAATGTGGGATTTTGGGTTGGAATGCCATTGTAAATTTTGTATTCTTATGAAATAGTACTGTATACTTTCCACTAAGAATTAACATATTCATGTAAGAGTTCATACATATTCAGCTACAATTGTTGTAACTCCAAAATCAAATGTGATTGTTGAATTTCTATATTTCGATACAGAAAAATTACAGCAATTCATTAATCAACAATCCTATGCTCCCAAGTGTTGGCTGAGGGAGACAAATAATAGAGTCCTGTCTTTACATCACTTTCAGATACATTCCTACAAGGAAAACTGAGAACTAGAAAGAACACTCGCTATGGTACATAATGAGATACAAAAATTACAATCCAAATATGGGGTCATTTGCACCAAATATAGAAGAACCAAACTGTCTCGTATTCAAATCATTGCTATCCAAGGCTGGACCAAAACGATCCAGCCACTGTGTTGGACTTGCAGTTTCATTCTCCTCCACCCACTCAGAAGTCATGTCAATATCATCAAATTGAAGCAGATCGACTTCTGAAGACTTAGCATTCATCTGTCTAGCGAACTTCAGGTTGTAGTTTATATAAACGAGGTCATTCAATGTTTCTCTATCAATCTTGTTCCGCTTCTCAGAGTGAATATGTCTGAAAGTACTCCATTGCCTGTGAAATGAGAAGGTGCTACAAACTTGACTTAATATTCTAATGGCAACTCGTTGCAATCCTGGAGCAGAATCACCATACTGCTCCCACCAAAGCCCTACAACGTAAAAGCAATGAGTTTGCAGAATAACTAAAGTACTGAATAACAGTATCAGCATAATTGCAAATAAAATTAGTCGAAAAAAGTAGATAGAAAACAACAAAATCACGTTTTCATGAAACATGCTGTTCAAAATCCATTGCACAAGATTAACAGCAGATTGAAATAATCAGCATCCTTGCCACTGCTTCATTAATACGATTATCATGATGCTTGACAATCAAAGCACTGGCATTCGCTAACAATAGACATGTCAAAAACATTTTGTTGCGTTGTTCTGAAATGAACAATTACAAATACCAAAAGCTCAAAGCATAGTGCAGACACATTTCAGCTTGATGTGGTCATCATCCCTCCCAAGAGAAAAAAGGACATGTAGATAAGAATTAAACCAAATGAAACGAGATGTTGTTCCTGGAGGCTAGGACTGTCCAAGTTTCTCATAATGCAACTGAAGGAGAAATCAGATGCTAAAAGTTGTACAGTAGATGAAACAAAAAAAGATCTCATTAATCAGAAATGAACTGAAAAAAGTCCTACAGTTAATTTTGCATGACCTAACTTTTCAAATGCATTCCATTCATTTACGATTTAACCAACTACCCTTCCACAAGTCCCCTCACCCAAAAAATAAAACCCAACTTTGTGCACACTGGAACATCATTAATCCTGGAATTAGGCTCAATTACTCGATGTGCATGTTTTCTTCAGCTAAAAACTAATGTTGGAGTTGGTCACTAATATTCACAAAAGTTGTTGGACTGAACAAAGCAGCTCAAAATGAACGTCATCACAAAATTGACTCTGAAAATGTATCAAGGGGAACTATTTAAAACTTACAGGGTGCAACTGTATGCCTTGCCTCCTTTGCTAGGCTACAGCCAAACATGCCATGTGCCTTCGTAAAAGTATAGATTTGATTGGTGATGTCACGCCTCATATCTGGTACAGGAAGCAATTTCTCCAGAACATTAAAGAAGTCTTCTTTTATGGAAGAAATAAATTTTATTTCAGGATTGTATTGAATACTGGGGTTCAAAAAGGCAGCAGCAGCATGTAGAGGTGAATGGAGTTGGTCTCGCCACTTTTTATCAACTATATCTAAGAAGGTCTTACATTTGTTCTCATCCATTATGTAGTATGTCCTGATCGATTCTTTGGCCCTTGTCATTAGCTCATATATGGAACCTACAGTTGGTTTACCTTCTGATACTTCCCTCAATACTTTTAAAAAAGGCTCAGAGATGGCCACACACTCTTCCACTGTCCTCCAGAAATCACCATCTTCAGCAATTGCAACACAAGAAATACTCTGTGGTTTATTTGCATAGGAAGTGTTTGAGGCATATTCATGGCTGTGGAACATATTCTTCAATCTTGTTCTCAACCTCAACATAGAATGTAAAGACATAAAGGTGGATACAGACTTTGTGATCCCAGTCCTGATAAGTTCCTGGCCTCCACTGTACTTCTTCATAAGATCAAGCAATGAGGCATTATTGTATATTAACTTTGATATCGTTTGTGCTTGTAAAATACATCTAGAAACCCAATCAACCTTGGAAAATTCCTCCAAGATTAGGTTTAAACATTGAGAGGCACAAGGAGATACAAATATAGTTCCATAGCTCTGCAGAATATGATTTGCAATACCAGTATAGTTAACACTGCTGTCCATAATAATTTGAACAACATTTTCTACGCCAAATTCCTGAATTACAGAATCAAAAAGATCAGCCAGCCACTTCGTGTTCTTGAAATATGGAGAGGCATCCACAGATTTATGGAAAAAGGTCCTGGATGGTGAAGAGACTAAGAAATTAATTATGGCCTTTGATTTATAATCGGTCCATGTGTCTGCAATGATGGTACAACCTGTAGTTGCCCACTCTTTCTCAACATCTTTTGACTGTAAGCCCACTTCTGATTTTATCCTTTCCAACCATGTGGTTTTCAGGATTTCTGCTGATGGACCAGCAAATCCAGGACCACACTTTGCAATGGCATCAATCATCAACTGATACGATGATGACCTTGCAACACTGAAGTCCAACTTATTCTCAAAAAAGAATAGAGCAATACTTCTCTCTGCATTCTCTTGGTTGTTTGTAGAGGAAGGGGTCATAGGATTGCCAGTGGGGAAAATCTTCATAACAGGGGATGCTGCATCCAAAGATACAAGAGCTTTAGTTGCCGAAAGATTACTGGGTGACTTGACTTCTGCTAGTTTTTGTTTCTTCACGCAAGAGGTTTCTTTGACCTCTTCCTTTGATGCTATTATACCCCTTACTCTATCTGTAACATCATCTCTGACCTTGCTACAAGGATTTACCCCTTTACTTGGGAATCGAGATAAATGATGTTTCAACCTACTTATGCCACCATTCAAAACTCTTTGGCAAAATTTACATCTTACCTTGTTTCCATCTAATTTCTCTGCATATTCCCAACAAACATCTTTTTCTCGAACCACTGCCGAGTTCAAATAAAAAAAGAAAATCAGCACATTATATGATAAGCTGTCTATGATTCTGTTAATTTATTACATCTACATCAGAGTAACCAAGAGTAAGTTAACAAAATATTCAGATTATAAATGAAAGTTTAGCAAAAGGAAAAATAAAAATTGTTATCTAAACCCCCTTAAGAAAATGGTACTCATATGGTAAGAATTTTAAAGTAAAAGCTATTGAATTCATTGGGATATAAATAATTACTCAACACCGGGTTCCACGGTTTCAAATTATGGTTGCAGTTATAATTGTGGTCACAATTGCAGCCACTGTGATTGTGTTTGCTGTTATGCTTATTATGGCCATTGTAGCTTGAATTCATTTTATGTTTGTACCAAAAATAATTCTTCGAGACTCATTAAACATTTTACATCTCTTGTTCTTCTCCCTCCTGAATTCCACCTCTCCCTCGTTACAAGCTCTTTATCATTTTACTATATATCTAACCCATCAAAAATCCCTATAAATCTAACAAAAGAGGAAAAATGAAAAATTAATTATGAGGACTATGAATATGAAGCACGTTGCTCCCTATGCAGCCATTTCACCGACTGTGCAGTGCATTTTCCTGTGATTACCAAAAACAGTTCAAGTGTGGTGTTACTACATGCTAGGTCCATTAATGATACAATCAGCTTCGGTGTTGTTTTTAAAGACAGGCATAGCAAAACAAAAGCTTCAACTTACTTTATGGTGCAGTAACGTAGATCCTAGAGAATAAGTATATGACAACCTACACGATAAGATCAAACCAGAAAATAGGGTAAGCATCTCATCAGAAACGCAGCACACTGACATAAACCACGATCATTCAAGCACAAAGTGATAATTCAATGATTGAAGAAATGCACACGAATAAAAAGTAAAGTGGGTCAGTGAATTTTTTCAAGACACAGAGTAATCCATCACATAATTTAACTCTTCAGTTGCTTGTAAAAGCATTAAGTGATCTCAAGCATCAAATTCAAATCGTCTTTCATTTTACTCATTTTGCAAACACGTGAAGATATTCCAATCTTTCAAAGTAATTGAATAAATCTTCCATCCAATCACACAGTGATGTGAATCTATTTTGCGAAAATGGATCAAATTTCATAGATACAGAAAATCAATTTCATTTAAAACAAATAAAAATTATGAAGATGAGAAGAAATAATGAATAGCGAGAAATTTGGAGCTTACGGAGTATGAGAGATTGGTTAATCCCGGCGGAGAGATAAACGGAGGTCGCGGATTTCAATAATTTTTTCGATTTATCGCGATATTTTCGAGCTAGGGTTTATGCTGCGTGTATCCTCGCTCTTATCTTTTCCTCTCTCTCCTCCCTTGTCACCAACTTTTTTTATCTTCTCTTGTATTTTCTCGTTTTTCGATTTTAATTTTGTTTTATTTTTGTTTTGAGTAGTAGCATCTCTCTTGTGCTATTGGGTCTCCTTTCGGCGATATCTCGCGCATATTTAACCAATGGTAAAGAATCAGATGGGATTTGCTAAGAGGAAGATTATGAAGCGATAAATAATTCCATCAGTATAAATGTAGGTGAGACCATATTTGTATTGGTTATTTATTGGAAATAGTATGCATTAAAAGGTATTTGATCATTTAATTGTAAAATAATTTATATTTTTGTTTTATTTTATCTTTTGAGGGATGAAAAAAAATATAAATAATTGTAAATATGGATTATGACTCATTTATATAATTTTTCTCCATTATTTTTTTTTAAGTTTTAATATTTTAATTTAATTTCATAACAAATTAAAATATTGTTTATAGTTTTTATAAAATAATTTTTTTATGACATATATGTTTTTTAGCCATAACTTAATTAATTAAATCATTTTAATATTGATTATAACACATTTAATAATTATATATATATAAATAAATAAATAAATGTGTTAGACTTTATAAACTTAAAATTATTATTATATGTTTTGATCATGTTCAAAAATCTTATCCATTAATTATATTCACATGTAGAATCAAAATAGTTTTCATTATATCAATCGCAACCAAATCTCAATGCTGACAAAATCAA
Organism: Vigna angularis; assembly: GCF_016808095.1. Classification (NCBI taxonomy): domain Eukaryota; kingdom Viridiplantae; phylum Streptophyta; class Magnoliopsida; order Fabales; family Fabaceae; genus Vigna; species Vigna angularis. The sequence goes on along the minus strand of NC_068973.1, from coordinate 28,703,078 downwards.
ATAATATAGATTCATCATGAAATGTGTACCATGAAAATTACATGAAAGTGACTTTTACACGTCTATTTTTAAATAATCATTACTTTATCTCAATGAGATCACTATAATAACCTTAATATACATAGTGTAATTTCTTAATAATAAATCATATTTATTAAACTAAATATGTCCAAAAGACAATTTATGCATACATAAAATCAAACATAGAACGTAAACATATAAAAGTGACTAATTTTCACTAAACCAAAGATTTCTCAAGATGTAAAACACTCATATGAGCAATATGCTCATGAAAGATCTTGGGTGTAATAGCCTTAGTAAGAGAATATGGCACATGAAGTTTGTCCACTTTATACCTTTTCTTTAGCAATTAGGAACTTGATGTCAATATGCTTTGACTTCCTCTAACTCCTATTATTGTTAGAATACAATACATTTAATTTGTTATCACATTATAACTTAAGTTGTCTTTCAATTTATTCCACAATGAGCAACCCTGTGACAAAAAACTCAACCATATTCCTTGATTTGATGGCTCATAGCATGCTACAAATTATGCAATCATAGTGAATGAAGCCGTAAGGATTTGCTTGGCACTAGGCCAAGAAATCGTACCACTAGCTAACATGAAAATGTAACCTAAAGTGGATCTTAAACTATATTGACCTCCTGCAAAACTGAGTTAGAATACTCAATGATATCTTATTAATTTGACCTTTTATATGTGAGGTTATAAACCTTTGTTTTCTTGAAATACCTCATAACTCTTTTGGTTGCTTTCCAATGATCCATTGTTGCTTAGATATCTGCCTAAAACCTTAACTATATATACTATGAAGTTGCGAGAAAACACTAGAAAGGGGTTGAATAGTATCTTTGTAACTCTTTTTACGGCTATAAATTTGATTGTGGTATGAGTTGTATTTGTAAGTTGGTTGTGATCCTTCTATAAATTTTATTTTGTTATGTTCGTTTTCAGAACCAACTTAAACTCATTCCTCGAGAAATTGATAAGAGGTGAGTCTTTGGTGATGATGTCATTTGTTAAAGACTTGTGTTTCGGGAGATTTTTTTCTACAATCACTAATCATTTAGGAGATAAGCTATAACAAGCAAACATTTTTATAATGGTTTACTTGTTAGAGCTGCGTCCAATTCTCTTCTAAATTAACTTAGAGGGTTTCATTAAATATTCAATTAAGTGCATTTGAGTATTCTAACCACACGTGATATCCCCTAGTCATACCAAGTAACCATTACTACCTTGACTAGTTGAGTTTCACCACTCTTGGTTGCGCAATATTTTTCATCACTCCTAATATCCCTAGACACTCTTAGTGTCTCCTTCAGTAATCACCTGTTATTGTGACCTTGACTGAGTTTAACCTACTCTTGGTTGTGCAGTATTATTCACCACTCCTGGTATCTCTAGACAATCCTAGTATCCCGTAATACTTTGCCTAGTTGAGTTTAACTCACTCCTGGTTGTCCTTGTCAACCCAATAACCACTTGTTATTATGACATTGACTGAGTTTCACTCACTGATGGTTATGCAATATTCTTCACCACTCATTGTATCCCTAGACAATCCTAGTATGTTTTTACGCTGCCTAGTTAAGTTTAACCCACTCCTGGTTGTCCTTGTCAATCTAGTAACCACCTGTGACCGTGACCTCGATTGAGTTTCACCCACTCCTGGTTATGTGGTATTTTTCACCATTTTTGGTATCCCTAGTCAGCGAATAACTCTTATTATCCTAGACTAGGTGAGTTTCACCCACTCCTTGTTTCCACTAGACAATTCTGGTATCAACCTGATACGTTGTCAAGTAATCTTTAACTCGCCTGAGTTAAACAACAATTGTTTTAATTCTCTTCATAATTGCAATCAACTAATTGCTTACAAGTCGTTAGATGATTACTCTCATAGAGAGAATATATGTTAAATATAATAGTGTTTCTCTTTTTTCTCTCTTCTTACATGTAGTAAGTTAATATTACAATGAAGCTTAAGAGTATTTGTTGCTATTTCACTCTATTACTCTCTTTTCTCTAAAAAAATAAAAAATAAATGTGTATTACAATGAAGCCTGAGAGAGTTTCTCTTTCTTGAGCTCTTCTCTTTCGCTCTACTCTTGTGTAGAAGGATTTTACTTTAATAGATCAAAGAGATTTTCTTGCTCAACTCTAATGATGATTTGTCTTTATGCTATTTTTCTTCCCATCAATATCCTCTTCCTTCTTCTCTTGATCATCTATTTATACACCTTTAATGATATAGTTGTTTAGACGATGCTTATCTTAAGATTTGATGATAATATGATCGTTGGACGAAGCTTGTCTTGAGATCCGATCTTTCATGGCTATTATTGTAGGTATCAGTCATAGGTTGATTTCTTTTTGTCAAAGCAGACTTGCTTCTTAGAACTTTATCAAAAGCAAATTTGACTATTCATTATGAACAAAACATTTCACTTATATCTCCTTCTTTCTAACGTTTATTCTTGACTCTCATAAGATAGAGCAGATGAATGCTTGTAGTAGTTATCCTGTACAAGGTAGAGCAAATGTTTATACAATAGATATGTCATTTTTCCTATTTATCTTGTTGTTTTAAACGTTGATCATTTAATGTCATTCAATGCTTGTTCAAAACAATCAAGGTTTTTTATGTTTTTTATCGTTTACTCAGGATTTGATTGTTTATGTTTTCTAGTGGAATTGCTAAAGATGAGATTTTCATTATTGACTAAGAGTATGTTTGGTATGTGGTATTGTTTAGCCTGTAAGAGGCTTTTTATTAGTTATTATTTGTTTGATAGATACTTGTTTCTTCAAGATTGTGTTTAGTGTGAATGTCTTTTATTATGTGTTTTGGAACAAGTTTTGTTCTTTTGATGTGTGTGTGCTAGACTCATCATTTCACAGTGAGAGCTCATCTAGCTTGGTTAGGTTATGTAGCTATTTCTAATTGACACGTTTGGCACGACGTTTTACATTTCATCGTTTAAGACTTTCTAGTCATGCCTTTCAGTCGTTTGACATTTTTATCAAGCTGTGGCATACTAAGAAAACATTATCGTCTAATCTTTTGTAAATGCTTTTGAGATTCTTCTTTCTTCAACTAAAGCGTTTAGCAAATTTTGTCTTCTACATGTTTTTGGAATGTTAGGTTAGACACTTGAGGATTTTACTAAAAACATTGTCTCGACACTTCAACATCCTTATCCATTTGAGATTTTAACTGTTTTTCGTTTGGTATAGTATTACTGCTTACGCGTTTAGCATATCTCTTATAGACGCTATGACTTGGAAGTCGTTTGGTGTTACGTCTGGATGCTTCGACTTTGGTTGTTTCTTGTTTTGTTTATGCCTAAGTATTTTCCTAAGGCTTTTCCTATGTTTCTAGATGATTAGGAATTTTGACCCTAACACTTATGTTTTTGCTTATCCTATTATTCTAGTTATAACATCTTTAGATTCTATTTTCGTTTAATGTTGGGTCTAAGTGTTTTTCTATTAAGTTAGATTTTTAACTTTGGAATTCATTTATAAATGCTTCTTACTAGACTCTTAATTCCTAGTAGTTTTCTCCAATCCTTGTTTATCTATTGTGGATTCCTAGTGTTTTATTATTTATTAGTGAGTTTGATGTGTTAGTTTTATTGTGTGGATACCTTCTATTTTAGACTTAGTGTTTCTATATATCATTTAGTGTTTTGACTATTTTTACTCAACGACTCTATTTAAGACTATTTTGTTTTAATGTTGTTTGTTTAAACTTCAAAACCAAAGATGTTGTAGACGAGCTTGTCTTGTCTCAACATGTTATATCTAGATGCATACATACTTGAGCATACATCAAATTTGCTACAATTAAAGAATAAGAAATCTTTTGCATTTCCTACTTTTATGAATTTCCTTTTGGGCATTGATTCAGACTATCCTTGTCTCCCTTAGCAACTAGAGAATCCCCTAATCTATTATCCTTCATGTTGAATCTTTTAAGTATGTCATCAACATATCACACCAAGAAAAAAATCTTGCTCCCATTGAATTTGTGATACACACAATAGAAAACATTCATCTCAAAACCTAAATCAGATTTATGGTACCATTTATGAGGTGCTTGTTGTAGCCTATAAATGGATTTTGTCAGTTTCCAAACAATATTATTTGGGTTTTCTGATACAAAGTTTTTTGGTTGCACCTATAAATGATCTCATCAATGTTGTTACTAAGAAACGTTGTTTTAACATCCATTTGATGAAGTTTCAAAACACAATGTTCAACATGAGCCATGATTGTTCTAAAAGAGTCTTTCAATGAAACTGGAAAGAAAGTTTTTTCAAAAAACAATCCCTTTCTTTTGAGTATAACCTTTCGCCACAAGACAATCCTTATACATCTTCACATTATCTTTAAAATCCCTCTTGATTTTAACTATTCACTTATTACTAATGGGTTTCACATCTTCTGATAATGAAACAAGTTCTCAAACCTTATTGTTTTGCATGGACTTATACTTCTCATGAAGTACAGGGTTTTTATGATCTTGAGTTTGTTCTTGTAGAGGTTATGAACTTATTTCATCATCCCCCCCCCACACACACACTCACCTTCCCCCACCCCCCAACATAGATTCATCTTTCAAAATCCATTGGTTACTAGCTTAGACAACCCTTTCTTTGCATGCCAAACATGATATTTCGTACAATCCTTCTTTATGTGTCCAACTTTATTATAAAAGAAACATTCATCAGGCTGTTTTTGTTTCTTTTGTGGTGGACATTTAACAACTTCATTCTTGGGATTCTTAGTTTTCTTCATTTTCCTTCGTCATTAGAGATGTTGGCTACATGAACACTTTCGGTCTTTTCTTGCTCCAGTTTCTCATCTTCTTTATACGATATGAAATGAGCTTATTAAGAAACCATTTCTTCTTCTTAAATTTATATGAAACGTTAAATTGTCCAAACTATAAAGGAAGAGAGATCAAAATCAAGTTACAAGTAAGTCTTTTGACAACCCAAGTTTCAATGTCTTAAGTTTTGAAACAATGTTCGACATCTCTATGATGTACTCTCTTACATTTTCTTTATCTTTATACTTCATGAAAATCAAGCTCTGAAGATGCATATTTGTTTTTGCATTATCTTTTTTCGCAGAACGTGTTTCAATTTCAGTAAGAAAATCTTTAACACTTATAATTTCTTTTGATATAACACATTTAAAGATCTATAAAATATCGCACTTAATTCTCATCAAACTCATACAATTTGAACAATCTTATTTCTCATATTGTTTCCTCGTCAAAGGTAATTGAGTCTATCAAAAGTCACCACCACACAATCATCAAAATGAATGATGTAAGAAAATAAGAATATATGTAACAACTTTATGTGAAAATTAAGATAGAAACCGTGTTTATATATATCAACATTGTCTTATTTAATTTTAGATTTTTTTAAGCGGCAAAGTTGTTTATTAAATCTTTATGATCAACCATTTTGATTTTGAAGTTTAGTTTATTTAAAATATGATTTAATCAATTTTTGTTTCGAAAAACTCCATCAATAATTACAAGTAAAGTTAATAATATTTTATAAACAGTGTATGCATTTGAAAAAAAAAACTAATATAATTCTCAAATTTGACAAAAATATAATGAAAATTACTTTAGTTTTTTTCACCTACTCTAATAACAATAAACAACACAAAAAATGTATCTAAAAATTTTTAAAAACAAATGTAATTGAAATGTTCAATTATTTAATAAAAAGTTAATGATTTAAACTTAAACAAGTGAAATGAATGGGTTAAGTATTGCGCAATGTGTCACAATATAGTCTTGAGTATATCCATGATCAATTCTCACTTATTGTATGTATGGTATTGAAAACTCAAGATTAATTCATAAAATCCTGTTAAAAGGAAAGAATAATTGAATAAAAGGAAGATGGTTTGACGATAGTGGAGTGATATTTTTAAAAATAAGTAAGTGATTAATATGATAGGAAAAAAAAGGGAAAAATGAGAAATATAAGTTTTATTAAATATTGAGTCTTATATTAAAAGTGGTTTTTTTTTGTAATAACTTATATTAATACATTTATACGAACAAATCAGACCTTGTAACTTTTATGAAGTCATATATAGTTTTTTTTCTTTTGTAATTAAATGTACTATCTAGAGGCTCATAATTTATTTTACTAGAATTCCGAAACTCTCCCTACATTGATGTTTTTGTAATTCTTTATAATGTCCAAAGAGTCCAAACAAAATATCCCAATCCAAACAAATGCTGTATTAGTGGTTAGAAAGGAAAAAGGGTAGAGAAGGAGAATGTTTATCCTAAAGAAAAATAGGTAAATACGGTTAAGTTGAAAGAAGAAAAAGAAAAGAAAGAGGGTGTGTACCAGTAAATAATGGGGTGCAAACAGTAACTTCTCAAATTTTGAATCCTAATTGTTTGACGGGCTAGTATTATGTGGTACGGTTTGATGTTGGGCTCCATGCACCTCCGTAAAATTTCCCCAGCACCTCTATATAAATTAAATTTTATTTTTACTTTTCTCAAATTGTACAATCTCAAAATTCTTTTTATAAGTTAAAAATGACTTTTGCATTGTACAACGATTTGAATGTAATTTTTATTTTATATATATTTTTTTAAATATATACCATTCAAAAACTAGAAATAACATTTCAATTATATCATGAAAAAGATAAAAAAAGGAAATTATTTACACACTAAGAAAATATTTTTCAGTCAAATATTTTAGATTTTTTACGTTTGACTTAGATAAGATGTAAGGATAAGAGAAATAAATTTATTTCTGATAAAGTATTAGATGTAGATGTACATCTGGTGTCTATATAACAAATGTAAATTTATGTTTAATGTTTCTATAACAATCGTAAATTTATGTATATGTAAGACAACAAATATAAAATTTTGTCCTTTTTTTTATTATTTTCCAAAATTTTCATCTGGTAATACATAATAGACGTAAATTTTAGAATTTTTCCTTTAAAAAATGAATTGGTTTTGACATAAAACCAAAATCTAAATACAAAAACAATATATATTTTAAATATAACATTTCCAATACATTTTACAAAGATAACATAAATATCTAAGTGAATAAAAAAGATAATCTATTATTGATGAATTAAAAAATGTCAATAATCAAGAAACAAAAGAGAATCTTTCATACATATATATTTTTTTTTTTTTTTGTAGCATAGCTTTATTAAAATATATATTAATTTTTATTATATTAGTGATAATAATTAAATATATAAATTTTGAATGTATTTTTTTATTTCTAAAATTATAGATAAAGGTTTTCTGTGCAAAAGAAGAGAAGAAAAGTCCACTGGTTCCACATTCTGACGGAAAGATTGGAAGTGTGCTTGCTATTTGATTAAGATTTTAATGTCTTATATGCAACTTTCTCATTAATTTTTAGCTATGTCATGTCTTATAGTTCCATCCTTACATTTTGTTTTGAAGAATGATGTTTGGCTCACAGCAATGGCTACGATGACGAACGTGATAAGAGTACAATAATACTAGAAATTGTCATTATGTGGTGTAAAGCAGCTCTATTTATTCATAAATAAATCAATGAATTAATGCGTATTGTTGTGGATGGGGCATGGGATAGAGGCAATTTTTTTAAGAAATTTGTTTACTCCTTTTGAGATGTGATGGAAGCAGAATGTGTGGGGAAGTGCAGAATGAAGATGGCAGCGTTTGACCTGTAACATGTCCCATGCACCACCCGCGAGTCACCAATTCTATTATATTACAATAAATGCATGCATATTATTTTACTTCTTTTTTTATTTTCCTTTATTAAAGGGTTATCTACATGCTTCCAGAGTTATTGTTTTTGGTGGTTACAACAACAACCTATTTTAATTTCTTTCTTATTATTTTCACCTCTGCCCATTGGGATGGGAAGGGTTGGTGCACGTGGCCAACATTATTATTGCCTTAAGAAAACATCATAGGCTCACTTTTCATATTTCTCAATTTAAGTAATTTAAGTAAGGACAAATTTAAGGTTATAGTATTCTAGTATTATATTTAAAGTTTAATTAGGTTTTATTATTTCTTTTCATAAATAAATTTAATTTTAATATTTTTACTTCAGTTTTTATTAAATGATTTTTATTTATTGATACTTAAAAGCTTTATACTTCTTAATTTCATTTTTATTGTTTAATTTATTTTTTTAATTGTGCAACATGGTTGTTATTTTTATTTTTTTTTATTAAAAACCGTGAGGATTTTGTGATTAGTTTGTTTTTTTCTATTATTTTTGTTACTATCGATCTTATTATGATTGATCGGTAAGGGTTGCAAAGAAACGAGCAGTAGATGTTCAAGAAAACGTCTTGGAACTGCTCGGTCCCGACAACCGTTGAGCACAGTTAAAGAGCAACTAATGTCAGCTACTATCAAGCGGTTAAGGTTTGCATTAATGACCATTTAAGAGATAAATTAATTGGTCAAATTATTAATGACCATTTAAGAGGTAAATTAATTGGTCAAATTATTAATGACCATTTAAGAGGTAAATTAATTTGTCAGATTCCTTTAAACTCTATTATAAACAGTCAGACTCAATTATTTTAATATTAAATAATTTATTTATAAATAGTTATGTTATAAACGAGTTTTATTATTTTAAAAAGTATCATCTATCTAAAAACCATTTTTATAGAGTTTTCTACCTTCTCTCTAAGAGTTCTAGCTCGTGAGTAATCTCTTTGACGACCAAGAGTTACCTAAACGACCATGGCAACGAGGTCTGCGTTTCTACCCTATCATTCTCTTCAATAGAGCAAATAAGTTTCGACTCATTTTCTCTTTCGTTGTTTTGTTCTAAAACTTATGGTTTTGAGGGTTGACACATGTGTTCACCTTTATCTACTCATTGTTCTTTGTCAATCAACGGTCTCAATGATCTTTTTCTGATATCAATTCTACTGTTTATAGGCATTCCTAGAGTTTCTTGAGTCGAAAGTAAGGGTTTCAACTTTCTTAGAATTCAACGGCTTCGGTGTAAGGTAAGGGAAGCTAGAAGTCATCTTTAATTGATGTTTGTGATCTAAGTTTAGTGTTTGTATGTATGTTAAATCGATTGAACTGTGATTTCTATTTTTGAATTAATATTAGTTTATCTAAATGGGGGATTTGGTTATTTGACAATGAAATTTTGTTGTGATGTATGTTGGTTGATATTGTGATCATGAATTGTATGAGAATATGTTGTATTGATGATTAGATTGTGTATTTCAAAGTTGGTGCAATAATGAGTTGGAATATCTATGGGTTTTTGTAGTAGAAATTGAGATTTTAATAGGCTATTTGATGAGTTAGTGTTTGGAGTATGGAATATAATTTTGCAGGTCTGATTATGGATTTTTTTAGACTCATTTGTACTTTGAATTGGAAAATATATGATAAGGAACAAAGGGAGAGTCATGGTAGTGGTTTTAGGAAGGTTCTAAGTTCATTTTGAGGTCTTGACAGTTGGGATTTTTAAGGAATGAGTATAGGGGAGAAATTGAGTCTTTGTTATGATCTTTTAAGCATGTGTAACTTACATAGTTGGGTAATTAAAATAAATCTGAATGTTAAAAGAATTAATAGTGGATATGTTGAGTTTTAGGTAAGTTTGGGGTTCAAGATAGGGGTTTTGAATGGTGAGAATTTAAATTAGGAAGTTTGGAGTAGAAAGGAGGATTTGAAGACTGTTATGGAGTCTTTTAAGATTAGTTTGTACCTTTAGTTTGTTGTTTTAGTGTAGGAAATGGTAAAAGATAGTTTAGGTAGTCTAGAATGGTCAATTGGAGTTTGGAGTAGTCAATTTGAATTAGAGATGTATTTTCTGAGGTGTCTCAGTGTCAAGGGGTTGTAGGAACTGTTTAAACTTGTGTATGTGTATAGGGTAACCAAGGTCAAATAGGTGAGTTTTAGAATCTGGTGTCACGCCCAAGTGCCCCGTAGGCGCCCCTTGAACGCCATTGCACCAGTTTTGGGTTTTCAAGTTTTAGAATCTCAAATTCAAGGTTCTGGATATTAGTTTTGGACATTCTATAGGTCATTTTAGAGGTTTTGGACTCTTTTGGAGCTATTAGTGAGGGTTTCTAAGCTGTTTTCCTTTACCTAATGTGGGTATCAAGATGCTATAAAGAAAATTATGTTATGATGTGATTTTTTATGACTTGTAAGGGTGTTTCTGGTTATTTCATGTATAATCAGTGGTTTCATGTATTGGTATGCAATGTAAAGGTGAAGTGATATCAATGGTTTTAAAGTTGTGAAAATGAGTTCCAAGGAGCAACTTCTTGGCGGTGGTTTCAAGTATGTATAATATGAATGGTTGGAGTTAAGTTGGGGTTTATCTTGACATTCTAATGATCATCCATGCTCAATTAAAGAGTGATGAGTCATGTTGTGAGAATAGCAGGAGGTCCGAGTCTGAGAGACTTTTCTCTAGTTGGCAAAAGGGCGTTTGTAGGACTAACTTGATGTGGTAGCTTGGGGTAGTCCAACTGTTCTACCACACAGGAACCTATGTAACTCGACATTCCATACAATGATAGTTAGTCTAGGTCATTGCATGTTAAGATGTTGGGGTTGATGTATGTTATATAAAGGATTTATGTATGCTATGTTGTATAGGTGACATGACTTGTCTTGTATCTAACTTACCCTTGCTTTTGTGTTTGTCTATGTGTTGTTTTCTCTTTTGCAATGATCATATTAATGGTGTAAACTTAGGAAGAAAATATTTTCAGTTGTTCCAGCTAGAGGTGAGGGTGAATCAGATGACTTGTTAGATGATTCTACAGAAGTAGATCTATTGTCTTCTTATAGGTTTGTTTTCATCTAAGTGGTTCTATTATCATATATGTAACATAATATTTTAATAGTTTTATACTATTAAAATGAGATGTTACAGTTATAGTGATTAATTTAGATACCAATTTATAAACTAAAAATTAAAAATTATTGATAACTAGAATAGTTTTTAAATTAGTCATCATACTAAATTAATTTTTAATTTAATTATTAACCTTAACTACCAAGTTTTTTATTATTAAAAAAATAGATTTATGTTGCTAATATAAAAAAATATATAAATTGATATGTAAATTAATTATTATGATAACTAATTATCTTTTATCATTAAAATTGACAATTATTTAGTTTTCTCATTAAATATGATTAAGTTCCACAACATAAATCGATAATGTAATATTATTCTTGAAATGAATGTTTATGTAAAATAACACAAATACTTCTTCTTTTATTCACCCCCAACGAAAATCAATAAAATAACACTTTTAAATTAAAATATAAAATGATTTAGGATCAACCAACTAGAAAAGTAGAAATATTATATTTTTTAATTAGGTGTCGAGGGTAGGAAAATCAAAAGGGATACATGAAAGATTTCCCTAAAATAATCCACTTTCTAAAACTATTTTAAAACCTCAACCTTTTTATCCTTCTCATTGATAGAACCTTTCACATATTCTATTGGTGTCACCACATATCATTGGATGATGTCTTCATAGTTACAAAATATATGTACAGTGCAATGCACGAGACTCCTTAAAAAGATAAAATATATTTATTATATAAGTTTAAGTTTATGAAAAATATAATTAAAATTTAATATAAATATTTTATTTTGTAAATTTAAATAATAATATTTGATTGTGAGACTATATTTAAGTTATTTATTAAAATATAACTTTATCATATAATTAAATATAAGGTAATTAAGTCAATTAAAACAAAATATTCAAATTTAAATAATGTAATGTTAATAATTTTAGTTATGAGAACAAATAATTACATATTCAATTTTTACATATTAAAAGAAAATAATTTTTGAAAATTTAAAATAAATTTAATAATAAATAAAAAAAATATGATTATCATAATTGAATGACTTTAATTATTATATTTCAAAAAAAAAATTATAACCGAATGGACTTTGCATACCTTTTGAATTTGTTACCTTTATAATTTATAATCCTTTCGCTTAAATATGAATTTGATTTCGGTTCATCAATTAAAACAATTTGAAATATGTTCATTGATCAAAGATTTTGAAAGGAGAACAAAATAACATGCTTTTTTTTGTATCTAAATAAAATTCTGATATAAAACAAAAATGATGTTGTTTTATTCATTGTTGGAAATATTCAAACATATCACTTTTCATGATTGTGATGGTTAAAACCCAAAAAATATCATATTTACTATAATAATTATTGGATTTCTTGTGATAACAAACTCTAGGTATACAACTAAGATAATCAATATAGCATAATAAAAAGTAAAACAATAATATAATGACACATTTTTATATTTATTTGTTACATAATATAAAAGATAAAATAGTTATAAAAAAATAATTTTATTTATTTTACTTTAAAAAAAAAGTAAAAAAAAAATAATAATAATATCAATAATGTAAAAATTTAAATCTGTCAAAAGTATATTTTTGTTAAAAGTACTACTTGATTTTAATCACCATGATTGCCAAATCCAATTTAATTTCAGTAAAAAGGATAACAATTTAATTTGTAAACTTACATCTACATCTATTTTAATACACAAAAAATAACCATATTTACGCGGTATATAAAATCTAATTAAGAACTTTAAAAATAGAGAAAGGAAGAAATTAGTTACATTTTATTGGTATAATATTTTACTCCTAATTTGGTTCATTACGATTTAATGTATGATAAATAGTGGTCAACGGCTGCAAATGGTGATGATAAAATTGTTACAGAAAAAAACACACACACACACATATATATATATATATATATATATATATATATATATATATATATATGGTGTCAGTATCCAATTAGCAATGTCAACATTTTCCGATATTTATTTTTACTGTATGTATAGTGTGTATATGTACGTAACTTGTACAGTATCGCGTCGGTGGAATGGTGGGAGAGTATTCATTAATTTACATTTTATTTTAAAGTTATGCCTTAGCAAGTGGGTACTATGAATTATAAACTATTAATATTTTTTACTATTAACAAACTTTAATATTCTACTGTCAATAAATAATATAACTAAAACCTATTGAAACATTTATTTCGACAAGGATTTTTCCAAAAAAAAAATCTTTTAACCGTGCAGTTGCAAAAGTATTGTTAATAGATTAATAGTATAAATTATAATACATATATACATTTGGGAATAGATAATCCTTTAACATAAATATAATCATAAGAAGTTTGGGAGTCGATTACATTAGTTAATTATTTTGTTAACAATGAATTTGCATATAAAAACACATTGGCACCTCATTATGTTCTGTAAAAATATTTTTTAAAAAATTGACTGAAAAATTTGTAAACCTTTTAATAGTTTTTATATTATAATGATCTCGCTTACTAAATAACTCTTTAACTTCTTAATACTAAATATATTTAATTTTTCTTTCATTGTTTTCTTCGTAGTATTGGAAGGATTAACATACAAATATTATTTTCTTCGTAGCATTGGAAGGAGTAACATACAAATATTATAGGATAATGATACTTTGACAATATTTTTTTAACAACATTTTAATATCATTTACGTAACATTATGTGATTGGTCCATGTTGATATTTATGAATATTGTAATTGATTGGGAAGTAATTTTGAAATAATTTTGGACCAATCATAAAATGATACGTAAATAGTATTAAAATATTATGAAAAATATATTGTTAAAGTATGATTATTTATTATAAAAAGGATAGGATTACCTTTTTTTTCTTTTCCGGATAAAATATCAGTACTTAAAAAAGTACATATTTATATTTTCTATATAATATGCTGCTTTATGGTACTTGTCGGGAAGAGATTTTTTCATTACTTCAATTTATTTCACAACGCTAAATTTAGTTACGAAATCAGTTATAAATGGAATTTAAACAGTTGCCAAAGTGGCTTACTGTATTTATTTTTGGTTGATTAAAAATTTAATGACTTTCAAGGGTGGATGTGTTTAGGGTATACTACATGATTTTTTTTTTGTTTAAATAAGCTAAATAGCTCAAAATGGCTATCATTTTTTAACTATAAAACAGAAAAATCTTCTTTATATGCATAGAAAAAATGAACAGTAAAAATGATAAGATTTTTTCTGAGGTGGGGGAGATCTTCTTTCATACATGCCTCTGCAATTTGTATTCCTCCAAACAAAGAATTCTGTAATGATTGATTGAAGTAATATCCGTACGTGAAATGCGATACAACCAGCAGTTAGGTACGCATTCCTTTTAATTTAGGCTTGGGAAGTTTGGGAAGTTTCTCCGTGTGAGTTAGTGACTGAATTATTATATATATATATATATATATAGTTGCATAAAAATATATAAGCCTGCATATTTGTAATTTGTTTCATTAGTCTAAAACGCATATGCATCCTGCAATTTGTGCGGCATAAAATAATATGTAATCTTTGGCTTCTACATCATTACCGAATGAGTTTCTCTTGCTTCAATTCAATTGCATGTGGCACTGCTGTTGTCGCAAGCGAATACAGCTCATCTACCATCACTACCGATACATCATCATTGCAACGACCCCAGTTTGGATTTCCTTCCTCTTAACTACTTCTGAACACAAGATGGACATGTATCTAATATGGCCCTGGACCCACTGCTTTTCTAGCTAACTCCTCAATTCATCACTCTTTCTTTGTTCTTCAAGATTCGTACCATGGTTTTCGAGGACATTGTGCTCTCTGTCTGTGGATCTTTAACTGGCTTCCTCAATTTTTGGATCAAGAAGTGAGTTGTAAGTATTCCATTTTTTCTCTATATGCTATCTGTCAACTGTCAAGTACTATCTGCCTTCTACCTTTTTCTGTGTCACTTGGATTACTTCCAAAATGCAAGGAAAGAATAAACCCCAAATTTTTTATATTTTTAATACTTTTCTGGTGTACATATACGGAGAATATTTCTGCTGTTGATGTTTCTGATTGGTTCCATATAATGGTGTTTTTGGCTGCTGTCAAAAGTCTTGGCCATCATCACCGGGTTGTTATTGGCTGCCTGTTAAACTGACTTTTAGCTTCAAAGTTTAGGTTTCCATCGTTTTTTTTGTAGTCATTAAGGAAAACAATCGAGTAGGTGAACAAAAAAAATTATTATTAAGGTTAATTTCCTTGTCAAACATGAGCTGCTTATTTTGACCCAATAGATATACTTAGTGTAGTAAAATGCACACTGTGTATTCAACATGTCTTGGACACAATTGTCTTTGGTTCGGGTTTGCGTATATATTGGAAATACTCTCGTTTTTTTAATTCTGTAACTAATCCTTCGATGTTACTCCAGTTTGGTTTCTTGTAAAGGTTACCAATATCCCGAGTATAGGTCTTACTTTGCATCCAGGTTGTGTTGAACTGTTGATCTTCGTCTCTCATCAATCCAGAAAATGGACAAGAAGCTGGCCCTTTTCTACATTTTTTCAACAGTGTTGGTTAGTGTTCTGGCTGAACCAGTGGAGGATAAGCAGGCGCTGCTTGATTTCCTTGACAGCATGCATCACTCTCCTCATGTCAACTGGGAAGAGAACACTTCTGTTTGCCAAAGCTGGAGAGGAGTGACTTGCAACTCTGACGAGTCTCGAGTAACAGCCCTTCGATTGCCAGGAGCTGGTTTGAGTGGTCCAATCCCACCCAACACTCTGAGTCGCCTCTCAGCACTTGAGATTGTGAGTCTTAGATCAAATGGTATATCAGGCCCTTTCCCTGATGGTTTCTCTGAGCTGAAAAATTTGACCAGCCTCTATCTTCAATCTAACAAGTTTTCCGGGCCACTACCATTGGATTTTTCAGTTTGGAATAATCTCAGTGTTGTCAATTTATCCAACAATTATTTTAATGGGAGTATCCCTTTTTCAATTTCAAATCTGACTCATCTCACTTCATTAGTCCTTGCCAATAACTCCCTTACGGGTGAGATTCCTGATCTCAATATTCCTAGCCTGGAGGAGCTGAATTTAGCCTACAATAACCTTAGTGGGGTTGTGCCTAAATCTCTTCTTAGATTTCCTAGTTCAGCCTTTGCTGGTAACAATCTTACATCAGCAACAGCACTTCCTCCGGCCTTTCCTGTGGAACCACCGGCGGTTCCTCCAGGGGAAAAATCCAAAGGACTCAGTGAACCTGCATTGTTGGGTATCATCATTGGTGCTTCCGTGCTGGGGTTTGTGGTGATTGCAGGTTTCTTGATTGTGTGCTGCTATCAGAATGCAGATGTGGATGTGCAACCAATGAAATCCCAGAATAAACAAACCTCTCTGAAAACAGAATCTTCCGGAAGTCAAGACAAAAACAATAAAATTGTCTTCTTTGAGGGTAGCAATCTTGCATTTGATCTAGAGGACCTGTTGAGAGCATCTGCTGAGATTCTTGGCAAAGGTACCTTTGGCATGACATATAAGGCTGCTCTAGAGGATGCAACCACTGTGGTGGTCAAGAGGTTGAAGGAGGTCACTGTTGGAAAACGAGATTTTGAACAGCAGATGGAGGTGGTGGGGAGAATAAAGCACGACAATGTGGATGCAGTGAGGGCATATTACTACTCAAAGGAGGAGAAACTCATAGTATATGATTACTATCAACAAGGCAGCGTCTCTGCAATGTTACATGGTATATTGATCCATTTCTCTTGTCTAAAACATTACAGTTATATTATCTTCAGTTTCTCACACTTTTTCCAACAGGCTTACTAAGCGGTAATTTAGCTTTCTGCATCATATAATAGGAATTCTTTTGTTCAGCAAGCCCAAGTCTATACCACTAGGTGCCTGTTTGCATAAACAACATAATTGAGTTCTTATTGAATAGGTACTTAGCAAGTAAGCAATAACGTATAAGCTGGTTTAATAATTAAAACAGAAATAACACTATATATATATATATATATATATATATATATATATATATATATATATATATATATATATATATATATATATATATTTGTAATCTATTTTCATAAGTTATCTTGGAGAGCTTATTGAAATAATCTAAACCCAAGTTACAGATATATCTTCAGTTATTTTCATAAGCTTTTCTGAATACTTTGTACAAGTAATGAGATATGCCCAAATAAGTTGTTAATAAGATCTTCCAAACAGAGTCATACTTGGACAAACTGTTCTGTCATCCTACGTAGTCTCTCTATCAACATGTCAGCCTAACTAGTAGTACTAGAATTAAACCCTAGAAGTATGTCGTTAGGGATGTTCTAAATTAATTTTTTCCCTGCCTGTGCATTAATGGATCAAGACTACTTCTAAGTCGGTGAAACAATAAGTCTGTCACATTGGTTGACTTTGGTTAATATTCATTTGTTTTCCTGGAGCATTTTTCTTTTAAGTTGACTAGACGTTGAATTCAATAATTAGACCTCCATACGTATAATTTTCTCTAGAAATGGCCAATATGAGCGTGTTGTTGCATGTCAATTATGCAGGCAAAGGAGGGGAAGGTAGAAGTGCTTTAGACTGGGATAGCCGTTTGAGAATTGCAATTGGTGCAGCGAGAGGCATTGCACGCATCCACTCACAACATGGAGGGAAACTCGTTCATGGAAACATAAAAGCCTCAAACATCTTCATCAACTCCCAAGGATATGGATGCATATCTGATATTGGCTTGGCAACATTGATGAGTCCAATACCTGTCCCTGCCATGAGAACAACTGGATACCGTGCACCAGAACTAACTGACACGCGTAAAGCAAGCCATGCATCTGATGTCTACAGTTTTGGGGTGCTAGTACTCGAGCTTCTGACTGGGAAATCGCCCATAAACAGCACAGAAGGTGAACAGGTTGTCCACTTGGTTAGATGGGTGAATTCTGTTGTTAGAGAGGAGTGGACTGCAGAAGTGTTTGATGTAGAGCTGTTGAGGTATCCCAACATAGAAGAAGAAATGGTTGGGATGCTACAAATAGGGATGGCTTGTGCTGCAAGGATACCGGATCAAAGACCGAAGATGCCTGACGTGGTGAGAATGGTTGAAGAGATTCGCCGTGTAAATACCCCAAATCTACCATCTACGGAGTCTCGGTCAGAAGTTTCTACACCCACACCTCGTGCAGTGGACATACCTTCTACCTCTGTTCAACAATGATATTCTTTTGTTCTGCTGAATAGTCGTTAAGATGTAATCAATTCAATTATATTCTTAACAGTATAAATGATATCCATCGAAAGGACTTCTGGTTCTTGGAAGTTTGCAAAACAAATTTACGCTGAGTAGTTAAGCTACCAGTAACATCAGACTGGGTCCCTGTGCTAGTAATAATTGTGTTGTATTATGCAGTCAGGGATCTTTACATTCCGTTATGCTGTCAGTTCGTGATACCTACTGTGAACTGCACTGCACACAGGACATCAAATACGTTGTTTATTAACTATTCTCAGTTCATTTTGATTGTCCATGACAGATTTGTTTCACTAGTCAACATTTAAAAAATAAATAACTTGTCCTACTTCGTACTTTCATTTTATAATCTAGCTTTTTACTATGTATTGTTTGTTAAAGCTCAATATGAAGCTAACATCTTAACAATTTACTTTCAGCTCAATATGAAGCTAACATCTTACCAATTTACTTTATATCACTGGTAGGAGACAAAAATCAGTCATTCTATTCTGTCATGCTAAAAGGGAGAAGAAAAATAACATTGAAGACAAAACTGTCGAACGCTCTTAATTCTCCGATATACAAATATGTACACCCAGTGTAAAGAAGTTTGCTCTATAGGTTGACGTCTCCATTGAACCTTCCATCAACAAACACTGGAAAATTTATTAATTCCTGTTCTTTCAGTGAAAGGAAGGGAGAATGATACAAACTTTTGGGGCATACAGATGAACCACGATGACGTATAAGCCTTGTCCACTACAATAGAGAGCTCCACGATGACGTATAAGCCTTGTCCACTACAATAGAGAGCTCGTTAGCTCAAATCTTTTGCCACCGGGACATGAATTAGGATACAACTAACATCTGATTGTATGTTGCACTAATTCTTACGCTCGTCCAATAGCAGCAACAAAATTTTCCCTTAGACAACCGTAGTTTCAACTCAGTATCAAAGGAATATAAAGGCATGGTTGTATTGCCGTTTGAAAGCTCCCAAAAATACATTTACTATAAAAAAAATACATAGTGCACCATTCTTCTCCGAAAGTAAATTCAATATATAAGGAACAATAATCCAAACATGCCATAAAAGATTAAAGCATATACGGTGGTAATTTCACCCGTGCAGTTTGCTTAAACTTGTAAGAAGAACCTTTTCTACACAATCGCTCAACAATAATTTCCTGTACGTATATCCAGCAAGTTACAGACATTGTCACGAAAATACAAAAGAAATTCACTTCCTCAAAATTTTTGTTTTGACACCGCCTGAAATATATTAAACAAAAGTAAGACAAGACTAAAAACATGCAGCAGAAAGTACTATAATAAGAAAAATAAGAATGGAATGGCGACCTAGATCATTAATTCCCCTTCCAAGCACATCGCCCCACCTTAAAAAAATTAGAGGAAAAAAGAATCCTCCACGTACCTTCAATTTCCTCAAATTCAATCTCCTTAACCATGTTGGATGCTGCATTATACTCAAACCTAAAAAGGAATTACAAAGCATGTGTTTAGTGCTAGATTAAAGTCAAGAAAATTTCGTAACAATGGTTGAAAGCAATACTCAACAGAATTTACAACAGCAAAATTGTAAAGAAGACCGTACAACACATTAATCAAACATGCTGGGTTAAAGTAATACATTTGGTTAGGGGAAACCACATCCCATGAAAACATTAGTCCTTGATTGTCAGCTTCGAAATACAGTATGGACCATGTCTATAAACAACAAACAACTTACTAGAAACAATTTAAAATTTGGGGTTAGAAAATGTTAAAGTAAGGGCATAAGACATACACATAAAAAAGCACATAACCAGGTTATAAACAGAAAAGAAAAACATGTCAACTGCTTATTGTCCTACATAACTAAAACTGAGACACTCAACAGAAAAGTAAAGTAGAGAGACAACAGAAAAGGGATCAGGGAATGCAATCATGTTGCAGACATCTGCCATGCAAGACTACACTGTGCATACCCAGGGGTGACGTTTTCATGCTTATCGGGACTACCTTGTGAGTATGAGGACTTCAGAAATGGGATACTGATCATTATAGCAGTCAAGGGTGTAATGGATTACTTAGAATTCACATTGGCAATGGACCATAATTGTCATACATAATCAATAAATTTATACAGCTACCACAGACATACCAGATATCATCGTACATAACCAAGATAGACAAAGATGAAATACTGGGATGGTACAAAAATTGGACTAACATCTTATAATCTCTAAGTTTTTTCAATGTCTATAGTGTAAAACTTCAATCAGTAGCCCACACAGAAGATTGCAGCTCAACTAAGTAGCATGAAATGTAACAAGATTTGCTGAAACAAGGAAAAAAATTCTTTTAACTTTCCAAAGCTAATTTGAAAGCATGCCATCTCTATTTAGACCATGGATTAGAAAATGGAGGATCGCCAACAAAGTCAATTGTTTGCTAGCATGTATATACAAAATTTCTAAACACATTCTGTAAAAATTCTCAGGGACCCACTGTAGATCGTACAAACAATCACATACAAGTACAATTGCAAAGGATGGAGCAATGTGAGAGCGAGCAATGGGTGTAAACTCCAAGTACCTATTGGAAGAAACGACCTCAGGTTCATAAGCTTCAACAAAGGCAGTGATGATTTCATTCTTTCTAGCGCTAGCTATGAGCAAATCATACTCTGTCGGAATTATAACTACAAGAAAGTTATCAGTTAACTCACTGACACAAATTTTCTCAACCGCCGCAAGGGCTATCCTCCGTCTGAGGGAATCAGTTTCAGGGTCAATTAGGTAAACCGCAAAATCCGTAATCATCAGATATCGGTATTTCATCTTCCCAGAACCAGTGAACTTCAAAACTTTATCTGCAAATAGAACAATCTGATCACCTGAAAAGAGATCACCACACAGCATTTAAGATTTTCACGAATTACTCAGCGTATGTTTTTCTTCCATAACAGTATATATGAGTTTCGTGAATTGTAACGCAAACCGCACTCTTCAATTTCATAAATAAGACGCATATTAAAATGACGGGTACAAGAGTGATAAACATTTTTTTTTTGGAAAAAAAAAAGTGAGGTTTATCAGAGGGAAGCTTCAACCTTGCTTGTTCAGAAGCCTCATCACGTTGGGGTGAGAAAGGATGTCGATGTGGTCCCGTTTACGGATCTTCTCTTCCGGTTCGTCGCGTTGAACCGGAGAAGATTCATCCTCTGCAACGTCGTCGTTTTTGGAATCGTCGATCTGGTTCCCTTCCGACATCCTCCACCGTGTTTGCCAAATCAGAAAGAAAGGTTGAGATTGGAAGCGTGGTTACGAGTTATGAGTCGAGATCAACGAGTCAACTCGCTCGCGTTGAACCGTGTGTTGGTCCAGTGGACCCCATCCAGCTGGCTCTCGTTCATTTTTTCTAGCGTCTCACCTTCGTATAATCCAATTTCACTTTCTTTTTTCTTTTTTTTTATTTACCTTCATAATATTGATAATTAATTATTAATTTATTCTTGTTATAAAAATACATACATCTCCTTGCCAGAAAAAATGACCCAGTTTTCTACTTGTCACCACCTTCGGCAGTTTGATTCTACTTCCTGTCCAAATCCACTGATTTATGAGATAGAAGTTTCTAGAATAACATGTGGATAAGGCAGAAAATTAGAGCACATGTTTTGTAATTATTCAACTATCATATGTAAGAGAAAAGTAGACAACGATGTATGAAGTAAATTGAACTAATTAACGTGTATGGTTTTAT
Organism: Vigna angularis; assembly: GCF_016808095.1. Lineage (NCBI taxonomy): Eukaryota > Viridiplantae > Streptophyta > Magnoliopsida > Fabales > Fabaceae > Vigna > Vigna angularis. Next base: position 28,681,080 of record NC_068973.1, on the reverse strand, counting down.
TATAGATATGGAATTATAATAAAAGCAAATCTTAATTATTTAAAAAGTATTAAATGATGTTTAATATTTTGGTTTTTACCTAATGGTATTTATTCCTTACTTTTTGAATGGTGCATGCATCTATTAATAAAATTCAATTATGCAGGCGCATACATAAACTTAATAATGCTTTAATAATTATGTGGAGTTGGTGGTATCGTAAAGTAGATTTCTTGCTCTAACTTTTGATTGATAACTAATGAAAAAATGAGGAATGCGTTAAGAAGAAAAGGAACACGGTTAGGACATATTGATTGAGGAATAATAGGATAGAAAGAAAGATAGTTTGTTTTAGGTGCCACTTTTTGACCCTGGGTGCGGAAAAGGAATGGATTTCGTACAAAAAACGCTAAGTATGGACCCACAACCGTTCGCTTATGCTTCCTTCATGCGCCTTCGAATGACGAGATGGTCGAAAGGGAAAAAAATGGGAAGATGACGAGTAAAAGGAAAATTAAGAAAGAGAAAAATGGAGACGAGTGTTAATATTATTTTTGCTAATAGAAAAAAAATATGTGTAGAGATGTTTGTGCATAATAACGAAATTTTTAGGCATGTTTTTCATAATCTTAATAATTCTTTATATTTGTCTCTTTTTAATTGAAAAATAATATTGGTAATCTTAATTATCAATAATAAAAAAATATTTTTTATCATAACTTTTTTATTTTGGGTTACCTACTTTTTTTTTCATTTTTCTCCTCTCTTCCAAAGAGAATATAGGATGGAAAAGTAAAATTAATAATAATTGAGAAAAAGGAAGAATAATAATAGCATGAAAATAAAAAAATAAATAAGGGCGGGAGAGGAGAAAGAATTGTAAAAAGGAAAGGGGAAGGAAGAAGGCAAAAGAGAGTGGATCGATTCCTTTCCGCAGCACCGGACATTTATAAAAGCACTTTTCCATCCCCAAATCCCTCACAATCTTCCATTTTTGCCTCTCTCTCCTTCGCCACACAAAAAAATAATACAAAACAAAAAAAAGAAGAAACTAGAATAAGAATAAGGAGAAGGTAGAGTAATCACGTCTATCCACCGAGATCTATTCCTCTGTTTATGTTTTGTTGCGTTGTGGCTAATTAATTTCTGATCTGATTTTCGATTTCGGTTAGGTTTTCGTGATGGCGTCGAAGCGGATCTTGAAGGAACTTAAGGATCTCCAGAAGGATCCACCAACCTCTTGCAGCGCCGGTATTTTTTTCTTTATTTTTTTTTTCGTTTCGTTTTGTAAGTTTGGTTTCGATGGAAGAACTTTATACGATCTCTGATTTTGTATCGCTGAATGATCGTGTATGCTATTTTGGAAATTAGCATGGTTGTTTAGCCGTTCGCAGATTGTTGTTACCGTATGGTAACAGTGATCTAGGCATGATTTGGGGCTTCTGATAATGAATCGATTTTTCTGATATTTTGGTATTAACTAAAATTTTTTATACATGTATTTGGACGCTGTTGATGATCGGGTGGTGCTGTGTGGACGTTCAACAATTTTTCGTTATTGATATAGTACATTTTAGGGATGTGTGATATTCTTTTTCGTTGGAACAGATTCTGTATGTGTTTTAAGCTTTAAATTGTTTTTGCCTGATAAATGATTATATTATTTTCTGGACGATGCCTATGTTGGCTGCGGCCTTGCTGTGTGTTTCACGGTTAAATTTGCAATAAGGAACAGGTTTTCTTCCAGTTGAGGACTTTGATTGTACATGTTGTTCCTCTCTAAGTATCCCAACAATCGGTGTGACCATTAGTATTCACGAGTCTTATTCCTCATTTTGGATCGCTGCTTGTGTTATTGCCCAACCTGATTGAAGGGGTGATCCAAACTAATTTCTCTGCTAGGTTACTTAAAATCTTTTTAAGATAGCCATATGACCTAGACCTTTATTGCCAATTTGATGATCAATGGTATATTATTTTGACGATTGGTTTATCCAACTATATTTAATTTAAGTTTATCCAACCTGATTGGTTTATTTTGAAGACGTGTAATTTTGCCGTTTCCTTATCATGCTACTAATCTCTAGAGTTATAAAATTAAATATAGTTGGATAAACCTGTTGGAAATTCGTTTTGGGACTTAGGAATTGATTGAGATCCTGAGATGCTACTATGTGCTTGTATATTGGGCCTTAGGGATGTGTTTAAATCTAGCTATGTGTTGTTATCATTTTGAAAATCTTAGCACTTATCCCAAATTTTATCTGTTGTTTTTTAAAACATTGCAGGACCTGTTGCTGAAGACATGTTTCACTGGCAAGCAACAATTATGGGTCCTCCAGACAGTCCTTATGCTGGAGGTGTTTTCCTCGTCACTATTCATTTCCCTCCGGACTATCCCTTCAAGCCACCCAAGGTTTGTATATATGAGGTGTCTATTTCTGTAACGTTTCTACATTTCCTTTAATTCTATATCTTTTGTTTAGCTTGTTTGGAACTTTTATGTTCTAAGGGAGCCTTTTTAACAGTGAATGCTTCCATGAAACTCTCATTTCTTACCAAGAATTAAATTTATTGTTTGTTCTCAATTTTCAAAATAGTACAAACTCTAGCGATTACATTGTTGATTTTAATGAGAATTCTATTTTCTGTGAGTATAACAAATTCTGTGTTGTATAGCGTCATGAGCCCTGTGCGGTGCAAGGCCTTCAGCTTATCTTGTGTATACTCATGGATTGTGAATGCCTTTCAGGTTGCATTCAGGACGAAGGTATTTCACCCAAATATTAATAGCAATGGAAGCATTTGCCTTGACATCTTGAAGGAACAGTGGAGCCCTGCCCTAACTATTTCCAAGGTCTTTTTCTTCTTGGTTTTACATAATATGTTATTCCTTAAACTATGTTTTAATCATTCTTCCAACTTCGAAAAATTGCCCATACTTAGATGTATTCACTACTTTATTGGCACATGATCCTAATACTTGTATTCAATTTCGTTATACAATATTGAAGTTACTTTAAGCTATCATCCTATATGTGTCTACGGTATCGTTAAAGATGTATGACCTCAATATTTGTTAATATTATAGTCATTTTTTTTGTGGAACGATGTAAACTAATTTTGCTAATGAAAAATTAAAATATTTGTATTTCTTTACAATGAAGTCCTAACATATCTTTAAGTTTGGAATTCTGTTGTCAATTGAGTAATTCTAATGGAAGGAACGGCCATATGTAGCTTGATGGTTGATTCTTTCAAGCAGTTATTTGGCTCTTGTAGTTGGGGATTTTAATTGTCGCCGTTCCTATTATGACTTGTTGAGAAGAGTCGTCGAATTGCAACTAAGCATTGTTTACTTTGTCTTTGCCGTGTTTAGGTGTTACTTTCAATTTGTTCCCTATTGACGGACCCCAATCCTGATGATCCTTTGGTCCCCGAAATCGCCCACATGTACAAGACAGATAGGACTAAGTACGAGTCAACTGCCAGAAGCTGGACCCAGAAATATGCTATGGGTTAAGTGACCTGTGGTATGGGTTAAGTGACCTTTCTACTTCCAATGTTTAGGCCTCTCAGCCCTTGTATGAATATTTGTTGTTTTCGACTATGATTAAGGCCCCTCCAGTTGAAGATGAAAGGGGGAAAACGTTTATACTACTCTGTTTTCAAATGGTAATTTAGAACAGTGAAATGTGGCCCAAATCAAATGTTATTCTCAAATTTGTAAACTTTCTACTGGTGCCGTTGCATGTTTATTAATTTTTTCCCGTTGAATTGAAGAGTTGCTCATCACATGGTAGTTTTCTCAAATATCTAGCCAGTTCAGATCGATAAAAATGCTTACGTGAGGGAGGTGTTCTTAAAAATAAAGTCAAATATTACCATTGTTCAATGATAATGAGATCATCAGGATGGAAAATTATCGTAAGCTATGTATTCTAGCTTTACAACACCTTATTCCTATAATTATTTATTATGTTTGTACTTCTCTTTCGAAAAATGCACACATTAACTTCTGTCTTATTTTGTTTGGGGGAAAATGCATTTGTGGCATTTATGTTCATTCTAATTATAAATAAACCCTTTAAATTTTTAGAAAATAATATTTCCATTTCCTCTCATGATTTGATTGATATGTAATCAACTTTTATTTTATAGTAAATAATTTTACCATTTTTATTTTAAATTTTGTTGAAGTGATATTTTTTATTTTATTTTAAAGTTATCGTATTGATTAAAATTTAAACAAAATATTATGAACATTCAAAAATAAAATTTTTAAATATAAAGTGAAAGTATTTAACAAGTTTATAAAAATAAGAGAAATTAATAGAAAATGTAAACATCATTAATCAAAAAAACAAATAAAGATGATATTTATTCGAAAGTGATAGAATATATGTGTCATTAAGTGTGTCCAATTATGTATACTTGATAAAATTTCATTTTTACTTGTTTCGAAGTGAAAGTTTAAACCGTTTGCTTCGTATACTAGCAATGACAAAAGCATAATTTGGTGTCTATGCATAATGACTATTTCTCACTATGTTCTTATGATCTCCTCAAGTGTATATCACTCTTCTTTTAAACTTAATGCTTTATTCGTTTGAGGATGTTTGGAGGAGATGATTTGAGACAGAGTGGTTGAATAGATTTGAGAGAATTTGAAATTAAATTTTTGTTATTTGTTTGAGTGGATTTGGAGGTAAATGAGAGTATATTTGGAAGTAAAGTTTATGAGAATTAGTGTAGGATTGGATTGATATGATAGATAAAAAATTGTTTAATTGGTAGAAATTAAAAATTACCAAAATGTTAAAGTAATATAAAATGATAATTGTTAATGTTATATTTAATTGTAAAAAAGTTTATAAAAGTAAAAAATTAAAATTAATTTTAATATTTAATGTTATACCAATTATTCAATATCATTTTTTTCATAAACCACATCTCCAGGCATCATTAGCTTTCAAGTATCATTCTACAAAAGGAAATTCAAGATAAAAACCAGTTTCTATCATCTATCAAAGCCTTCGATTCATCCTCCCAATTTCCCAATTTCTTTTTGGTTTGCAAACCTTAACCCAACCATCGTAACTTTGATAGCCACATGTAGCACCTCCACGAAGGACCACCCAGAACTCATTTTCGAGCCATCAACAACCATCACGCTTCCATCACGGGTCATGGGATGGAGCATGGTATTATGAAATGTTTTAAGGGAAAAAAAAGCTTTTCCCATCAATTCACCGCAAATCTTCTCAGTTATGCGAGTGATAGAAAATCCCCCATCCTACAAATCTGCTTATTTCCCTTCTCACAAATCGCCAAAAACGAACACCGCTCTTAGTGAGTTTCTTCGCTCACAAACCCGTATGAACAGTTAAATCTGTTCATGTGAACACAGTATAAAAGAGGGTGTGAACACTTTGTAGTTGGAGTACATGCATCTACTAATTATAGAAGAAGGATTCTTTCTAAGGAGCTCAATTATTTATCCATTATAAATCACATAAATTATAGTATTGCCATTGCCGTTTTCAATATGTTACGTTTCTATAGGGTTATAAAATGGCAGGTCAACCATACAGTAGATCTATAATTAAATTTAATGAATGATAGATGGTATGGACCACTATTAAAAAAAATTGACATAAAATAAATGAGAGGCTTAATAAAGTTGTTTATAATTCAAAACTATTTAATTTTGAACTAATTACTTGGTCTTCAACTGAAAAGTTTTTGATTGGTATTACTGAACTTGTGTTTTAATTGTCTCTTAATTTTTAAAGAGTGTTTTGATTAGATTATTTTTTTTAAGAAAATTATGTCATTAATGATGTGATTTTTTTAATTTCTTTTTATAGAACTTTTTGTTGTTCAAAAGTCAAATTTCTAGTATAAGATGTAAGATGGTGAATCTCACATGACAAAACAATTATACATGTCAATATTAACGTTAAATGTCATTTTTTTATTTTAATTTTGTTTTTATATTTATATATGTTTCTTTTATTCAATTTAGTCTTAATTTTTTTTAAAATAAAATAAAATTATTTACCTCTAAATTAAGACTAAATTTATTATTTGTATATATATTATACTATTTTTTATAAAAAATGACTTTTTAACCTATTATATTATTAATTTCTTGTAATAAATTTTAATATAAATATTAGTATAACATTTATACAAATAATAAATTTGATTTGAATTACAAGATGACTAAATTTATTATTTGTATTTACGTGATTAATTAATTTATTTTTATAAAAAAAATATGGATTAATAATATATTGAAACACACTCTAGAAAGAAAAAACTGAGTTGAATAGAGTTTTTAAAACTGTTCGCAAATAAGTGTTGAAGTGCTTTTGTAGGAGTAAGACAATATGCAATAAGTGTTAAACACTTAATTATAAGAACGCTTAGGAAAACTTTTAAAAACGAAAGCAATAAGGTAAGCTTATTTTTATATTGGTTCGCTTCGAACTAAGGTACGCTCAATCATCCCTTAAGTACTCTTAAGAAATTTCACTAATCTTTCAAAAAATTACAATGAGTTTAATCATTCCTGATTTTACAACTAATCCACTGGTTAGAGAAGTTTCACAATTCCTAGTATTTAACTAGCTCAACTGAGTTAAACAATCAAGTGTTTTAATTCACTTTTGAATATACAAACACAAGAAATGTGCTTTTACAAAACAAACACAAATTATAACTGCCATAGAGATAACTTTTCAATACAAAAAAAAAAAATTGAAGAATTGTAGTAAAACTTTTCTTTTTCCAAGAGAGTGTTAGACAATGAAAGTTTGAGAGAATGATAGCATAAATTTCAAAGCATTATTCTTCTTATATTCTTTCATGCAATATTCTTTATATAGCATAAATGCATTGACTTTCTTTAGGTAGGTAACCTTTTGGTACGAAGCCAAATGCTATATGCTTTAACAGAGATAGCTTGTACGGAGGAGTAGAATGTAAAACACTTGAAGAAACATTTCTAGAATGTATTCCTATCTCTTACAGTTCTTATGTCCAATGCAAATCATTTGAAAAAAAAAACTTTGTATTTTTGTGATCTGCATAGATAAAGAGAGCACAACAAAATAGACAAACAAGTACTATTTGAAATATAGAAAATTCACTAGAAAAGGGGGAGGGGTGTGTGTGTTCAGTAGTGTTTTTAAATTATTTCGCAAATCAATGCATAATAACTATTGTAGTGGTTAGATGGTCTGCAATTGTGGTTAGACGTTTGTATTTTCAATAAAACGTTTGTGGAAAACGTTTTAAGCAAGGAAGGTGATAACACAAACATTTTAATATTGGTTCACTCAACTTGAGCTACATCCAGTCTTCCTTAAGAACACTGAAGGGGTTCCAATAATCTTATACAAGATTACAAACGAGTACAAATCACTCTTGGTTTTCAAGTATTATAACCACTCATAGTATCCGAGTACTATAACCATTCCTAGTATCCAAGTACTATAAACTACTCCTAGTTCTCCTAGTAAATCCTAACTAATTCGAGTTTAACCACTCTTAGTATACAAGTATTCTCAACCATTATTGGTTCCCCAAAGAACTGTCTAGAATGTTTAACTTTCCTAAGCTAAATAATACAAGTGTTTTAACTCTCTTTAGAATTTTAAACATAATCAGTGTTTGATTACAAGTACAAGTTTAAGTAACTCTCAGAGAGAGGATCAATACAACAATATGTGAACTTGTGACGTTATTTTTCTTAGATTGAAGAGTTTCAGATGATATAAGCTTTGAGGTAGGATAAAGCTAATATTCAATGATCTTTCTTATATATATGTTCTATCTCTTTCTCTCCTCTTCTCTCTTCTATTTTCACCTTCTTCAACTTTAACAATAACATTTTCTCATCTGTGAAACTTCTTTATATAGCCTTCTTGCACGATGATCGTTGGATGCAAAGTTGACTTCAAATAGACTTCATATCCCTTTTTGGGTAGCTGGTCAGACTCAAGTCTACGTTGTAGGGTGATAGTGCTTTATCAGTGCTTTTGTTTGTGAGTAGCTTGCACTATAATAAAAGCGCATATTACCGACGTCCTTTAGGCCTTCGGTAATGTATTGGTGAAATTAAATACCGAGGGCTTTTGCCCTTCGGTAATGTCTGTGATGCTTTAAGTTCATCCAACCATACTCTCGAGAGATCCACCCGCACACATCTCTTTTTCTGTCGAACCTCCGCTTGTCTCCGATCCATATTTCGAGCTCCTCCGCCTCAGATCTTCATCCGCTAGCCACGATTAGTCTCTAGATCTTCATTCTCCCGTACATTTCTCCCTTACCTCAGCCTAATCCACCATAGAATCCACTTTTCACCGATTAAACCTATCCTCACTGTTCTATCTTCACTTTTGCCTTATTAAAACCTCTTTTCGTTCCATTCCATCAATTCAATTGTTGAATCCTTTCTCTCAACCGATCAAAACGTCCCAAATCCCCAACCCTAGAATGTACACCGATCAAACCACTCAATCGAGGGTTTGCCTCCATTGTCCGTCATCCGTTGTTCTTCTTCTTCGATTAGCTCGATCTGTGCCAGTTTCCATTATTCCTTGTCGATCCGCCTTGACTTGGAGCTATGAAGTGGTATTTAGAGCCTAGGTTAGGCGCATATGCACGGAGCTAACTATTTTCCTTTCCTTTCCATGTTATCTTCGATTAATTGTCTTGATCTATTTTGGTCTTGTATTGATTCAATATGTGCGTTGGTTGTACTCCATTTTCTGTGTTGTAAATTTGTTTCGAGTCATTTGTCTTGAGTGTTTGTCTCCATTGTTATGAGTTTCGTGTTTAGGATTCTATAATTTTTTGTATGTGCATTTTGTGTGTTTTATGAGTCAATGTTTCATCATTTTAAATCGGTGCATTCTATTTTTGACTCAAATGTTATTTTGAAATCCAAGTTCAATTTTGTCTAATAGTCATGTGCTGAGTAATTAGCTAATACAATTTTCTTCAATTGTGCTAAAATCATGATCAATCTACTTTGAAACTGTGTTGGTTTGATTCAGTTATTTGTGTTACCAATGAGGAGCATTGGCATCTTGAAGAAAATGATTTTGATGATGTTACAAAATGAAGAATATGAAGACCTTTGTTGTATGAAGTTTAAAAGCATTTTTGTATAAAGAGAAGAGACTAGGACCGAGTAGTTAAGACCGAACGGTCGTATCAAACAAAGGTCGAACAAAGTATAGCAGTAGAAGGGCGAACACAACTAAAAGACCGAACGGTGAATAACAAATGAAGGACGAACGAAAGTGTAAACAATTGAAGGTCGAACACAGCTACAAGACCGAACGGAGAATAGCATATGGAAACCGAACGTCATATAACGTTGAAGACCGAACGATTACTATCAGTCAAAAACCGAACGGAGTTAAACCTTGGAAAAACTTAGCTTATCACCGAACGGTCACTAACACTGGCCGAACACAAGTCGAGGACCGAACGATGTTGAATACAGTTGAAGGATGAACACTGCTAAAAGCTAAATGGCGCATAGCAATTGGAGACCGAACGATGTCAAACACAAGCCGAACGATATTGTGTCCAACTAACACTGTAGAAGAAAAGGTTAAGAGTTGGAAAGTTTACAAGTATTGAGTCGAGCGGTGGAAAGCAATGGGAAAGACCAAGCGAGGTATAATCAAGATCGAACAGTTAGTACCGAACGCTGGAAAGCTGTAAGGAACCGAGTCGAACGACAGAAGGTGATAAGGGGTTGAACCGAACGACAGGAGGCTAATCGAATCAAACCGAGCGGCAGAAGGTGAAGAACTCGAGCCGACCAGTTAACGTGTTAAATATCCTAACCGGTCCAAGTCTCGCATATAATTGATTATTACTTACAATAATCGATTATCACTGGCAGTTGTAATGCGTCTTTTCATCTTCAGACCAGTAGATTATAAATATCTCTGCCAAAACCTTTCGAAGACAACTTTGAATAATTGAGAATACAGTGTTATTTGAGGAAGTTCTCAAGGGCCAGTTCATTGCTTTGTCAAGTCTTGTGAACAAGAGAAGCTCGCGCTTTGTGTGTCAAAGGTCGGAACGATTCTCTTCAAGTTGGCAGAGTTGTTTCCTTCCGGTTCGTTCGTCGAAGGAAGGTGCTTTTGTTACTGTTATTTCAAATCACTATATTGTAAATTGTAAAATTGCTTTTAGTGAAAAGGTTAAGCACTATTCATAGTGATTAACGACTGGACGTAGAATCTTTTGATTCGAACCAAGATAAATATCAGTTGTGATTTTTCTACTCCCTACACTCCTTATATTTTCTGCTCATCAATTGTTCGATAAAAAGCTTTTAAGAAAATTAAAGGAACCATTTTTAAAGTAACCAAACAAGCTCTTTGCTTTTAACAATCTTTATCGAACTCTGTTTTAATATTTTCGCTGCGCAATATCGGTACCGATTGTTCCAACATTTTGTGTGTGCCTTATATCAACCAAAGAAATGCAGTGAGATGATAAATCTAGCCTTGGTGATAGTGAGTCAGTGCATAGTTTTTAATACCATTTCTTATCACTGAATGCAATTTGTTTCTGCAAATCTGAGTTCATTTAAATGTGTTGATGTGTGTTCAAAGTTGTCTGGATCTTGTTGATGTTGTGTAAGCTTAGGCATACCAAATGAGCAATGAAATGCCTTGGTATAGCTCGGTTGCTAAACCAGAAACACACATCACTGTTTAATTCATTTTGTGAGCTTTTCACCGTGCTCAATTCTTTGCAATTTCCAATTTGAGTGTCACTCATATTTAGCCTTAGATCAGGGCTGACTTTAGTGTAAAATCACTTTCCAAAAGTTGTTTCCAAAGCTGTCTAGTCATTTTAATTCTGAAATTGCAGAGTTGGTGATTTAGTTAAGTCATTTGGCAAATTGAGAGAGTTTAGCCTAACTAACTTGCTAACTGCTTCTTGTGCAGATTGCTTAAGCTGGAGTGCAATCAAGATAACAAAAGAGAAAATTGCTACTACATTTACTTCAGCTTTTAAAAATTGTTTAGTGCTATTGCATTCGCTTCCAATTTTTAAATTTGTTTGCTGATTTATGTGCAGATGTCAGTTTGTCCAGTTTGATTGTTGTATATTCTTGATTGCCATTTAGTTTCATCCTAATTAGACTACCATATCTCATTCAAAGTGACTAAAGCACTACATTTCCAATTTTGATTGCATGATTGTATCACATTGTTCTTGTTCATTGGATAGACCAGTTTAGTCCATCAATTTTGACTAGCTTGGATTGATACCAATTCAATTCTTGTTTTGAATCATATCAAATTTCAAGCTGGTTAACTGTTCATTTTCATGTGTATTTGTTGGGTTGTGGTGTGACTTAGATGTGCAGAGCTGAATTGAGTGAATCATTCGTTTGAACAGAAGATTACTGAAGCAGAAACACCTTACATGGGAGATTAGAAAATTAAGAGAGTGTTTGTTTAAATTGTTTTTGTTATGCAATTTGTTGGATTATGTGAATTGTTGAATCTGGTGTGAATATTTGTGCAGATTTGGGGTTGATGAGAATTGGAAAACTTGTGCAGCAGGTTACAATTGAGAGCAATCAGGCACCAATTGAACAATAAAATCGAGAAAGGGAAGTTCTTATTTCCCTATATCTTTTTGTGCAATCTGTTTTAGCTATAAGGGAATATTGATCGAAGCTTTGCTCATATGTCTTATAGGATTGGACAAAAGATAGAAGCTTGAAGTTGTCAAGAAGCAATAGTGGAGACATGTGAATACTTCATTAGAAGTCGATTTGGACTGTGGCCGTAACTGTACCAGTACCAGACCGTAGCATAGTATTGATTGGGTTATTTTGGTTTTTTTTGTGTAATTTTGATTTATAATAGGCTTGTATTAGCCTACTGTAGTTTAAGCTTTGTTTTGGCAGAAAATATCTTATGTAAAAGACTACAAACATATTATGCAATATCATTTGATATTTCCTTTCAACTGTCCTTTTCTAGTAGAAATATCAGTGGTTAGTTTGACTTGATCTCATGAAAAATTTCATAATCTAAACTAGTAGAATGAAACTAAGGCCTTTGCCCTTCGGTAATTACCGAAGGCCTTTGCCCTTTGGTAATTAGCGAAGGGCAACGGCCGTCAGTAATGGATAGCGACAAACGATTTACCGACGAAAAACTGACCGTCGCTAATCCGTCGATAATAGACATTACCGACGACTTTTTGTTGTTTTCGACGGACCTAGACCATCGATAATGCCCTTTTTTTGGTAGTATTATGCCCTTTTAGTGCTAAATCTTTGAGGAAACATTTTAGGAAGGTCTTCTTATCTCTCAACGTCTTTTTGTCCTTTGTGCAACGCTTATGAATAAAGCTTATTGTTGACATTACTTGCACGTATAACAAGAACAAAAAATGCAAGTAAGGAATTACTTTTTTTTGTACAACATTAAATGTTTTAAACATGATCATTAAGCACGTTGCATGTTTAAAACATTTTAGCACATGTCAGCATTATTTGATAAAAGCATCATTTGAAGGTAAAGCGTTTGATGTGTTATACTTAGATGATATGATATTTTAAACGCTTGCTTTATAGGGTTGTCTAAGCTTGAATACATCATTTAGTTATGTTTAGCAAAGCCTGGCGCTCATACGCTTTATCATTTTGTTTAAGCGCTATGGTGATTAGACACTCTATTTTATGTCTTATGCCTTGGATATGTTTAAGATATCAGATAATTCGTCTTGTAATATGCAATGTGGCTCAACGCATTTAGTTATTGAATCTTAAGTATTAGCGTTTAACCTAGCGTTCACATGTACTATGTCTCCATCATATCATAAGTACACCATTTGTGTTTAGACAAATTTGAACATTATATTCTTATAAATGTTTATCTTGTTCAATACTCTAGATAGATTGTTATATCTCATAAACACATGTTTCATCCAATATTTTCCTTTAGCTTATGCCATCGTTAGATGTTTCATTCTATAATCAATATTTCGTTGAGTATTATTTGTTAAACTTCAAAGTTCGAGTTGCTAGACAGTCTAGTTTCTCTAGACGATATTGTCTTAACACTATCCGTACATGCATTTATTACGTTAGACGTTATTAAGTGTTTAGGCAAGGTACATGTACTTAACGTTTCAATAGGTTCTGCTTTTAGAGTAACGTTGAATGTTTTAGATAGAGTTCATATGATTAAAGTGTTTAACATGTTTATCCTAGGTAATTCCATTTATTAGATGTTATTTCGTTAAACACTTTTTGTTAAAATTTAAAAATAGGTTGCTATAAAAAGGTTTATGCTTAATTATTTGGTATAATACCTATTTTGGTCCCAATTTTGGTTGGGAAAATTTGAAATGGTCCCAATTTTTTGTTGTTGTTTAATGTAGTCCCAAAGAATCTAATTTGTGTTCAATTTGGTCCTTTTAGCAAACACCGTCTAAATCGTTAACGGCGAGATGTCCACATGTGCAATTACAGAGTGAAATTGGCTAACATGGAGTCATTTGTGGCGTTGTTAGTTGGATTTATTATTTTTCAAATTCTATTTTATGAAACCCTTTACAGAGGTGAAATGAGGGTGGATTCTCAAATTAGGGTTTTTGCTTTTGTTCTTTGAAAGCCACAGTGACGTTAGTTGTTAACCAATCTTCTTCCCAATCTTGGTGGTTAATGAGCCATGTTTGCTTCCCAATCTTCTTCTTCTTGTTGTAATAGCTTGGGGCATCGAAGTTGTCATTGTTCACATGGTGGTGGTTCAATGGGGTTAGGGATAATCCCCATTTACAATTGTGGTGAGATGTCAGTAGTAAAAATGGCTAGAACTTCAAAGAATGCGGGAAGATATTTTTGGGGTTGTCGAAACTACAAGGTAATCAAAATAACTCCTATGTTGTTTATGTGATAATAATTAACATTGTGTTTGAAGTTTTTATTCATGAATAACACAGTGGAGCTAGTGATGCGATGTGTTGCAACTATTTTAAGTGGTGCAATGAAGAAAATGTTGATGAAAAGGATGTTATTATTGGGAGGCAAAGGAGGAAGATTTTTGATCTGGAAAACACAGTCAAAGCTTTGAAGAAAAGGATCCAATTATTAGTAGCAGTGGCTGGTGTTGTTAGTGTAGTGAACATAGTTATGTTCTGTGTGTTTTTAGGATGATGTGTTGTGTGTATTTTGGTTCAACTTATGATGTGTTTTAGGTGGTCGCAATCTGGTTGAATGTAGTGTTTTTAGGTCAATGGAGTTGAACTGTTGTGATGTTGAGGTTCTGCCTATGTATTTTGTAATGAATGATGGAATGAAATTTGTGTTAGTAATTAATTGTTCAATTTAGTCCCCATTTTCATTAATTATTTGCGAATATGGTCCCTATGATGATGACTGATGTGTCCATAAAGCAATAAACAACAATATCTTTGCAATTGTATAAACCATAAAAACGATATGTTTGCATAAACAGAACTGAGGTCACGGTTACATGTAAGGATTTAAACTCCAATGTACATCAAAACATATCAAGTGCCACTTCCAAATGTTTAGCACACAAGTAACCAATTGGAACAAAAGAAAAGTACAACAACATTATAACATTATAAAGCACATGGTCTTCTAACTGATAACTTGTCCCTTCTTCTTTTCTGAGTTTGTTCTTCTCTGGATTCCTGTATTGGTTGTGGAGGTGCTTCAGATTGTTGTGTCATTTCCTCAGTTGGTGGTTGGGGTGGTGGTTGAGATGCCTCTGGTAGGTCTGCTTCATGTTGAGGACGTAATGGGCAATTATTTTTGTTATGTCCAAGTTGACGTCAAATACTACATTTTTTTTGCAGTGGCCACCTTTGGTCATTGGGTCTCATCCCTCCTTAGCTCTCATTGCTCTAACCTTCTTTTTTTCTTTTGTCTGCCAGGTAATGTTCTCTTCAATGGTGGGAGAACGTCTGGGTAGGATTTTCTTTCCCATAACAGGTGGTCATTCACAGGAAATATGATGGAGGCATATGTTTCATTGTACGTGGACCGTCTGAAGGAAATGGGTACATAATCTTCTGGATCTAAATTTAAGAACTTCATGGCTGCAATTACATGGCAGCAAGGGATCCCAGTAATAAGCCATTTCCTGCATGAACATTCTTGATTGTCCAGGTTAACTACAAAATTGTTTGTAATCTGTGCAAAATGCCTAACTTCATAGAGTTTTTCTGCAGACCAATTGCCATGAAGTAATAGATGAATACAAGTTAAAAATTAAGTGATCAATACGGCCATTTTAATCACAAACCAAGTGCCATCAAGTAATAGAGGGAAAGAAAAAGCATACCTAGGGATCCAATTTTTGGATAAATTTGACTCGTTTGTAAGTCTCTTTCTAATCTTGGGGCAGATATCAAAGTCCATATTACACATCTTAATTTTGTTGGTTGCCCATCTTTTCATGAGGTATACTCTAATTTCTTCAAGCATGGTTATAATTGGCTTTCCTCGTGCATCAACAATCACACTATTAAAACATTCACTCATGTTATTGGTTAGTGTATCACAAAGTTCTCTACCTGTAAATCTAGATCTAGACCAAAACCTGTTACAAGGAATAAAAATGATGTTTATATCCACTATACATGTCATCAATGTATTGATAAGGACCAAAGAATACCTTGGCGGGATAGCAATTAGGTATTTGTAAGCCTCTTGATTGACTTCCTTTATATTTAACATTTCTCTTTCCTAAGCTTGGGGGTATGTACTTGCAGCAGCCTTCCACATCAGATTCTTCAAGTTTTGTCCTGAAAACTTTTTCCTGAAATTTGCATATAAGTGTCGCATGCAAAATCTGTGCTCTGCCCCAGGTAACAGTTCATATATAGCTGGTAATAAACCGTGTAAAAACAAGACCAAATTGAACATTTTAAACAAAAACCAGGACCAATTTAGATATGACCAACACAATTAATATTAGGAAACAAAATAGAGACATATCAGAAATACATTTACCTTTTGTTGATCAGACATAAAAGTGCATGAATTACAGACTTCAGCACCCCTAAGGTCTTCTATCAACAACTCCAAAAACCATGTCCAACTATCTTTATTCTCTACTTCCACAATTGCATATGCCAGAGGTAACATTTGGTCATTAGGATCTCTACCAATAGCTGTTAATAACTCCCTCTTATACTTTCTTTTCAAAAAACATCCATCCAAACCAATAAATGGCCTACAAGAGAGGAAGCTAACAATGCAAGCATTCAAACAAACATAGAACCTCTGAAATGTTGTTTCACCATTGTCAGTATCCACTTTAACTTTTACTGTTGATCTAGAGTTACATCTCAATAATTCATGTGCATAGTCATATATTCTTTTGAACTGATTTTTATAACTACCTTCAACTTTGAAAGATGCAATTATCTTTGCCCTACGAGTTTTAGAAATTGTGACATTAGTATTTCATTTCCTCAAAGCTTTTGAGCGTATTTCATTTATCTTCAAATTTGGATTTTCATGTAGTGAATTATCTACTGTCTCACTCAACCACTTAGCATTCATCATTTTTATGTTGAATTGCCTACTTCAAGTATGATTATCCAAAAAATTTCTCAATTGCCATGTCCTACATCCTTCCAAATAGTCACAATAAGCCATCCATGGATAACTTTTTTAGGCACCCAAACATCTCACTCATACCCTTTTGTTATCATTCTTAATAAACTTCAAATTCCTTCCACCATGGACTGCTAACTTCTAACAGCATTCATAAACTCATTTTTATCCCTAAACTTTGTTCCCACTTCCCACTTGTATTCAGACATACTCTTTTGCATAACAAATGTCCCAAATGGACCACAACTTTGTCTTTCATCACATGCATCCTCACTTCCACTTTCTTTTAGAGTGTCCAAAAAATCTGACTCCCACTCATCATCAGACAAACCCCTATCATATGGGTTTTTCTGGCTATGTGCAATATCATCTACATCCTCACTTTCACTTTCTTCATTTTCATTAACTTCCACTGATACAGCCCCTTCTATATCGTCCAAAAGTACTTCATCAACATTTACATCAACATCCAGTATTCCTTCATCCCCTTCTCCTTCATCACTACCCCCTTCTCCTTCATCATCAAACACACTTGAAGTAAAATCTTCAACGTGAACTTCTTCCTCCACATGCACGTGTTGTCCATTCTCCACCTCTACTTCCTCCTCCTCCCCCTGCACTTCATCATCCAAACCATGCACCTCCACTTCATTCAAACCATCCACTTCATCCAAACCCTGCCCCTCCACTTCATTCAGCACCTCCACTTCATCCAAACCCTGCTCCTCTACTTCATTCAAACCCTCCACTTCAGCCAAACCCTGCACCTCCACTTCATTCAAACCCTGCACCTCCACTTCATCCTCATCCCCCACCTACATGACTATCTTCTCCACTGTCTAAACTTCCATGACAGAGCAAAAGAATTCGTTCACTTACTTCATTTTCAAGCACCTCTGGCTCATCATCCACACCGTGGACAACAAACAAGTTAACTTCTCCAAAATACTTAGCAACTTATGCAGAATATTTTGAAAGCAATAAAATATGTCAATCACTTTAATATACCCCAATTCCTTAATAGCATCTACCATTTCGAAATAACTCCATTTGTGAGGGTCCATACTCCAATATGTCATTTCCCCACCAACATATTCAAAAGGAAAATTATTTACTAGAGTCCCACCATGGTGGACCACAACATTAAACTTCTACTCAGACATCCCAAACGCAAGCCTACAAAATGAACTTTATGGGCATGGGACCACTATATAAACGCTAAAAGTAACTACTAACAGGTATGGGAAACCAAAACCAAAGACAAAAAAGCGACAATGACCTTCACACAACCAATTATAATATGTTACACATCAATGCCCTAAACAGTTTACACAAATGTTAAAAAAATTCTAACTTTTCCAAAATCTAACACTCACAAACCAAAAATTTTCCTGCTTTCACACTATTGAAAAAAAATATTAGATATGAATGCTACAAAGCAAAGATTACGAACGCAAACCTGATTTTTGCAAAGCTGAATGCTTCCAATTCGAACAACTCGTCACGGGTGTTCTCTCCCAAACTTGTTCTTCCCAATCTCGCAGATTTCCCTCTCAAACCACAATCAAAACTTTACAACTAAATACCTTTAATTTATTTTTCAAAAGAATAACCCTAATAAAAGAAATAGAATTTGAAAAATAATAAATCCAACTGACAACGCCACAAAGGACTCCACGTAAGCCAATTTCACTCTGTAATGCACATGTGGACATCTCGCCATTAACGGTTTAGACGGTGTTTGCTAAAAGGACCAAATTGAACACAAATTATATTCTTTGGGACTACATTAAACAGCAAAAAAAAAATTGTGACCATTTCGAATTTTTCCCACCAAAATTGGGACCAAAATAAGTATTATATCTAATTATTTTTAATCTTATAAAAAAACATAGATTAATAATATAAAATAATATAATAGGTTAAAAAATCAATTTTAATAAAAAGTAATATATATGCAAAAAGAGTTTTATATTGCCTTTCATAAAAGGTAATATATATATATATATATATATATATATATATATATATATATATATATATATATATATATATATATATATAAAAGATGACGTAAGAAAACAAGGAAAAAACGAAAAAAAAGAAAGTCCTATATGTAGTACTATTATTTGATATATTATTCGGTTGTGGTATTTTCTGCTTTGGTACGTGCTTTGTTAGACTAAATTAGGCCTTACTTCTATTAACAACATTGAAAGTGCGGAATAGTGAAGACCTTTGATCTGTGTATACCTGCTGCAACTAGACTATCCTTTCTATGCTGAAGACACATGTCTTTGTATCTAAAAATCCACTTGCAGACAACAATATGAGCTCCCTTGGGTGGTGTAACAAGATTCCACCTTCTATTTTGAGCAAAAGCATTGAGTTCGATGACCATAGCAGCATGCCACTCAGGTTCTTTAAAATAAGATGAACATTAGCATGAGAAGTATCTGTAAGAGAGGGTGTATTGGATGTGTCATCATTAATAGAACATTCAAAAATAAAACGAACATAACAACATAACAGAAAACGTTAATATAGTTATTATTATCATAAAATTATTGGTTTACGTGATTTTTCCAATTATTTTTTTTATCAAAGTTTATGAGATGTCATTTAACATGATTAATACAATTTTATTTTTGCAAAATTTTTTCATAGATAAATGGACGATTTCTAGTTATAAACCAATCAAACTGATTTAATTCATAAGGAATCTAATGTAAATAAATTTGAAAAATATAGACTTTTTTTCTAGATGTAAGAAGCTTCATTATAACATTGACGCAATGGCACTAGTTATATATCTTTTAGACAGAAAGTATTCTTTTAACATAACATAACTCTTCAAATTGATATCAACAATTTTGACATTATTGATTAGAGATTTCTCATTTTTAAGAGCATATGGTTATAACTTTTGATAAATTATGTTTGGTTTATGAATAGAGCGATTTGGAATTAAAATCAATAATATAAATAAATTATTCTTACTTGTTTAAGCTTTATTGTGAATTCATCAAAGAAGACATGAATTTCTCTAATATCTTAGTGCTAGAAAATTGGTTTTGTGTTGAATTACATTACTTCTTCTATATGAACAAATAATCAATAAAATATCGTATTAATCATTTGGTAAGAGAAAATTTATTAATTTGTAATCTAGCAAGTATGCACAATATGCTCAGAGCAAAAGTTTATTTGATTGTAAGTCAAACTATAATTGTTTCTTAAGTTTATTTTGATTGTAATGTGAAAAATAATGTGGTGTTTTGGCAGAAAATATGTCCAAATTATTTGTTCTTATTTTAAATACATTTTTTTAATAATTCATAATTCACTACAATTTACACATTCTGGTTCAATTGTAATTTATGCTCTCCTATGAAACTTTTACATGTTACTTCGAAAATCTAACATAAATAACCACTTAATGTTAATTTCATCTATTTTAATTTGTCGATAGATAACAAAACATGCAACAAAAAAAAAGAGAGAGAATATGTCAACATGGTAATGAAAGAGATTAACATGACTTAGTAGTGTTGCAATGAAAAGAGAAACTTGTAAACAAAACACATTACAAACTTAATTACTACTAAATAATATTCAAAAAAATAATCATATAATACTCATATAATTATACATCTCACAAATTTGTCAGTGCCTTGGTTGGTTTTGAAAACATGAACCCATAATAAGTAGAATTAGAAAATAAGATGACCTATTCCACAAATTGTTAAATTTCATCATTAATATTTGTTTATATTTTGACTTAAATTTTTATTTTATTTATTTTTATTTTCGAAATAATAAAAATGAAAAACATTAATGTAATATAAACTAATGCGTACTATTTTAATGAATTATTTTTTCTGTATTAAAACTTTTAAAACTGGGGGTTTGGCTTGTAATACAAGATATTTTTATAAATCTTAAATATTTTCATTGGAGATCGTCGTGTTTGAGTCATAGAGCATTATTACCAGCAATTAATGTTGATGCTTTTTTGGTTAAACTTTTATTCTCATTCATTCCTTTTCACAACTTGCAACTAATTCTTAAATGCAACTAATTTTGGTTTTCCAAATATTTAGTATAAATTGAAGGATATACTTTTGGTTTATTTTTTAAATAGGAACTAAAACTGAAACTTAATCAAAGATCCTAAAGAACAAAGAAATTGAAACTTACTTGCTCTATAATATAATCTCATCAGATAAAAATGTAAACTTTGTTGTTGTTGTCGATTAAGTACTTCTTAATCATTAAAAAGATGACTCAAAAGTTTTAGAACTCTTAAAGAAAAGTTAAATGAAACAAAGATAGAGAATTTTATAGAAATAGACAATGTTTTAAGTAATGAAACGAGTTTAAAAATTTTTATTTTGTATCATTCGATTATTTTAAAATAAAATAATTTGTCTCATTATTTGAAAACACCTCTCTAATACTCTATTTTGGATCTTACTATAAACTTAATTTAAATAGTTAAAAAGTTAAAAGTAGACGATTAAAATTAGGAAATTTGAAATCATGCATGAACTAAAATAAAAAAAAATAAAGAGCACAGAAGGTATTTTTATTATTGTGAAAAACTGAAACTATATCGAAAGAACGTATGGGGACAACCTGGTGCACAGCGCCCATATTGAACTCTGGACATTTTATATTTTGTTTGTTCCGGCTGAACATTTACATCCGCAGCAGAAAAAAAAGGAATTTCTGAAATTTTAGGAATAACATTCCTGCAGCAAAATTTCACGGAACATCATTTCCAGAATGAAAGTTTTAGAATAAAATTTCCAAAACGTGTAAAATATATTTTTTAACATATCTTTTGGATTATATTTCTGAAGCAAACTTTTCATATAATGTCTTCGGGAATGAGTTTTCTGCAGAATATTTCTACATGAAATGAGTTATTTTATCATTTTCTCTCTTCTTCTGCATTAGGGATTCGGTGACTGGCAACGGCGGTAAAGGTGGTGTTGTGCAATAGTGAATGATGTTTAAGTATTTTCCTTGTATTATAGGGTGCAAGAAGCAATTGTCCATAAGGACTTAAAAGAATGAAGCTCTAATTAAAAAATCATTCCTTGTATTAAGAATGAAGCTCTAATTTTCCTTGTATTATTCCGAAAATCATATTCTTTCCTGAAAATTTTATTTAAAAAATCCTCTTTTGGAAATTTTGTTACCAAAATCACATTTTGGAAATCTTATTCCAGAAAATGACTTTTACGAAAGATAAAATGTTCATATTAAAAAATTTGAGGAGGTGCAAACAGTAAATGCCTGGGTTTGACTAGTTGGTATAAAACGAACTTTGGATCCTAATCCAATAGTGAAGATGATTTGAATTTTGGAAGAAAATTGAAAAGTTTCCTTTGAATTTTTCTGCTTATTAGAGATTTGTGAAACAGTTCAATTACTCCCTCAGCTGCATTACTGTCAATGTCGGGTGAGTTATTATGAAAACTGAACCACCACTCAACAATTATAAACTTCTGCTATAACATTAAATACCTCTTTTCGCTCTTATTTATTCAATCTTCATATCACTCTTGCTAAACTAAACTCATCTAATTCTGAGTAGTTAAAATTTTCAAACAATTTTTTAAGATATAATGTCGAAAAATACATTTCCAAGCAAATAAAATTTAATCTATATGCGAAATTTATCATAGTTTATAAGGACGGTTGTTTGTACGTGTATGTAAACTTAACCAAAACACGTCTAAAAAAATCTACGAGAATTAGACAGACCATTTAAATATATATCTTATTCGTAAAAAAATAGACATTCAGAAAATATATGTGCAAGTATTTACTTAAAAGGTGACATTAATCAGTGAGATAAAGATACTAATTCTAACAAAATTATTTTTTTCACATGCAAATAAGAAAATTCTATTTTAATTTAACTGATTAATTTTGTTTCTCAAAGATTGTTGACTAACAGCAGGCAAGTGGAATGCATGTGATTTAAATGGTGAAAGAAGAAATAGGGAGAATGAAGCTTATTTAAAGTTTGAAAGGACTAAGAACATAATTAATAAGAGACATAATCATGTAATAGTACAAGTAGTAGTAGAAAATAATCAGAAATATGAATATATATATATATATATATATATATATATATATATATATATATATATATATATATATATATATATATAGCTACATTCATTCTGGCGGCCACATCAAACGACAACCGTTATATTAGCCGGAATCCCTCCAACCACTCATGCATTAACTAAACTTCTGCATTGAGATACATAGAGTTTCTGTTAATCAAAAAACATCATATCTTTCATGTTTCCTTTCCATATCTTATAAATTCTAAAAATATATGAAACTCAACTTTGATATTATTATTTAATATTAATTACTACGTACTGAGCTATATTTATTTCAGTTTCTGCTCCTGTGTAGTAAACTTGTAGTTTAGTCTTTTTCAAGAAAAAAGTTTTAATTAACTTTTTAGAGATTAACCTAACCCAATCTGGTCTACCCAATGACTGGTTTGGTATTGAAATAATGTGTAAACTGAGTTAGTATGCCTAATAGTAAAACCAGAAATTAGAAATATGAAACTAAAAACTAAATAAAGTTTTTCGCCATTTATTTGAAAATATATATATATATGAGTATAATAGTGTGCATGATTACCATTGATCTTCTGGCATATTTAGCTTATAGGTCTCTCAGCTTGATTATTTTAGCTTTAATATCAACCCCATCGTCTTTGTCTGTATTAGCCTGCCACTCGAAGCTTTGCGTGAATACATATAGTTTGCACAGATGATAAAAGACAATAACTACAATTTTTTTACTAAATAATATTCTTTAAACAAAGTAAAGTGATTACGAAATAATAATTGTTTCCTTAAGTAGATAACTTACCCTTTTTATAGTGTATAGTGAAATCTTGTGAACATGTTTTAAAATACTTAACTACACATAAAAAGATCTTGAGACACACGTACACCCTTGAAAAACCAACTTAAAAAACATACACAGTTAAAGTCATATATACTTTAAAACAAAACAAAAAAAAAAGTTGCAATTGCTCGAATAAAATCATTAACTATTCCACATATGTTCTTTTCGAAATTTCTTTGTTGAACCATATATAAATGCTAAATTTCATTCTTAAATGAGAATATGTATGGGCTGTTGTGTTATATTCATGCGTTTATGAGTAATTAAAAGTAGAGGGTACTATTTAAATATTTAAATCATCTATTAATTTGTTGAAATCCATATACTTGTATATAAACAATTTATAAATTGAGGTATTGTGTAAAAATATGTAGGGGTTATTTTGTTATATTTAATATGAGATTAAAAACTAGTGGATGTTATTTTAATATTTAAAGGGACTGTATATTTGGATACATATGATTCTCCAAAAGGTAATAAATAGTTGCATTTGAATTAATTTTACCATGATTTACGAGTCATGGCAATGTTTACTAAAACAAGCATGATATTGGTCGATCCATGTTCGTTGATATGTAAGTACATCATATTCTTAGTGTTGTATTTTTGTATATGATGTATCTTTAGTGTTTTAGAAAACTTTCATATATGTGGATTAACTTTCATATATGTGGATTAACTTTTGAATATGTGGATTAACTTTAACACTAATTACATTTTTTAAGAAATAAATTTTGAAACTAATTTAATTTTACATAATCAATTTATAAGATTATTTTTAATCATATTTTATATGTTATAAATTGATCTTATACGAGTCTTTTACCATTATTTAGTTTGAAATACTTGTTTAAAGTGAGAACGAAGAGTGCTTAAGAATGTAAGATTGGTATGGGAGAGGCAGGAATTGAAAGTGGAATTTGTGTGTTATATTTTATAAGGTTGAGAAAAAGCAAAGACATAATATATGATGTATGAAGAATTTGAGTGTTTAAATATGCAGGGACATCGTGACCCATGTCGTGTGTGTTTTAATAGTTAGTTTAAGGAGAGTGGTACTTGAATGTGAGTTTTATATTAACAAGTATAAGTGCCCAAGATGAAGGTGTAGTTTTAAAATAGAGGGGCATTAATTAAGAAGAAAAGAATATTAAAAAAGGTGTTGCAAATGGGTCGTGCCCACGAGTGGGTTTGGAGAGAGCAAGGCCCCTGAAAACCCGGATGATTAATTAGAAAACCCAAATACCTAATCTTAGTTCCATGTACTGCTCATGGCCTTGTCTGTTTCTGAGGACAGGCCCACAATGCAGGGTTGAATTTTGGTGCCAAAAATATCTCTAATCAGTGGAATTTTTACTTGTCATTTCAACTCACCACTTTGAGTCAATGCATGCAGTTCCTTCGCTGGAGCTGTCGACAATTATATAATAATATCAATGCACTTACATAATCTAATAATATGATCCTTCTTATTACCATGGCAACAGATTATTCATGAAAACAATGAAATCTCATGCAGCGCACTCAAAAATCCTAATAATAATGCTCACTTATTAAATGGGCTGTGTGAAGTTTGAAGTGGGAGCCAACTTTTTTGCCCAGACTAGACAAGAAAAGGAAAATCACATGTCTTGCAGTTTATAAACGGCATACAATATGCTATCATAAGCGAATAAAGCTTGCTTCAGTTTCGCAATTAATTCCCAAACATAAAACCAGAAACCGTGAAGGAAAGCACGAGCAGTTATGCTTTTGCAGGACACCGTTTTTGGACTTCTCCTCCCGCTCTACCAAATCCCCTTATTCTCTCATTTCACTTTGTCTTTCTTTCCTTTTCTTCTTTTTTAGTCCTACCTTTCTCTTTTTTTCATTTCAATTTTTCCTAATTAACCAAATAAACATATTACAATATTCTATGTGTCTCTAACCCAACCCAGCTTCGCTCATATCTCTTGTTCTTATTATTCAATCATTATGGGATTAAAGTTTAATGACAACAAAAGCATGTTCCTTCCACCACCCCCATTTTGAGGCACAAAATTTTTGTTTGCCACCAAATCCTCGCCATTCTGCATATTTTTCAGAGCAGATTGGGATTCCAAATTCCAAACCAATCAGAACATAGTGCTAATCAACGCCCCAGATAAAAAAAAAAAAAAAAAAAAAAAACTTATTCAATCCTTTCTCTTCCAGTCTTTCTTGGAATTTAGGTTCTTTACACTATAATAATTAATCATTGATTATTAGAGAAAACAAATAGTATCCACTTTCACCACTGTACAGGTGCCACTCAGAAAACGGTGCCGATAACCGGTAATAAAGAGTGGGACCAAACAGGCTCAACGTTCACCCCTCCGTGTCTTGTAATCTCGAGACAAATTCCCCATGCGACCATGTTTCTCTACTTCCACACTTTGCACTTGCAGCCTTTACTGTACTCCATACTTCACATCACTCCTTTGTGTCTACACTGTTTAAAACAAGATATTGTTATTGCAAACCTATTACTATGCAATGCACTGCATGTTACATATTAATTGCGACCCTTGTTTTTGTTTTAAATATATTTACTGAGTGAATGAAATCTTCCTGAGATCACTTACATGTCATACGTGCATGTCAAAGTCGCTCTACCATTTTTTTATGGGAACGAATTACTATTAACGATCCTTCGATAAAATAAACCAGACGCGATCTTTTCTAGATCAGACAAAAAAAATATCAGTGCTTTCTCGAGCCCATTTTCTTCATTTTTTAACAATACAATAAACATTGTATATGCATTAGAGTTTGAATCCAAAAAAGTAAAAAAAATTATACTGAAATATACATATATATATATATATATATATATATATATATATATATATATATATATAAATATATATTTGTGTGTGTGTGTGTGTGAGGCTAATTATGTGGGACTGAAAGAAAGTCTGATAACTTGGTCTGGACACATTCATGCGCACGTCCGATACACGTCTCTTTTGCAATAGTAAATTTGGATTTTGGAATAATCCTGCAAGATATTTTTATTTAAGTAACTCAAATTCGATAGAGGGCACGTGATCTGCTTGAATATTACCTAATCTTCATCCTCAGTCAAAATATTAAAAAAAATGTATATTCAAACCCAACCTATAAAACAACCAGCTGTTGCCGTCTGTAAAACACCACCAATACATATTGTTGAGTTAACCTCTATTTTTTTGTTTGTTTTTTTTTTTTACATTTTTACTTTTGTAATTAATTAATGTAAGTTGAAACACTCCACACTCTGATAATTAATTAATTGTCAGAAAAAAAATTATATTGTTTTCTCTTAACCCATATGTCGTTTTAATGATGCAAAATTTTACTTTTGAACTGCGACTAATTTATTTAACAGAATGAAAAACTTAAATAAAAAAAGTAATTTTTTTAATCAAGTATTAAATTATATTTTGTTATGTTTAAACACTAAATTTATCCATTTAAAAAGTAAGCTTTACTAATGGTAATTTACCATATTTGTCTATGAAAACTAAAAGACATTTTTCTAGTAAAAACATTGGGCCTTAAATCTGGGTAGTTCTATAAATCACAAGTCAAATAAGCAATATAACAGTGTTTTGGGATGATGAATCGTTAGCTTACGAGAAATAAGTAGAATACCCCATTTGTGTTTGTGAGTGGAAACATAAACGATGTTATAATTGAGAAATACCTCTAAGAAAAGTAATTCTTTTGGTGTATTTAAACTCATAAATTGTGATTTTCTTACTCCTCTAAAGGGTAAAGTATACTTTTAAAAGTAAAGTGTGATTTTTACCATTTTTAATTAAAACGGTTAAGCCGTTGAACATGTCATGCACGGTGAATAGCAAGGAAAGAGAGAATGTGATGGACAGCTAAGATTTCAAAAGTGAAAAGCCCTTAATCTGTTATTTTTCTTTCTTATTTTTAAGAAACTAGTGTATTTGTATTCCCCCACTGAATTACATTTGAGTTGAATGAGATTATTTTGTAGGGACAGCAGCGGAATGCTGAGTAAGTGTTGGAATTTAATACACATTAGATCTTGGTCATGGTTTTCTTTAAAGTTGTTTTTTGTTCTCTCTGCGGATTCACAATCCTTTTTCGTGTTTAAAATTGTGTGTGTAATGAGTTTCGACCTTTTCTAACTCTTTTGCTTTGTAAGTTAGAGTACCTCCCGTACTCTTTATTATTAACAAAACTTTCTGCTCATAAAAAATTGCAGTAGAAACTCTTCCAAATAGTATTTTAAGAACAAAAAAAAAATCCTAGTGAAATTTATAAATTTAGTTCGCTTTCCCTCACGTTTGCAGTTCGAGAACAACTTTATATGAGAAAGAAAAAGCTTAGCAAGGCAAATCTGATTCTTCTTTTATCTCCTAGAGAAAACTGCATAATGTAGGTCTTTTACTTTTTTGCTCTTCTTTTGGTTTGGTTTACTTTTGGGAATTATATTCATTGCAATATGTCATCAAGGCAGCATCTTTTGATTCGGAGAGCAAAAACTTACTTTCCTTGAAGGGAGTTTTTATTTATTTATTTTAAAAGTAATTTTTTCAAAAACAAAGTGTTTGATCTGATTGTTCTCCAATTTAGCTATAGTTGTGAAACGTGGAAAGAGTCACGTGACAGAAATTAGGTTGGTAAGTAAAGAAAATGAATGATGCGTAGAAGTGTGTTTGGTTGGTAAAAAAGGAAGGTATTGCGTTTTGTTTGTCTGTTATGTGATTTCTTGTGATATGGTTGAAAATTATGACACACACAAAACCAACATCTCTTGCTTCGGGGAGAAGCTTATGACCGCGTTCTTAGTGAAGATAACATTTAATATCATTCCATTCTGTAATAATATTATTACCGATATCATTTAAAATTCACACCTCTGAAGCCTTCCCACCGTTACTGTCTTTTTTTTTTTTCTTTTTTCCTTACATGGAAGTACGAGCTACGTTGTTCGATCTCAAACACAAAAACAAAAATTAATACCGACAACATACTAATTAAAGCTTCAAATTATGCGGCAATTGGCCCATCTTTTTAGAATACCTCTTATAATTCACTAATTTATGTTTTGGGAGTTATTACAGTAACGTGACCTGCTCAACCAAAAATTAACTATTTCCAAATTAATTCAAAACTCTACTTATGTTTATTTAACATTTTTTTTATTTTTATAATATCTATCAGTTTTAGATTATGTTTGAAAAAATGCATTGGCTAAGGTAAAAATGCATTTAGTACATTAAATCAAATAAGATTTAAGAAATTCATTTTTTTTTATTAAAAGTATTCGTACAAAAAAAGACTAACACATACTTCTGTTTCCTCTTTAGAAATCTAATATTATTTATTTCATTAATCATCGTGTTAAAATAATTCATATAAAAATACCATACACTAACACAAAAAAATAAAGTGTTAAAATTATTTCTCTTGATAAAAGAAATTGTCTAATGAAAATTAAACTGTCAATATATTTAATGATTGCTCTACTACAATACTAATACGCAGTATTATATTATTGATAATCTATATGTATTTTTAAATACTATCAAAACATTTTATTAATATAACACATAATGCTGTCAAAATAAATTAGTTGTTTTTATTAAAAGTTTAATTTGTTCATGAAACCAAAATTACAATGGTAAAACATTGAAAATACATGATGGATAGAAATCTATCAAGTAGTTAAACCTAATAAAAAAAAACTAAACAAACAACTACCTCAATATAAACTGTTATTATTGAATTTAATAACCTAAACTAAATCTATTGTTACACAAAGTATAGAGGTAATGTTATTCGAAAAATATACTACCATATTACTAGTTGCAATTAATATAAAAAACACAATATAACTGTTTTTATACTTTTTATAACTAAAAAGGTTATATATATGTGAGAAAAGAGATCGATCCGTTTTTACCAAGTACAAAATATTTAAATTACACAATCAATACTTTTATAAATTAAAAATTTAATCAACTCCACATTAAATTTCATGATATTATCTTAACTACCATGTATATCAAACTTTACATAATTTAATCATTATATATATAAATAATTACTATTATTACATTACGTCTGAAAATTAATTGGTTAAACTTTTGTACCTGAAGTGAAGATACATCTCACAGGAAAATTAAAAAAGTGAGCGAATATTATGTAGCAAAGGAATGAAATTGAAAACGAAATGCAATGAGCATTATTAAATTAAGTGATTGAATTAAGTTGGTATCCTTGGAGAAATGGAACAGAAGCATGGTTGAGAAGAGAAGAAGATAGAGAAAATTAAAAAAAAAAAATATTGGTATATAGAGAGAGGAGAAGAGTTAAAAAAGAAATGAAGGGAAGAGTGCATGATGGATGGCAGCTCAGTATTCAAGTTGCACAACATAAGGTAGCTTAGCTAGCGTTGAATTCACTGAACCCAAAGGAGTGTGATGTGCCGGTCACACTCAATTCAAGGGCATCGAATCTCGTACGGACACACAAACAACGAAATACTTAAATTCATCACTCATCATTTTCACTTCAATTTTCAAATAAATATTCACCATCTTTCCATCCATATATATCTTTTTACTAGCCATGAAATTATAAGAGATTATGTTGAGTTAATTGAAGAGTCGGTTGTTTGAATTTTAATATAAATGAAAAAGTGGGACGGAAGCCACCGAGCAATTTGTCGAATTCGGTGTTCTTGGCTGTGTGTCTGCCTTGGCTTAAACTTTTTGTTTCACTTGGCTCAATGTCAATGCAGCAGCAGCTACAGACTCATCATAGGACCACTTTCCAAGGATTCATTACTCTTAACTCTCCTTCTGTCTTTGAAGATCCATATATCCATATTTCTATTGCTGCCTTCGGTTACCTCTCCTATATCATGGGATCTTTCAAACACACACAACATTGTTTCAACTTTCATCTTTTAATTTTATCTCAACATAAAAGGTCATTCACAAACACCAAAAACCCAAGGTCAACATTTTTATTATTTTTTATTCCATTAATACCATTAAAATCTTTTATTCACTAAAAATTTACGAACTTGGCTACGAAATTAGCAACGTATGATTTTATATTTTGGGAAATGTCAAATGTGTCCACTTGTCCAAACCAAGTTGCGTTGGATACCTCCTTATCCCATTCATTGATGCCAAGTATATATACCCATAGCGTCTCTTGTCTTTATAACACTCGATTTTTGTTTGCTTCTATCAATGAAATCAATAATATTCCACCTCCCTATTCAACTACTATAGTTTATAAAACAGAATTCGGATATATAGTCATTAAATTGGTTTATATGTGAAGCTGTCATTTTCACCACCTTTATAAATGATTTTATTATCATTCTGCAATTTTTCTACTCAAAAGGATTTTTGTTTTCTCATAATGTAAAAACAATGTACACCTTTATGATTTATTAAATGATATATAGATACACATGAGACTTATCGGTGTATATGAACTTATAATAAGTAAACAAAGTGTGAAATATCTAAAGGTATAGTGAATGGACGTTTCACTCTTAATGGTCACTTGTTTTAGCCAAATTATTCGTGCATGAATTGAACCGCGTGAATTTATACACAGAACAAACCCACAAAAACAAAAATAAACCATGCACATACATTATGGACTAGTAATTTAGAATGATAAATATATATGTTTTATGAATAAATCCAAGAACTAATATACACACAATCAAGAGAAAACCAACCTCCCAAAATTAGCCAAACGTACCCTTCAGTTTTTCCCTTACAGAGGTACACTTGCATTCCCACTACACCAACATGCACGTCCAATCTATATTTATTATCAATTAATGCAATACAGGACACGTTTCGTTTAACTTATTGTCTAAAAAATTATAAAAGTACTACCTTATTTTTTTTTTAAATTAAGGAAAATACGCATATGATTTTCGTCTTGTACCTATTTATTCAAGGATTTTACCTAGATGAATTAAAAAAAAAATTGTAAGAGTTTATATTAGAGAACAGTAAAGCAACACGACGTTAAAGAAAAATTAAACATCATATTTGTGATGATACTAGATTCCGGTATTAAGTCTGATCTTTGATGTTTTTAGAAGAAAAAGAAAAGTGATTTTAGTACGTAATGCATATGCATGTAAATATGATTAAGTTGAATATGTTTAAAATGAGGAGTAATGTTAACAAAAATAGCATTAGTGTATGATACGACATCTATCTAACCACAAAGGATGCCGCAAAAACCAAAACTGGCTTTCGAGTCGAAAACGGCAAGGCAGTCCCTTTATTTTTAACAGAAATATTTAAAATAAATTAAATATTGTTGCATTTATTTTTATTATTAAATATTTGTCGAATTCTTATTGAGAAAGCATATCCACCAACAGGTTCCTACGTGACACATAAAGACGTATGCTTAGTTGCCTTATGAGAAGCCAGATCACTCGTGTTTCACTAAACTCTACAAACTATAATTTCTTTGTTCTGTTTTTCTTTTATTTCGGTTTGGTCACTTCCTCGAAATAAAACCAAATTGTCGGCAATTTTGTTTTATGTACTGTTTGCCTTTCACGTACTTCCATGTCTCTTCCATGGAGCCGGTCTTGGCTTCTAGCTACGCCCATAAATTTACCTTCCAATTTTTTAGCTCATTTTTCTATTTTATTTCTACTTGTTTTTAACTAGAAAATTTGGAAAAATGAAGGTCAAAATTTCATTCTTGGCACCGGTTGTCATCTTTTACAGGTCAAAATTTCAATATGTTGCTAAACTTAATTTTGTATCTTTCTAGCAGTTAGTTCCAAGTTGGATTTTTCTCAAAAACAGCAAGTAAACCAAACACAATCAAGTATGCCACTTGAATTATGCTCAGTATTACTGATTTATAATTTCAACAATTCTTTATTTCGGCTTTAGAAAAACAGCAAAAAATAAACAAGTTGATCATTTTAAGAATTGTTTGATGAATTTTAAAAAAATTATATTTATTTGAGATTTTTCGGTACATCCACGTCAATCTAGCTGGGATTGTTGGCTCAACTGTAATGCCTCTGCATACCATTTTTATCGTTAAAAAATATGTGTAGTCTTGCTATCAATTTGTAGTTTTTAGTTAAAATCTCAAGTAAAATTATATAAAATTTTTACTTATGAGAAAGGTTTACCCTCTAACTGGATGAGTTGTTGGAGCATAGTCAACGAGATATTATTATTGATAAAAATGAAAAGAGATCATTTGGTACATCTAATTTTACCACTTATTTGCATAATGAATTGAAGAGTTCTGGTGGAGTCTTTTCCTTATAAAGTTGGGAAAAAGAAGGAAAACACTCTGTTGCCTTGTGATAATGAAAGAAAGAGAAGAAGGCATCATCACATAGATATTATTAAAATAATGAGAATCTAAAAATAATTATCTTTCAATAGTTTTTGTTTTTCAACTTCTTTCCTACTCTGTTTATAACATATAAAAGCTAAAATTATTTTTCTTGAAATAATTTTTTTTTGTAATTTTATCCAAATGAAGAAAGACAACGGTTTTAATCAATTATAAAGATAATTATTATGAAGATCATTTATTATTAAAATACTTGAATTGCGAAATTTTCTCATACATATTCAATGTACCCAATTTATTAAAATTGAAATTCGGAAATAAAATTAAGATTTTTCTGATTTTCTGTTTTTGAGTAGATGATTAAATATATACTCAAAAAAACTATGGTTTAGCTAAATTTAATACCCAAAATAAGCGTCAAATTTTGTTTTGTCACCACTAGTTAAATGAAATTAAAGTGAAATATCTTTTTGGTTATGATATTAAACCTTGCTTTTATCAACGATTGATATTTGTTAAAAAATATAATTAGTATTTTATTCTAATTATGTTTTTTGTTTCTATTTATAAACGTAAACTTGATAGAATTTGAAATCTTACTTAAAACAGTTTATTGTTAATAGACAAGAACTTCGAGACATAAAATGCAACGAATACGAAAAGATAACACTTTTAAATTGAAATCATGGACGTGGAAGAAAGAAAATAACTTGGAAATGTTAAACGGTTCAAACTTAAAGACATTCATACAACTTGAAACCACTTTGAAACATAAATACAAGAATGTAAAACTGTAAATGTACGGAATTGTAAAATGGCAAAGAAATAAGTTGTGAAGGAAAATAAATAAACATGAAATATAAAAGCAAGTGAATGGTAAATTGAAAAGAAGAGAAAAGATAAGAAAATGAAGAAGAGCAGGAATTAAATGTTGAAAACGTGAAGACTAAAACATTAAGTCATAGGAGAAGATGAAATGACAGATGTAAAGCTAGTATCTAAAATTAGGTAAAAACTTAAATATTGCTATCTGAACCAATAACAATGTTGGATGTGCGATGTTGTGATTCTGCAGATTAATGTAGTGTGTTTCAACGAAACAAAGATCGCACATCACTGTCCCTATTCATAGATCTTTTATTGTTAAAATCTAACTATATCAAGAGAATTTAAATAACTGTTACTATCCACCACATGACTTGGTCTCCTTTCAAATACTTTCGTCGAAAACCTTCAACTCTATCACGTTACTTGAAAAGGAAATTAAACACAAGCAAACACGTACACATTTCTATTGGAAATTTTGAATATTGAAGAAGCCATGATTAAACAATACAGCAACCTTATTTATTGGAAATTAATGATGACTATCTAAAAAGATTCGTACCTGTGTCTTTGAAAAAATAAAACAGCTCTTGTTTTTCTAAAATAGCTTCCATCATTTGGGTATTACTTCGTACTGAAAACACATTCTTTGATCACATCTTCATGTGTTATTTTGAAGTTGACTATTGTATGTTGTTATCCTAATCCCACAAACTCTCAATTTTACGTTACGTATCTTCTCTGTTGCATGCATGTCTTCATCCCTTTAGAACAGATCATACTCAAATCACATACTTTAACGTTTATCTTAAGCAAAACATCTATTGGTTTAAATGTTTTTGTAACCGATGTACCTTTCTATGATTCTAACAATTTTATACGAGATTAGACATTTGATACTTTTTTATATTTTTAAAGAAAATTATTATTTTTAACATCAATTGATCCTTTTACTGTTTTAGCACGATCACACTCCATTTTTGTGAACATCCATATTTCATTCAATAATAATGGAATTTTCTCATTTAGTGTCACACGTAGCTTTCCTTATTCCCCATTCTTTACAACGCTAGTCAGTTATTCCCCTTCGTCTAAATCATAAGATTATAAAGGAACTATGCTCCTAACCTAATAAGTCAAAGGACTTAAATCATACAGGTAAATAATTTCCATACGCCTATAACTTTATTGTAAAATTCATTAAATTTAAGCTTTACATACACTTAGGGTTTAACCGGTGCGTAGATATTTTCACGAGTGGTCCATTGATTTAATACCACAATCAAATCTATTCGATGAATGATTTTTTTTTCTTTTATATAGTACTTAACTCGTAATGATTTAATACGACAATTATACATTAAAAAGCAATTCTGATTAGTAGAATATGAATAACCTTTGTATCTGTGAAAATAATTTTAAATAATGCACAAATATTTTTAACGTTCTTTTGCAAGTTTTGATCTAAACAGTACATACTGTGAAACGGTGATGGGTGAGTGATTAAGAAATGTTAGTCAGCGCGTCGAACATCATCGAGTGGAGGGTGTAGACGGCTCCGTAACTGAAGAAATAGATATTTTAATTTATGTAAAATTTAAAGTTTGGTTTTTTAATAAAAAGTAAAAGAAAGAAAAAGAGATATTAAATTTGGGATGTGAATAGGTGGGGTGGGGGGAGCAGTGGTAAAAGAAAAATTGATGTAGTATTTTGTACAAGGCGGAGAGTGGAGTGTAGTTAGGACGTGGTGTATAGCGCGTAGAGTTGGATTATCTCGAAATAACAGAGAGCAGAAAAAACCCAGAGACGTACAGAGTGGAATTGTAAATGGCCGCAAATTCTAGGTTGCCCGCCACGTTAACTTGTATCTCTAGCTGTAAAAAGTAAAATATAATAATGATTTAACATTTAACAAGAAAAATAAAAAACATTGTGAGTGAGAGTGCTTAAAAAAAGCTAATGACCCACACACACATGACTCACCCACCAGTGGCAGGGGAAAAGGTTGAATTAGGAAAAATAGGGGTTCATTAGTCAAAGCGTTTTGACTCAAGAATGGCAAAGGGGCGGGTATCTTGGGCCTCACGTGACTCACATCACACCATACCCAACCATGTGCCATATGATTAATCATCACCGTTAGATGTTGTCTCATTGGTCAGGGCTCATGTGGAACCGTATATGCAACGCGTTTCAATCGCACGGATGCGGCGACCCGTATTCTTCCGCCTTCTCACACCACCTACACAACTCCCTCTACTTCACCCCATAATTTATTTATTTTTGAATAAATAAAAAAGACCGTATATACAGTAGTATAGTAGTAAACAGTAGTACGTGTGTTATTCATTTAATTTAATTTTTGATTTAATTTAATAGAGAGTGAATTGTAATCGTTGGGGTTTGGGGTGGGGGATGGATACTATAAAAGAGGAATTGAGTGTTAAGGAGTGGAGAGTCTTGGTTCTTGTTTACCGATTGAACTAGAGGTCGCAGAAGTAGTACCCTAGAACCTGCACAATCTGCACTTGTCTTGCCTTTCTATTATCCTCACTTTGAATCACAAGATATCCTTTTTCCATTGAAGGGCGCCACTAGAGGAAGAAGAAGTTTCAACGAAAGTCTCCGGCACCATCTCATCTCATCTAATCTCAGCGACTATTGGAATCACCATCCTCTCAATAATTCCCTTTCTCTTTCTCTCAACCCCCATGATGTCAAAAGTTCTTCTTTTCTCTTTATTCCTATCACTCCCGACCATGTCGACTCCCTTCCGTTTTTAATATTTCTTGCTTTCCTCTTTTTTCCTTTTAACCTTCCCTTACCTTTTCTAACATTTCTCC
Organism: Vigna angularis; assembly: GCF_016808095.1. NCBI lineage: Eukaryota > Viridiplantae > Streptophyta > Magnoliopsida > Fabales > Fabaceae > Vigna > Vigna angularis. The sequence goes on along the minus strand of NC_068973.1, from coordinate 28,644,456 downwards.
CCACATAAAAACCCCCAACCCTTCTCCTTCACGATTCCTTCTCTTTTATTCCCAAACCACGCCTATTTCTGTTTCCCGCTACAGTCATTACACTACCACCACACACACACACACACACACACAATACTAACACTACTACTCATAATACTATTACTAATGGAAGACAGTATCCTATGTAAACACACACTCCATCACACCCTCACCAAGAAGCTCCTCTCAACCAAAAAATCCCAAACCAATTCAAACACAGACCGCAGAGTAGTCCGGATATCATACACTGATCCGGATGCCACCGACTCTTCCAGCGACGACGAATCCTTCCCCTTCGCCCGCCAGAGAATCAAGCGCTATGTCAACCACATTGAGATACAAACCGCCACCGCCGCCGCCCCCAACGTCCTTTCCAATGCTCGCAAGAGGCCCGCCGCCGACCCATGCCGCCGCCAAGTCAAGCTCCACTCCGGCAAGAAGTTCCGCGGCGTCCGCCAGAGACCGTGGGGGAAATGGGCCGCCGAGATTCGAGATCCGGCCAGAAGGGTGCGTCTCTGGTTGGGAACTTACGACACTGCCGAAGAAGCGGCCATGGTCTACGACAATGCCGCTATCAGGCTTCGCGGCCCGGACGCCTTGACAAACTTCGTAACGCCGCCGCAAAAAGAACCTCCGCCGGCTGCAGCTGCGGAGGTTCCCGAATTGAAGGTCGGCGTGGCCGAAGAGGCCTCTGGGTCCGGGTACGACTCCGGCGACGATCATTGCCACCACAACCTCTCCTCCCCCACTTCGGTGCTCCACTTCCGAACGAACTCGAACGAAGAGAATTCAGAGAAAGCCGAGGAAGGGTTGAGAGAGTGCCAGGGTGAGACCGAAACGAGTTGGTTCGACGAAAAGGGGGAGTTTATGTCGCTGGAGAACTTGCCGGAGTGGAACGACGTGTTTAATTTCGAAGCCCCGGAGTACCCTCTTGTGTTTGAAGAAGAGCGCGTAGTAGACGAGTCCCAGATGTTGGGCGAAACCATGGCGTTTTCCCCGGGCGAAGCTTTCAGCGACACAAGTAGTATTTTGCTTGCGGATTCCCTCATAGATTTCGACAAAGCGTGCTCTCCATCCACCTTCTGCCAAGTGGACGATTACTTCCAAGACATTTTGCTAGCTTCTGATCCTCTCGTTCTGCTCTGAGATTTCTCTTTTCACTCACCATACGTCAATCGTTAATCCTTAATCCTTAATCCTTCCCTTTCCGCCCTGCCTATTCACGGCAGATTTTGCTCCCGGTGGTAAAAATATTAAATAAATTACTTCATCTTTTGTTTTTCTTTTTCAAAGCCAAAAAAAAAAAGAAGCTTTATTTTCGTATTTTATTTATTCAGTTGTTTTAGGTAC